>NW_027361714.1:74290000-75490000 GCF_039654945.1 Dendrobates tinctorius | reverse complement strand
CATCCTCCCAGTGGATGGCCATGGAACAAGGAGGTGAAGTAAGATTCTGCAGGTGAACAACTGGCTACGTTGATGGTGCCGTCAGCAAGGACTTGGATTTCTGGATCACGGAGTGAAATACCTATACGATGGACTACTTGCTAGAGATGGGGTGCACCTTACGAAGACTGGAAAACATGTATTTAGAAGTCGCCTTGCTACACTCATCAGGAGAGCTTTAAACTAGAACAATGTGGGAAGGGAAGCAAAAGGCCAGAAAAAGCCATACACCTGACAAATGCTATTGAGAACTCTGCTATTAGAAGTGGGAGGAAAGAACAAAGACAAAAGAATCTAAATAATAAAAATATTGGAGAAAGAGGAACCAATCACAAACTAAAATGTTTCTATACTAATGCACAAAGCATGGGCAACAAACAAGGAGAATTGGAACTACTAATGCAGGAAAAGAAATATGATGTCATTGGAATCACTGAAACTTGGTGGGACAATACACATGATTGGAATACAAGGCTAGAAGGATACAATTTATTTTCTAGAAAGACTTGATAAACGAGGAGGAGGTGTCGAATTGTATGTTAGAAAAGCGTATATCTGCACAGAGATTGAAGCTTCAGAGACTGGGAGTTCTGTGGAAACTGTTTGGGTAAGAATACAAGGACAGAACAATGGAAAGGACACCATTGTAGGAATTTCCTACAGGCCGCCTGTGCAAGCTGAAGATATGGATGAACTCTTTATGCATCAAATGGCCAAGTTCTCCAAAAAATATGACAATAGTCGTCATGGGAGATTTCAACTATCCTGACATTTATTGGGAATCTCTCTCAGGAAAAACTAACAGGTCAAGGAAATTCTTATCCTCTCTTGCTGACAACTTTACCTTCCAAAAAGTAGGGGAGAAAGCAAGGGGAACTGCTACCTTGGATCTAATCCTTATAAACAGGGAGGAAATGGTTGAGGAGGTAATAGTGGCTGGGACCCTAGGAGGTAGCGACTATGCTATTTTAGAATTTTGGATAACTAGAGGAGGAAGACCTGTGAAGACTCAGACGTCAAGGTTAGATTTCAGAAAGGAAGATTTTAAGGTATTCAGAAAGAGAATTGGAGGGATCCAATGGCTGGATATCCTTAAGGACAAAAATGTCCAGGAGGGATGGGAAATCTTGAAAAATGAAATTCTCAAAGCACAATTGTTAACGATTCCAAAAAGAGGGAAGAATAGGAAGCATTTAAGGAAACCCGGATGGATGAACACAGAACTTAAGCACATGCTAAACTGGAAGAAAGAAATGTTTATGAAATGGAAAGAGGGAGGCATATCTAAAGAAGAATATAATGCTGCCTTGCAGGGCACAAATCAGATTATCTAAAGCTGACAATGAATTGAGGCTTGCAAGAGACGTCAAAAGCAATAATAAAGTATTTTGGGGATATGTCAAAAGTAAAAGAAAAGTCAAAGATGCTATAGGATTTTTACAGGATGAAAATGATGAAATGGTAAGACAGGATGTTGAGAAGGCCGAACTTTTAAATTCCTATTTTGCATCTGTTTTCTCTCAGAAAGGAAATGTAGCATCAACTGTTCTTCACTGTCCTATTAAGGGAATAGAAGAATCCAGGATATCTATAAACAGAAATATAGTGAGGAAACACTTAGCTAATGTAAATGAATTCAAGTCTCCAGGTCCAGATGAATTACACCCCAGAGTACTGAAGGATAGCAGAAGAAATTTTTTAACCCCTCTCCATAATCTTTGAAAATTCTTGGAGAACAGGAGAAGTCCCAGAAGACTGGAGAAGAGCAAATGTTGTTCCTATCTTCAAAAAGGGGAAGAAGGTGGACCCAGGCAACTATAGGCCAGTGAGTCTGACTTCTATACCAGGAAAGATTTTTGAACAAATTATTAACATGTATGCAAGTACTTGGATAAGAATGAAGTGATTAAATAGAGTCATCATGGGTTTGTAACTAATAAGTCATGTCAGACTAACTTAATTTCCTTCTATGACAATCACTGATTGGGTGGATCAGGGAAATGCTGTAGATATAGTATATCTTGACTTCAGCAAAGCATTTGACAAAGTATCTCACACAATCCTTATTGAAAAAATGGCTAAGTATGGAATGGACAAGGCAACTGTTAGGTGGATTCATAACTGGCCTAGTGATCGGACCCAAAGAGTGGTCGTAAATGGCTGCACATCCAGTTGGAAGAATGTCTCAAGTGGGGTACCACAGGGCTCTGTCATATTTATCAATGATTTAGATGAAGGAATTGAGGGTAAACTGATTAAATTTGCTGATGACACAAAGCTAGGAGGGATAGCTAATACTAGATAACAGCGAGAGGATTCAAAAAGATATAAATAAACTGGAGCAGTGGTTTTAACAGAGAAAAATGCAAAGTACTACATCTGGGCAATAAAAATGAAAAAAGCATATACAGAATGGGAGGAATAGGGCTAAGCAACAGCACATGTGAAAAAGACTTGGGTTTACTAATAGATCACAGAAAGAATATGAGTCAACAGTGTGATGCAGCAGAAAAAAAGGCAAATGAAATTCTAGGATGTATTAACAGAAGCATACAGTCTAGATCACGTGAAGTCATTATTGCCCTCTACTCCTCTTTGGTCAGACCTCATCTGGAATACTGTGTCCAGTTTTAGGGCACCACATTTTAAAAAAGACATCAACAAACTGGAGCAAGTTCAGAAAAGAGCGACCAGAATGGTGACCGGTCTGCCGGTCTGCAAACCCTGTCTTATGAGGAAAGGTTACAGGATTTGGGAATGTTTAGCTTGCAGAAGAGAAGACTGAGAGGAGACTTAATAGCTGTCTACAAATATCTCAAGGGCTGTCACATTGTAGAAGGATCATCTTTATTCTCATTTGCACAAGGAAAGACTAGAAGCAATGGGATGAAACTGAATGGGAGGAGACAGATTAGATATTAGAAAAAACTTTTTGACAGAGTGATCAATGATTGGAACAGGCTGCCACGAGAGGTGGTGAGTTCTCCTTCAATAGAAGTCTTCAAACAGAGGCTGGACAAACATCTGTCTGGGATGATTTAGCGAGTCCTGCTTTTGAGCAGGGGGTTGGACCAGATGGCCCAGGAGGTCCCTTCCAACTCTACGATTCTATGATTCTATGACATGGCAGGGCATTCAGTGGGCACTCCTAGTGTGATACTGCACCTTGCTCTGGAGGACATATCATGGGCCCAGTTTTCAGCCCTGTCTCGTCTATTGTATGTACCTTGCGTGACTAATTGAGATACAGAACTTGCAGTCTGCTACACATACACCTATGGCTGTAGGCAGCTTATACTAGACCCACATATTATATTTCTTACTATTTATGTGCAGTTGGTGATTTGAAAGCCATGTCTGTCAGTAACTGTTGTAGAGGAGCAGGCGGCTTCTCATTTATTGTTGCAGCATATAACATAACATTGCCCATAACTGACTATATCTGACCTTATGATGGGAGATTTTCCAGTATCAACCTGTTGTATACCTTGGCTGTAAAATATAACTTATATGTGCATACATGGTGTTTCATTCTCACTTATATACATTTCAGGAACTGAATTAAAAGCAATTGTTTTTGGCAATTGGGGGTGGCATGGCGAAGCTATTTGTTCTTAAAATTGAAAATGGATCAGTACTGAGAGAGGTCTCAACGTGACAATTTTTGGTATCGGCAACAGTCTGCTGGGTCCCCCTGGGCCAGTTGCGGTGCGGCTGGGGGTGGCATGGTTGTTGCAGTTTCAAAATGGTTGAACCTTCAATTCCCTTCCTTTTTCAGAGTCAAGTTGATGTTGCTTAATGTTGTTCTGTGGAGGGACAACTATCTTGGTGGGGAACGGGTCTGTGGAGAGCCAGGTAGAGCTCGTTTGATAGAGCGGTTACCTACTCCTCCCCTCTTTTTTCTTCATTTGGTGGTCAGAGTATAATTTAAATAAAAGGGATCCCTACTGGGCTGAGGTCTCAGCGGGACAATTTAATTGGTAGCGCCATTCAGTAGGTTCCTCGAACTGGTGTGGTGTGGTTGAGGGCCTAAGCAGGTGGGTTCTCAAACCAGTGTGGTGCGGTTGAGGGCCTAAGGTGCGTCTGTTGGCGCAAAAAAGCTGGTGCCCGGCTTCCATAGACCCGCTTTCTTATTTGTCAATGTTATATTGATATGTTCTTTTGTAATGTAAATATGTTAATAAACAGGGCTGCTAATGTTGTTTAATGTTGTTCTGTGGAGGGGCAACCAGCTTGGGTGGGGAACGGATCTGTATAGAGCCAGGTGATGGTAGCAGAAGGGGGAGTAGGGGGCTCGTTTGGTGGGGCGGTTACCTACCCCTCCCCTCTTTTTGCTTCATTTGGTGGTCAGAGTATAATTTAAATAAAAGGAATCCCTACTGGGCTGAGGTTTCAGCGGGACAGTTTAATTGGTAGCGCCATTCAGTAGGGTCCTCGAACTGGTGTGGTGCAGTTGAGGGCATAAGCAGGCGGGTCCTTGAACCGATGTGGTGCGTTTGAGGGCCTAAGGTGCGGCTGTTGGCACAAAAAAGCTGGTACACGGTCCATAGATCCGCTTCCTTTTTTGTCAATGTTATACTGATATGCTCATTTTGTAATATAAATACGTTAATAAACAGGGCTGCTGTGGCCTATTTATCCAGGGTGACCATTACGGTATGACCCCCTGGTCTCCAGAAGCATTTATAGCCTATAAGACCCTGTTAGGATAAAGTGCCTGGGGTGATGGCAATCATAGTTTGCATGATTAACCTCTTCACTCCCGGAGCTTTTTTGATTTTTCGTTTTCCGCTCCCCTTCTTTCCAGAGTCATAACTTTTTTATTTTTCCGTCAATATGGCCATGTGAGGGCTTATTTTTTGCGGGACGAGTTGTACTTTTAAACGACATCATTGGTTTTACCATGTCGTGTACTCGAAAATGGGAAAAAAATTCCAAGTGCGGTGAAATTGCAAAAAAAGTGAAATCCCACACTTGTTGTTTGCGTGACTTTTTTGCTAGATTCACTAGTTGCTAAATCTAACCTGCTATTATGATTCTCCAGGTCATTATGAGTTCATAGACACCAAACATGTCTATCCTCTCTTTTATCTAAGTGGTGAAAAAAAATTCCAAAGTTTGCTAAAAAAAAAAATAAAATAATTCGCAATTTTCTGAGACCCGTAGTGTCTCCATTTTTTGTGATCTGGGGTCGGGTGAGGGCTTATTTTTTGTGTGCCAGGCTGACGTTTTTAATGTACCACTTTTGTGCAGATACGTTCTTTTGATCGCCCGTTATTGCATTTTAATGCAATGTCTCGGAGACCAAAAAAACGTAATTCTGGCGTTTTTAAATTTTTTCCCGCTATGCCATTTAGCGATCAGGTTAATGCTTTTTTTTATTGATAGATCTCACGATTCTGAACGCGGTGATACCTAATATGTGTATGTGTGATTTTTTTTTATTTTTTATTTTGATTGGGGCGAAAGGGGGGTGATTTGAACTTTTAGGGTTTTTTTTATTTTTAAACATTTTTTTTTTTTACTTTTGGCATTCTTCAATAGCCTCCATAGGAGGCTTGAAGCATGCAATACTTGATCGGCTCTGCTACATATGGGCGATGAGCAGATCGCCCATATGTAGCAAATTTACTCCTGTGCTTTCAGCGCTGACCACCGGGTGGCGCTGAAAGCCATCTGCCTGGAACAACCATAGAGGTCTCATAGAGACCTCTGGTTGTCCAGGCAACATGACGCCGACCCCCGATCACGTGACGGGGTCGACGATGAGCTCATTTCCGGCTCGGCGGCCGGAAATGCTATGTAAATGACCGCTGTCACTCTTTTTTGTTTTAAGGTTGACTTCTGGATAAAGCAGTGCATTAAACTGAAGAACAGTATACCTAACCGGTCAAATTTTGTTAAAATGCAGATTGCACATTTTCTGTTAGTACAATAAACCTCATTTGAATCCAGAAATATAACTGAGTCCATCAGTTATTAGATATATGAAACTGAAATAGCTGTTGCAAAAACCAAAATTGTTATAAAGAAAAAAGGTTAACATTAATAGGGGTGCCCAAACTTTAACATATGACTGTAGGTCCATATATTATGAAAGCTATTTAAGGGTCGGCTTTCATGTTGATATTATATTGTGTATAGCTTTTAACTACTTATTTATAGTATCTTTCTCTTTATATATACTCATCACTTTTCCGGTAGTAGTAGTACATGGGTTTAAGAATTGATTCCTGCACAGCACAGCTACTGTATATAGTGGTGGTTTCTAGAACCAAAAAAACCCTGTGAATTGGGGAATTATTAGACGTGGCTACAATACATGCAGCATAATAGTTTTTGAGGCATGACAGATGTCATTTTACAGGTATTCAGACTGTGACTACCACCTTTATTATGGTTTACTTTTCATATTCCCCATGATGGGATCCTCATTGCAGGATGTCTAGTGACTGTTATTTTGCTTTAGTTACAGTATTATCGATCATAATTTGGTAGAGTTGCATTGATAAAATTATTCTGTTGGAGCTCTAGAATTGTGTTACTTGTAGGCACAGTCTTTCCATAGCATGTAGAAATGGTTGATGGCGGTCGAGTCCATTTAAGGTGTCAAATGGCCTCTTGGTGGCGGTTTAGGAGTTGGGTTATAGGTGCGGACAAGTTAAAGTGGACTCATTTTAACTAATAGAGGAGGTAAAAACTTCATGGTGGTGAACAGGCTAGACTTTGGTGGACAGCCTCAAGGGACGTTGTAATGGTAACGTCAATCAGTGGCTGGCACAGTGGTTAAGCACAGGAGTGAGGATAATAGGGTCATTGGTGCCCTGAAAGTTTACTGGCTCTGCTTGAATGGCAAGCCAGTGCGTGCCACCCCTTTATGGCTGTCTGTCCTGGTTCTGCATGTCAGACAGCTGGGGGTATTGTAGGGTCGTGGGCCGGACTGGGGGGTGGTCCCTCTCTCACCGCACAGAGATGTAACAAAGACACGATGGAGGCAAATATCGGGTACAACAGGTCCAAGTTTTATTCTCTTCGCCGTCCACCTGACGGCCTCCACAGTACACCGCACTTCAATGCACTTCACTTTACTTCACTTTACTCTACTTTACTTATCGGTCCGCGCTTCCTGCACACCGTACTTTACACTGGAGACGTGTATGTATACACCGCCCACTCTTCGACGCTCCTGTCAGAGCCGTCACTGTGGCCGCCTTAGGCCCGTAAACCAACAGTAGTTTTACTGAACAGTAGTCTCTCTCAGTACGGTATGCTTTACCTCAGTGCCTTGTCTATTCTGTGGTACTTTCCTGTCAGGACCACCCCCCTAACGTTCTCTCTCCTCAGTCCCCCTGGTTTGGTTTTCCTCAGAGTGCACAGACTGTCAGATTCCTCCTGTCACTTGAGCTCCACCTGGGGACTGGAACTTTCTGGAACCCTCCCTCAGTATTTATATCATTCCCGGTTCCCTGTAACTCCACCCTCCATGACCAATGGTTTCCTAAGCCCTAAGCTGATGTCAAGTCCTTTGCTCACACTCCTCCCTGCCCTCTAATGGTCAATCCAAGGTACTGCATGTCCACTACACTTTCTCAGCTGTTTCCCCACTGTAGTAACTGACACCTATCTAAACTGTGCAAACCTTCCTTTCTCTATTCTGTCAAGTCTGTCCGTCCGTCAGGTCACCTTCCCTACACTATCACAGTACTTGTGAATCGCAATGTACAAGCACTTCACCTGACTCCTACTGTGGTTGTTTTAATCTTGTGATTTAAATAAAGCTGTGGCCAGTTTGACAACCAAAATAGTGTGTTTTGTGTATTTATTCTAGTGCCTAGGTTTACTATAGTTATGATTGTTTTAAGATGGAGTGGGGATCCATCCCATATCCAAAAGTTAAGAGCTACTCCACAATCTCTATGCTTATCAAATCATTTTTCTTATGCAGAAATATAAGGCTATAAAGCCATTGGTATGATACAAAGTAAGAACATGCAGGGGGTCTACTACCGCTACACTTAACAATACTGAGCATTGAGATTTAATAATAACTCCGCAATAGGTCTACACATGTGAATGTCACTCAGCAAAGGTGCAGTTATTTGAAGATCAGGCCAGGCAGCCAGATGCTACTGACTCGTGATGGTATGACTGGCAGATGACCAAGCACATTTCAGACACAGAATATCTGCGCACGCCAGCTATTTCTGATAGATATATTACCTGAAATGACTTACTGGAAAAGTGGTCTGACTATCTGTACATTACCCGACCACTAAGTGCGTGTACGTATCCAGCCCCAGTATTGGTAGTGAGCAAATAGACATTCTTATTAATTATTTAATTCCTTCTGCTATTAAGGCGCCAGCAGATTCAGCACATCTCAAAAGAAATGTACTCAGTCTATTAGTGTTATGGTGAGCTCACACTATTGCCAATTTCATAGAAATTCAGATAACTAATCAACTTTTTTTGGACTGTGGGAGGAAACTGCGCAAATACATCAGGAGAACATACAAATATGATGCAGTTGTTGTTCCTGGTTGAACTTGAAATCAGGTCCCTGTGCTGCAAGGGAACAATACTAACCACTGACTCAGCATCTATAGATGCAGTATGCATTAGGGTACGTGCCCACTATCAGGAATAGTAGCGTTTTGGATGCAGTATATTTTCGTTGTGTCCAAAACGTTGCGCTCTACGTTCAAAGCACAGTGGCTGGGATTTTTAGAAATCCCATGCCCACTGTGCTTCTTTTTAATGCAGCGTAAACTCAACTGCGGTGCAGGTTTCCCAGCTGCAGCATGTCAATTTATGTAGTGGAGACGCTTGTCTCCTCTGCGTACTTTCCATGAATACACTGTCATTAGATGCGGTAACTCCACATAGTTCTATAAGACAAGTGCTTATGTAGAACGCAGCGAAAATATGCTGCGTCCAAAACGCTCCTATTCCTGATCGTGGGCACTTACCCTTACAAAAGGAGGCTATCACGCATGAAATACAAGCAAAAATTAAAAAAAAAAAACAGAACAAGAAAAAGTTATATAGGGGGACTTTTAATACAGATAATATGAGCAATATACATTTAATTATTGTAATTAGTTTAAAAACACTTTATATTCCATATGTAAATGAGGGGCTTCGGTCCACCATTGGAGTGGTCAATACCTAGGCGCATAGTTACGCCCCTCTCAATTTGCATTCTGGACGTCTTCCTGACTCTGATTGACAGCGCATGTACACCAACTATAAAAGGGTCAGCGGCATGCACACAGTACGAGGGCAGGTCCCCTTATTAATGCTGCTTCCTGACAGCAGCTGCCAACAGAGACAGTGGGTGGTTTCAGAGTGGATTAGATACGTACTCCTGTTGAGTTCAGTACAGAACTGATCTTTCATCCTCTCTGAAGAAACTCGCTACATTTCTGGGTGTAGCAAGCGGCAGTCACTGACCGGAAGCAACGTTGAAAGGGGTGCCCACCCCTGTACTGTAAGAATGCCGCTGGCTCCTTTATAGTTAGTGCGCAGGTGCAGCGCCACTGTTAGAGTTCGGGTAGTGCCTGCTCTTACCAAATTATTATAGCCAATCAGAGTCTGAGAACTGTTCAGTATGAATATTGATGTGGGTGTAACCTTGCACCAAGCTCTTGGCCATACCAAGGGAGCACCGAATCCCCCTCATTTGCATACGGAATATAAAGCTTTTTCATACTAATTACAACAATGAAATACCATATACAGTGGGGAAAAAAGTATTTAGTTAGCCACCAATTGTGCAAGTTCTCCCACTTAAAAAGATGAGAGAGGCCTGTAATTGACATCATAGGTAGACCACAACTATGAGAGTAAAAATGAGAAAACAAATCCAGAAAATCACCTTGTCTTATTTGGCAAGATTTATTTTTCAAATTATGGTGAAAATTAAGTATTTGGTCACCTAAAAACCTGCAAGATTTATGTCTCTCACAGACCTGTAACTTCTTCTTTAAGAGGCTCCTCTGTCCTTCACTCATTACCTGTAGTAATGGCACCTGTTTGAACTTGTTATCAGTATAAAAGACACCTGTCCACACCCTCAAACAGTCACACTCCAAACTCCACTATGGTGAAGACCAAAGATCTGTTGAAGGACACAAGAAACAAAATTGTAGCCCTGCATCAGGCTGGGAAGACTGAATCTGCAATAGGCAAGCAGCTTGGTGTAATAAAATAATACAAGACATACAAAACCACTGATAATCTCCCTCAATCTGGGGCTCCACACAAGATCCCACCCCGTGGGATCAAAATGATCACAAAAACAGTGTGCAAAAATCCCAGAACCAAACAGGAGGACCTAGTGAATGACCTGCATAGAGCTGGGACCACCGTAACAAAGGCCAACATCAGTAACACACTACGCAGCCAGGAACTCAGATCCTGCATGTCATGGGAAGCCTAGGTAACTTTAGGCTGAAATCCCAGGGGCCCCTGCGGTGTCCCTCAGACTAGGGGAGACCCTGTCTGTCCCTCAACCCAGGGTTTACACTGAAGGTGTGCCTGCCTGGGCCTCCACCCTGTCCTTGTCTCCTGTCCTGCCCTAAGCTGAACCCACCACCCTCCACACAGTGAGGAGACCAAACACCAGACCCCACAAATAAGTATGGGCAGGGATAAAGGAAACGCACCACACCGCGTAAACACAGGAGAATACAATAATGTGCAAGGGCAACCAAAAAATACAACACAGGGAGGCAAAATGGCAACAACGGAATATACTACACCAGAAACCGTATGCTCCTTAGACCACCACTCCAGACCGGTATCGCTAGCACAAGGCAAGAGCTATAGTCGGCGACGCCCATAGTCACGCAGGACAATTTAAAGACAGAGAGCATGGCTAAGCCCTCAGCCAGAATGACAACCTGGTTAACCCAATCCAAGCCGGATCAGAAGACCAACCAGCGCCGCTGAGAACCAAGTGGTAGGATGGGGTATTACCGCTGTCTGCCGGACACCCTGGTGCGAACAGTGTCCGACATGACAGTACCCCGCCTTCTACGAGGGACCCCAGGAACCTCACAATGTCGAGGACTCGGCTTGTCCGGATGGCGGCGATGAAACCCTGTAATCAGTCGATCCGCATGTATGTCCGAAGCCGGCACCCAAGTCCTCTCCTCAGGACCATAGCCACGCCAGTGGACCAGGTACTGTAGAGGGCGACGCACTACCCGAGAGTCAACCACCTTGGACACCTCAAACTCCAACGTGCCATCCACCAAGACGGGAGGTGATGGCACGGAAGACACATCAACAGCACCCACGACTTTCTTAAGTAACGCCTTGTGAAACACATTATGTATCTTGTATACGGTGTTGTGAGTTCATTTTCCCCTTCGTCACTGAGGTCTGGTGAACTCCCTATTCTGGTAAAGGAAGGTAATGAGCCTGATTATCAGGCACCTGAGCCTAATGAGGATGACTGGCTGAGTGGAGTCACGGACTGGATATAAGGCTGCCGACGCCCTTCTGCCCTGCGGGTGATTTCTCTGTGGACTTCTAGGACACCAGTCTGATTCCTGCTCCTCTAAAGCTAAGTTTTCTGCTTTGCCTGTTAGCTTTTGTGTTTTGTTTTGGTTTTCCTTGCTTTTCTGGATTCTGCCATTCCCTGCTGGGGTGAGCTGAATCTCCTTTTGCCTGTTGCTCTGTCTTCAGAATATTCCTGAGTACTGACATAGCTTTTTTGAAGCCTAGCGTCTTCAGGGCCTTTTTCACTGTCAGTTTGTTGGCTCTTATTTTCATAGGGTTTTTCACGGATTGCAGACAGCAGCCTTCCCGTCCTTTCCTATCTAGTTAGCTTGGGCCCCGTCTTTGCTCAGTCTATCTTTCTGTCTGTGTTTGTGTTTTCATCTTGCTTCACCGTCATTATATGTTGGGGTCTGCCTATGGCTTTGGGGTCTGCTCTGGGGCAGTTTAGATTTCCCCTTTCTTTCTTTAGGCCTATTTAATTCTCCGGCTGTGATCGAGGGGTCTAGGGCATCGTAGGAACCCCCCACGGCTACTGTTAGTTGTTGTGGATAGGATCAGGGGTCTGCAATCCGATAGCTGCCAACCTCTCTGGTTTTCTGGACTTAGCTAGCATTTCTGTTTTTGCCTCCTACGGTGACTCAATCATAACAATACGGCAGGTAACTCCAAACGAAATGCCACAGGGTTGATAATTGCGGAGATCCTAAATGGACCAATGAACCTGGGACCCAACTTAAGCGATGGTATTTTGAGTTTGATGTTCCTTGTAGACAACCACACCCAATCACCCACACACAGGTCCGGACCAGGCACACGTCTACCGTCAGCCACATGTTTGTACCTAGAACCTACATTCAGCAAGCACTGCTTTACTCTCCTCCAAATGGATGACAATTGTGCTCATCTGCCCATTCGACTGCGGATGGAAAGCCGATGAATGAGACAATTTAATCCCTAGTCGTGAACAAAAAGCTCTCCAAAATTTTGCCACAAATTGTGTACCTCTATCAGATACAATGTCAGACGGGACACCATGAAGTCTGACCACCTCGCGAATAAATACCTGAGCAAGGGTCTTCGCATTGGGCAAAGATGGCAAAGCAACGAAATGCGACATTTTAGAGAACCGATCAACTATTACCAGAATGACCGTGTTCCCAGCCGAGGGCACACAGAGAGGATGCAACGTGCCAGCAGGACGGGAGCGTGGTGTCTTGGCCTGTGCGCACGTGGTACAGGCTGACACATATGAGGCCACGTCCTGCCGGATTTTGGGCCACCAAAAACGACGTGATACAAGTTCCAGCGTGCCCTTAACCCCTGGGTGGCCCACCAGGACAGTATCGTGATGTTCCCATAACACCTTTAAGCGTAGGTGTAGTGGCACAAATGATTTATTAGGAGGCAGATCCGGCGGTACCTCTTCCTGAGCCTCTGCAATCTCTGCCTCAACTTCTGTCGTGAGAGCCAAGACCACAACTCCCTTTTGGAGGATAGGCACCGGATCCTCACGTGGCTCTCCACCCGGAAAACATCTGAACAAGGCGTCCGCCTTAGTATTCTTAGAACCTGGTCGGTATGTCACAAAAAAATTGAACCGGGTGAAGAATAACGCCCAGCAAGCCTGTCTGGGGGACAGGCGTTTAGCAGACTCTAAATAAAGCAGATTTTAATGGTCTGTTATAACAGTAATCTGATGGACAGCCCCCTCCAAGAAGTGTCGCCATTCCTCAAATGCCAACTTGATGGCCCACAATTCCCTGTTACCAATATCGTAATTACGCTCGGCAGGCGACAGCTTCTTGGAGAAGTAGGCACACGGATGCAATTTGACCAAGGATGGACCCTGAGACAGTACCGCCCCCACTCCAACCTCAGATGCATCCACCTCCACAGTAAATGGTAGGGAGACATCAGGCTGAACCAGGATGGGAGCTGAAGCAAAACTGTTTTTTAGGAATTCAAACGCGCGCACAGCAGCCTCAGACAAGTCAGAAAAATTGGTACCTTTTTTAGTCATGTCGGTGAGCGGTTTAGCAATCATAGAAAAATTCTTAATAAATTTCCTATAATAGTTGGAAAAGCCCAGGAATCGCTGAAGCACATTGAGATTATCAGGCCGATCCCACTGCAGCACCGCTTGCACCTTAGCGGTGTCCATTTTAAACCCTGAGGTGGAAATTACATAACCCAAAAAAGGTAATTCTTGGACGACAAATACACATTTCTCAACCTTGGCATAGAGCTTGTTCTCCCTGAGCAACTGCAATAACTTCAATACCTGCCTAACATGCTCTATGTGTGCATCACGGTCGCGTGAGTAAATAAGAATGTCATCAAGGTATATAATAACAAATTTCCCCAAGAGATGAGATAAGACATCATTTATGAAATGTTGAAATACTGCTGGCGCGCTCGTCAACTAAAAATGGCATCACCAAATTCTCAAAATGACCCTCAGGGGTCTTAAATGCCGTCTTCCGTTTATCCCCTTGTCTGACTCTTATGAGATTGTACGCCCCCCTGAAGTCAAGCTTGGAAAACCATTTGGCACCAGACACCTGGTTGAACAAATTGTGTATCAGTGGCATCGGGTATGGGTCACGAACCGTAATCTGGTTGAGTTCCCTGAAATCCAGACACGGGCGTAATCCGCCATCTTTCTTCTTGACAAAGAAGAACCCCGCCGCCAATGGAGATGATGAAGGCCTGATGTGCCCTTTGCTTAGACTTTCTGCAATGTATTCTTTGACAGCTTGCCTCTCATGACCTGAGATATTAAACATCCTGGCTTTCGGTAACTTGGCCCCTGGTTTTAACCTAATAGCACAGCAATAGGGTCGGTGCGGTGGCAGCTCTGAACAACCTCTTTCAGAAAATACATCAGCAAAGTCCAGCAGTGGCTCCGGGATGCTGGGAGTCACAGCGGAGATACATCTGGCCAGACAACTATCCTGGCAATATCTGCTCCACTGGATTATGTCCTGGGTTTTCCAATCAATCACCGGATTGTGCATAGACAACCATGGAAACCCCAGAACTACCTGAGCAGGTAAATTACTGAGCACCTTACATGTTACCCGCTCAGAGTGTAGGACCCCAATGTGGAGTTTTACATCAGCCACAAACTCTTTAATATCCCCTTGTGAGAGAGGGGAGGCATTGATGGTAACCACCCGGATAGGATTAGGCAGCGTCTCCACCTTAAATCCCGCTGTACACGCAAACTTTTCATCAATGAGATTAGTGGCTGAACCACTATCTACAAATACAGTAATCGACAGCTCTTGGCCCCCAATTACTACCTTGGCAGGCAGCATACACTGGGAGACCACCACGGAGGATATGCAAAGGCTCAGACTAGACTCCTCCAAACCCTCTGAGCCTAGCAGTTTTCCGCCAGCACGTCTTTCTTAGGTACCAGGGGGCAAGCATTAATAAAATGTCCTTTTTTGCCACAAAAAACACAGACCCCTTGCTTTCTGGGCAAGGGACATTTATGCTTGTTATTATGTGAATGTGATATACCAGCGATCTGCAAAGGTTCCACGGATTCACCCGAGGCAATCTCACCAGAGACTGCCCCCCCCCACAGGCAATGTCTCCTGCGACCTCTGACGAAAGCGGCGATCAATGCGTACTACAAGCACCATAGCAGCCTCCAGAGAGGCGGGAGTCTCATATATTAGCAGAGCTTGTTTAACTCTTCCAGAAACCCCATGCAAAAATTGACTCCTTAGTGCAGGGTCATTCCATTCAGTGTCCACAGCCCAGCGACGAAATTCCGTACAATAATCCTCCGCCAGTCGCTCACCCTGGAGTAGAGAGCGTATTTTAGACTCTGCTAACGCCAGTCTGTCAGGATCGTCATAGATTAAACCAAGAGCAGAAAAAAAAAGTCTACGGACTCAAATACAGGTGAATCAGAAGGTAGTGAAAAAGCCCATGCTTGTGGATCACCACTCAGCAAGGAAATTACCAAGCCCACACGCTGAGCCTCATTTCCTGAGGAGAGTGGATGCATACGAAAATACAATTTGCAGGATTCACGAAATACAACGAACTTACAGCGATCACCAGAAAATCGTTCAGGAAGAGGTAACTTGGGTTCAGCTGCCCTGACTGCTGCCTCAGTTTGCACAGCAGGAATTGACAGGCCTTGTTGCTGGACCGCCCCCCTCAGTTCAGTGACCTGTATGGACAGAGTCTCCAGCTGCTTGGTTATGGAGACTATAGGATCCATGGTAAATAATCCTTTTTTTTTTTTGGGGACGACTATAATGTCATGGGAAGCCTAGGTAACTTTAGGCTGAAATCCCAGGGGCCCCTGCAGTGTCCCTCAGACTAGGGGAGACCCTGTCTGTCCCTCAACCCAGGGTTTACACTGAAGGTGTGCCTGCCTGGGCCTCCACCCTGTCCTTGTCTCCTGTCCAGCCCTAAGCTGAACCCACCACCCTCCACATAGTGAGGAGACCAAACACCAGACCCCACAAATAAGTATGGACAGGGATAAAGGAAACGCACCACACCGCGTACACACAGGAGAATACAATAATGTGCAAGGGCAACCAAAAAATACAACACAGGGAGGCAAAATGGCAACAACGGAATATACTACACCAGAAACCGTATGCTCCTTAGACCACCACTCCAGACTGGTATCGCTAGCACAAGGCAAGAGCTATAGTCGGCGACGCCCATAGTCACGCAGGACAATTTAAAGACAGAAGGCGTGGCTAAGCCCTCAGCCAGAATGACAACCTGGTTAACCCAATCCAAGCCGGATCAGAAGACCAACCAGCGCCGCTGAGAACCAAGTGGTAGGATGGGGTATTACCGCTGTCTGCCGGACACCCTGGTGCGAACAATGTCTGACATGACACTGCAGTGCCAGACTTGTCCCCATGCTTAAGCTAGTACACGTCCAGGCCCACCTGGTTTGCTAGAGAAGATTTGTATTATCCAGAAAAGTATTGGGAGAATGTCATATGGTCTGATGAAACCAAAGTAGAACTGTTTGGTAGAAACAAAACTTGTGTTTGGATGAGACAGAATGCGGAGTTGCATCCAAAGAACACCGTACCTACTGTGAAGCATGGGTGTGGCAACATCATGCTTTGGGGCTGTTTCTCTGCAAAGGGGCAAGGGCAACTGATCCGTATACATGAAAGAATGAATGGGGACATGTATCATGAGATTTTGAGTGCAAACCTCCTTCCATCAGCAATGGCATTGAAGATGAAACGTGTCTGGGTCTTTCGGCATGATAATGATCCCAAGCACACTGCCAGGGCAACGAAGGAGTGGCTTCGTAAAAAGCACATGAAGGTCCTGGAGTAGCCTAGCCAGTCTCCAGATCTCAACTCCATAGAAAACCTTTGGAGGGATTTGAAAGTCCGTGTTGCCCAGCGTCAGGCCCAAAACATCACTGCTTTAGAGGAGATCTGCATGGAGGAATGGTCCAACATACCACCAACAGTGCGTGTCAACCTTGTGAAGACTTACAGAAAACGTTTAACCTCTGTCACTGCCACAAAAGGATATATAACAAAATATTGAGATGGACTTTTATTAATGACCAAATACTTATTTTCCACCATAATTTGCTAAATAAATCTTGCCAAATCAGACAAGGTGATTTTCTGGATTTGTTTTCTCATTTTGACTCTCATAGTTGTGGTCTACCTATGATGTGAATTACAGGCCTCTCTCATCTTTTTAAGTGGGAGAACTTACACAATTGATGGCTGACTAAATACTTTTTTCCCTGATGTATACCGCTAATATGATTATATGGAGACTAAGTTCCCTATAAAATTATTTTGTGTAGTTTAGCTTGCATTCAGGGTCTCTTTACAATACATGACATCAAGATGTAAGGTTTGTGCAGAATTTATTGTTGATGTGCACCATTATAAATGCGTTTATACAAGTCATGCGCTGAAATAAGTGTGTCTAGAATTTTGTAAGCTGTTAACAAATCAAATGAATTAAGGAAATGTTTGTCTCGCATAGGATTGCTGAGACGCCAACACAGCATTGACTGCTTGTTTTTTTTGGACGAGGAGATCTTCAGAACCATTCATTGTGATGATAAGTGGCGTTGACAAAAACATAATTAAAATGAACATAAATGGCTGCACCTGATCAAACTCCACATTCCTCTGATGGCACTGACCACATTGTCATCACTGGAGAACAAGACAGAACTGCCCAGTATCTCCCTGTTATAAAGCATTCAACACCTGGAGCTGTCACATCTAAGAATTTCTGCACTAAGAGACACAGCTGGCATCCAATGCTTAACCAACATTGTTTTTATCGGAGCACGGAATGCTACACCAGCTATTGTCTGGTCATGACATGGATTAGGATGATGGTCACAGAATATCTATCACTTTTTTCTAGGATATATTATACAAATCTTAAAGGGATTGTCCACTACTGTAAAACTCCACACTAATGCCTCCTGGGTGCTGCATAAATTAAAAACAATCTACAGTTATCTCCCACACCGGCACACCACTCCTCTGTTCCCAGCCTTGTGTCTCCTCACATAAACAATGTCACGTGACCGCTGCAGCCAATCAGCGGCTGCCGTTTTGACAATTACATCGGACTGGAAAAAGCATTGAGAACGGAGAAATTTGGAGACATAGCTATACAATTTTTTTATTAATGTATTCCCCTAGAACCATTAATAAGGGTTTTTGAAGGTTTCTACATTATAATTGCGAGAAACCGCCCCTTACTTTAGTGAGCTTTAACCATACACAAACTCACATAAGCATTCTGAGCAATATTTTACTAAAATCAATGTCAACCCCCAGAGAAAGCAGCACAACAATCACCAGTGGCACCATGTTACAGTGATGAGAGTGTCAGGGTCATGCGTCTCATTGTGTGGTGGCATTATATTCAGGGGGCACAGGGTGTGGCATTATAAAAATAAGGCATAGTTTTTGACACTTATTATCAGGGGGCCCAGTGAATGAGATGAATATTTCCAGAAGCACTGTGCAAGGCAGTATGAGGAGTTTGTCTTGGAGAAGAGCAAAAGGATGTGAAAAAGAAGATGCGGAAGTGCTTGATACAATGAATCCTACAGAAATGAGTCAGAGCTCAGAGAAGTCAACATGGCAGTTAGGAATAGATGAAGAAGAAAAAGAAAGAAAAGGAGTTCAATTAAAAGCAAAGTCATTGAGACATTGTATACCTTGCCTTTAACTGCTTTGTGTTTTTAGTGGATTCACTGCGAGAACCACAAAGGAATAAATGTTGGCTCTATTCTTGTTTGTGAAACAGTTCCCAGCATACTCTGACCATTGATAAGGTCATAATGGGAAATCTACTTTTACATGGAAGAAATGTATATGACAGGAATTAACCTGACTTTGTAATACAATTACCTCTGTAGCGAACTTCTGGTACCGCATTTATGCAATGAAATTTCTTGTTCACTATATTGTATTAATGAGCTTAGCTGAGGTCGTAGATAGACTGGTCCTGATGCTGTAGATACAGAATATACTGGGTTTGCTTCTAGTGCTGTGACTATGTAAACTACAGTACACATGTGGTCAAATTGTTGGTACCCCTTGTTTAATGACAGAAAAACCCACAATGGTACCAGAAATAACTTAAATCTGAAAAAAGTAATAATTAATCAAAAATCTATGAAAATGAACACATGAAAGTCAGACATTGTTTTTCAATCATGCTTCCACAATTTAAAAAAAATAAATAAAACTCATGTAATACGTCTGGACAGAAATGATGATACCCCTGAAAATAATGTGACAAAAGGGACATGTTAAAACAAGGTGTGTCCACTAATTATCTTTACAGGTGTCTACAATCTTGGAATCAGTGAGTGGACCTGTATAGAAGGCTACCGCGACTCACTGTGCTGTTTAGTGACATGGTGTGTATCACACTCAACATGGACGAGAGGAAACAAAGGAAAGAGTTGTCTCAGGATATTAGAAAGAAAATTATAGACAAGCATGTTAAAGGTAAAAGTTAGAAGACCATCTCCAAGCAGCTTGATGTTCCTGTGACTACAGTTGCACATATTATCCAGAAATTTAAGATCCATGGAACTGTAGCCAACTTCCCTGGACGTGGACGCATGAGGAAAATTTATGACAAATCAAAGAGATGGATAATACGAATGGTAACAAAAGAGCCCAGAAAAACTTCTAAACAGATTAAAGGTGAACTTCAAGCTCAAGGAAGATCAGTGTCAGATCCCACCATTCATCGTTGTATGAGCCAAAGTGGGACTTCATGGGAGACGACCAAGGAGGACACCATTGTTAAAAAATATCATAAAAAAAGCCAGACTGGAATTTGTTAAACTACATGTTAACAAGCCACAAAGCTTCTGGGAGAATGTCCTATGGACAGATGAGACAAAAATGGAACTTTTTGGCAAGGCACAATCAGCTCTATGTTCACAGAAGGAAAAATGAAGCATATCAAGAAAAGAACACTGTCCCAACTATGAAACATAGAGGAGGCTCTGTTATGTTCTGGGGCTGCTCTCAAAGACTATCAAGGGATTCTAGAGAGAAATGTGCTGCCCAGTGTCAGAAAGCTTGGTATCAGTCGCAGGTCATGGGTCTTGCAACAGGATAATGACCCAAAACACACAGCTAAAAACACCCAAGAGGAAAACATTTTACTATTCTGGACTATTCTGAAGTGGCCTTCATGAGCCTTGACTTAAATCCTGAGCATCTTTGGAAAGAGCTGAAACATTCTGTCTGGAAAAGGCAACCTTCAAACACGAGGCAACTGGAGCAGTTTGCTCTTGAGGAGTGGGCCAAAATACCTGTCAAAAGGTCCAGAAGTCTCACTGACAGTTACAGGAATCGTTTGATTGCCTCAAAAGGTTGTGCAACAAAATATTAAGTTAAGGGTACCATCACTTCTGTCCAGGCCTATTTCATGAGTTTTGTTGTTTTTTTTTTTTGTTTTTTTTTAACTCTGTGAAAGCATGGTTTAAAAGCAATGTCTGACTTTCATTTGTTCATTTTCGTAGATATTTGATTTATTATTACTTTTGTCAAATTATTTCTGTGACCATTGTGGATTTTTCTGTCATTAAACGAGGGGTACCAACAATTTTGACCACGTGTGTATAAGCAGTGCTATTTAATGGAGGACACTTCAATGTAATTTTCAACTATTGCCATTTTAGAAAACACGGCATCAAATAATCTATTGGACAATGAATAGTTAAACAACTTGTCGCATTTCATATGCGGTCCCATCTGTGGGACGCCTGGTATAGAACAGGCAAAGCGTAGTGTATTGACAAAGTTTTGTGGAAAAACATTCAGTGTAACATGTAGTTTATTTATTTAAACCACTGAGCTTTCGAAGCTGTCAAACACTTAGGACTGGTCTCTAAGCAATCTCTGCATTCTCTAATATAAAAGGCTTTCACTCGCTGAGTAGGACCTCCCCACTGGACTCCTAAAAATTGAGAAATCAGATTTAAAAGAATAAAAAAACAAGTTCTAAGAATAAAACATAATACACATAATACATGAGCCAAACTGTTCCAAAAAGAACGTTTTCCCTCAATCTTGAGCATGAATCAGACTAGATCAACATTTAAAACAAAAATTCCATTAAAATTGAATTAAAACAGAGTCCACGACGATTTGCCAGATCCGACAAATGGCAGATTTATAATAGGGGTTAGACTGGATTCTGCTAGCATGTCCATCATACTGATGGAAAAACAGTGCTGGAGTCCTATTTTTCCAGTCAAAAACAAGTTCTGCAACTAAGGATTTTAGCGGAGCCCAAAATGCAAATGCAACCAGAGCCTTTCATGTGTTCTCTTATTTATTATTGTATATAACTAAGGCAGGTTATGAAACTACATACCGTATATACTCGTGTATAAGCCGACCCCCCTAATTTTGCCACAAAAAAAACTGGGAAAACTTATTGACTCGCGTATAAGCCTAGGGTGGAAAATGCAGCAGCTACTGGTAAATTTCAAAAATAAAAATAGATACCAATAAAAGTAAAATTAATTGAGACATAAGTAAGTTAAATGTTTTTGAATATCCATATTGAATCAGGAGCCCCATATAATGCTCCATACAGTTCACGATGGGCCCCATAAGATGCTCCGTACAAAATACGCCCCATATAATGCTGCACAAAGGTCAATAACGGCCCCATAAGATGCTCTATAGAATAATATGCACCATATGCTGCTCCATAAAGGTTATGGCCCCATAAGATGCTCCAAAGAATATGCCCCAATAAGATGCTCCATAGAATATGCCCCATATGCTGCTCCAGAAAGGTTATGGCCCCATAAGATGCTCCATAGATTATGCCCCCATAAGATGCTCCATACATTATACCCCCATAAGATGCTCCATAGAATAGGCCCCATAAGACGCTCCATAGATTATGCCCCCATATGCTGCCCCATAAGATGCTCCATAGATTATGCCCCCATATGCTGCCCCCATAAGATGCTCCATAGATTATGCCCCCATATGCTGCCCCCATAAGATGCTCCATATATTATGCCCCCATATGCTGCCCCATAAGATGCTCCATAGATTATGCCCCCATATGCTGCCCAATAGATTATACCCCATATGATTCTGCTGCTGCAAATAAAAAAAAGACATACTCACCTCTCCGTCGCTGGGGGACACCGGCGCGCTATGGGGACCAGGTGCCGGTGTCACCACTGGCTCAGGACCCGGCCCCTGAGATATTCACCTGTCCCATCGCTGCTCGCCACTGTCTGCCGCGTCCTGTCAGTAACGTTCAGGCAGAGGGCGCGGCGTGCACTAACCACGTCATTGCACCCTCTGCTGCCTGAATGTCCCTGACAGAGGAAGCGGCAGAAAGCGGTGAGCAGCGATGGACCGTGGACAGGTGAATATCGCATATGTACTTACCCTCCTCCTGGCGCATCTCTGCAGCCCCGCTTCTCCCGCGGTCTCCCTTCCTTCAGCGGTCACATGGTACCGCTCATTAAAGTCATGAATATGCACATATATATATAATGACTTTAATGAGCGGTACCACGTAACCGCTGAAGGAAGGAGCCTGAGACCGTGGGACAGGCAGGGGGGCTGTGGAGACGCGCCGGGGGGTTAGTATGAACTGACACCCCTGCTCCCCCTCCCCCGCCGACCCCCTGGCATATATGACTCGCGTATAAGCCCAGAGGGGGACTTTCAGCTCCAAAAAATGAGCTGAAAATCTCAGCTTATACACGAGTATATACGGTATATAATACTTGCAGTCATGCCAAAAGTGTTGGCACCCTTGAAATTGCTCCAGAAAATAAAGTACTGTATTTTTCTAACTATAATGCGCACTTTTTTCCTTCCACTTTTTTGAAGAAAATGGCGGGTGTATATTATGCTCACGGAAACATACAAATAAAGGACGAATAGTCTTTCCAATATAGTGAAAACCGCATGGGCAAAAAGCAATGTATACAACGTAATTTGTGCGGCATGTTATAAAATCTTGAACTTTATGTGAAATACCTCCCATCTGTAAATATTTATTAGTAAGATGGAAGGAACAGAAAGAACAATTTCTGCATTTATGATTACCTACAGGTATATTTTTTTGCAACCAATTATTAGATTCAGTTTGTACACGATTGCGAACTAGAATATCTTTAATATTTTTAGTCCTCCGGTATGTAACAAGCGGGCCCCTGGACACTATATCTGCAATTTCTTTTTCTCCCTCTAGCAAATGCCAATTCTTGTTGATTGCAGATCTAATTTGACTATCCATAGGACCAAATCTGAAATTAAAAATAAATCTTTTTTCTTTTTTGTTATGTTGGACCTGGAGTTTCTTTTCATATGAAGCACTAGGACAGTCCTCAACCCTCTTTAATGCCATGTCCAAAACAGATTTGGGATAACCCGTCTGAAAAACATTTATAGAGGTCCATGGATTGCTCCTTAAACCTGGTGGGGTGATTGTTAATCCTTTTCAGCCGTAAAAACTGGCTGTAAGGTAGGGATTTTTTAAAAAACAGCGGATGAGCGCTGTTAAAATGCAGCAGTGAATTGGTGGAAGTTGGTTTGCGATATACTTCTGTTCGTAAAAAGCCATCATCAATTTGTAATTGTACATCCAAAAATTCAAGAGTCTCGCCCCCAAATTTGGCAGTGAAACTCATTCATATTATTGGACGTGTTTAAGTGATCCACAAAATGGTGGACCGATTCCTGAGACCCGTCCCACACTATGAATATATCATCCACAAATAGCAGAAGGAGTTTAATTTGCTTAAAAAACAATTTTTTGTGGAGTAGATGAATTTCGCTTCAAAAATCGCAAGGCATAAGTTTGCGAAGGTTAAGTCCTATAATGATTGCAGGAGCATACCCAGGGGTCTTAGAGCATATAAAGAAGTGTCGAATTTTAAAGACAATAAGGAATTTATGGGTGAATGGGACAATATATTTTTGGAATGCTCTAAGAATTTGCTAAAATTGGTGTTAAAATATGATAATCTGAATTACACCGAACTGAATGCAGATCTTGATAAAACCAAGAATGAAATACGTTCACGTATGACTGAGAGTCAATGGTTGGCATTCAATAGCAAATTGGCCAAGAGATTAATTCCTATCCAAATGGACACAAAACAACGAAAACGTGACAAAATTGTCAGAGATAAAAATGACTGACACAGGTAATATCTTTACATGGAGCGAAAACAAAACAGGAGCCAAAAGGAATAATAATTGGCATCCTTGGGCCAAAAATCCGGATTACTTACCGGTAATACTCTTTTGTAGAGTCCACGACAGCACCCACTGAGAGAGGGGATCCGCCCCTATGAACAGGAAACCTACAGAGAGATAAATGGGGCGGTCCCCCTCGCTCCATCAGTTTGTATTACAGAGAACAACAGAGGAACCGCCATACATGTTTTAGTCAACTTGTTTAGACAATTTATCTGTCCTTACACCTATATAACTCTATGTTTGCTATAGTTATCTACATCTTAAGTACTAATTCTAATCTCCACCACCAAGGAGAACCACTTGTGAAATATTATGGGCAGGAAGTGAGCGGGTGCTGTCGTGAACTCTACAAAAAAGAGTATTACCGGTAAGTAACCCGGTTTTTCCTCTTCGCCACGACAGAACCCACTGAGGGATTTCCAGAGATAATCACCTGGGAGGGCACACCATGTTAAGAACAGATCTACCAAAAGTCAGATCCTCTGTAGAGGACAAATCTAGTCTATAGTGACTATAGAAGGTAGATGGAGAAGACCAGGTTGCAGCCTTACATATTTGCTCAATTGGGACGTTCGCCCTCTCGGCCCAGGAGGAAGACATGGCTCTAGTAGAGTGTGCCTTAATACCATGTCGAGGGTCCTCTCCTTTTGCCAGATATGCCATTGTGATCGCATCTCCGATCCACCTGGACAACGTGCCTGTCGTAACTCTAGCCCCTTTCTTGTTACTCTCGAAGGAGACAAAAAGAGACCTACTCTGCCTCCAGGGACTGGTTCTAAGTAGGCTAGCACAGCCCTTTTTACGGCTAAGGTGTGATATTTAACCTCGTCCTGTGTTGTTGGGTTCTCATAGAAAGAAGGTAGGCAGATCTCCTGAGATCTATGAAACTTAGTTGCCCGTTTGGGAAGGTAGGACGGGTCCGTTTTCAGTACCAGTCTGTCCCGTGTTACTGACAGGAACGGGGGGTCTACTGACAGGGCGTGAAGATCACTTACTCTTCTAGCTGATACTAAGGCCACTAGCGTAGCAGTTTTTAATAATAGGCATTTTATTGATGCTGAACTTATGGGTTCAAACGGGGCCTGAGTGAAGGCATCCAAAACAAGACTAAGGTTCCATGCTGGTAGCTGAGGAATATGAACTGGCTCTGACCGCTGACAAGCTGAAATAAACCGGGTCACCCACCTATTACCTGCCACGTTGTAGTTAAACAAGGCTCCTAGGGCCGATACATGGACCTTTAGAGTATTTACTGAGAGCCTCAATTCTCGACCCTTCTGAAGGAATTCCAGAATGGCCGTAATGGGCACCTCACTGGATAATTTTGCTGGGTGAAAGGCCAGGAATTTCCTCCACACCTTAGCGTATATTCTTGTTGTAGATTCCTTCCTACTTTGCAGAAGGGTACTAATCAGGTTTTTTGAGAAGCCTCTCTGCTTCAATAGTTCCCTTTCAAATTCCAGGCTGCTAGGCGCAGGGCTTTGACATGTGGATGGTAGCAGGGTCCCTGCGAGAGAAGGTCCTGGTGTTTTGGCAGAATCCACGGGTCGGATATTGACATGGCTCTCAGCCATGAAAACCACGGCCTCTTGGGCCAAAACGGGGCTATCAAGATGACCCTCGCCCCTTCTTGTCTTATTTTCCTGACCACTGTTGGTAACAGAACCATTGGAGGGAAGGCATAGGCTTGCCGGAAAGTCCAGGATGCTTGGAGGGCATCTAGTATGTCTGGGTTGTCTGCTCTGTAGAGAGAAGCGAACTTTTTTACCCGCCTGTTGGCTCTGGTCGCGAACAGGTCTATTTCCGGTCTGCCCCATTTCGCCGCTATCACCTCGAAGATGTGCCGGCTGAGGATCCACTCGCCCTGGTATAGGGTTTGGCGGCTGAGGTAGTCTGCTCGAGAATTGTCCACTCCTCTTATGGGGAGCGCAGACAAGGAGTGAAGATGCTCTTCGGCTATCGCTAAGATTTTTTCCGCTATAGACATCAATGGTCCTGACCGCGTACCTCCTTGCCGGTTTATATATGCCACTGCAGTGGTATTGTCTGACTCGATCCTCACATGGGTTCCTCTTAACTGCGGGAGAAGTTGAGATATAGCATAGTAAACTGCTGTTAGTTCCTTCATATTAGAGGAGCTTTCTGCTTCATACTCCAGCCATTGGCCCTGTACCATCTTTTCTTCCAGGTGGGCCCCCCCACCCCGAGGGGCTAGCATCCGTGGTGAGTACCATAGAGGGAGTAACCCACCATTGAACTCCTTTTGATAAATTGGTAGGATTCAACCACCAATCTAGGGAGTTAATAACTTCGGGCGATAGGGACATCTTCCCTTCCAACCGCCCCTGCAGTCTGTCTCCTGAAAAATAGCCCACTGCAATTTTCTGGAGTGGAATTGGGCCCATTGCACCGCTGGAATGCATAATATTAGGGACCCTAGCAAGGACATACCCTGTCTCAATGATATTACGGGTTTTTCAGTGATGTTCTTTATTTTATTAACTATGGCCTGCGCCTTAGCCTCTGGTAGAAAGCATTTTTGACTTACGGAATCTACTTGCAGGCCTAGGAACTTCTGACAGGTTACCGGTTTTAGCCTGGACTTCTCCCAGTTGATTAGCCAGCCTAATGTCTGTAGGGATGAGACAATATCAACTATTCTTTTTTCACATTGTGAAACAGAATTTCCTACTATGAGCAGGTCGTCCAAGTAGGGGACCACTAGGGTGTCATTCAGCCTTATATACGACATCACCTCCAGCATCAATTTGGTAAACACTCGAGGAGCCATAGATAGTCTGAACGGCATCGCCGTAAACTGGAAATGTTGAATCCGCCCCTTGAACCAGACTGCTACCCGCAGGAACTTCTGGTGCCCTTGGTATATAGGGAGATGGTAATAGGCATCTTTTAGGTCCAAGACTGCCATATAGCACCTGGGGAATAAGAGTTTTATTGCTGAATTTATTGATTCCATTTTAAACGGTCTCAGCTTCAAGAATGTATTAAGCTTCTTTAAATTTATTATAGTCCTAAAAGATCCGTCTGGTTTAGGGACTAAAAATAGGGGAGAATAAAAGCCCCCTGCCTTTTCGTCCCCCGGGACCTCTATGAGAACACGCTTGGCTAACAGTGTTGCAATCTCCATCTCCAGTGCTTCCTGCTGTGTTTGGGACTTCATAGAAGTCAATAGGAAGGAGTTCGGTGGATGCCGAACAAATTCTAGTTTTAGGCCTGATGAAACGATATCCATGGCCCAGGGGTTGGATGTATTCTTCCCCCATTGGTGGCTGAATTTCAGTAGCCTGCCACCTACCGGTGTACTGGTACTAGCGGAACCTGTCTCCTCTGATGGGACGTTTCCCAAATAGGCTGCCCCTCTGTTTGGGATCCTTATTTCCCCAGCGGTCCTGAGGTTTGAAATCTCTCTTTTTCCCAAACGGAGGCTTCCTGAAGGCCCTCCTGTTAAAGGGAATATATATACGGGTTAGGAAAACCTTTCTTTCTCTCCCCCGCTTTCGTTAGGATCTCGTCCAACTCCGTGCCAAATAGGTACTTACCCTGGCAGGGTATTGCACAAAGCTTAGTCTTTGTCTGCGTATCTCCTCTCCACCCTTTCAACCATAAGGCCCGCCGGCCTGAATTGGTTAGCCCTGCTGCTCTAGCAGATAATCGGAGAGAGTCCGCTGAGGAGTCTGACAGGAAAGCCGCTGCTCCCTTAATGAGGGGGATAGAGGAAAGGAGCTTGTTTCTGGCTACTCCGCTTTTAATTTTCTCCTCTAGGTCATTCAGCCACACCAACATTGACCTAGCTGTGCACGTGGCTGCTATTGCGGGCTTAAAAGCTGCCGTGCATGCCTCCCAGGATCGTTTAAGAAAGGTATCCGTCTTACGATCTAATGAGTCAGCCAACGTGCCTGAATCCTCCACCGGCAGGGAGGATCTACAAGAGGTAGAAGCCACAGCCGCATCTACTTTGGGGGCTCTCGACCAAGATGTCAACTCTTCATCGTCAAATGGGTATTTGCGTTTTGATGTTAAGGGGAGGAAGATTCTCTGACCCTGTTTTTCCCACTCCCTCCTTACCAGCTCCTTTATGGCTGGGACTACTGGGAACGCCCGGATCTTTTTCCGGGAAATGCCTGCGAACATCATGTCTTGCGGAGTCTTGGGGTCCTTACTCTCTGGTAGCCCCATAGTATTTCGGACAGACTTAACCAAGTTATTAACACTGTCCATAGGGAAACAAATCTGCTCCAAGTAATCCTGGGATCTATCAGAGTCTAGTTCCCCAGTTTCTGACGCCGGCAAAGCTCTTCCTCTCGGTGAAACTAATTCTCTGACAGAGGAGTGTCCCCCCAGACTGCTGGAGCTGCCTAAGGCCCGTAGCTCCTCTCTAATTATTGCTCGGATATCCTCTTTCCTCCCTGAGGATTCCTCCTGTAAGGTCTTTCCAATACAAGACTGGCACAATCTTTTAGGGTGGCCATCTAGGAGGGGCTGAGAACATAAGGCACACACTCTATTTTTCGCCTTCTCCATTCTTTTGGCCTAAAAGGGTATGGACCAGAAAAAAGCCATCAGCTGTTTAGTCTGACTAAAACACTCACCCGTGAATCTCGTCAGCAAACTACCGGCTGCGGGGTCCGCGACTCAAGCTGAGGCGAGGTGTAGGACGATTTTTTCTCTTTTCGTTTCTTTTCCACGGGCTCATCCTGCCTAGAATGCCCGCTGGACTCTTTCCTGGAGCTGCCACTTCTGGTGCTGCTGCTCCTTCTCGTAGTACTGCTTTGTCTGCTGCCATGTGGGGATTCCCCTGGCTGACTTAGCGGGAGCGAAGCTGGGTCGTTTATGGACGACATGACAGCGCACTGTCGCTGCATTATCGGGTCCTTTTTATGCTACTTCCTGGTTCCGACCCCCTTTTTTTTTTTCGGCATTCATTTTTTTTTTTTTTTTTTCTGCTCCCACTGCGCATGCGCGGCTGCTCTCCCGCGATACCGCAGTTTTCCTGTCCCTCCGACCCCGGAAGCTATTGTTCCACTTCCGGGTCACCTCTGCCTGGAAACGCCGGCCGTCCTGCTCGCTCTGCCCATCGCTACCCCCTCCAAGGTATTTCCCCTCTGGCGCTGCTTGGCCCCATCGGCGCAAGCTCAGGATCTCCTGACTCTCCTCCCTGCCTCACTGCTCGGGGGGAGTGCGGCGTCCACCATCCCTGATACCGCGCTCACGTAATGCGTCGGGCCCTCTCCGGGGGGGGGTCTGCCCCCTAACCCAGTGACCCTCGGTACTCATTCCACCTCCGGCCTCACCTTTATTACCAGCCCTGGGGGGAACCTCCTCTCCGCCCCACGCTGCCTCCAGTCCTGGGGCCCCTGCTGCTCACATTATGCATGCAGGCGGCTACCAGACCAGGTATCCTCTTCTGCAGGTTCCTTCCTAGGAACAGGAAACCAAACTGAGGGAGCGAGGGGGACCGCCCCATTTATCTCTCTGTAGGTTTCCTGTTCCTAGGGGCGGATCCCCTCTCTCAGTGGGTGCTGTCGTGGCGAAGAGGAAAATAGGAAATCTAAGAAAGAATATCTGACCACTGATTCAGACTCTAGTATTAATGAAGAAATGGATACTGAGGCTACTCCGCAGACTTCCAGTACTGACAGTTTGCTGACCCCTTTAGGAGGAAAACCAGGAGAGGGGGCAGGAGGAGGAAAAAATACCGGCTTTGGCCACAAGAGTAAGCAAGTGTCCTTGAGATAAATAATGACATTCCTGCTGTTTCACAGATCATTAATTTGACAGACCATACATTGGACGCTGCTGCTGTTTCTGTCCTGTCTAAGGGTTTGGGATTTTGTTTACTTGGGGATTTTGATTTCATTGATTTTAAAATTGACATGTTTAAGGCCACGGCCGGAGTCACACTGGCGAGGAATACGGCCGAGTGAGAGGCACTAAAAGCACGCATTAGACACGGACAAATGATTCTCTATGGGGTCACTCGCACCAGGCGTATATTTCTCATCCGTATCCTACGCTCCGTGCCAATCGCAGCATGCTGCGATTGTCAGCGTACTACGCCAATGCAAGTCTATGGGTGCGCAAAAAATACGGATTACACACGGACCACACGTGTGACCTGCGAGCAATACGCAGGTCTTTTGGCTGGTGACAGGAAATGGGCCAATCCATCATCAGGAAGCCTAGACATGCAAATGAGCTCAAAAAGCGCTCCAGACATCCAGGAAGTACGCCTCCACGGAGTACAGCAGCAGCATGGCGTCCGCGTACATAAATGTGGAGATGCTCATTGTCCTGGTACAGGAGCGTCCCGAAATATGGGACCCACGCGATGCAAATTATGCTAACCGAACAAGAAAGGAGGCGTCATGGAGGCGCATCTGTCGCCAGATGTACCATGACTTTGGTGACCGACCATGTGATGAGCAGCATAAAATTCGTAAGTGCAACGCAAAACATCATTAACCTTAGCGCGCAAGAAAAAAGGAATCTAGAATCAGCACCCCACTTCCTGTGCATGTACTTTTAGCCTCATGAGGCCGTTACATTTGGATGTGACACGTGGCTTCACACAGCCATAATTTGGGGTTAGGCCACAAGCTCCTCATCCTCCTAGACAAACAAATTATTTTAAGTGTAGCTAATGAGACCCTGTGTATCTGCCCATTTACATATGCCACCATGGGTAGAAAGCACACCCCAGAAGGCCCCATGCCTAGACTACTGGTAGAAAATGTGACCTCTCAAATATGTGAATTTTACAATATTTCCTGTCACATTGCAGTGGAAGATGTGATGAAACGCTGGCGAAGCATCCGGGACCAGTTCCGCCGGGAACGCCAGCAGCGGTCCAGGAGTGGGGATGCTGGATATGTAAAAAGAAAGTACATATACTATGACCGGCTGTCCTTCCTCGCCCCAATTCTGGATCTGAGACCGTAAGTAGATACCTCACACCACATTACACAAATACATTACACAAATTCTTTACAGGGACAAAAATATTGATGTATTTTTGGCTCTGTTCTATTTCAATAACAGAACTCAATCCAACCTTACGGATCGAGGAACGGCCTCAGAGGCAGAGCCCATTATAGATCCTGTAGGGGATGAGGTGGCTGGCCCATCTTCTCCCCCTACAAGAAGGATGGCTGAAGATGAGGCATCACAGGACAACACAATGGCTGGCCTACACATAACACCACCAGGACGGTCTGCTGCTGCCCCATCACCCATCCTGGAAGAGCCAGGCAACTTGAGCAGCAGCCCAACTGCCCAGATCAGGGCCTCCCCACAGGCTGCTCTTACATCACGGCGAACAAGAAGAAGGCGCCAGGTCACTATTCAAGAGAGCAGGACCAATGTGGACACAGGGGTGCTCAATTATTTATCTAGAGTAACTACAGATGATGGGGAGGAGGCCTATGCACGTAGCCTCACCCTTTATCTCCGTGCCCTTACCCATGAGGTCAGGCTCCGTATTAGGGGATGTATTCAGATCCTGCTTGATGCAAGCACCCCCCCCAATAACCCATATGAGGTTTTTGAATTTCTGGAGAGGTGGCAGCTCTCACCACGAAATCTAATGTGCATGAGACCATCCACACAGATGCTTGCTCAAGCAGGGTCCGAACAGCCCCTAATACGTGGGCCAACACCTCAACCCCTTCCTCCCCCTACCCAACCTTCTATTCCGCAGCCCCAAATGTCAGCCTCAAGCCAACCCCACCAATATGGCCACTTGTACCCACCCAGTGTTGGAGGCTGGTCCCAACCTGGTTGGGGACGATCTGGCTATCTTGGTGGGTATGAGCCACGTGCCTACCAGAGACAACAAGAAGCCCCTCACCATCATCATTACTCTGGCCAGTATCCCCAACAGTCCCAGGAGGCAGGACAATTCCAGCATCATGGGCAACAGTATGGCCCCACACAGGGCAATGTTGGCCACAGTGTCCAGCAGCACCCACAGGCTGTTCTTCCACGATCTCCTTCCCCAACCTATGAGGATTTAGGATTCTGATGGCGGGAGATGTCCAGTGGGTTTTAACTGGTGCTCCAAATAGAAAGGAAAAAACAGGTGTTCTCCATCACCAACATTTTGTACAGAATTTAACATTCTCATTTTTAAACAATGTTTTCCAAACATATGAAACAATTCATCATGACAGGCAAGGCTACCTCACGCCTTTCAGACAGATATTACATGTGTGTACAAAAGAGAATATTTCAACGCGCTATACTGTAAAATGAAAGGATGAAAAGACACTACTCACTTGCTAATGCCTAGGAAAGGCGTGCTGGCCTTAGTGAAGTAGTCACCTTTTTTGGTAGCAATCCCTAGTAAAACTATTCAAGGCGACCAGCATTCAGAATATCACGCTCTCTCTATGTCTTAACAAGTGAGTGTTGTTTTTTCATCCTTTCAAGTATAGCATGGTTAAATATTCTCTGTTCTACAGACAGGTAATATCTGTCTGAAAGCTGTGAGGTAGCCTTGCCTGTCATGGTGGAATCTTTCTATGATTGGAAAACATTATGAGGAAATGTGAGTGTTATCTTTTAGCATTTATTTTGGTGATGGAGCTCACCTTTTTTTGGCAAATCTAGTTTAATCTTGTCATGCAGCAATGTTGTTATTGCCTAATCTTTTTTTGTGTTTTGTTATGTAATGTTACTTTTCAAAAAAGTTAAAGAAGGCACAAAGGGTCATTTTGCCCATTGCCAAAATGTTCTTATGGCAATATTATGTTTGCCTTTAAGCAAACCAAAAAAAAAAAAGGCAAAACTAAAAATTTGTCTACTCTAGTTAACGTCTCTGTGTGATTTTTCACAATCCCTCACAACATACTAACATACACTAACCAATGCAATGAAACACTCATAGAATCATAAGGGGTGGAGTAATATATATTTAGACACAATTAAAGAAACAAATTATAACATAGACACAGCATTCTCTTGCCAAGAAGTTGCCCCCTCAGGTGAGATAAAGTAATTAGTGAAAATATCACGCACTTTTAGGCCAGAGAGCGGTCTACGTTGAGGGTTCATAGGTGGTCTCACCCTGCGCACATTGTCCGGCCTACGCACAACACCATCAGAGGAGGAACAATCATGCATCCTGTTGAAGTTATGCAGAACAACACAGGCTTTCACAACTTCATTCACATTTTGCTCACTCAACTGAATGGCAGACTTGAGTACCCGCCATTTGGCACAAAGAATCCCAAAGGAACACTCCACCAGTCGCCTAGCACGTGATAGTCGCAAGTTAAAAATTCTGCGCCTGTGGTTATGGCCTCATGACATTGCGCGATAACTGAAAGGCCTCATCTGCCACAAGGACATAAGGGACTGATTCTTCAGGGGAGCCTGGTAGCTGGCGTGGTGGTGGTAGATCCAACTGGTTGGTGCGTAGCCGCCGAGCCATTATGGAAGTATTGAAGACTCTAGAGTCTCCCGTCCTTCCATAGGCCCAAATGTCAACAATTATAAACTTGTATTGAGGGTCTACCAGAGCCAACAATACAACAGAAAAGTATTGTTTATAATTGAAGAATTGGGAGCCAGAGTTCGGCGGCTTACGCACCCTGATATGTTTGCCATCCAGGGCCCCAATACAATTTGGAAACTGGCAGTCCTCCTCAAAGTCCCTTGATATCCTCAACCAGTCTTCCATCCTGGGCTCGGGCATGACCACTTGATGGAGTCTTGTCCAGATTTCTGTACATGTAGACCTCACTATGCCTGAAATGGTTGATTTTCCTATGAGAAACTCATGGTGGAGGGCGGCATAAGACAGGCCAGTGGACACGAAGATGTAGAACAACAGAAATTGTTAAGTTTAGAATGCATAAAGTCCAAAAAAATCAGTTACATGCCGACCAAACTTGGTAGGAATTGAGATAGAATAACACACACATATTTGGTGGCACAATGACTAAGTGATATGCAGGACATATTATTAGATCTAACATTCTGTTGTGTCAGTTGAAACATATTTGGAGTAAGATGAGGGCATTAAACTTTGTCCAAGAAGGCCAAAAAACATAATTTAGCACACACATTATGAACATAGAGAATGTGGTTGTGTAGTACATACCGTATTGTGAGTAGAAGTCGCTCCTCTGCAGATATCGCTTTGCGCATCCTTGTGTCCTGAAAGGTTATCCCAGGGCGCGTCTCCAAGAGTCGATCAAATGTGGAAATGCTCATGCGACAGTACTGGTAAAATTTCTCCGGATGCTCCCGCAGAGAAGAATAGAGGCGGTGAAAATGATTTCTTGTGAGTCGTTGCCTCAAAAGTGGATGGACCCACATGCGTCTCCTCCTCCGCGGATCCACTATCACTGGGTATGGTTGCCCAAAGCGCCGTGACAAAAGCCAGGTAAAGAGAACCTGCTCAGTTGTATTGAATCTCAGACCCTCTGCCATGTTGCACAAAGAACACCAACACACCTCGTGAAAGTAAGGTCACAAATGGACAGAATGGAGGCAGCCACCTGTTTCAGACTGTATAAATAGGGTGCAGGCTAATGATTTAAATTGTTTGCAGGCCTCAAAACCGTTAAATGTCCATTTTGCAAGGCTGCGAGAAAATCTCGCAATACGGATTCCATACGGATGCCACACGGATTACATACGGATGCAGACATGCGCAAAATACGCTACCTCACCTGGCTTACGGATGACCTACGGAGCACTATTTAGGGGTCATTCATCCGTATTACGCATGTAAACTACGGACCGTATTTTGCGCAGGTTAGTGTGACTCCAGCCTACTAGGAGATGCATTTATGCAAAACCTTTGCAAATACCAACAAAGGGAATACCATAGTTTTAGAAGGAGAAAAACCATGTTCCATAGGGTCATTACTAGGCTTCATGGTTACTGGTTTAGAAGAAGAACAAGTGCGATTACAAATGATGCTGCACTTCTATGCAGTCTGACTGCAGCCTCAGATGTCACGTCAATTCAGAATATAAAATCAGTAGAAAGTCATTTCACAGGTGGCATAAAATCAACATATATGCCCCCTATTTCCCCGGGTAACGCTATTGATTTATTTGCAGATTTAGTTATTAGAGATGTTGAGTCTCTTATCTATCCAAAAATGCCCTCAAATCTAAATAATAAAGAGAAAAAGGCTCTGAAAATGATCTCAGATTGGAAAGACACTATTGTAAGAAGAGCTGATAAGGGGGGCAATACAGTTTTCCTATCTAGAGAGTTCTACGTAAATGAGGCAGAGACAATTGTCGGATGAAATTATGTATCTTGTTTTACCAAGTGATCCCACTAATATAAAAATGATCTTAGATCTTTCCTCAGAAGACAGGTTGAAAAGGGCGTAATTTCGTGCAAACAGGCAGAAAAATTACTGCCAGATTATCCCTGTAAGCCTTATTGGTACCATGTACCTAAAATCCACAAATCCTCTTCAAATCCTCCCGGGCGGCCCATCGTCGCAGGGATTGGATCTCTTACAGAATCATTGTCTAAATATCTCGATTGGCTGTTGCGCCCTCTTCTAAAATCGATACCTTCATATATAAAAGATACAGGTGAATTTCTAGTGGCTTTAAAAGACTTTACATGGCAGGAAAGTTTTTCATTGACCTCCATTGACGTAGAAAGTCTTTATACAAGAATACCGCAATTAGAAGGAGTAGATGCAGTGAGAACAGCGTTATCTAGCACAGACAATGGAGAGGATTTTGTGGACTTTATATGTGAGGGATTAAAATTTGTTTTGGAGCACAATGCCTTTAAATTTATGGATGCATGGTACCTGCAGCGGGTGGGTACCGCAATGGGTACCCCTGTTGCATGTACCTTCGCAAACTTATACCTTGCGATTTTTGAAGAGAAATTCATCTACTCCACAAAAAATTGTTTTTTAAGCAAATTAAACTCCTTCTGCTATTTGTGGATGATATATTCATAGTGTGGGACGGGTCTCAGGAATCGGTCCACCATTTTGTGGATCACTTAAACACGTCCAATAATATGAATAGGAGTTTCACTGCCAAATTTGGGGGCGAGACTCTTGAATTTTTGGATGTACAATTACAAATTGATGATGGCTTTTTATGAACAGAAGTATATCGCAAACCAACTTCCACCAATTCACTGCCGCATTTTGACAGCGCTCATCCGCTGTTTTTGAAAAAATCCCTACCTTACAGCCAGTTTTTACGACTGAAAAGGATTAACAATGACCCCACCAGGTTTAAGGAGCAATCCATGGACCTCTATAAACGTTTTTCAGACAGGGGTTATCCCAAATCCGTTTTGGACATGGTATTAAAAAGGGTTGAGGACTGTCCTAGTGCTTCATATGAAAAGAAACGCCAGGTCCAACAGAACAAAAAAGAAAAAAAGATTTATTTTTAATTTTAGATTTGGTCCTATGGATAGTCAAATTAGATCTGCGATCAACAAGAATTGGCATTTGCTAGAGGGAGAAAAAGAAATTGCAGATATAGTGTCCAGGGGCCCGCTTGTTACATACCGGAGGACTAAAAATATTAAAGATATTCTAGTTCGCAATCGTGTACAAACTGAATCTAATAATTGGTTGCAAAAAATATGCCTGTAGGTAATCATAAATGCGGAAATTGTTCTTTCTGTTCCTTCCATCTTACTAGTAAATATTTACAGATGGGAGGTATTTCACATAAAGTTCAAGATTTTATAACATGCCGCACAAATTACGTTGTATAAGCTGTTTTTTGCCCATGCGGTTTTCACTGTATTGGAAAGACTATTCGTCCCTTATTTGTACGTTTCCGTGAGCACTTTAACTCCATCACCTCAGGTAAAGGGGTCCCGAGACTAATTGAAAATATAAGAAAAAAACATGCAGGTAATCCTGAAGTTTTACGGTTCGCAGGGATTGAAACCGTTAAAATGCCTGCACAAGGAGGGGACCTAAATAAATTATTATTAAGAAAGGAGGCTAGATGGATTATTCGGACTTGTGCTCAAGGTCCACTAGGTTTCAATGCTAAAATCGACATGGCTGTGTTTTTGTGATTTTTTTTATTTGTTTTCAAATAATCTATCTTTTGCAAATTTTTTTTGCTTTCCACTTGTTCATAATTTATGAGATGCTGTCACCTGATGTTTGGAGGGTGGGACAAGGGCAATGGTTGCTTTTAAATATGTTGTGAGCTTTGTCCTACATATGACCTGTTGAAGCACAATGTAAGCGCGAAACGATCGTCGTCTGTACTTGCTCCATGGTTTTATCTGCCTGCTGTTGGTAACTTGATGCCACAATAAAGGATATTTTTTGCATGGGACGGACTGTGCCCATCCACTTTCTTGTCTATGGAAATACAGACTTTTTTCCTTGGAAGTGGCACCCGCATTCCCTGATGTGTGTGCAGCTTCATTAACCCAAGGTCATACAGCTGTGCCTTTGTCCTGCTTGTTTTCTTTTGTGGGTGCATATTATAGTCCAGATGTCCCTAATCTGGCAGTGGTGGGGAGGCGGGGGAGCAGCAGCGGCAAATCAGCGGATCACAGGAGGCAGGAGATGGCTGCGAAGGCTAACTGCTGGCGTGGAGAACAGTGAGTATTCTGGCAGCTGTCCTCGGCAGCTTGTAAGCAACGCATGACGTCACTGCCATGCGCTGCTTACAAGCATAAAACAGCTGCTGGCACCGGTGCAGGATGCTACGAGGGTGCGCTGGGAAGGTAAGAATGATTTTTTTCTTCCGTTGGGGGCCATGTATACTAGGATGGGGAAGGGGGCCCATCATACCAGGATAAGGATGGTGCCATGCATATCAGGACAGAGATGGGGACCCTGCATACCACATTAGGGATTGGGGCCAATCATACCAGGAAAAGGATGGGGTCATATATACCAGGATAAGGATGGGGCCATGCAGACCAGAATAAGGATGGGGCCACGTATACCAGGACGGAGATGGGGGTTCTGCATACCAGGATAGGGATTGGGGCCAATCATACCAAGATAAGGATGCGGCCATGCATATCAGGATAGGGATTGGGGCCATCATACAAGGATAAAGATGGGGCTAATCATACCAAAATAAGGAGATAAGGATAGGGCCATGTATACCAGTATGGAGAAGGGGTCCCTGCATACCAGGATAGGGATTGGGGCCAATCATATCAGAATAAGGATGGGGCAATGCATACCAGCAGAGGTGTATCCAGAGGAGGCAGCCGGGGCATTTGCCCTGGGCGCAGCCGGCGGGGGGGAGGCACAGTCGGGCTGCGTAATGTGGTGGTCCACACTGCCTCCCCCCGGTGGCTGCATTCTGCTGCCCCCCGTCCTGGGAGTCAGCGGTTCTCTGTGTCAGCTGTCAAGCTGACAGCCGGCACGGAGAAGCTGCGAATGCCAGCTCCCAGGGATCAATTGTACTGGCGTCTATACATTTTGTGGGGGCATTTGGAATGGGGATGGGGGGTTATTTAATGTGTTGAGGTATTTGTAGTGGAGATAGGGGGTTATTTAATGTGTGGGGGCATTTGGAGTGGTGATGGGGGTTATTTAATGTGTGGGGGCATTTGGAGTGGGGATGGGGGTTATTTAATGTGTGGGGGCATTTGGAGTGGGGACGGGGGATTATTTAAGGTGTGAGGGGAATTGGCGTGGGGACAAGGGGTTATTTAATGTGTGGGGGCATTTGGAGTGGAGATGGGGGTTATTTAATGTGTGGGGGCATTTGGAGTGGGGATGGGGGGTTATTTAATGTGTGGGGGGATTTGGAGTGGGGATGGGGGGTTATTTAATGTGTGGGGGGATTTAGATTGGGGATGGGGGGGTTATTTAATGTGTGAGGGGAATTGTCATAGGGAAGGGGGGTTATTTAATGTGTGGGGGCATTTGGAGTGGAGATGGGAGGTTATTTAATGTATGGGGGTATTTGGAGTGGGGATAGGGAGTTATGTAATGTGTGGGGGCATTTGGAGTGGGGATGGGGAGTTATTTAATGTGTGGGGGGATTTAGAGAGGGGATGGGGGTTATTTAATTTGTGAGGGGAATTAGCGTGGGGATGGGGGTTATTTAATGTGTGGGGGCATTTGTAGTGGAGATGGGGGATTATTTAATGTGTGGGGGCATTTGGAGTGGGGATGTGGGTTATTTAATGTGTGGGGGATTTGGAGTGGGGATGGGGGGTTAGAGTGGGGATGGGGGGTGCTTAATGTGTGGGGGGAATTAGCATGGGGATGGGGGGTACTTAATGTGTGGGGAGATTTGGAGGGGGGATTTAATGTGTGTAGGGGGATTTGAAGTGGAGATGGGGTATTTAATGTGTGTGGGGAGATTTGAGGACAGAAAATGAAAAGTATATATGTATGAGGAAACAGTATGGGGGTGAGTGGGGGGATGGGTGTAAACAGTATGGGGAGCGAACGGGTAAATGTATGTAGACACAGTATGAGTAGCGATGGGGAAAAATGTATGTGGACACAGTATGGGGAGTGAAGGTGATGGGATGTGTGCAGACAGAATGGGGAGTCGGGTATGTGTGAGCAGACAGTATAGAGTGAGGGGGTAAATATATGAGGAGACAGGTGGGATGTTAGAGGAGACAGTATGAGGAGGGAGGGGAATAGTGTGAGGCGACAGAATATTGCAGATATTTTCATTTAGGAGCATTATAATGACACTTCTATCTTTAAGGGGATTGTGTGGAGATTTGCTGCAGAAGACAAGAGAAGATGGAAGTCTGCAGAGATGGCTGTGGATGAGAAAACTCATCATGGGGTCTGGACAAGAAGAAGAAAAGAAGGAGAATGACTTCAGAGATGACGTCATCTATAAGGTACCTGGATATAAATGTTATTTGTGAAACTGACTAATTCTCATGTTTTTATTTGTTAGGAACATTAAAGGAATTTTGTCCAGGTTTGTGTTGAGTCTGCAGTCATTCTATGTGACTGCAGACTTCTGAATTCTCACAGTGCTTACTGAACGCTGTTAGGATTCTCTCGTGCCGGTAATTTACATACATGCGGTCATGTACTAACTAGACATGTGTGGCCTCACTCAATGAAAATGAACAGAGCGAGGCCGGGCACGTCTAGTCGGAATGTGGCCAGAAGTATATAAATCACATGCTTGTGCTGACATGACCGTGTACTCTTGCCACCGGTACGGGAGAATCCTAAAAGTGTGCAGTGCATTCGTTGTGAGAATTCAGAAGCCTGCAGTGTCAGGATTAAGCTCTGCAGGTTCCAGTAGTCATCACATGGACACTTCACTCATATGCGATTTTCATACTTATGGTCCTGTGACAACGAGCTTCTCTTCCTGCTTCTCTCAGTATTTCACTGAACATTGAGAGCATTAGGGAGAGCAGCTCGTCGGTACATGACTAAGTGTGCAAATCGCATGTGTGCTTGGGGGGGGTGTGCGCCGAACCGAATTCTTTCCCCGGGTGCCAGAAAGCCTAGATACACCTCTGCATACCAGGATGGGGCGGTGGCCAATCACACCATGATAAGAATGGGGCCATACATACCAGGATGGGGTTGGGGGCCATTCATACCAGGAAACGGGTGGGCCATGTATACCAGGACAAAGATTGGGGCCCTGCAAACCAGGATAGGGATGAGGGGGCCATGCATACCAAGATGGGGTATATTACGTATAGAATTGACCACATTTTTTGCTTCAATTTTTTTTTCTAATTTCTTCCTCTAAAAGCTAGATGCCTCTTATGGTCCGATGCATCTTATAGTCCAAAAAATATGGTATTTTTCCCAGAAAATTATTGCAATTACACGTGTTTTGTTAAACCTGTTTATTTCCTTTGTGTGTATTGGAACAACACAAAAAAAAAATAAGAAAAAAGGCAAATTTGACATTATTTCACATAAAACTCCAAAAACAGGCCGGGCAAAATTGTTTGTACTTTTCCAAAATTGTGGGTAAACAATGTTGTTTCAAACAGTTTATGATCGTTCAAACTCACCTGTGGCAAATAACAGGCATGGGCAATATGAAAATCACATCTGAAACCAGATAGAAAGGGGAGAAGTTGACTCAATGTTTCCATTTTGTGTCTGTGTGTGCGCCACTCTAAGCATGGAGAAGAGAAGAGAATTATCTGAGGACTTGAGAACCAAAATTGTTGATAAATATCAATAATCTCAAAGTTACAAGTTCCCATCATAATTAGGAAGTTTAAAACCCATGACAGTGTAGCTATTCTCCCTACACGTGGATGGCAGAGAAAAATTTCAAGGTTACAAGTCCATGTATCTTGATGTTCCTTTGTCCATGATATGCAACATAATTAAAACATAACTTACAACTCATGGCACTGTAGCTAGTCTCCATGGCAGAGAAAAATTGATAAAAGGTTGCAACGCAGGAAAGTCCGGATGGTGGATAAGCAGCCCTAATTAAGTTCCTAAGAAATTCAAGCTGTCCGGCAGGCCAGGGAGTATCTGTGTCAGCGTGAACTACCCGTCGACATTTGAATTGAATGAAACACTATGGCAGGAGACCCTGGAGGATCCCACTGTTGACACAGATATAAAATAGAAAGATTGCAGTTTACCAAAATGTACATGAGTAAGCCAAAATCCTTCTGGAAAAGCGTCTTGTGGACAGATGTGACACAGAACTTTTTGGTAAAGCACATTGTTCTACTAATTACCGCAAGCTGAATGAGGCCTACAAACAAAAGAATACAGTACATACAAGTCAAATATGGTGGAGACTCAAGGATGTTTTGGGGTTGTTTTGCTGCCTCTGGCACTAGGTGCTTTGACTTTGTAAATCAACATGGGAAAAGGGGAAAAAGGATTTTCAACATGCTCACCAAAGTACCACAAGACCATGGGTGCCAGGTTCAATGTGGCTGGAGTCCACTTGTAAATGCAGGCAAAAAAAGGAAAAACCAGCACCAGTTGATTTCCATAAAAATTCAAATTTTGTCTTTTATTTAATCCATTGTTTGTAAAAAGTTAAAAACATACATGTCATAGAATGTCAAGGGGCAAACATCCCCCACATGCCTAGATCTTAAAATTGCTGTTAGGAGAAGGCACCCTTCAAAAAGGAGAGACCTGGAGCAGTTTCAAAAACAAGAGTGGTCCAAAATTCCAGTTGAGAGGTGTAAGAAGCTTGTTGATGGTTATAGGAAGCGACTTATTGCAGTTATTTATTACAAAGGGTGTGCAACCAAATATTAAGTTGAGGGTGCCCGGCCCATTTTTAAGGATTTGTATAAAATTATGTCCAATTTTAATTTTTCTTTCTCTTTTTTTGTGTTGCTCCAATACACACAAAAAAAATAAACATGTGTATAACAAACCATGTGTAATTACAATCATTTTCAGGGAGAAAAACTTCATTTTTGGGTACAATTTAAAGGGTTCCAACACTTTTGGCCAGGACTGTAAATTGTTTTTACATTATAGTCACTGCCTATTTAAATTACAATGTGTATGGAAGTGAATATCGTATATATGTCACCAAAGAGTGTTATAATGCAGTTGTTTCCTGTGGTTAAAGAAAAACTGCAAAAATTAAAAAAATAATGCATGATGGACTTAAAAACAGATTGGTAGGCTCTCGGAAAGGAAACACCTGCAATAAGTCCATCTAACCCATAACTTCTACTCTAGAACATTTTGTTCCGAAAGCCTTAAAGTAAACATTATGACACAAAATACTTCTCACCTGCTCTAACAAAAATCATATTATATCATTCCTGGCATTAAGATTCTTGGAGCTTGAATGCTTTATCACTTTATATCTGGAAATTTCCTGTTGTTTAGGACATCTGAGTCCTAAATTAACATAATTAAAATGTGAGATTCAAATCTGTCAAAATCAATTTCAATCTATTCCCCTTTCAAACAGGTAATCGGTATAAATTAATGTTTCATAACTGTATCTATGGTATTGTGGCAATTGTTTTCAGGCATGTTTTACCAAAGTTTCTGAATCCAAAAACATTTTACCCCTGAAGATATAATAATCATTGTGCCAAAGGACAATGTAGGGACATTGCATGTAGCCACTAAGGGACATGGAACTACATATTGAAAAGGAAAGAAGGAGGACAAGAAAAAAGTGATTTAATTCTGGGCTACATCAGATTCCCAGGATTACTTCGGACCTCCTTGGGATTTTTTAAATCTTTTTTTAAAACATTGTTGAACGAGGGATAGTGCATGGGAGTCTTAATTCAAATAAGGCATTTTTTCTGTGTATGTGTTTATTTTTTGATTATTGAGTTAGTAATGGGTGTGTCTGATAGACATCTGTTCATTGCTAACACCTGGGCTTGATGTCAGCTGAGATTTTTGACAAATCACAGCTGACATCAACCCCAAATACCATTACTCTGATTGCCACCGCACTAGGGCAATCAGGAAGAACCGGGCGAAGTGCTAAATTTGGCACATCTAAAGGATTTGCCAATTCTGGGGAGGCTGTGGGTTTATATTTTTAGGCTAGGAATGGCCCAATATCCATGGACTTTCTCACCCTGATATCAGCCAGCAGCTGTCTACTTTACCTTGACTAGTCATTAAAAATAGGTGGGACCCCCTGTGAAGGATGGCAGCTTAGTATACTTCTGAAACATGTGTAGCTGTAACAGGACAACTAGCTCAGCAAGGGGGCCCAGCTTTTTCAGCTTCAGAGACAAATTTCACTCCCCACCAGCTAGCATTCTCCAAGCTCCTACAGGAAGACCCGCTGTGGATACTATGCGGTCTAACTGCTTCATTGAATATAAACTTATCGTATGTTCTAGCCACACATTACAATTACAATTTCGAGATCTCTGGAACAAGCCGAACACCTTCCAGGGCCTCGATCCTTTATAGCACCCCAGGGTGAGGAGTGAAGTAGAATGGCTAGTAGGAGCCAGGAAGCAAAGCCCTGTTTGGTCTCCAAGCATAATGGGAGTCCATCCGGATCCAATGTCGTAAGAACCAAGTTAATGTTCTTCTCAAAGCATCACACAGTACACGACATCCTCTGGATCGCAGCCGGGAATCATATCCTCCAGTTTAAAGTCACTAAACATGCCAGTCCTCCTTCGGGCACAGGGCAGTCTACCTCCAATTCACCACCGGGCATAAGACAGTCCACCTCTGAGACCAGTGCCTGTGGGCGACTGCACCGCTGTGTATGCTGTGGGTGCCAGGCTCTTCAGCTACCTTGGCCGTTTGGCTCCGCCGGCCTGTGTTGCTTCACACAGGTGGAGCTCTGCACAGCCGACTGCTCTGCACTCTGACAAACATCTACTGACTCTAGCCCTGACACACCCAAACCCTATCTTGCAGGGCTTTTAACTAGCAACCTGAGGCCTTAGGCCACAAGGAAAACCCGGGCCGGGAATGAAACGGACTGCAACACTACCATCTGCAGTCTGTTTCAAAACATTAAAACCCAGAGCAGGTTTCCCTAAATCTGCCTTAGACAACCAGCATGTCCAAGACCTACCTATACTCACTTTAGTCTGCATTGCAACCACAGCTATGCCTGTGACTGCAATGCACTCTCATGGCCTCAATATTCCTCCATGCGCATCCGGGAGGGAACATACAGCGACCCTACATGTAACACCAGTCACTACCTCACGGCAGCTATCAAAGCAACCTGGACTTCCATAACAGATCAGCAGTGCCACAGGCTGATCGCCTCCATGCCATGCCACATTGATGCAGTAACTGATGCTAAAGGAGGCTTGACCAAGTATTGAGTGCATTTACTGAACATACATTTCAGTAGGCCAACATTTTGGATTTTAAAATAATTTTTCAAGCTGGTGTTATAAAGTATTCTAATTTACTCCAATAATGTCTTTGGGGTTTTCATTGGCAGTAAGCCATAATCATTAACATTAACAGAAAGAAACATTAAATAGATCACTCTGTTTGTAATGACTCTATATAATATATGAGTTTCACTTTTTGTACTGAAAAACTGAAATAAACTAACTTTTTCTTGATATTCTAATTTAGCGAGAAGCACTTGTATGTTGGGGGTTGTGACATTAGGCATCTGCATGACCTCTGTCTATTCTACCTGTGTATTTACTTTACTGAAATCTTTGCTTTGGGCAACTTCCTGTTTGCACTGCTACCAGTATTTCAAGCAACTTTGTTAAGACACAAATGCATGGGTCAAAAATGCATACGAAAATGCAATTAAAAAATAAAAGTAAGCAGAAGCGTGGGAATCATATGGAAATTCCGTTATCTGAAAACCTGAACAAACACTGATCGTGGGAATGCACCCTTATATGATCCAGTGACAGCCAGTGGCCAGCAAACTTTGCAACATAGCTCTGGACAATAATATTGGTTTTCACCCAGTACTGGTAATAGATATGTACAGTGGATCTTCTCTAGAAACCACCATTCAAAACTACAAAGTGAAATGGTATTCTAAAAATGTGCTCCTCTTAAAGAAGATGGTCAGCATGTATTCTATGTGATGGAACTGAGAAATCTATAAGTGAAAATCTGGTATGGATAAAGAGGAATTGTTTTCAAAATGGTGCTTTGTTGAGGATGTTCAACTTTATATACAATGGTTTGCAAAGCTAGTGAACTTCTTACCATATATTCTATTTTTGCAACCTTGAACTAATGTTAAAAAACAGATATAAACAGATTCATCATTTGAGAGGTTTTTGTTAAATGTCGGTTTCCTTTTATTAACTTGTGGTGCTAGTTGCTTTTTTGCGGCAAACTCTTCAAAATGGATTTATGAATTTGGTGTGAAGTCAAAGATGCTCCCTTTTGATCTCTTGAATTGTTTTTTTGCAACTTTTTAGCACAAAGGGTTGTGCGTATATCAAAATAGTGCAACAATTGCACCAAAATAATGGCATACTAAAAAAAAAAAAATATAACAATTCGGACTGGAGTGGAATTGTTCCAAATTTTGCGACTTTTTAAAAAGTCGCAATTGGCAAATCAGGCAAAAAATGAATTGAGTGCAAACTAAAAAATGGCGCAAAACACACAAAACTAGACAAAAATAACACGCAATGGCAATGATGAATTGAGGCCTTAGCTTTTCAGGAAGCTATTTGTATACAATGTAAAGTATATAGAGGGAGTGCTCACAGCTGGTCATATGCAAAAAGTGTGTGATGGCTTCCCTTCTTTCAACACAACCACATAGACTAAAAATTCACATGCAGTATACACACTATATACATATGGGATATATGCCAAACGTGTTAAGGCACATACTGTACAAACACTAGTCACATAAAAGCATATTATATCATTACATATCAGTATCAGAGTCTCAGTCAAGGGTTAAAGTTTTTTATTGTGGTTTCCCTGAGGAAGAGGTCCGTTCGACCTGAAAATGTGTTGGGAATAAACTTCAATCTATTTCTATTCATCTGAATCCTGTGAATTCTTTACCAGTAGCACAGCATAATCTCATTTCTCCTGTTTAGTATAAATTTGTCAATTTGCAGAATTGCATTATAGTTCCAAATAAGAAGATGAATTAGAATGTGGTATGAGACTGAGACTCTCAAGTCTATGCATTATATCATTCTAATTCATCTTCTTAGGCCTCTTTCACACATCAGGTTTTCGCCGTCAGGCGCGATCCGGCGCTTTTGACAAAAACCGGATCCGGCGAAATGCAATGCCGGATCCGGTTTCCCCCCCATTGACTTGCATTTGCGCCGGATGGCCATGCGTTTCATCCGGTTTTCGCCGGATCCCGCAATGTGTCGCGATCCGGCGTCTGGAAAAAACGGCTACTGTAACGTTTTTTGTCTCCGGCGAAAAAGCCGGACACGCCGAATCCGGCGTGTCCGGCTTTTTCGAACAACGAAAGCCTATGAGCGCCGCAATGCGCCGGATCCGTTTTTTTTGGTCTGAGCATGCTCAGTAGCTCTGCCCACAAGACACATATATAAAAGCATGACAGTGGGACCCTCAGCCACACCCAACATGCCACCCAAGACAGCAACCAGGCGCAGGAGAAGGCAGGAGACCACTGCAGCAGCACCATCAGCACCACCACCACCCCAAATGGAGCAGCATGCTGAACAACGGGAGGGGAGTCCAGCAGCAGATGAGAGACGGTAATTATCAAATCCCCCATTCCTCCAAACTAGGGCCATGGAATATCAAGATATTCATTGCCCCTTTGATTCTCTTTATTCAACAGCCGCCCAAGAGATGCAGCAGCATCAACAGTGGCAGCACTGGAAGCACTGGCAGCAGCAGTAACACCACCCACAGGCATGGAGTCTGGCCAGCAGGAAGACAGCACATCTTCTTCTGGGAGCCCTCCCTCGCATCGTCAGCATTTGACGGTAAGTTTTTATTTCCAAAATCCATCATCTCTGTAATATATGTCTATTCATTGCCTTTTATTTCAAAACAGGAATCACAAGATGAAGAGGCGCTCCCAGAAGAAGAAGGAAGGGGTGGACAGACACCTGGAGTGGGCTCACAATTGGTAAGTTTTTTGCATCAAACGCAGAAACACAACATCACACTACACACAAAACATAGAAAACAATGTTCTGCAGACCACACACAGCAAACAAATGCCTACATCCAAAGACATAACATTTTTTGTTTTCTTCTCTAGTCTTCCCAATCTGGTGCTCGGCCAAGAGGTCCTCGCAGTGCCTCCCAGGGTCGTCGGCGACAGCAACGCGGCGGTCACCAGCGTGTAAGTATAAATATTTTTGCTTTGTTTTTTTGCACTTTTTATTTCATTTCTTTTGTGGAGGCTAATTATGTTATTTTTGTCTTTTTCTTTAACAGCCTTCACAGCGTGCTCCCGACTCTGACGGTGAGGATGGAGGGATTGATGTGGACCACCTCATCGATCTCGTCAGAGAAAGGGAGCCGCTATGGAATATGGCTGACCGCCGCCATGCTGACCTGATCGTTACCCGATGACTCTGGGAGGAAATCTGTTCGCTCCTTGTGGACCGCTGGGAGGACCTCGATGCTCGGGCCCAGATTAAAGAGCGTAAGTATATACAGTACCGGTTGCTTGATGTAAACCAGTGTTTCTCGAACTCCAGTCCTCGTGGTCCCCACGGATCATGTGTTCAGGATTTCCATTTACTATGGAAATCCTGAAAACATGACCCCTGGGGACCATGAGGACTGGAGTTTGGGAAACACTGATGTTGTATACTAACCACTCCTTTCTCGTTTCAGGGGACAGAATTGTGTAGCGGTGGCGGTCAGTGAGAGATCGTTTCAAGAAGGAGTTCAATAAAGAGATGCGGGCCCCGAGTGGATCTGGAGGACGCAGGAGCAAGTACAAGTACGCACAAGCCCTGTCGTTCCTCCGGGAAACAATGGTCACCAGAAGGTAAATATTACACACCACATGTGAAAAAAAATGTTTAGATGTAACTTTTTTTTTTCAGCCAGGGCCATACCATGTCAGTATTTTAATTGTTTTTTTTTCTCTTTATTCCACAGCACGGTGAGCAGCACTTGGGAGCCTGCACGATTGGACCCTTCTGAGGCGATCCCTGAGGAGACCGGCACCGAGGAACACTTCAACCGCCCCGGTACATCTGCACCTTCCCACACATTCGATCCATCTGTCCCATCCACCAGCACAGGAGCATCGTGGCCGCCTACATTACATGAAGCTGCTGGTGAGGAGATCGATTTCCCTTTACCCCACCCTTCTGCCCCTGCCACCTCTAGTACACCTGCGGGTACTGGGCGGCAGCGGCAGAGGGGTCAGGAAAAGACTTATGCGCCAGAGTTCTTGCATCTGAATGCATCTTTCCAGAACTGTCTAAAAGTCTTGTCAGAGCAAATCTCCGCAGGCTTTCAGCAGATCAACTCCAGCATTCTGGAGGTGAAGACACTTCTGCAAACCATGCATTCAGAAGCAAGATCTTCGCCAAACCACACCTTTTTCAGGTCTGCTGTGGAGCGCATGGAAACGCTCTCTCCTACCCAGCAGATGCATGTAATGCATTCATGCCACGGTGCTCTCCAGCACGTTACCTCCCAACCTCCTCCTCCCACCACAGTAGTTCCTCCACCTGCACCCCCTCCAGCCACTTTCCATCCTCCCCCTCCTATTACATACCATCCACCTCCCCAGCACCAGCCACCTCCCCAGTACCAGCAACCTCCCCAGTACCAGCAACCTCCCCAGTACCAGACATCTCCCCACTTCCAGCAACCTGCCCCGTACCAAACTCCTTCCCCGTACCAAACTCCTTCCCCATACAACTTGCCATCAACATCATCTGTTCCTACAGTCCCTGCCCAACCCTCCACTCCACCGCCCACCACCTCTTCTGCCTCCCACATGTCCACCCATTCTGTAGCTTTTTCCACACCTTCACCTCTAACTGTTCCTTCCCCACCACGATCCCAGTCCTCTCTCCACACTCCCAGTGTCGAAGTGTCCCGCAGCCCCTCCAGCAGTATTTCCACCCCACACTACACCGAGTTATAATGTTTTTTGTTGTAATAAAAATGCCCATTTGGTTGGTTTCAAACATTTATTAAAAAAGTATTTTAAACTTTAAAAACATTTTACAAAAAAAAAAATACTTAAAATAAAAGTTAAATTATCGTTTTACAATGGTTGTCTGTCATTTCTTTCTGCGGCGAACTATGTTTAAAAAAAAGATTAAATACAGGGTATTTCAAAGGTAAAAAGGTATTCAAAACCAGGTATATAACTGTGGGTAAATTTTACCTTTTTGCCACAGTTGTGTTCCTGGTTGTGTTTGAAGCAAAGTATTTCACCTAAAAAGTTGTGTTTATTGTTGGTGATTTCCTAACAATGTACACAACTTTTGTTACAAGGTGAAATACTTTGCATAAAACACAACCAGGTACACACCTGTGGCCTAAAGGTAAAAATAGAGACCATGACAAGATAGCCAACTTTGGTTGGCAAAGGTATATACTGTTGGTACAGAAGGTACACAAGTTTGGTTAAGGGCACAAATCTTTCACACTCTGTCATCCTGCCAGTGTACTCTGCCTTGAGGTGACAAAGTATAGTGCAAAATTGTCCCTCATTACTGAAACCGTCACAGAACTTCTAGTGGTAATGTCATGGTAATCTTGCAAGGTGGTTTCTTCAGAGGTGTCCTCAATGGAAATGGGTTCCTTGCAGATAACAAAATTGTGGAGTACCACGCAAGCTTTGATCACCTCGTCCACAGTTTCTGTCTTGAGGTTGATCGCAATCAATAGGACCCGCCATCTGGCTGTCAGAATACCAAAGGTACATTCAACCATTCTTCTTGCTCTTGTGAGGCGGTAATTAAAAATGCGTTTTGTTCTTGTCAATCCTCTGCTAGAGTACGGTTTCAAAAGGTGTTCTGACAGATGGAAGGCTTCATCCCCTACACAGACAAATGGCATAGGTGGACCAGATGTTTGCGGCAGCGGTCTAGGGGGTGGGAACTGGAAGGTGTTTCCATACAGTTTACGCCCCATGGCAGACAGTTTGAAAACTTGAGAGTCATTGGAGCGGCCATAGGCCCCAATATCAACAGCAATAAATTTGTATTCCGCGTCAGCGATGGCCATGAGGACAATTGAAAAATATTTCTTGTAATTGAAATATTCCGATCCGGCTGGCTTTACAATGCGGATATGTTTCCCGTCCACAGCGCCCAAGCAGTTCGGAAACTGACATATCTGTAGAAACTTTTCTGAAATTTCAATCTACCTCTCTGTTCTGGGCTCTGGTAAAAACTCTTCAGCTAAGGAGTCCCACAGTGCACGGCATGTGTACTTCACTATTCCAGATATGGGGGAAATCCCGAGTCTGTACTGGAAATGCAGTGACGAAAGGGATTCTCCAGTTGCAAGAAATCAATTAGTTTTAAATCACAGCATTACATACCAAAACTCAGCTATAACACTTGGAGATACAAACTACCACCAACAAGATTGCAGTGAAAGTGTGCTCTGATGCGAGCACATCCAATAAATGTGGCTTACCTTAAAGTCACCATCAGACGCTCTGCGGGTGAAACAGAGAAGCGGCAATAGGTGTCCGCTTTTCTTATGAGGTGTGCAATGCGCTCCACCAAGTAATCAAAATTCTCCATTTTCATCCGAACATATCCAAAAAATTTATCCGGGTTTCGTCTAAGGTCCATGCAGAGTGTAGAATAGACCCCACGCGTCATTCTCTTGGCTGTGAAGGGGTGGATCCACAAACGTCGTCTACGATGCCTGATGCGCTGCTGTCTCGCTCTCTCCTTCTCCAGAACAATCACCCTCAAACGATTCACCTCCGCTGTAAAATCCGCCAAATTCTTCAAAATATTTCCAATGACAACATCCATCTTCGCCAGTAACTTGCTCTTCTCTCCAACCTGCACTTTCTCCTCTACAACCTGTCAAAGAAGAGCTGTAGGAACACGCTATATATAGTTTTTCAGTAGCCAATCCCGTTCGGAAGGCCACAAGGGTCAATTTTAAAAACCGGATCCGGCGTAATCTGTCAAAAAACGGAACAAAAACCGGATTAACCGGATGAGACGGATCCGGTTTTGTCTGTCAAGAACAAGACGGATCCGGCAGAAAAACGGATCCGTCACATCCGGTTTTATGAAATATTTGCCGGATCCGGCGCTCCGGCACGACGCCGGATCGCGCCTGACGCCGAAAACCTGATGTGTGAAAGTAGCCTTAGGGGGATAAAGTTAGGGGGATAAAGGTGAAAATGTTACTAAGGTAAATTACTTACCTATTGCTTTAGTATAATGTCTTGCACCTAGTAGCAACTCTGGAGCTCTGTACCAAAACGTAACCACAACTGGATCAAGGTCTGCGAGAGGTTTCAGTGGAGAGTTAAATAATCGAGCAAAGCCCATGTCAGCTATGACAGAAAATCAAAACAAAAATCAGTCAAATTCAATATTACTATACATTTTTTTAAATCAGAGGTTTAATTAAAAGAGATATACAGTTCAAGGAATCTGGAAATCTTATATATGCGATAAATAACTAGGTTAGGCAAATTACGCTGTGCGAATTACTGTAAACTCCAGGACAGGGGTGGACATACCATAGGTGCAACATGGACAGCTGCACAAGGGACCAAGAGGTATGGGGCCCACTTACACTGTCAAAGCAGGTGGAAAATGAGATATTGGATTTTTAAATAGCCAGGAAAAAAAAGACTGTCCAGGGACATTAAAAAGAAACAATATTTGTAACAACAGTCTCACAGGAGTATCAAAATTCAGTTACAAGTATATAATTCTGATCAGAAATGAAAATAATGGTGAATTTAACTTCACTAGCAGCATTAAACAAACATGTATGTATACCAGAGGCGTAGTTAGGGTTTTGGTTCGGGGGGGCGAATCTTCTGAGTGGGCCCCTAACCAGAGAACATCAGCAGATGACCGTGCTGTTGCCAAAAATTATATTATAATATACATATATATATATATATATATATATATATATATATATATATATATGTATATATATATATATATATATATATATATATATATATATATATATACATATACATATATATATATATATACACTCACTGGCCACTTTATTAGGTACACCTGTCCAACTGTGTGTTAAGACTTAATTTCTAATCAGCCAATCACATGGCGGCAACTCAGTGCATTTAGGCATGTAGACATGGTCAAGACAATCTCCTGCAGTTCAAACCGAGCATCAGTATGGGGAAGAAAGGTGATTTGAGTGCCTTTGAACGTGGCATGATTGTTGGTGCCAGAAGGGCTGGTCTGAGAATTTCAGAAACTGCTGATCTACTGGGATTTTCACGCACAACCATCTCTAGGGTTTACAGAGAATGGTCCGAAAAAGAAAAAAAATCCAGTGAGCGGCAGTTCTGTGGCCGGAAATGCCATGTTGATGCCAGAGGTCAGAGGAGAATGGGCAGACTGGTTCGAGCTGATAGAAAGGCAACAGTGACTCAAATTGCCACCCGTTACAACCAAGGTAGGCAGAAGAGCATCTCTGAACGCACAGTGCATCGAACTTTGAGGCAGATGGGCTACAGCAGCAGAAGACCACACTGGGTACCACTCCTCTCAGCTAAGAACAGGAAACTGAGGCTACAATTTGCACAAGCTCATCGAAATTGGACAGTAGAAGATTGGAAAAACGTTGCCTGGTCTGATGAGTCTCGATTTCTGCTGCGACATTGGGATGGTAGGGTCAGAATTTGGCGTAAACAACATGAAAGCATGGATCCATCCTGCCTTGTATCAACGGTTCAGGCTGGTGGTGGTGGTGTCATGGTGTGGGGAATTTTTTCTGGGCACTCTTTGGGCCCCTTGGTACCAATTGAGCATCGTTGCAACGCCACAGCCTACCTGAGTATTGTTGCTGACCATCTCCATCCCTTTATGACCACAATGTACCCAACATATGATGGCTACTTTCAGCAGGATAATGCGCCATGTCATAAAGCTCGAATCATCTCAGATTGGTTTCTTGAACATGACAATGAGTTTACTGTACTCAAATGGCCTCCTCAGTCACCAGATCTCAATCCAATAGAGCATCTTTGGGATGTGGTGGAACGGGAGATTCGCATCAGGGATGTGCAGCCGACAAATCTGCGCCAACTGTGTGATGCCATCATGTCAATATGGTCCAAAATCTCTGAGGAATGCTTCCAGCACCTTGTTGAATCTCTGCCACGAAGAATTGAGGCAGTTCTGAAGGCAAAAGGGGGTCCAACCCCTTACTAGCATGGTGTACCTAATAAAGTGGCCAGTGAGTGTATATATATATTATATATATATATATAAATATATATATATATATATATATATATATATATATTCCATTATTGCGGCGTCAGCGTGGCCCCCCAGTGCGCACCGCAATAATGGAACAGAGAGCATCACATGACACTCCCTCTCCCATCATTACCCTCTTCCTCTGACACACAGCGGGTGCGCGATGACGTCACTTCATCGCGTCCCCTCTGTGTACCGGTCTGACTGAAGCGCAGCTCCTGACATCAGAGCAGAGCCACCGCCGAAATCAGCGTGGGATCGTGGAGGAGAGGTGAGTATAGTTTTTTTTTTAAATTTATATAGTGAGTCCTGGTTGCGTGATTATGATACCCCGTATGGGGGGGCAGCATAATACACGTATGAGGGGGCAGCATGATATACCCCGTATGAAGAAGGGCAGCATGATACCCCGTATGAGTGGGGTAGTATGATACCCCGTGTAAGGGGGGCAGCATGATACCCCATATAAGGGAGGGCAGCATGATACCCCATGAGGGGGGCAGCATGATACTCTATGAGGGAGGCTGCATTATATTCTGAAGGGGCTACATTATATTTTTTGGGGGCGCTGTATTATACCATATGAAGGGGGCTACATTATAGAGAAAGAAAGAACAGAAAGAGAGAGAGAGAAAGAACAGAGAGAGAAAGAGAAAAGAACCGAGAGAAAGAAAGAACAGAAAGAACAGATAGAGATAAGAACAGAGAGAGAAAGAAATAACAGAGAGAGAAAAAGATTAGAGAAAGAAAGATTAGAAGAGAAAGAAAAGATTAGAGAGAAAGAAAGAGGGGAAAGAAAGAACAGAAAGAAAGAACAGAGAGAGAGAAAGAGAGGAAAGAAAGAACAGAGAGAAAGAAAGAAAGAACAGAGAGAAAGAAAGAACAGAGAGAGAAAAAGAAAGATTAGAGAGAAAGAAAGATTAGAGAGAAAAAGAAGGGAAAGAAAGAACAGATCGAAAGAAAGAGCAGAGAGAGAGAGAAAGGAAGAGGGGAAAGAAAGAAAGAACAGAGAGAGAAATAAAGAACAGAGAGAGAGAAAGAAACAGAGAGAGAAAGAAAGATTCTATAAAGATACTATAGCAGCCCGACTCCCATTATAGTGCCCAACTGAGCCTCCCAGTGCAGGACATATCATGATCCGCTCACATGGCCGACATCCCCGAGTCCAAGGTGATCCCGCTGTCGGAGGAGACGGTGATGAATCTGAAGCATTCCCTGAGGGAATTTCCGGTCCGCTTCCAGCACGTCACTTTCGGTGGAACGTCACGTTCAAATTTTAAAGTGCTCCTCGGGGCTCTGCCGTGTACTCCTGTGTCAGCGGGAAAAGTAAGCTCCCGACAGAAAAATCGAGACGGTTGGGAGGCATGAATGCTCCCCACCATACACCTTGTACACGCATAGCTCCGCACACCTCATACACACACGGTTCCGCTTTCTATGCCTCGTACACACACGGCTCCGCTCCGTACACCTCACATACACACAACTCCACTCAGTACACACATGGCTTCACTCTGTAAACCTTGTATACATGCGGCTCTGCTCTATACACCTCGCACACATGCGGCTCCGCTCCATACACACGTGGCTCCGCTCCGTACACCTCGTACACATGCGGCTCCGCACACCTCGTATTCACGCAGCTCTGCTCCGTACACCTCACACACATACGGCTTTGCTCCATACACCTCGTACACATGCGGCTCCGCTCCGTACACCTCGTACACACCCGGCTCCACTCCGTTTACTTCGTACACACGCTGCTCTACTCCGTACACCTCGTACACACGCGGCTCCACTCCGTACACACACGGCTCCGCTCCGTACACCTCGTACACACGAGGCTCTGTACACCTTGTACACACACACACATCTCCGCTCTGTAAACATCTGCGCTCCGTACACATGCAGCTCCGCTCCGTACACCTCATACACACGCGGCTCCGCTCCGTACACCTCCTACACACGCGGCTCTGCTCCATACACCTCAACACCTCATACACACACGGCTCCGCTCCGTACACCTCATACACACACAGCTCTGCTACATGCACCCTGTAAACCCCTCCTGACCCCACACAGAAACTTCCCTTCATCCAGCACAGCAGAGTCCTGCATACATTGAGAGGCCCCTGATCATGTGACCCCTGACTCCTACCCTCCTGTGACCTCATCACAGGTCCTGTGCACCCAAAAGAGATTAGAGCTATGCTACTGCTCCAATCCCAGGGCGCCATGACAACCAGCACAGCAGAGTCCTGCATAGTGCATACAGTCAGTGAGGCCCCGGATCATGTGACCTCGACTCCTCCCCTCCTGTGACATCATAACAGGTCCTGTGGCAGAGAAGAGAACATAGGGGCAGAGCAGGGAGATGATCAATTCTCCCTCTCTGCTGCCAACATGGCGGCGTACACCGGCTATTTAGGATCGGCATCAGGCCAGGTAAGGTGCCTGACTGTTGACTTCGGTGACGCTGTCTCCTGCAGCGATCACTGTGACTCAGGCCGTGCCTCTTCTCTGCACCTCTGCCGCGCCATCTCTGACCGCCCTCGCCCTGTCTCTCTGCCTTCTCTTGCCACCGCAGTCTCCTGTGTCTGTCTCTGACCGCCTGTCCCTTGCCTTGTCTCTCAGTCTGTGTCCTTATCCATTTCTCCTCTCTATTGCAGCCTCCCGCCTGTGCCATCCGCTGTGTTTGTTACGCAACCCATCCTCCATTATTCCCAGGCCCGTCTCTGCTACAGCCCTGACTCTGTGTATCCTCTCCAGGCCTACCCCAGTTGCCCCTTTGGTTCTGGCCGTCAAGGTTCTACCCTCCGTGGGCCTGCCCCTAACACTCCCTGTATAGGGGGTGGTTACACCTGGTCCGCTCGCCCTCGGGGGCTCTGGAGCCGTGCCCCAGAGGGTCCACTTCCGGGTTGTTCTTCATCGCCCCGTTACAGCAACCGTAACAGTACAGTCAGGCCATGGACCACGCTAGAGCCTCAGCTGCGCAAAAGGAGTTTGTTTTCCTTCGGGAGAATCAGACGCGCATTATGTCCTTTATGAAAACTATGGACTCGCGTCTGTCTGCTCTCCAATCCTCGGACCCAGGTAATGCTGCCCAGTTGGCGGGCTTACAGCAAGAATTGGCTCAGCAGTGTGATACTCAGACCCATATCCTGAGTTACATAGCGTCTGTGGATGGCCGATTACTTTCCTTGCAGTCGGCTGCCTCAGCTCCTCCCCAGCTCCGGTTTCTCACCCGCCTCCACGGCTAGCTAAGCCACCCCGGTATAACGGTGATGCCAAATTATGCCGGGGTTTTTTAAATCAGTGCCGCCTCCATTTTGAACTACTGCCCCAGCACTATCCCACTGACCGAGCCAAAGTGGCCTTCATCATCTCCCATTAGTAGGGGGACGCTTTGGCTGGGGTCAATCCCCTTTGGGAGCGTGACGACCCTGCGGTCACTCAGTTATCCGTATTTTTGGACACTTTTCGGCGGGTTTTTGATGAACCGGGCCGTCTTGCCTCCACCACTGAGGCGCTGTTCAACCTTTGCCAAGGTTCTCTGATGGTGGGGCAGTACGCCATACAGTTTAGGACCTTGTCCTCGGATTTAGGTTGGGACAACGAGGCGCTGGTGGGCGCCTTTTGGCGAGGTCTCTCGGGCCGTATTAAGGATTAGCCTTCTGGTCGTGACACCCAAACAGCTCTGGAAGATCTGATTTCTCTGGCCACCCAGATTGATCTCCAGTTCCATGAATGGGCCTGGGAGAGAAGGGTTCCCCATCCATTATCTTTGGTTCATGTGTAGTGGTCATGTGCTTTCTGGCTAGGTCCTGACCCGGAACTAGTAGGAGTCATGTGCTATATCAGGCGACCTCCCCCTAGGGGAGGTGCCTGATTATTGTTGTGCTTCCTGGCTGGGACGTTTGTGTCTCTGCCAGGCTGTTCGCTGTACTCAGGTCCTCTGTTCCGCCTTGTGTTCTCGGTGCTCCTGGGCACCCTTTCTGAACTTCCATTCCGCTCTGTCTTTGCTCAGTCGTGCCCTCTGGCATCCTCTTGGATCTTGTGTTCTGTCTCTTGCTCTGCTGTGCCTCCGGGCACTCTCTCTGTCCCTATACTCTAAGACTCCTCCTGGCACGACTGCTGCTTCATTCTGTACTCTGTCGTGCTCATCACACGCGTCTTGCTGGGTTTATCTCCGGGCGTATTCCTCGCCACACGCCATACAGGCTCACGTCTACCTGTTTCGCACTATCCTATAATTAGCGCACTTCCGTGTACTCACCTGGTGTTCCTAGTATCCAGTACCGTCCCTCAATCTTTCTCATCCGTATCTCCTGTGAGCCATCTCTCTTGTTACCGGCTTTCGCGGTTCTGACCTCTGTGGTCCTGCCTCTAATGATCCCTGTATAGTGGACGGTCATCACCTGGCGCGCTCGGCCCAGGGGCTCCAGATCCGCAACCCAGAGGGTCCACTCTTGGATGTTGTCTGCTGCTGAACGTCACAATCTGTAGATGGTCAACCCCTACAAGAAACCGTTACTCTTGTCACTCAAGAAGTAGAATTGCAAATAGGGACCCTGCACAGGAAGAAAGTTACATTTTATGTCCTAGCGGGTATCTCCCATTCTATCCTCCTCGGTCTTCCTTGGCTGCGGCTCCACGAGCCCACTTTAGATTGGCATAGTGGCAACGTCTTGCGCTGGGGGGAGTCCTGTCAGGCTCGGTGTCTGCTGTCAGTGCGTCCCGTAGGTAACCCCCGTCCTTTCCCTGTTCCCTCCGGGTTGCCGTTGGCTTACACTGCTTTTTCGGATGTCTTCGACAAGAGAGAAGCTGAGACTGTTCCTCCGCACCGTCCCTACGACTGCCCCATTGAGCTCGTTCCAGGTACCACTCCTCCTCGTGGTAGAATTTATCCTCTCTCCTCGGCTGAGACCCAAGCCATGTCTGAATACATTCAAGACAACCTGGCCAGAGGATTTATTCGGAAGTCTTCGTCCCCTGCAGGAGCAGGCTTCTTTTTTGTGAAGAAGGATGGGTCTTTGCGCCCGTGCATCGACTACCATGGCTTGAATCGCATCACGATTAAGAACAAATACCCCTTGCCGCTCATCTCGGAGCTCTTTGATCGCTTGAGGGGAGCACGAGTGGTCACCAAGCTCGACCTACGAGGAGCCTACAACCTTGTTTGCATACGCTCAGGAGATGAGTGGAAGACCGCGTTCAATACGCAAGACGGGCACTATGAATATTTGGTTATGCCGTTTGGTCTCTGCAACGTACCTGCAATGTTCCAAGAACTCGTTAACAAGATAAAACTGGGGAAAGAAAGAGCGCAATAGGGTCTTATCTGGGTAACAGATGAAATAAATTCAAAAGAATCTACTCACCTTTTCCAGGAAGGATAAAAGCATGTAGGTCAATGTCAGCCTGCTGCACGCCCGAGGTTCACGTCCGTGACCACAGAGAGAAATCCTTTTGGATAAATTATTTAGGCTTACTTGTGCGCTGCTGAGACCAGGATAAAGTCACCACATGAGAAACTTTTTAACTCTTTATTCCCAACGCGTTTCGAAGTGGAAAATCACTTCTTCATCAGGGGATGACATAGAGAGTCTCTATGTCATCCCCTGATGAAGAAGTGATTTTCCACTTCGAAACGCGTTGGGAATAAAGAGTTAAAAAGTTTCTCATGTGGTGACTTTATCCTGGTCTCAGCAGCGCACAAGTAAGCCTAAATAATTTATCCAAAAAGAAGAACTCGTTAACGACATCTTTCGAGACCTCCTCTACTCCTGTGTCGTGGTCTACCTGGACGATATCTTGGTCTACTCCCCAGATCTAGCCACACATCGTCGAGATGTTCGCCAAGTTCTCCTACGTCTCAGAGAAAACCACCTTTTTGCCAAGTTGGAGAAGTGCATTTTTGAGCAGACTTCGTTGCCTTTTCTTGGTTACATCGTCTCGAGCTCGGGGTTGGAGATGGACCCTGAGAAAGTCTCCGCAGTTCTCAAGTGGCCTCGCCCTCTCGGTGTAAAGGCAATTCAACGTTTCTTGGGGTTTGCCAATTATTATAGGCAATTTATTCCCCACTTCTCGTCTTTGACTAAGCCTATTTCTGCTCTTGTCCGCAAAGGAGTCAATCCCAACCTCTGGCCTCCTGATGCGCAGGACGCTTTTGAAGCTAGAATTTGAGAAATCTCCTGTACTCCATCGCCCGGATACCAATAGGCCATTCATTCTCAAAGTTGACGCATCCTCAGTGGGAGCTGGAGCTGTTCTGATGCAAAAATCCTCTTCCGGCCGAACTCTCACCTGCAGGTTCTTTTCTAAAGCCTTCTCCGCTCCTGAACGTAACTATGCAATTGGAGATTGCCATCATTATTGGTGGCCTTCCCTTCGCAAAGACGTCTTGGATTTCATCGCCTCTTGTCCTTCCTGTGCCAGAAATAAGGTTCCCCGACATCCTCCTTCGGGTCTCCTGCATCTGCTACCGGTGCCTGCCAGTCCTTGGACCCATGTTGCTATGGATTTCGTCACCGATTTGCCTCCATCTTCCAGATGTACAGTGATATTAGTGGTCGTGGATCGATTTTCCAAAATGGCCCACTTCATTCCTTTGCCTAGCCTGCCTACTGCTCCCGAGTTGGCGAAGATCTTCCTACTCCACGTCTTCCGCCTCCATGGGTTTCCTCAGCATATCGTCTCGGATCGAGGAGTCCAATTTACCTCCCGTTTTTGGCGAGCCCTCTGCGGATTGTTGAAGATAGGCTGAGGAAAAATCCAAAGTTATCACCCCCAGTCTAATGGTCAGGTGGAGCGAGTCAACCAGGCTCTCACATCATACCTTTGGCATCTCACCAATGCCCACCAAGACGACTGGGTCTCTCTTCTTCCTTGGGCAGAATTTGCCTATAACAACCATCCAGGCGAGGCATCCTCCAAGTCTCCTTTTTTTGTGGTTTTTGGCCAACACCCCGGCATTCCTCTTCCTGTTTCCCTTGCCTCGGGTGTACCGGCAGCGGACTCCTTGTCCACAGACTTCACTCAGATTTGGAGGGAAACTAAAGTAGCCCTCGAAAAGGCCATTCTCAGGATGAAACAGTATGCCGACAAAAGACGGTTGGACGCTCCCCCGTATCAACCGGGAGATAGGGTTTGGTTATCCTCACGGTACATCAGGTTGAAAATTCCTTCCTATAAGTTAGGTCCTCGATACACTGGTCCTTTTGAAATCCTGAGTCGTATCAACGACATGGCCTATAAGTTAAAATTGCCCTCCTCTCTGAAGATTCCCAATACCTTTCATGTATCCCTCCTCAAGCCTGCAGTATTCAATCATTTTCACTCTGCAGCAGCTCAGACTCCCCAACCTTGTAGTTCAGATAAAGTTTTCGAGGTGCGGGACATTTTAGCCATGGAGACAGTCAGAGGAAAAACCTTATTTTTGGTTGATTGGAAGGGTTTCAGCCCGGAGGAGAGATCTTGGGAACCCTGTGAGAATATTAATGCTCCCCTTATTATGAGACGATTTCTAACCAACATCAGGAGGGAGGGGAGTAAGAGGGGGGGTACTGTCACGGTCCCGGCTGCGCGCTCCTCCCGGCGCACTCCTGTGGCCCGGCGCGTCCCCACACCCGGCTTTCGTGTTCCTCGGCGTCGGACGCCTGCGCACTGTGGGGATCCCAGCGCTCTGCCTCCTGGGAGTTATGACACGATGGCGCCGCCCCCAACATGGCGGCATCCACCTGCTATTTAGGATCGGCGTCAGGCCAGGTAAGGTGCCTGACTGTCGACTTCGGTGACGCTGTCTCCTGCAGCGCTCACTGTGACTCAGGCCGTGCTTCTTCTCTGCGCCTCTGCCGCGCCATCTCTGACCGTCCTCGCCCTATCTCTCTGCCTTCTCTTGCCACCGCAGTCTCCTGTGTTGATTTTTTTTATTGTTTTATTTTGATTGGGGTGAAAGGGGGGTGATTTAAACTTTTATGTTTTGTTTTTTTTTAATTTTTAAACACTTTTTTCATTTTTTACTTTTGGCATGCTTAAATAGCCTCCATAAGAAGCTAGACGCATCCCATTGCTCAGCTCACCTATATGTAGCAGAAATACAGCATTGCTATGAGATCTCTGGTTGTCATGGCAATGAGTCGCTGACTCCCGATCACGTGACGGGGTCGGCGACACGCTCATTTCTGGCCATGCGCCGGAAGTGTTAGTTAAATGCCCACTGTCACCGTTTGACAACGGGATTTAACTAATTAATAGGTGCGGGCGGATCGCGATTCCGCTCGCACCTATTGCGGGCACATGTCAGCTGTTTAAAACAACTGACATGTTGCGGCTTTGAGGTGGGCTCACTTACCGCTGACGTACTATTGCTTCAGCGGTAAGTAAGGGGTTAATGGTTGGTAGGGGGTCAAATACTTATTTCTCACTGCAAAATGCAAATAAATTTATATAATTTCTGCAATGTGATTTTCTGGATTTTATTTGTGATATTCTATCTCTCAATGTTAAAATTAACCTACCCTTAAAATTATAGACTGTTCATGTCTTTGTAAATCGGCAAACTTACAAAATCAGCAAGGGATCAATCACTTAGGCAAATAAATCAAACCATAGATGTCCATAAATTAAGTTATGTGTAATAATAAGATATCAAACAGGATAAAAGTATAGAACAAATGAAGAAAGCATGGAAAGTCATGACATCTGATAAAATCTATCAGTAATTAGGAAGCAATCCTGCTACTTAGTGGCGCAACTGATGACCTATAAAAAGGTGTCTCATTACCAAGGTGCCACACAAGAAACATTGCATGATAGGCAAAACCAGTGAGCTAGCTCAAGACCTTTGCAACCTTATTGTTGCAAAACATACTGTTGGCATTGGTTACAGAAGAATTTGTAAACTACTGAAGTTTCCAGTGAGCACAATTAAGCTGGAGTTACACTAGCGAGAAAAATGGAAGAGTGCAATGCGATAAAACATCGCATTGCGCTCGTCCCAATGTTAATCTATGGGGCAGCTCCCATTATCCTATTTGTTCTCAGCCGTTTCAATCAAGCTGAGAAAATCGCAGCATGCTGCAATTGTCACCGATTATCAGCCCTCGCCAATGCAAGTGTATGGGTACGAGAAAACAATCGGATTACACACGGACCACAAGTGTGACTTGCGAGAAATACGCACTGGCGTCCTTTAACAAAAACTGGCAATTCATTTTGCGATACAGTAAAATCACACTGACATGTTTAATAAAGAATCAAAAGGATATAGACACATAGAATACATATATATACCGCATATACTCGCATATAAGCCAAGATTTTCAGCCCATTTTTTTGGGCTGAAAGTCCCCCTCTCAGCTTATACGCGAGTCATATACGCCAGGGGTCGGCGGGGGTGTCAGATCATACTGACCCACCTCGGCACGTCTCTGCAAGCCCACTGCTTGTCCCTCGGTCTCCCTTCCTTCCTTCAGCGGTCACGTGGTCCCGCTCATTAAAGTCATGAATATGTGCATATTCATGTCTTTAACCCCTTCATGACCAAGCCTATTTTGACCTTAATGACCAGGCCATTTTTTGCAATTCTGACCAGTGTCCCTTTATGAAGTAATAACTCAGGAATGCTTCAACGGATCCTAGCAATTCTGAGATTGTTTTTTCGTGACATATTGGGCTTCATGTTAGTGGTAAATTTAGGTCGATAATTTTTGCGTTTATTTGTGAAAAAATCAGAAATTTGGTGAAAATTTTGCAATTTTCAAATTTTGAATTTTTATTCTGTTAAACCAGAGAGTTATGTCACCGAAAATAGTTACTAAATAACATTTCCCACATGTCTACTTTACATCAGCACAATTTTGGAAACAAAATATTATTTTGTTAGGAAGTTATAAGGGTTAAAAGTTGACCAGTGATTTCTCATTTTTACAACAAAACTTACAAAACCATTTTTTTTTAGGGACCACCTCAAATTTGAAGTCACTTTGAGGGGTCCAGATGGCAGAAAATACCCAAAAGTGACACTATTCTAAAAACTGCACCCCTCAAGCTACTCAAAACTACATTCAAGAAGATTATTAACCCTTCAGGTGTTTCACAGGAACTAAAGCAACGTGGAAAGAAAAAATGGACATTTTAATTTTTCCAACAAAAATTTTCTTTTAGCATCAATTTTTTCATTTTCACATGGGCAACAGGATAAAATGGATCATAAAATTTGTTGGGCAATTTCTCCTGAGTACACCGATACCTCATATGTGGTCATAAACCACTGTTTGGGCGCACGGCAGGGCTCAGAAGGGAAGGAGCGCCATTTGACTTTTTGAATGGAAAATATGCTGGAATATTTAGCGGTTGCCATGTCGCCTTTGGAGAGTCCATGTGTGCCTATCCATTGGAGCTCCCCCACAAGTGACCCCATTTTGGAAACTAGACTCCCCAAGGAACTTATCTAGATGCATAATGATCACTTTAAACCCCCAGGTGCTTCACAAATTGATCTGTAAAAAAAAAAAAAACGTACTTTTTTTTCACAAAAATTTTATTTTAGTCTCAGTTTTTTCATTTTCACATGGGCAACTGGATAAAATGGATCCTAAAATTTGTTGAGCAATTTCTCTTGAGTACACCGATACCTCATATGTGGTCATAAACCACTGTTTGGGCGTACGGCAGGGTCCGGAAGGGAAGGAGCACCATTTGACTTTTTGAATGGAAAATTAGCTCCAATCGTTATCGGACACCATGTCGCGTTTGGAGAGCCCCTGTGCACCTAAACATTGGAGCTCCCCCACAAGTGACCCCATTTTGGAAACTAGACCCCTTATGGAACTTATCTAGATGTGTAGTGAGCATTTTGAACCCCCAAGTGCTTCACAAAAGTTTATAACACAGAGCAGTGAAAATAAAAAATAATTTTTTTTCCTCAAAAATGATTTTTTAGCAAGCTATTTTTAATTTTCACAAGGCTAACAGGAGAAATTGGACCACAAAAGTTTTTGTCCAGTTTGTCCTGAGTACGCTGGTACCCCATATGTGGGGGGGAACCACTGTTTGGGCGCACGGCAGGGCTCAGAAGGGAAGGAGCGCCATTTGACTTTTTGAAATGGAAATTACTTCTAATCGTTAGCGGACACCATGTCGTGTTTGGAGAGCCCCTGTGTACCTAAACATTGGAGCACCCCCACAAATGACCCCATTTTGGAAACGAGACCCCCTAAGGAACTTCTCTAGATGCATAGTGAGCACTTTGAACGCCCAAGTGCTTCACAAAAGTTTATAATGCAGATCAGTGAAAATAAAAAAAAAAAATTTTTCCTCAAAAAATTATTTTTAAGTGCGCATTTTTTTATTTTCACAAGGATACCAGGATAAATTGGACCCCAAAAGTTGTTGTCCAGTTTGTCCTGAGTACACTGGTACCCCATATGTGGGTGGGGACCACTGTTTGGGTAAACGTCGGGGCTCGGAAGGGAAGTAGTGTCATTATGAAATGCTGACTTTGATGGAATGGTCTGCGGGCATCATGTTACATTTGCAGAGCCCCTGATGTACCTAAACTGTGGAACCCCCCACAAGTGACCCCATTTTGGAAACTAGACCCCCCCAAGGAACTTATCTAGATGTGTGGTGAGCACCTTGAACCCCCAAGTGCTTCACAGAAGTTTATAATGCAGAGCCGTGAAAATTAAAAAATCTTTTTTTTGCTCAAAAAAATGATTTTTTGCCAGCAAATTTTTTTTCACAAGGGTACCAGGATAAATTGGACCACAAAAGTTATTGTCCAGTTTGTCCTGAGTATGCTGGTACCCCATATATGGGGGGGAACCATTGTTTGGGCACACATAAGGGCTCGGAATGGAAGTAGTGACGTTTTGAAATGCAGACTTTGATGGAATGGTCTGCGGTCGTCGTTACGTTTGCAGAGCCCCTGATGTGCCTAAACAATAGAAACCCCCCACAAGTGACCCCATTTTGGAAACTAGACCCCCCCAAAGAACTTATCTAGATGCCTGGTGAGCACTTTGAACCCCCAAGTGCTTCACAGAAGTTTATAACGCAGAGACGTGAAAATAAAAATTTCCACAAAAATAATATTTTAGCCCCCAATTTTTTATTTTCCCAAGGCTACCAGGAGAAATTAGACCCCCAAAGTTGTTGTGCAATTTTTCCTGAGTACGCTGATACCCCATATGTTGGGGTAAACCACTGTTTGGGCACACGTTGGGGCTTGGAAGGGAGGGAGCACAGTTTGACTTTTTGAACGCAAAATTGGCTGGAATCAATGGTTGCACCATGTCACGTTTGGAGACCCCCGTGATGTACCTAAGCAGTGGAAACCCCTCAATTCTAACTTCAACCCTAACCCCAACACACCCCTAACCACAGCCCTAACCCCAACACATCCCTAACCCTAATACCAACCCTAACCATAACCCTAAGCACAAGCCTAACCCTAATTCCAACCCTAACCCTAATTCTAACTCTAATTCCAACCCTAACCCCATTTCCAACCCTAACCCTATTTCCAACCCTAACTCCAATCCTAACCCTCTTTCCAACCCCCTAATCCTAACCCTCTTTCCAACCCTAACCCTCGTTCCAACCCTAACCCTCTTTCCAACCCTAACCCTAATGGAAAAATAAAAATAAAAATAATTTCTTTATTTTATTAGTTGTTCCTGCCTATGGGGGTGTTAATCGGGGGGTTTATTTACCTTTCATTCCATTTTGATCCCCGTGAGAGTTTATCACAGTGATCAAAATGAATGAAAGGAAATTGCAGCCGGCGGGCACACTGCGCATGCGCCCGCCATTTTCCAATATGGCGGCGCCCATGGTCCGGGACCAAGGGACACCAGGAGCCATAGCGGCACTCGGTGAGTACCGGGGGGTGGGAGGGGGCGATCGGAAGGCGGGGGGAGCGGAGGGAAGGCTGGCGGGCAGATGATGACGGCGGCGCTGTCATTCAGTGGCGGGGGGCAGATCGCCCCTGTTAACCAGTGGGGGGGGTCGGATCGGTGTCACCAGCCATGTCCGATGCTACAGCAGCGTCGGACATGGCTGGATTGTAATATTTCATCAATTTTTAATTGATGAAATATTAATATCGCTCTGATTGGCTGTTAAAAGTGAAACAGCCAATCAGAGCGATCGTAGCCACGTGGGGGCGAAGCGACGCCCTCCGTGGTGAAGTACAAAGCCCCCTGTATCTGCTGGTCGGGTGACCTTTCAGTGACCTAGGTCACCCGACCCCCAGGGGGCTTTGAAGTCATGACACCGACTTTCATGACGCATACGCTGTGTCACTGGTTGTGAAGGGGTTAATGAGCGGTACCATGTGACCGCTGAAGGGAGATGCGCCAGGAGGGGGTAAGTATATCCAATATTCACCTGTCCCCGGTTCATCGCTGCTCGCTGCTGTCTGCCGCATCCTCTGTCAGTGACATTCAGGCAGCAGAGGGTGCAGTGACGTGGATAGTGCGCACCGCGCCCTCTGCAGCCTGAACAGTCACTGACAGAGGATGCAGCAGACAGCGGCAAGCAGCGATGGACCCGAGACAGGTGAATATCTCAGGTGCCGGGTCTTGAGCCAGCGGAGACACCAGAACCTGTCCGCCAGTGACGGAGAGGTGAGTATGTCATTTTTTTATTTGCAGCAGAAGCATATGGGATATAATCTATGGACCAGCATATGGGGGCATAATATATGGAGCATCTTATGGGGGCAGCATACAGGGGCATAATATATGGAGCATCTTATGAGGCATAATATATGGAGCATCTTATGGGGGCATAATATATGGAGCATCTTATGGGGCAGCATATGGGGGCATAATATATGGGGCATCTTATGGGGGCATAATCTATGGACATCTTATGGGGGCATAATATATTGAGCATCTTATGTGGGCAGCATATGGGGGCATAATATATGGAGCATCTTATGGAGGCATAATCTATGCATCTTATGGGGGTCTAGTCTCTGGAGCATCTAATGGAGCAGTACATGGGGGCATAATCTATGGAGCATCTTATGGGGGCAGCAAATAGGGGCATAATCTATGGAGCATCTTATGGGGGCAGCAAGTGGGGGCATAATCTATAACCATATTAAGGGAGTATTATAAACATAAAAGGATACCCAGGGGTCTCCGTTCTAATATTCACCCTAATCTTTTTTCTGGGAATGAATTTTTTTGTGAAAAAATATTTTTTGTCCAATAAATATGCTTTGGACACATTGCTTCTGAATATGAAATTTCTTCAGCAAGAGCTTGCTATGCTTAATGCAAATGTTGTGGACACTGAAAAAAAATTGAAAGACGTGCTGGGCATGGAGATGTTTGATAAATTTAAGAAGAACGTTGAAACTCGGTTCCATAAAGTTAAGGAAGGATTAGAAGAAGTTAAGAGACGTAAATGGATAAAAGTCATGGAGGCTTATCGAATGGGGAAGATTTACAATTGGTAAAATGATTCTAGCAAAATGTATAGAGGAAAGAAATTGCATAATAAGCCAGGTCATTATTTTTCCTTAAATTCCACAAATAGAGACTTGTTTGATTTTCTGAATATTAATAATTTTTCTAGAGACACAAAGGCCCCATCTAGAGGAATGCATCGGAGGATTAGAAGAGGGAGAAAGCATCACCGTGGACTAAAAAGAAAAACGTCAGAAAACACAGATCAACCCACAAAGACCTGCATTGACCAAAAGAAAGGATTAGATCTTGTGGTAAACCTTTCATCTAGATCATTGCCTGATGTTGAAATTGAAGTTTTGTCAAAAGGGCTTTCATATAGCCCTAGCAGTCATGTTAACTGGTTTAAAGCTGGAAAAGGAACTATATGGGTTCTTTAGACAAATAAAAGTAAAACATTGGTTTTCTAATCATAGGAAAAATGTTGTTGATAATGTTGTTTGGACACAGGATATCACAATATTAGAGAAAAATGTGGGTACTTTTAAATTGCGGGATTGTGATTTGTCTAACAAGAGTGATTTCATACCAACAGATAATGTGCCTGCTATTGAAGCATTCATTTTGGCAGTTAATAGAGATGTGGAGGCTTTCAAAAATAATCAGGTTCAGGTTGGATTCAAAAATCCTAACATTAGGAGTAAATGAACACAAGGCTTTGTTTGGATTGGCAGCCAACGACAGCATCACCATTAAGTCAGCAGATAAGGGTGGTGCTGTCGTTGTCATGGATACTAAAAACTATCTGGCTGAAATTAGGAGGCAATTGTCTGATATAGAAGTGTATAAAAAAATGGACAATGATCCTAAGTTCAAAATTATAGAGTCATTGAAAAAAAGTTTGAATGAAGCACTCCTTGAAAAAGTAATTGATGAGGATATCTATAAATTTTTATTGGTGAATAATCCGATTATACCAATCATATACATTTTGCCTAAGATACACAAGTTCCTGATTAATCCTCCCGGCCGTCCAATTGTGTTAGGTAGAGGTTCCATTTTTAAACATATTGGGATCTTTCTTGATAAAATATTAAGTCCATTATGTCAGAAAGCAAAATCTTTCATATTGGATACTACCGATATTATGTAAATTACAGGACATACATCTAAAAGAGAAAGTGATCCTTGCATCCTTTGATGTGATATCATTATATAGGTCAATTAGCCATGATCTGGGTCTCAGGTGTGTTGATAGATTATTATCTAAAACTGAGTTTACTTCTGACCAAAGGGTTTTCCTGATAAAACTGTTGGAGTTGGTATTGTGCAATAATTATTTTCTTTTTGGGGATGATTTTTTTATTCAAATGAGAGGGACAGCCATGGGTGCCAATATGTCACCGGCTTATGCCAACTTAGTTAAGACAACATTGGAGGAGGACGTCATCTATGTGTCCCACCACTTTGAGCATGTGCTCGGGTGGTGGAGATACATTGATGATGTCCTCCTCCTTTTTGACTGGCACTATTGCTGAATTGGAGACTTTTCATGGGTTTCTTAATACTATGAAAGAGGATATTGGTTTCACTCTTATATTCTGAAACAGAGATCCAATTTTTGGACATATTAATTAAATGTAAAGAGAATAGATTGGAGACTAAAATTTTTGTAAAACCGACTGATAAGAACAATTTACTTTGTTTTGATAGCCATCATCCAAGGAAGATGATTGAATCTCTTCCATTTAGTCAGTTGTTACGTGTCAGACGTATTGTAAGTGAACCTGATGTTATGAAGAAAGCCCTGGATACTATGATTACTAAATTCAGTGACAGGAAATATCCTGCGAAGTTACTGGAGGGTTTTATATGTAAAGTTAAAGGATTGACACGTAATGATCTTTTAGTACAAAAAAGTTGTGGGAAGAGGGATAGTGTACAAAAACAAAAATATAGGATCCCCTTCATCACCACATTTTGTGATGAAAGTAAACACATTGCGGCAATTCTTAAAAAACATTGGCAGATGCTAGGCAGGTGCCACCCTGAGGTTAAAGAATTTGAATCCCCTCCATTGATCTCTTATAAGCGTGCCAGGAATTTAAAAGATATTCTGGTCCATTCTGATACAGGCCCTATGAATAATGCTCTTCAGACTACATTGACAGGCAAATCGAGGTTGGGGTCATTTCCCTGTTTGAATTGTGTAAATTGTACTTACTGTATATGACTAAAGGCAGCTCTTTTCAGCATCCACATAATCAGAGTACAATTAAAATTAATCGGTTTTTAACTTGTTCTTCCGAGTTTGTCATATATCTTTTGAAATGCCCATGCAATTTATATTATGCAGGGGAAACTACATGTGAGTTAAAGGTTAGGATGAACCAACATAGACATAGTATTAGGAAAAAGAGGCAAGATTTACCAGCTGCAAAACATTTTTTTGATCTTAAGCATACAGAGAGAGACTTATCCTTTACGATTATAGACCAGATCCCTCCCTTGAGAAGAGGGGGTGACCGAATTGAAATCTTTTGGATTAAATGTGGAATATAAATTACAGCTTACTCTATAAAATTGCTTTGTGTTATCTATTTCTTTGATTCAATTGTTCTTTTCCTTATCTTGTCTTTGGTGTAATTTTTAGGTATTAAATATTGTCTATTTTATATTTTTCTAGACTCTCCAGCAGCAGCAGATTGAATTTCGAAGACATGACTCCCCTTCTATTTGAGATGTTTATCTTGATTAATAGTGATAAAAAATATTTTTGTCGTCTATAAGGCTAAATAAATAAGAATATATGCGCAGTTCTTTTTTATTTTTTAAAATGGCTATATGCTGATGTGCTATCATTCGGGTTTGAACCTGTGTTGGTTTGAAATATGTTTCCAGTTTTGTGAGAATTTGTGTGTTGTGCTCTTAGCGGGGTGCACCACACTCTTCTCCATATGGATATGGGTTACCTATCCCAGCTAATGGGAGGTGTTCCTATATTCTGGATATACCCAACAATTCATATTCCCATTGTCTCGCTTTAGGCGATTTAATAAAAGCACTATATATTTCTTTAGGAATTTTTTATATATAGCATTGTGATGTAGCATTGCAAGCCTATTATAAGGATTCGCTATATTATGGGCACATGCGCATTGGTGCCTTCCCTTATCCAAGATGGGGTCGGTGTGCAAACGGAGCTACTGAGCATGAGCGACAGGAAACTGGTGTCTCCATTTGCTAGTTTCAGTCTTGCGCTCTGAGCCTCTGGTAATGCCAGTACACGGCGTGTTTTTTGTTTATTCTAATGGGGTGAGTCATGTCTTTTTTCTATGTGTACAGCTGCCGCTGATTACTTTTCAAGCATTACTAATCACTGTTCAATAACAGGATTTATGCTGATTGTAAATATTTTCATCATGATTTTTATTTTTTGCACATTGCATTATATTTGCACTTTCTAATGATGACACACAGTCCTTGTGATTGTATTTTATACAGTGAATACTGTCTTATTATTGTAAATTACCATTGCAAATTGTATGCTTTAAAAGGCATTCACCTGTCACCATTGTAATGCTTGAAAAAGGTTTGCACCCATTGAACCGAAACGTTGCTGCATGGGCACATAGCCATATGGGCTATTAAAAAAGCACTTTATTGAAAACTACTATGGTGTGCTGCTTTCTTTTTTGATGGACTATTTGGAGGTTTGGTAAGTACCTGGAGGGCCTGCACCCGAATCCTTTTTACTAAATTGTGCTGTTTTTTCAATTTTTCTCTCTCTCTATATATATATGTATATATATATATGTATATATATTGTGATGTAGTGACCATTGTGTCCGCTAGGGGACGCTGTGTGGGTGTCCCAGGGCAGGCGTATAAGCATTTCCAGTGTCCTGATAGGAGTAGGATGCTGGATGATCGTAATGTATCTCAAGGTGGGTGGCCTTGGAATGAAGGCTTGATTATGTGCTGATCAGCGGAGCTGATCTTTTGTGCCAATGTGTTAGGGAGAGCTACCTACAAATCCACCCAGGGATGTGTCTTTAAACGCTGGTAGTAAAAGACTATGTGAGTGTGAAGGACCTGTGATGAGGTCATAGCCATGTGACCCGGTGGGCGTGGCTACAGATCATATAAGGTGGTCAGGGTAGGTCACATGAGTGAATGCTTGGACCCGGTTGGTCCATTGTGGAAGGTCCCGCTGGGAGATGGGGCTTCCTACCTGACAGCATGTGAATGCTGTGAGTAATTGCTGCCAAGTGTCTGACAGTTCCCAGGGAGAGGGAATGAACGTCTGCAGTGAGCTGAAGCAGCCATTTGGTAACCCTGATGGGGTGAGATATCTGTTAAGCTGAAGAGCCTAAGTACTGGACATTGCGTAACCTGTGTGACCACAGGCTTAACAGAGGGAAGCTCTGTCATGAACGCTATGCTGATTATATGAACTTTATGTTGCTGCTGTGGGTTTATGATGCCTGAATAAACGGCATGGACTGTTGTTTTATGGAAAACCCGTGGCGTACGTGATTATTTGGCTGCCAAGCGAGTGTCCCCAAACTTGAATGACAGCGCTACCTTACAATTGGTGGAGAATGCTATGACCAGTGTTGTAGCCTTGTTGCTAGGAGCAACGGAAGAGGACTGCAAAATTCGGTTGCTAAGGGCAACGGTTTCCAAAAGCACATGGTGCAGTGCTGGCAACGCTGAGCCAGGAGGGCTGACAGTTTTGAAAGCCGTGTGATATACTGACTGGGGTCAGTGGAAAAGACTTATAGGACACCTCTGCGGTAGAGGGGTCCGAGAACCTGCGTGGCCGGCTGGTGATGGTTGTGAAAGCCGTGTGGTATGCTGACCGGGGTCAGAGAAAGAGACTGTGGATTGCTATAGGGTTCCTCTTTGGGTATGAGGTACCCGAGGGCCTGTGTGGCCGACACAGGTAACGGACAGGTGTTCGTGTTTTACTTACTGTGGTCAGTGAGAAAGACTGTGTACCTGGAGGGTTCAGTGTGCAAAGGTCCTGGAGGGTCAGTGTTGGGAAGTTCTGGGAGAAGAATCGGATCCCTGGAGCACGTGTGACCTTGGACCTGGTGAGGCATGAGTGTTGGGCAGTCTCAGGCGGAGACGGATGTCCTGAATAGCACCCGCTGAGCCCCTGGACCTGGTGAGGCTGGTGTGTTGGGAAACCCTGGGAGGAGGGTCGGCTCCTTGAATAGCACCCGGTGCGCCCTGTGTGTTGGACGATCTCAGGAGAGGAGACGGACGTCCTGAAGAGCACACAGACAGGACACGTGAGTTTTGTGTTGCATGTGTTTTTTTTCTTCTCCCTTTCAAGTCAGCCTGTGGTGGCTCAGTGGGGGTCAAGAAGGTGACAAGCGGCTTGCTGTAACTCAGCGGGATTACGAAGGTGACAAGCGGCTTGCTGTAACTCGGTAGGGTTACGAAGGGGACAAGTGGGTTCCTGTAACTCGGCGGGGTTACGAAGGTGAAACCAACAGCTGTGTGTGAACAGCAGCCAGAGGTGTCAGAGATCGGTGACAGCAAGAACTTGTGTGGTATCGTAAAAGAGACAAACTGTTGTATGTGAACTGTGGTCTAAGGAGACCTGTAGAACGGACATGGGGAAATCCCGAAAGGGGGCGTTGACTCAAATCGGGGTGGTAGCCCAAAATGGGGTGGAGTCCCAGAGGGGGCGGTGACCCAATCCGGGGTGGTAGCCCAAAAGGGAGTGAAGTCCCAGAGGGGGGTGGTGACCCAAATCGGAGTGGTCCAGAAAGGGGCTGGTTTGTCTGGGGAACCGTAGTGTGTGTATGACTTTGTAAGAATCGGGGACAGTCTTTCTGGATAATGACGGGCAGCAAGTGTGTACCATGATGTTGCACCGAGAAGGAGTCTCTGGACAGTTGGACTCAAAGAGTCAGGTGACTCTGACAGGAGGTCCTCTCGCTTTCTCTCTGACCGAGAGAAACGTCAGGATTCGCTGTAAACATGGGGTCACGGTGGACTATGCAGTAGACAGAGTAATGTTTGAGGGGACCAAAGGTGGTGAGTGCCAAGGAGGCAGGATACCACGTGACTTAGTGTATGCCTTGGAGAGGGGCCGGGACTTTGTTTTGTTTGATGACGTATGGTCGGACGATGGAGACGTTTCAACTGTGGGGCCAGCAGACACTGAGACGGTGACGCCTCCTACAGTGGACAGGTCAGAGGTAGAACTGACCGGAAGAAGGGGTACATCTGCCCAACGGATGGACCTGTCTCGTGACAGGACTGACGTTGACCTGATTGATAAGACGGCTGAAGTATAAACACGGTTAGTGGGTAACTGGAGGGATGACTCGGCAGGTCGGGATAATTCACACTCTGGGGGTGATTGTGGCTCAGAGAGAAAGGGAACACAGAATAGAAGAGCTAGAGAAAGAAGTCTCAATGTGGCAAAATGTGAACAAGACCCTTAGGGAAAAGATGGAAGAACTGAGAGGAGTAGTAAAAGGTCTTCTGCAGGAGAAGAGCTTGGACGAAGATTTACAGCGGCTGGGCCCGAGTGTTAACAAGACGGAACTGCCAGTATCCATCTTGGCAAAGGGTCGTGAAGGGATAAAATCTCATGAAGTTTGTGAGCTAAGAACTGAAGACGACAGTCACCCGGTCGGGTAAACAGTAGTGAGGGAAGTGTCTGTGGTAAAGCCAGAGCTTTCTGTCCAGGAAGAGAGCAAGACCACGACCTTCAAATCTGCGATTCAGGTACACGAGGACATGCAAGAAGCCTGTGCTGAGGAAGGTGTGCATGAGGCTTTTAAGGAAGCCGTCAAAGCGTGTAAGGTGCACTGGGCACCTGAGACTCGGCAGTTGGTGATAATATCAGCCAGGAAAGATACAGCAAACCGGGTAGCTGTCCTGAGAGAGATGCATTTTCAATGTCTCCACGCCAAACAGTTGGTCAGGCGGAGTAATATGAAAGCTGCTCGACGCCTAGAGTTAGCAAGGGAGGCTATGGATCTGCTGGGTTTGCGGAAAGATGTGATTCCGGTACCCAAAAGTCTGATTGGGAGAATCATTGGAAGACTCAGGAAGGTAATGCAGGACCTTGTAAATATCTCCGGTGTGGTGGGGGTGAGGATCCCTCCTGATGATGAAGACCAGGTATCCAGTGAAGCGGGTAGGAATCCCATCATGGTGGTTGAGGGTAGGATTCCCATCAGGGGTGTGTCTGAAAATGCTGGTAGTAAAAGACTAGTGAGTGTGAAGGACCTGTGATGAGGTCATAGCCATGTGACCCGGTGGGCGTGGCTACGGATCTTATAAGGTGGCCAGGGTAGGTCACATGAGTGAATGCTTGGACCCGGTTGGTCCATTGTGGAAGGTCCCACTGGGAAATGGGGCTTCCTGCCTAACAGCACGTGAATGCTGCGAGTAATGGCTGCAAGCGTCTGACAGTTCCCAGGGAGAGGGAATGAACGTCTGCAGTGAGCTGAAGCAGCCATGAGGTAACCCTGACGGGGTGAGATATCTGTGAGGCTGAAGAGCCTGAGTACTGGACATTGCGTAACCTGTGTGACCACAGGTTTAACAGAGGGAAGCTCTGTCATGAACGCTATGCTGATTATATGAACTTTATGTTGCTGCTGTGGGTTTATGATGCCTGAATAAACCGCATGGATTGTTATTGTTTTATGGAAAACCCGTGCCGGATGTGATTATTTGGCTGCCAAGCGAGTGCCCCCAACCTTGAATGACAGCGCTACCTTACAATATATATATATTTATGTTTCATAGAGTTCTACATAGCAGAATAGCCGCTAAATCAATTGTCGGTTTCTGTAAAATCAATACAAAACCCGACATGAAATGACATATGGTTTACATACAGTAAACCATTTCATTTATTTTTTTTATATGACTTTGACTAATAATTAGATTAGGATATGTGTGTAAAATTCGGGACATGTAGGTGTTAAATTAAGGGGTTAATTCATTGAAAAAAATTGTGTGGGCTTCTGCGGTAATTTCTACACCAGAGAGGGAAAGCCAGTGAGTAAGGGCACATATTAATAGCCTAGAGAGGGACCACTGTTTTTGCCCCCACCCCTAAAAAAATCTGTGCCTTTTCTGGCACTTGGCCTCTCTATTCCCATTGCCCTGTAGCAGTGGCTAATAGCTTAATAATGGGTTAATGTCACCTTGCTATTGAAAGGTGACATTAAGCCGGGTTAATAATGGAGAGGTGTCAATAAGACACCTATCCATTACTAACCCTAGAATAGTAAAGGATTAAAAAAACACACACATTAATTAAAAAAATGTTTTAATGAAATAAGCACACCAAGTTTTTAACCAGATTTTTTAATCTACTGATCCATAAAAAAAGCCATGGATCTGTAAAAAAAAAAAAGAAAATAATAAAACAATACTACCGCTGATGTCAGTGATGTTGCATGGAGTCCCTGGCTCACCGGAGGTGAACTGATGAGCGTGGGAAAGCGTTCAGAAACTTTCCCATGCTTATTAGTTCATCTCCGTCAGCCGGGGAGGCTGCGCAGAGATGAACTCATTCATTCGGCAGTGGTTTACAGCGGTGCTGGTTGCATTAGCACCAGTCCATGTTGTAAACCAGTGACAGATTGCAGCAGGGGATCTGACTGAACAGCGGAGAGGTATGTATATTGTTGTTTATTTTCTTTTTTTTACAGATCCATGGCTTTTTTGGATTAGCAGATTAATAAATCTGGTCAAAAACTTAGTGTGCTTATTTCATTAAAATAATTTTTAATTAATCTGTGTGTGTGCTTTTAACCCTTTACTATCCTAGGGTTAATAATGCATAGATGTCTTATTGACACCTCTCCATTATTAACCCGGATTAATGTCACCTTTCAATAGCAAGCAGGGCTGTGGAGTCGGAGTCGTGGAGTCGGTGCTCATTTTGGTGGAGTCAGAGTCGGAATCGGTATGAAATGGACCGACTCCGAAAATATATAATAAATTGGGTACAATAGTTCAATGCAGAATGTGATGAAAATTTTTTCATAGGAATTTGGGAAAGTTATGAAATGTCCTATAAATGGCTGTTCTATTCCTGATCTAAGGCTACATTCACACACAGCGTTTTTGCTGCGTTTTTTGAGGATACGGTTTTCAGCTGCAAAAGCAAATCAGCTTTTTAAAAAACCGCATCACCTGAAAGGTTTTTGAGCTCATAGATAATGTTTTCAATAGCAAAAGCAGATTAGAAATCTGCTCTATCAATCCATTGGTGTTTCTCTGGAAAGAGAAAGTATTAGAAAATTAGTGATTGAAGAGGCCCTTAAACAAAAGGAAGATCTTAAAAAGACTCTCAAAAGACTCTTCATGTTTCTTAAAATGGATGCCTGCACACGTCACAGAGTGAATTATTTTGCCATCAATGTTCAATATATTTGTGACAACAAAGAAATTGTTACCAAGACACTGCCAGTAAAAGATACTAAAGCTCATCACAGCAGCCAGTTTCTCCAGGCCTTAGTGGAAAAAGTTCTGCAAGATTACGAACTCAAAAAAGAACAGGTTATTGCTTTTGTAACAGACAATGCTTCAAACATGATAAGTACAATTAAACTGATGAATGAGAGTAATGAACAACAGCTAGAATAAAATTTAGGATTCAGTATATTTGAGATGGAAGGCCACAGTGCTGTTCATGTAACTGAGGAACAAACAGATATTACAACAGAAGAACAGCAAAATTATACTGTAGAAATAGATGATCTTGTTGAAGCTGCTTCAAAACACTTTCCTATTCATCACATGTGCTGTGTTGTGCACACGCTGCAGCTGGCAATAAGAGATAGTCTGCAAGAGGGACATGCTGGAAATCTGATTGGAAAAGTGAGGAAATTGGTTATTGCCGCGAGAACCCCTAAAATTGATTCCATCTTGAAGAGACGTGCTGGGAAAGGGGCAATTGTCGATCAAGCCACTCGGTGGGGCAGCACTTATTTAATGATTGAGCGATTGCTTAAACTAAAACAGTTTCTTATAGATATGGCGAACCCTCAGGTAACCCTAAATGAAGGTCAATGGACACAGGTGGCTGAATTGAAGGAATTGCTTAATCACCCATTTACCGGTGACTAAAAAATTACAAGCTGAGGATGGCATTTTCATAAGGGAGTGGAAGAACTTGCTATTTTGCCTGTCCCAAAGAGGAGGTTTAATCGCAGATGGCATTTCTGCTTCAATGAAACGGAAAGAGACACAGCTATTAGAAAATAAAATTCTTCTGGCAGCTGTTTATGTGGACCCGAGTCATCATATACTGCTTGATGATCAACAGCTTACTAAAGGAAAATAAGCTCTGACTGAGGCAGCAATTAGGATGAGTGACCTACAGAAGGACTGCCAGGCGCAAGAGGACTTGGGTCCTGACAGTGCTACTGCTGCCATATCTTCATCCTCATCAGATGAGGAGTTTGACTTTGACAAATATTTGGATGACATGGAGCAGGCAAAGCATTGCCACAAGGAAAAAGATTTCACTATGTCTCTTATAGCAAGCAGATTGACCATATTTCAGCAAAATGTTTCACTTGCTCTCAAAGAAATAGAAAAATTCAACCGTTCATCAAAACTGACTGTGCATGAGGCAATTCCTTTATACCCGGAAATTGTTACAGATGTTGCCCATGTGGTTACGGCTTTGCCTCCAACCCAAGTTAGTGTAGAGAGGTTGTTCTCTGGCCTTAAAATTATTAGGTCAGATTTGAGGTCATCTATGAAGGAGGATCTCATGGAGGCAATTGATATTTCTTAGAACAAATTCATAGACTGCACAAATATTATTTAGTATGTTTTTGTTGAAAACTGTTTTTTGCCACTTACATAGTTTATTACATAGTGTGTGTATATATATATATATATATATATATATATATATATATATATATATATACACACACACACATACATACACACAGCATATGTAATCGATATTACATAGTGTATTACATATTTACAATTTATTACAGTTTTTTGAGTTCTAAAGTTGTATTCCAATAAATATATATTATGTTCTATCTAAATATCTTGATTATTGTATCATAAAAATGATTAAATGTTTGATGTTCACATTGTACTACAATACATTTTTCACTTACATATAAGCAACATATGTGTTAGTCGGAGTCGTGGAGTCGGTGCAAGGGAAATTGAGGAGTCGGCATCACAGGTTTGACTTACCGACTCCCCAGCCCTGATAGCAAGGTGACATTAAACCATTATTACCCCATTAGCCAACACTGAAGGGCAATGGGAATAGAGAGGCTAAGCGCCAAAAAAGGTGCATCTTATAGATGCGCCTTTTCTGGGGTGGCTGGGGGAAGATTTTTTTAGCCGTGGGGGGCGAAAAACAACGGTCCCTCTCAAGAAGACTCCATTGCTGAACAAAAAGGATGTGTTCAAGCACGTTTAAAATTTGCTCAACATTTAGACAAGCCTGTGAAATACTGGGAGAATATAGTCTGGTCAAATGAGACCAAAATTGAATTCCTTGGATGCCATAATACACTGTGTTTGGAGGCCAAAAGGCACTCAATATCTCCCTAAAAACACCTTACCAACAGAAGGTGGGAACATCATGGTGTGTGGTTGTTTTTCAACAAACAGTACTGGCAAACTTCATATAAGTGAAGGAAGGATGAATGGACAAATGTATGAATAGAATCATAGAATCGTAGAGTTGGAAGGGACCTCCTGGGCCATCTGGTCCAACCCCCTGCTCAAATCAGGATTCGCTAAATCATCCCAGTCAGATGTCTGTCCAGCCTCTGTTTGAAGACTTCCATTGAAGGAGAACTCACCACTTCTCGTGGCAGCTTGTTCCACTCATTGATCACTCTAACTGTCAAAAAGTTTTTTCTAATATCTAATCTGTGTCTACTCCCATTCAGTTTCATCCCATTGCTTCTAGTCTTTCCTTGTGCAAATGAGAATAAAGTTGATCCTTCTACAATGTGACAGCCCTTTAGATATTTGTAGACAGCTATTAAGTCTCCTCTCAGTCTTCTCTTTTGCAAACTAAACAATCCCAAATCCTGCAACCTTTCCTCATAAGACAGGGTTTGCAGACCGGTCACCATTCTGGTTGCTCTTTTCTGAACTTGCTCCAGTTTGTTGATGTCTTTTTTAAAATGTGGTGCCCAAAACTGGACACAATATTCCAGATGAGGTCTGACCAAAGAGGAGTAGAGGGAAATAATGACTTCACGTGATCTAGACTGTATGCTTCTGTTAATACATCCTAGAATTGCATTTGCCTTTTTTGCTGCTGCATCACACTGTTGACTCATGTTCAGTCTGTGATCTATTAGTATACCCAAGGCTTTTTCATATGTGCTGTTGCTTAGGCCTATTCCTCCCATTCTGTATATGCTTTTTTCATTTTTATTGCCCAGATGTAGTACTTTGCATTTTTCCCTGTTAAAAACCATTCTGTTAGTTGCTGCCCACTTCTCCAGTTTATTTATATCTTTTTGAATCCTATCCTCTCTCTCTCTTCTCTAGTATTAGCTATCCCTTGTAGCTTTGTGTCATCAGCAAATTTAATCAGTTTACCCTCAATTCTTTCATCTAAATCGCTGATAAAGATGTTGAACAATACAGGGCCCAGGACAGAGCCCTGTGGTACCCCACTTGAGACATTCTTCCAACTGGATGTGCAGCCACTTACGACCACTCTTTGGGTCCGATCACTAAGCCAGGTATGAATCCACAGTTGCCTTGTTCATTCCATACTTAGTCATTTTTTCAATAAGGATTGTATGAGATACTTTGTCAAATGCATTGCTGAAGTCAAGATATACTATATCTACAGCATTTCCTTGATCCACCCAATCAGTGATTCCATCATAGAAGGAAATTAAGTTAGTCTGACATGACTTATTAGTTACAAACCCATGCTGACTCTGTTTAATCACTTCATTCTTATCCATGTACTGACATACATGTTGTTTAATAATTTGTTCAAAGATCTTTCCTGGTATAGAAGTCAGACTCACCGGCCTATGGTTGCCTGGGTCCACCTTCTTCCCCTTTTTGAAGATAGGAACAACATTTGCTCATCTCCAGTCTTCTGGGACTTCTCCTGTTCTCCAAGAATTTTCAAAGATTATGGAGAGGGGTTCAAAAATTTCTTCTGCTATCTCCTTCAGTACTCTGGGGTGTAATTCATCTGGACCTGGAGACTTGAATTCATTTAGGTTAGCTAAGCGTTTCCTCACTATCTTTCTGTTTATAGATATCCTGGATTCTTCTATTCCCTTTATATGACAGTGAAGAACAGTTGATGTTACATTTCCTTTCTGAGAGAAAACATGCAAAATAGGAATTTAAAAGTTCGGCCTTCTCAACATCCTGTCTTACCATTTCATCATTTTCATCCTGTAAAAATCCTATAGCATCTTTGACTTTTCTTTTACTTTTGACATATCCCCAAAATCCTTGAAAACACATTCTTGATAAAAAAAATCTGTTGCTATCTATAAGGATGATGAAGATGAAACGAGAGTGGACACTTCAGCAAGACAATGATCCCAAACACAGAACCAATGAAACTATCAATTGGTCTCATGGAAAGAAAATAAAGCTGCTGGAATGGTCCACGCAATCACTTGACCTGAATCCAATAGAAGATTTATCTAAGGAACAAATGGTCAGAGTTCATATAAGGAGCCCATAGAACCTTCAGGATTAGAAGTGCTTGTGTGTAAGAGTGGGCCAAAATCACACCTGAGCAATGCATGTGACTGTTTCTCCATACAGGAGGCCTCTTGAAGCTGTCATTACCAAGAAAGGCTTTTGTATGAATTATTAAACACATTTCAGTTAGCATGTTCAATACTTTTTCATATTTAATCTCTCATTATTAAATATAACCCAATTTATGGTAAACTATGGTATGATTTCTTTACCAGTGTGGATTGGATTTGTTGTTACCGACATATGGTTAGAATGTCAGTTTAATAGCGCCTTTAGAAATATTATTTACTTAGAAAATTAGTGACATCTACAATACTTCTTTAATCTGCTGTATATAACGTAACATTTTAAATACAGGGTGGGCCATTTATATGGATACACCTAAATAAAATGGGAATGATTGGTGACCCAGATCAGTGCGCTGAATTTGCAGAATGGGCAAAACAAAAATTGGAACAGGACCCTCAGTTTACAGAGTACATTATGTTCAGTGAGAAGGCAAACGTTTTTGAGTGGGCCTTTTATATTGATACACCTAAATAAAATGGGAATGGTGACAGTTTTCTTGCATTGAAATCTGCTGCAATGACCCGGGTATTGCGTTCCCCAGAAATCAACACAATTTCTATCCGCTCCGCACGTGTTAACCTCTGAGACATGTCAATGGCTGTAAGCAAAGAGAAACTTGTAAATAACTCATGAAAGAATAAGTTATGTTAAAACCAAGAACACCATTGTTTTTCTTGTGAAATTCTCAATAAGTTTAATATGTCACATGACCCTCTTCCCATTGAAAAAAATAAAGTTGGATCCAAAATGGTTGACTTCAAAATGGCTGCCATGGTCACCACCCATCTTGAAAAGTTTTCCCCCTCTCATATACTAATGTGCCACAAACAGGAAGTTGATATCACCAACCATTCCCATTTTATTTAGGTGTATATATTGTGATGTAGTGACCACTGTGTCTGCTAGGGGGCACTGTGTGGGTGTCCCAGGACAGGCGTATAAGCATTTCAAGTGTCCTGATAGGTGTAGGATGCTGAATGATCGTAATGTATCTCAAGGTGGGTAGCCTTGGGATGAAGGCTTGATTATGTGCTGATCAGCAGAGCTGATCTTTTGTGCCAATGTGTTAGGGAGAGTTACCTACAAATCCACCTAGGGGTGTGTCTAAAAACACCTATAGTAAAGACTGTGTGTGAATGAGTGAAGGACCTGTGATGAGGTCATAGCCATGTGATCCGGTGAGCGTGGCTACGGACCATATAAGGTGGCCAGGGTAGGTCACATGAGTGAATGCTGGGACCCAGTTGGTCCGTATGAAAGGTCTCGTCTGGGCTAACGTGAGACCGACTGAAGGAAGATGGGTCTGCCTTCCTGTACACGTGAGACGTGTGTGTGAGAGTTCCCTGGAGGGAATGAATGTCTGCACTGAGAAGCAGCCATGAGGTAAACCCGGACAGGGGATATAACTCTGAGACTAGAGAGACTGTGTACTGGACATTGCACAACCTGTGTGACCACAGGATAAGAAGAGTGAAGCTCTGTCATGGAAGCTATGCTGTTTATATGAACTTTCTGTTGCTGTTCCTGGTTTATGATGCCTAATAAACCGCATGGATTGTTATTGTTTTAAGGAAAACCCGTGCCGGACGTGATTATTTGGCTGCCAAGCGAGTGTCCCCAAGCTTGAATGACAGCGCTACCTTACAATATTTAAATGGCCCACCCTGTAGAAACAGATATATTGAAGTACCCACTCCTTGAGAAAAATACAGTAGCAACCAAAAGTTTTGCTTTTTTCTTTTTTTTCTTAAAGTGTGATTATTTCTGTCTGGTTGCTGTGATGACCCTTTCCTGGTGATGAATTGAAAATGCATGAAGCGGTCATCATGAAAGACCTTAATTTTAACCGAAGTGCTTTAGAATATAGGTATGGTCATTTAATTAAAGAAAACTGACTGCCAAAAATTTTGCACATATTATTTATTTATCACAACTTAAGGAGTAATTCATTGTTTACAATGCCATAACTTAGTATTTGGTAGCATAACCTCTTGCTTTAATTACTATACAACATTGACGAGGCATTATAGCTACTAGGGTATTCAAGACATCCAGAAAGATCTTGATCCATTTCATTTACAAATCTGCAAACGATTCATCTTTACTGCGAAGGGTACTGGCCCCAACTTTTTGACTAAATTGGATGTCACAACTCAGCTGAGAGCCTTAACACGTCAGGAGCTCTCAACTGAGCAGATTAACCCCTGCACTGCCAAAATAAATTTACACCGTTTATTATGAAGGTGAAGTGCTTCTAATCAGCGCAGGAGTAGGAGAAATTAGACGCTACAGTCTTCTAGCTCCTTTCTGTTGTGCTAAACCAAAGACATTGGATGTGTGCTTAAATTATTGTTTTACTGGAATTTCCATGCCCCATCTAATTTGGTTTTACCATGTGGCAGCATTACATTCTCCAATATATCCTTGTACATGGTAGCATTCATCATTCCATCAATTCTATGCAGAGGGTCAATGTCAGATGCAGAAAAGCAGCCCCAATGGAATAGGCGTCCGCAGGGGTGTCATAGGGAAACCACAACGTTTAGCAAAATCCAAATCCTTTAGGTTCAAGGCCGCTCCTGAATCCACAAAGGCTTTAGCGGAAAATGTGGACAGGGAGCAGATCAGAGTAATTGCCAGAAGAAACTTAGGTTGTACACCACCTACAGCAAATGTGTGTGCAAAACGTTTCTCTCGTTTAGGGCAGACAGAAATAACATGAGAGGCATCTCCACAGAAAAAACACAGCTTATTACGTCTTCTAAACTCCTGACGTTGCGCCCTAGACAAAACTATCACATTGCATAGGTTCAGACATTTGTTCAACAGGTGGCAGCATTTCCCGTGTAATTTTACGTTCACGTAAACGCCGATCAACCTGAATGGCTAATGACATAGAATCATCAAGACCAGAGGGAACAGGAAATCCCAGCATAGTATCTTTTACGGTTTCTGACAAACCCTTCCGAAAGAGCGCTGCCGAGGCACCATCATTCCAAGTGGTGAGGACCGCCCACTTTCGGAATTTTTGACAGTACAGTTCTGCAGAATCTTGACTCTGGCTCAATGCCAACAGGGTCTTTTCAGCTTGATCAATCGCATTAGGTTCATCATACAACAACCCCAAGGCCTGAAAAAATGCGTCCACATTTGTTAGAATAGGATCATCTGGTACTAAAGAAAACGCCCAATCCTGGGGATCGCCGCGCAGCAAGGAGATGACAATTTTAACCTGCTGCGCAGAGTTCCCCGATGAGTTAGGCTTCAAGGCAAGAAATAATTTACAATTATTCTTAAAATTCAAAAATTTAGACCGATCCCCAAAAAACACATCGGAAGTGGGGATTTTTTGGTTCAGCAGTGTGTGAATGAGCAAGATAGGCGGAAATTCCTCGCACTTCAGCAGCAAGCTGCTCCACACGACCAGACTATTGCTTAAACTCCATCAGAAAAAAAAATATTCCTCCTACGGCCTCAGAGAAAAAGAGGAAAAAATACACACACACACAAAAAAAAAAAAACTGACATTTTTTTTTTTTTAACAATTCCTTCCTGCTTTTGAGTACCCTAGAATCTGCGGTATGGCTGGTGATTCTGTTATGATTGAGTCACAGAGGAGGAAAAAACAAAACACAAGCTCAGCCCAGAAAATCAGAGAGGTTGGAAATTAGCGAATTGCAGACCCCTAATCCTATCACACAACTAGCAGTAGCCGTGGAGTGTTCCTACGGTGATCCTAGACACCTCGTCACAGCCGGAGATCTAAATAAGCCTAAAGAGAGAAAAGGGAAAAACTGACTGCCCCAGAGCATACCCCAAAGCAATAGGCAGCCCCCAACATATAATGACGGTGAAGCAAGATGAAAACACTAACACAGATAGAAAGATAGGTTGAGCAAACGATGGGGCCCAAGCTAACTAAAAAGGACAGGACAGAAAAGCTGCTGTCTGCAATCCGAGAAAACCCTGCTAAAAATATTACCAACACAACTGATAAGCAAAAAGGACCCTGAAGTCACTAGACTTCAAACCCTATATCAGCACTCAGGATATTCTGAAAGAAGAGCAAAAGAGAACACTGATCAAGGAATAAGAATCCAGCACACCCCTAGCCGGGGATGGCTGAACTCAAAAAACAAGGTAAACAAAACCAAAACTAATAAGTTCAACAGCAGAGCAAAAAATTATCTTTGGGAAGCAGGAATCAGACTGGTCTCCAAGAATCCAGCAGAGAAATCACCAGCCACTCAGAAGGGCGTCGACTGCCTTATATCCAGTCTGAAGTTCCTGTTACCCAGTCACAATCCACCTGATCAGGTGTTTGGTTTATTTCATCCAAATCAGCCTCACTACCTTCCTTCACCAGAAGAGGGAGATCCACGGACACAAAAGGTGAATGAACAGATGAGCTCACAACACCCAAACCATGACACTTGCTTCACTGTGTTTCACTGTAGGTGTATGGTACCTTACATCATTACGTTTTCCAATTGGGTGGTATATATTGTGCTTGCCATCACTACCAAATAAGGCTGAACTTGTATTCATCTGACCAAAACACCTTAAACCAATCTGACTCTTTCCATTGGCTGTGCTCTTTGGCTGAACTCTAGTCTGAGCTTTCGGCTCTTACTGAGATGAAAGGCTTCTTCACTGGAACTCGTGCATCCAACCCTATTGCTCTTAGCCATTGCACCACAGTTTGGTGACTCCCTTTGACCCCATATTCTTGGTTCATATTGTGAGAAATCTGTACAGCACTTTTATGGACATCAGATACTGACTTGTTCTTAATAATGTGATCAACTTTGGAGAAAGTTTTCCGTGGTCGTCCACTTCTAGGTTTGTCAGCTGTTCCAAAACCTCCTTTTTCTTTCTTTATTATACGTGACACTTGACTCTGAGAACAGTTGAATTCCATAGCTACCTTTTTTAGGCTTTTGCCTGACTTTACTCTCAGAATAATAAACTTCCTGGCATCTGGTGAAAAATTTGGCTTTGTCTTTGCCATGTTTTAACCTAAAAACACATAAACCAAAAAAAATGTTTTCAACTACCCATGACAATATGTAAAACATATGGCCCAGCAAATTTTGAAAACAAACACATAAAAGGATAAAACAATGTCAAACACAATTTTCTTCCTTATAGCTGACAACCATTTACATCCGGTTTACTAAAATCACCAGGAAAATGGCATCACAACAACCAGACAGAAGTAATCACACTTTAAAAAAAAATGCGAAAACTTTGGTCACTACTGTAAGAGCACATCATTAATGCAGAGTCATAACAATATTATACATAGTATTCATAGAGGAACTGTATACTGTATAGTACACATAAGAGTTGGATACTCCCAAGAAGTAACAAACTAATGATGTATAGGAGGCTGCTTCCTGTGCCCCAACCACAGTTGCCAAAAGATGACATGTACTCTTAGGAATACTGTCCCTGAATAGTAGGTCTAAGAGAGCTCTCCCTGGGTAGTAAGGCTAAAAGCGCTGCTCCTGGATAGTGGGGCTGAGAGAGATGTTTTTGGATAGTAGGGCTAGGAGAGCTGTTTTTATGTAGTAGAGCTAACAGACCTGTCCCTGGATAGTAGGGCTAAAAACACTGCTCCTGGGTAGGGCTAAGAGTGCTGTCCCTGGGTAGTAGGCAAAAAGCTATTTTTGGATAGTAGGGCTAAAAGATCTGCCCCTGGATAGTAGGGCTAAGAGAGATGTCCCAGGGTAGTAGGGCTAAGAGCGCTGTGCCAGACCTTAGAGTCCAAGATAGACTGCTCTCTATGCTAAATACCGACTGCGTCTGCTCTGATTTAAAGATGTATGAACTTAGTAGGAGAAGAGGATCATCACCACGCTGCAGCAAGAAGAAATCCAGGACTGGTAAAAGTTCAACGTGGTTTATTCAACGTGTTTCAGGGTTCAGGCGACCACTTCGTCAGGACATACCACTTACAATGTACAGGAATCAGAGATGTTCTGGAATCAGAGAAGTACAGGGTTTAAATACATGCTCACATTTACAAAACGGCGCCAAAAGATCAGATGACACTTAGTGTCAGAGGTCAGGGTCATTATAGAGTTCATTTGTCAAAATCAGTATTATCAAAAGAAATACAAGCAAATATCTAACATGAAAATTAACTTATTGTTGTTCACAGAATATCAATCTGAAAAGACCGACTTCTCCTAGGAGAGAGATGCTGGGACCGAACTCACAGACAAAAGAGTTAGAAGTTCAAAGGTGATATCGTATGATATGAACTGATAATTTCTCTTCAAGAACATCCGACGTTGAAGTATTCAATAATAATTAAAGAAAAAGCTATTTTTATTGCCAATAAATGTATAAAATAGAAAAACTGTATTTGTGTGAAGATATTAAAAAGTATCAACCCCCAAATTCATTCTGTAAAAACTGGGTTGAAAGCAAGACAAAGGAGAATAAAAAGGGGAGTTGTGATTAAATTAAAACCGCAACTCCAGAGATAGAGATCCTCGGGAACAGTGAAAACGCTAATTTAGGAGTCAATTCAATAATTATATGTCAATTTATTAATGTATAAACATGAGTCAGTGAAGAGGCTCTTTTAAGGAAGGGCCACCAAGAAAAAACAGGCGCTGGCAAAGGGCGATATCGAGCAGGCAGTCGAGGAGCGGCTTCAGACCGAAAGGACGTCTGGGGTAAACCGCTGAGTCCAAAAATGTGTGAAGCAACCATTATTCACCGTGATGACAAGGAAAAAAATTATATTAAAGAACGAAATCCCAAGGGGGAGGTTCCCACAAGAAGTGGAAGCAAACTCACAGTCACAGAGCGGCTATGAAGCGAGGGGCCGACTGTGGTGGAAGCGCTCTCTGCTGAGATCATGAGAAGCAGAGTGAATTTAATCCAGAACACATTATGAGGGGTAAAATGTCAAAAGAATAAAATTAAATACAGAAAGAAGCAGGGCTATAGAGCAAGGACGATCCCCTAATTATAAGATATAAATATATGAAAATATAATATATATGTGTAGAAAACAATATATAAAAGGAAGAGGATGAAAAAAGAACAATTTAGACAGGCATATATTAAAAATGAAAAATGTATACATTTATGTAGGCGCATAAAGGAATTATTGGGGAAAAATTCTTAAGATAAAATAGGAAGACACAAATTTGTCAGGTAGTGAGAGGTGCAGTGATTTAAAGATGGAAACACACAAAAGTGCTGGCTGACAGTGCTCACTGCATTCACTTTTTTGTGCTGGCTGACTCCATTCACCTTTTGGGCTGGATAACTGCGTTCACTCTTTGGGCTGGATGACTGCTATCACTACAATCACCGTTTGTGCAGACTGTTTGCGATCACTGCATTCACAGTTTGTGCAGGCAGATTGTGATCACTGAGTACACAGTTTCTGCAGGCTAACTGCGTTCATAGTGTGCACTGTACACTCTGGAAAAAATGGCGCCACCCCCTCTTTTTAATGCTCGCTGCATCTGCTCAGATTCAAAGATTGCATCACCTCCCTGTCCTGGATTTGCCCCCTCTGCTAAGCACTGGCTGTGTGAATGTAGAATGCAGCCAGTCCTTAGAGGGGGTGACCCCAGCAAAGGGGGAGGCTGCCATCTTAGATTTTGTGCTCCGGCGCATACTTCAACACTGCTCTGACCACCCCTCCACTTTCCTGATCGGAGCAGAGTTGAAGTGTGTCCTGACCTCGCAGGCCGCATAGTATGACATGGCGGGCTGGATTCGGATGGAATAGTTCCATACATTTCACAGTACTTTACACCTCCCTTAATAAAACTAATGTTGCAAATGGTGGAGCATCAGGCCCTTAACATTCCCGTATTCTGATAGAAAGTGAGCTCATAACACAATAAAGACCATCAATAAGTGCGTCTAGTAGTCCAGCAAAAACTTAGTGGCAAAGGTTGACAAACAGTGAGCCCTTTCTACCATAAGTAGAGTGGTTAAAAAAAAATCTATATTTTGAACCTTGGAGAGCAGTTGGGATTCTAAGCAGTCTGCTCAGATTTGTTCCTTAGTTTTTTCAAACACACCAGTAAACTTGATAGTATTGTGCCTGAGTGTGTACCATAATAAACAGGTGCTTCTAACAAAATTATAATAATCAAACATTTAATTTATTTCAGTTCTTCAATACAAACGACACTGCTGCTCCTGGTAAACGACCCCTGGCTTCCTTGACTACGATTTCTGCTTATTCCTTCAAACGACACTACTGCTTATGGTAAACAACCCCTGACTTCCTTGACTATGATTCCTGCTTATTCCTTCGAACTATATTGCTGTTCCGGTGTTTTGTGTATCGACTCATTGGCTAGTCCAGACTATGCTACCTGCCCGGTGCTGCCCCTAGTGCTTGCACTATCACTATTCCAACCAGGTCAGTCCATAACAGAGTGAGTATTCCGGCTGCGGTACTCTGCTTGTAAGCAGCGCATGACGTCACCACCATGCGCTGCTTACAAGCATAAATCAGCTGGTAGCTCCAAAACAAGGGAGCACAGGGACGGTAAGTAGGTTGGTTTATTTTTTAAATGTTTTTTGATGGAGGCCATGCATACTAGGATAGGGATGAGGGGGCCATGCATACCAGGATAGGGATAAAGAGCAATGCATACTAGGTAAGAGATGAAGAGCCATGCATACAAGGATAGGGATGAGGAGCCATGCAGACCAAGATAGGTTAAAGGCAATAGTACCAAATACTAATGAAATGTCCGGTATGTAAACTTTTGACTTTGCAGTAAGTCTTAAAACATTCTCTCACACATTATTCTGGCATTTGGCAAATATTAATAACTATGGTAATTCTAATTGACCTAAAACTGGAAAGGTTTATTCTGATTTCATGTCAGATATTGAGAAAAACATGCATGTGTCTTTTTACACAGTGTATGTAAACTTCTGGTTTCAACTGTATAAAGGTGCCAGTTGCATAGATAAATGTAGTGCACAACGCTTAAAGTCTATTGATGATGCCCATACCATTAGATCAGATGGGCCTCCCAGCAGTATATGAGTGCAATCCACAAGGACAGAATCTCATTTAACACTATTCAATCCCACCAAACCTAGCCAAGACCTGCCTGCATCCTGAAAATGTACATGATGTAGTCGTTGATATTTTGCCCAAAATTTACAAGTTGCAACCCATGTCAAGGGTCCTCATTGGTGGTTGTGCACCTACACGAAAATTAAAAGCAATTAGCTGAAAGTGATATCAAATCTAAAAAAAACATAATAGCAAAAAGCAGCCATTTTTACAAAAACACCTCTGGGACTTGGCTCTGTGTGTTGGACACGAAAGACAGACATGTAATGGGGGAAGACCAGGTATCAGCAGTGCCGGAACTCTTCTGTGAGGTATTGGTCAGTCTCGTCTGAAACTAAGGGAAGAGCTAACTGTAAACAGGTGTGCTGAACCTACTGTGGGATCATTCTGCTCCTGTTATCCAGCCTTTGTACCTTGATCAACAGTTTCCCTCTCTCCAAACACTACAATTTTCACACAGCTTTCCACACAGTATAATACCACACAGTCGCCCAAACAGTATGATGTCCCTACAACCCTGCTGCACACTAGGGCTGTGGAGTTGGTAAGGTAAACCTCCGACTCCTCAATTTCTCTGACTCCTACTCCGACATAGATGGCTCATGTTTAAGTGATACATTTGCTGTAGTAAAATAGTATCATCAGGCTTTCTATCACCATTCTGATACAATAATCAAGCTATTTAGAGCATGTACTGAATAACCTTGGTGCAGTCTATGAATTTGTTCTAAGAAATAGTATCACCTCCATCAGATGACCGCCTTCAAAGATAACCTCATATCTGATCCAATTACTTAACCCCTTTACCCCCAAGGGTGGTTTGCACGTTCATGACCGGGCCAATTTTTACAATTCTGACCACTGTCCTTTTATGAGGTAATAACTATGAAACGCTTCATGGATCCCTGTGATTCTGACATGGTTTTCTCGTGACATATTGTACTTCATGTTAGTGGTAAAATTTCATTCATATAACTTACGATTATTTGTGAAAAAAACGGAAATTTGGCGAAAATTTTGAAAATTTCGCAATTTTCCAACTTTGAATTTTTATGCCCTTAAATCACAGAGATACGGCACACAAAAAACTTAATAAGTAACATTTCCCACATGTTTACTTTACATCAGCACAATTTTGGAACCAAAATTTTTTTTTGTTAGGAAGTTATAAGGGTTAAAAGTTGACCAGCGATTTCTCATTTTTACAACACCATTTTATTTTTATGGACCACATCACATTTGAAGCCACTTTGAGGGGTCTATATGATAGAAAATACCCAAAAGTGACACCATTCTAAAAACTGCACCCCTCAAGGTGCTCAAAACCACATTCAAGAAGTTTATTAACCCTTCAGGTGCTTCACAGGAAATTTTTGAATATTTAAAAAAAATGAACATTTAACTTTTTTTCACAAAAAAAATATTTCAAGTTAATTTTTTTTTATTTTACCAAGGGTAAAAGGAGAAATTGGACTGGAAAAGTTATTGTGCAATTTGTCCTGAGTACGCTGATACCTGATATGTGGGGGGAACCACTGTTTCGGCGCATGACAGAGCTCAGAAGGGAAGGAGCGCCGTTTGACTTTTTCAATGCAAAATTGGCTGGAATTCTCATCGGACGCCATGTCAAGTTTGGAGAGCCCCTGATGTACCTAAACAGTGGAAACCCCCCACAAGTGATGCCATTTTGGAAACTAGACCCCCCAAGGAACTTATCTAGATATGTCGTGAGAACTTTGAACTCCCAAGGGCTTCACAGAAGTTTATAACGTACAGCCGTACAATTATAAAATCATATTTTTTCCACAAAAATGATCTTTTCATCCTCAATTCTTACTTTCCCAAGGGTAACAGGACCCTAAAAGTTATTGTGCAATTTGTCCTGAGTACGCTGATACCCCATATGTGGGTGTAAACGACTATTTGGGCGCATGGCAGAGTGTTATGAATGAGTCACCGTAGGAGGCAAAAACAGAAATACTAGCTAAGTCCAGAAAACCAGAGAAGCTGGCAGGTATCGGATTGCAGACCTCTGAACCTATCAACAACAACTAGCAGTAGCCGTGAGGGGTTCCTACGGTGCCCTAGACCCCTCGATCACAGCCGGAGAACTAGATAGCCTAAAGACAGACAGGGAAATCTAAACTGCCCCAGAGCAGACCCCAAAGCAATAGGCAGCCCCCAACATATAATGACGGTGAAGCAAGATGAAAAGACACTCACACAGATAGAAAGATAGGCTGAGCAAATGATGGGGCCCAAGCTAACTAAATAGGACAGGATAGAAAAGCTGCTGTCTGCAATCCGCCAAAACCCTATCAAAACAAGAGCCAACAGACTGATAGGGAAAAAAGCCCTCAAGACGCTAGGCTTCAAAAAGATTATATCAGTACTCAGGTATTTTCTGAAGACAGAGCAAAAAGGAATTCAGCTCACCCCAGCAGGGAATGGTAGAAATCCAGAAAAACAAGGCAAAACAAAACCAAAACACAAATGCAAAATGCAGAGCAGAAAACTTAGCTTTTGAGGAGCAGGAATCAGACTGGTCTCCTAGAATCCCTCACAGCAATCACCAGCAAGGCAGAAGGGCGTCGGCTGCCTTATATCCAGTTAGCAATTCCAGTCACTCAGTCATCATCATCCTGCTTAGATGCTTGGTAATCAGCCTCACTACCTTCCTTCACCAGAAGAGGGAGTTCATCAGACCTCAATGGTGAAGGGGAAAATGAACTCACAACAGCAGAGCTTGGAAGGGAAGCAGCGCCATTTGACTTTTTTGGCTGGAATTGAGATCGGACACCATGTTGCATTTGGAAAGCCCCTGATGTACCAAAACAGTGGAAACCCCCCATAAATGACACCATTTTGGAAACTAGACCCCCTAAGGAACTTGTCTAGATGTGTGGTGAGCACTTTGAACCCCCAAGGGCTTCACAGAAGTTTATAATGCCCAGGCGTGAAAATAAAAAAAATCGTATTTTTTCCACAAACATGATCATTTAGTCCCCAATTTTTTTATTTTCCCAAGGGTACCAGGAAAAATTGTACCCCAAAAGTTGTTGTCCAATTTGTCCTGAGTACACTGATACCCCATATGTGGGAGAAAACTACTGTATGGGCCCACGTCGGGTCTCGGAAGGGAAGTAGTGACGTTTTGGAACGCAGACTTTGATGGAATGCTCTGCGGGTGTCATGTTGCCTTTGGAGAGCCCCTGATGTACCTAAACAGTGGAAACCCCCCACAAATGACACCATTTTGGAAACTAGACCCCCTAAGGAACTTATCTAGATGTGTGGTGAGCACTTTGAACCCTCAAGGGCTTCACAGAAGTTTATAACGCCCGGGTGTGAAAATAAAAAAATCATTTTTTTCACACAAAAATTATACTTTTGCCCCCAATTTTTTATTTTCCTAAGGGCAACAGGAGAAATAGGACCCCAAAAGTTGTTTTGCAATTTGTCCTGAGTAGGCTGATACCCCATATGTGGGGGTAAAACACTGTTTGGGCGCATGGCAGAGCTTGGAAGGGAAGGAGCACCATTTGACTTTTTCAATGCAGAATTGGCTGGAATTGAGATCAGACGCCATGTAGCGTTTGGAGAGCACCTGATGTGCCCAAACAGTGGAAACCCCCCAATTCTAACTCCAACCCTAACCCCAACACACCCCTAACCCTAGCTCAGCCCTAACCCTAGCCCTAACCCTAACCCTAGCCCTAGCCCTAACCCTAGCCCTAACCCTAATGGGAAAATGGAAATAAATACATTTTCTTTTAATTTTATTATTTTTTCCTAACTAAGGGGGTGATAACGGGGGGTTTGATTTACTATTTATGGCGGTTTTTATTTTTGGCAGCTGTCACACGCTAAAAGACGCTTTTTGTTGTAAAAATAGTTTTTGCATCACCACATATTGAGAGCTATAATTTTTTCATATTTTGAGACGCTGAGTTATGTGAGGTCATATTTTTTGCGGAACGAGTTGACGTTTTTATTGGTATCATGTTCGGGCACGTGACATTTTTTGATCGCTTTTTATTCCGATTTTTGGGACGCAGAATGAACAAAAACCAGCGTTTCATGAATTTCTTTTTGGGGGGTGCGTTTACACCGTTCCACGTGCGGTAAAATTGATATAGCGGTTTTATACTTCGGGTCAGTACGGTTACAGCGATACCTCATTTATGTCGTTTTTTATGTTCTAGCGCTTTTATGCAATAAAAACAATTTTATCTAAGAAATAATTATTTTTGCATCACTTTATTCTGCGAGCTGTAACTTTTTAAATTTTTCTCTGATGATGCTGTGCGGCGGCTCGTTTTTTGCAGGACAAGATTACGTTTTCAGCGGTACCATGGATGTTTATATGCGTCTTTTTGATCACGCGTTATTGCACTTTTTGTTCAGCAGTATGATAATAAATCATTATTTTTTGCTTCGTTTTTTATTTTTATTTTTTAAGGGGTTCGCTAAAGGGGTTAACTAATGGGACAGTTTTATAGGGCAGGTCGTTACGGACGCGGCGATACCAAATATGTTTACTTTTATTGTTTTGTTTTTTTTATTTCCAAAAAATGAATTTATTGGGGAATATTTTTTTTTTTCTAATTTATATAGCGATTTTTTTAAAATTATTTTAACCCCTTCACTACCAAGGGTGGTTTGCTCGTTAACTCCCGGGCCAATTTTTACAATTCTGACCACTGTCCCTTTATGAGGTCACAACTATGGAACGCTTCAATGAATCCCGGTGATTCTAACATTGTTTTTTCGTGACATATTGTACTTCATGTTAGTGGTAAAATTTCATTCAAATAACTTGCGTTTATTTGTGAAAAAAATGGAAATTTGGCGAAAATTTTGAAAATTTCGCAATTTTCCAACTTTGAATTTTTATGCCCTTAAATCACAGCGATACGGCACACAAAAAATTTAATAAATAACATTTCCCACATGTTTACTTTACATCAGCACAATTTTGGAACCAAAATTTTTTTTGTTAGGAAGTTATAAGGGTTAAAAATTGACCAGCGATTTCTCATTTTTGCAACACCATTTTATTTTTAGGGACCACATCACATTTGAAGCCACTTTGAGGGGTCTATATGATAGAAAATACCCAAAAGTGACACCATTCTAAAAACTGCACCCCTTATGGTGCTTAAAACCACATTCAAGAAGTTTATTAACCCTTTAGGTGCGTCACAGGAATTTTTTGAATATTTTAAAAAAAAATGAACATTTAACTTTTTTTCACAAAAAAAATACTTCAGGTTCAATTTTCTTTATTTTACCAAGGGTAACAGGAGAAGTTGGACTGCAAAAGTTAATGTGCAATTTGTCCTGAGTACGCTGATACCCGATATGTGGGGGGGAACCACTGTTTCGGCGCATGGCAGACCTCAGTAGGGAAGGAGCGCCGTTTGACTTTTTCAATGCAAAATTGGCTGGAATTCAGATCTGACGCCATGTCGCGTTTGGAGAGCCCCTGATGTACCTAAACAGTGGAAACCCCCCCAAGTGACCCCATTTTGGAAACTAGACCCCCCAAGGAACTTATCTAGATATCTGGTGAGAACTTTGAACCCACAAGGGCTTCACAGAAGTTTATAACGTACAGCGGTACAATTAAAAAATCATATTTTTTCCACAAAAATGATCTTTTCACCTCCAATTTTTATTTTTCCAAGGGTAACAGGACCCTAAACGTTATTGTGCAATTTGTCCTGAGTACGCTGATACCCCATATGTGGGTGTAAATGACTATTTGGGCGCATAGCAGAGCTCGGAAGGGAAGCAGCGCCATTTGACGTTTTTGGCTAGAATTGAGATCGGACACCATGTCGCGATTGGAAAACCCCTGATGTACCAAAACAGTAGAAACCCCCCACAATTTACACCATTTTGGAATCTAGACCCCCCAAGGAACTTATCTAGATGTGTGGTGAGCACTTTGAACCCCCCAGTGCTTCACAGAAGTTTATAACGCCCGGGCGTGAAAATAAACAAATCGCATTATTTCCACAAACATCATCTTTTAGTCCCCATTTTTTTTATTTTCCCAAGGGTAACGGGAGAAATTGGACCCCAAAAGTTGTTGTCCAATTTGTCCTGAGTACGCTGACACCCCATATGTGGGAGAAAACTACTGTATGGGGGGACACGTTGGGGCTCGGAAGGGAAGTAGTGACGTTTTGGAATGCAGACTTTGATGGAATGGTCTGCGGGTGTCATGTTGCCTTTGGAGAGCCCCTAATGTACCTAAACAGTGGAAACCCCCAACAAATGACCCCATTTTAGAAACTAGACCCCCTAATGAACTTATCTAGATGTGTGGTGAGCACTTTGAACCCCCCAGTGCTTCACAGAAGTTTATAACGACCGGGCGTGAAAATAAAAATATCGTATTTTTTCAACAAACATCATCTTTTAGTCCCCATTTTTTTATTTTCCCAAGGGTAACACGAGAAATTGGACCCCAAAAGTTGTTGTCCAATTTGTCCTGAGTACACTGATACCTCATATGTGGGAGAAAACTACTGTATGGGCACATGTCGGGGCTCGGAAGGCAAGTAGTGACGTTTTGGAATGCAGACTTTGATGGATTGGTCTGCGGGTGTCATGTGCGTTTGGAGAGCCCCTGATGTACCTAAACTATTGAAACTCCCCACAAGTGACCCCATTTTGGAAACTAGACCCCCCACGGAACTTATCTAGATGTGTGGTGAGCACTTTGAACCCCCAAGTGCTTCACAGAAGTTTATAACGCCTGGGCGTGAAAATAAAAAAATCATTTTTTTCCGCAAAAATGATATTTTTGCCCCCAATTTTTTATTTTCCTAAGGGTAACAGGAGAAATTGGACCCCAAAAGTTGTTTCGTAATTTGTCCTGAGTAGGCTGATACCCCATATGTGGGGGTAAAACACTGGGCGCATGGAAGAGCTTGGAAGGGAAGGACCACCATTTGACTTTTTCAACGCAGAATTGGCTGGAATTGAGATCAGACGCCATGTTGCATTTGGAGAGCACCTGATGTGCCCAAACAGTGGAAACCCCCAATTCTAAGGCTGTGTGCACACGCTGCGGATTTTGCTGCGGTTCCGCAGCGGTTTTGGCCGCTGCGGACCCGCAGCAGTTTCTGCTGCGGTGTACAGTACAACGATTCCCTATGGGAATCAAAAACCGCAGTGCAGACGGTGCAGAATTTTCCGCGCGGATTATCTGCGGTTTTCAATCCGCAGAAAGAATTGACATGTCAATTCTTTCTGCTGATTCTCCTGCGGTTTGCCATCTCCTCCATTGAGGAGATGAAAAACCGCTGGGCAAAACCGCAGAGCAATCCGCAGGTAAAACCGCAGGTCTTTTGACCTGCGGTTTCACCTGCGGATTGTACAAAATCCGCGCGGATGAATCCGCACCTTTTCCGCAGCGTGTGCACACAGCCTAACTCCAACCCGAACCCAAACACACCCCTAGCCCTAACCCTAGCCCCAACCCTAACGGGAAAATGGAAATAAATACATTTTCTTTTAGTTTTATTATTTTTCCCTAACTGAGGCTGGTTTCACATTCGCGCTTTTTAAGCGCACGCACGGCCGGGGGTAGCTCCGCCCCCGAGCCGGCTCTCTGCCCGGCGTGCCCGCCCCTTCCTTGTAGCGCCGCCTCCTAGCGCACAGCGGCGCCTGCGATCGGCGCACCCTATCTTTAGCATAGGGTGCGCAGATCGTGCGCAGGCCGTGCGCTAGTTGCGCTTTGACCTGCGCTGCGCACTTTTGACGGTGCGCCGTGCGCGCCAAAATCAAACTTTTCGGATTTTGGCGCGCACGGCGCACCGTCAAAAGTGCGCAGCGCAGGTCAAAGCGCAACTAGCGCACGGCCTGCGCACGATCTGCGCACCCTATGCTAAAGATAGGGTGCGCCGATCGCAGGCGCCGCTGTGCGCTAGTAGGCGGCGCTACAAGCAAGGGGCGGGCACGCTGGGCAGAGAGCCGGCTCGGGGGCGGAGCTACCCCCGGCCGTGCGCGCTGAAAAAGCGCTAATGTGAAACCGGCCTAAGGGGGTGATAACGGGGGGGTTTGATTTACTATTTATAGCGGGTTTTTATGTCTGGCAGCTGTCACACGCTAAAAGACGCTTTTTATTGTAAAAATAGTTTTTGCATCACCACATATTGAGAGCTATAATTTTTCCGTATTTTGACCCACTGAGTCATGTGAGGTCTTATTTTTTGTGGGACGAGTTGACGTTTTTATTGGTACCATTTTCGGGCATGTGACATTTTTTGATCGCTTTTTATTCCGATTTTTGGGACGCAGAATGAACTAAAACCAGCGTTTCATGAATTTCTTTTGGGGGGGTGCGTTTACACCGTTCCGCGTGCGGTAAAATTGATAAAGTGGTTTTATTCTTCGCGTCGGTACGGTTACAGCGATACCTCATTTAGGTCTTTTTTTATGTTTTGTCGGTTTTTTGCAATGAAAACAATTTTATATAAAAAATAATTATTTTTGTATCGCTTTATTCTGCGAGCTATAACTTTTATATTTTTTTGCGGATGACGCTGTATGGCGGTTCGTTTTTTGCGGGACAAGATGATGTTTTCAGCGGTACCATGGATATTTATATGCGTCTTTTTGATCGCGCGTTATTGCACTTTTTGTTCAGTGGTATGATAATAAATCATTATTTTTTGCTTCGTTTTTTATTTTTATTTTTTAAGGGGTTCGCTAAAGGGGTTAACTAATGGGACAGTTTTATAGGGCGGGTCGCTACGGACGCGGCAATACCAAATATGTGTACTTTTATTGTTTTTTTTTTATTTTGAAAAAATGGATTTATTTGGGAATTTTTTTTTTTTTTTACTAATTTATTTAGCGATTTTTTTACATTTATTTTTAACACTTTTTTTTTCTTTTTTTTACTTTATTACCTTGTCCCAGGTGGGACATCACCGTCCTGTGACAGATCGCTGATCTGTCACATCACAGATCACTGTGACAGATCAGCAATCTGTCACAGGCAGTGCTGCAGACTTCCTCATGCCTGCGCTTTGCAGGCAGTGAGGAAGTCAGCTCCCTACAGGCCCCCGAAGGCCCCCGTCGCCATCTTGGATCCGGGGGCCTGTAGGGAAAGAGCCCCCCGCAGCAGCGCTGCACATTGCGCTGCTGTGGAGGGCTCAGGGAAGCACGGAGGGAGCCCCCTCCCTGCCGATGCTTCCCTTTAACCCCCGGTACACCGCGATCGCATTTGATCGCGGTGTACAAGGGGATAACGTGTCGGGGGCGGTCCGTGACCGCCCTTGACACATAGTGCCGGGTGTCAGCTGTGATAATCAGCTGACACCCGGCCATGATCAGCGGCGCTCACCACGTGGGCGCCGCTGATCGCGTTAGACGTACTATCCCATCCCTGGGCATAGGGGCCCGGGTCCCATGGGCGGGATAGTACGTCTGATGTCAGAAAGGGGTTAAAGGCTAGAAAACAATCTCTCTACACTAACTTGGGTTGGTGGCAAAGCAGTAACCAAATGGGCAACGTCTCTAACAATTTCACTGTATAAAGGAATTTCCTCATGCTCAGTTTTGATGAACGGTTGAACTCTTCTACTTCTTTGAGAGCAAGTGAAACTCTTTGCTGAAATATGGTCAATCTATTTGCTATGGGAGTGGAATCTTTTTCTCTGTGTCAACGCTTTGCCTGTGTCATGTCGTCCAAATACTATTCAAAATTAAACTCTTCTGATGAGGCTGAACATATGGTAGCAGTAGCACTGGCAAGACCCAAGTCCTCTTACTCTTGCCAGTCCTGTAGCCCAATAGCTCATCCTAACTGCTACTTCAGTCAGAGCTTCTTTCCTTTAGTAAGCTGTTAATCACCCAGCAATATACGATGACTCGGGTCCACATAAACAGCTGCCAGCAGAATGTTGTTTTCTAATAGCAGTGTCTCTCCGTTTCACTGAAGCAGCAATGCCATCTGTGACTAAACGTTCTCTTTGGGACAAGCAAAACAGCAAGTTCTTCCACTCCGTTATGAAAATGCCAGGAGTTAAATCCTCAGCTTTGAATATTTCAGTCACTGTAAGTGGGTGATGAAGCATTTCCTTCAATTCGGCCACCTTTGTCCATTGACCTTCATTTAGGGTTACCTGAGGGTTGGCCATGTCTACAAGAAAGGGTTTCAGCTCAAGCAATCGCTCAATCATTAAAGGGACCCTGTCAGCAGGATTGGGCACAGTAACCTATAGTGTCAGGTCGGTGCTGATTAAAATGATACCTGGGTGATGAAATCCATCTTGTGATTGCTGTTTAATCTTTACTTTCGTTTTGAGTTAATGATATGCTGCCCGTACTCCAGGGTGACCTGTGAGGGGTCTTCATGTGGTGCTCTGATTAGTTATTCATAATGCAGACCACTGACAGGTCACTGATCCGTCACTTACCTGCCCCTAGTTTACATAATGAATACCTGTACATACTGACAAAAAAAAAAAAGCCTTCTCAGGCAGGCGCCAACCTTGGCACCTTAGCTGCAGCATAATTGCATATAGTGGGGATGTGGAAACCACATAAATATACGACCAAGAGATCCATAAATAGCAAAAAAATATATTTTATTAGGGATTGCTGACAGAAACGGGAAAAATGGGGAACATGTTCAAATAACAACCAAAAAGGTGCAGCAGTACTAGAGGACGCGTGAACCATACCACTGCCATACAAGTGTGTATTTGTATGCTTATAATTACTGCCTGAGATGTAAAACACTTTCTGAAGATATAAAGTGAATGAGCACCCTGATATACTATCCTGTATAATATGAAGAAAATGAAGTGGGACCTAATAGGAAATTAGGTGATAGATATACATCTCTCCCTCGGGGGAAGCAGTTAATCACATGTACTGTGCCAGAATGTGCCAAGAAAATATGTAAATATATATAGGTGCCGATTACAATTAAAACAGCACGGCCAAACTTCAGGTATGGCCAATTAGCATATAATCACTACAACTCTGGGACAGAAATGATAATAGAGCGTCACATATTGAGAAACATCATGCCCACACCAAAAGAGGCCATATGAATAAGCCCACTCATATTCGAGGTAAACAACCCCAGATAGATATTACCTCAGGCGATGAAAATTCAAGTGGCCGTGTGGTCAGCGCGTCACCCCGACGCGCGTTGCGGAGATTTACTCCTTTGTCAGGTGGCATGCATATGTACTGTGTATATAATTTATATGGTTGAAAAAAAAATCCATTTGAAAATGTTGCCCGTCGCGCTTGCGCAGTAACAGCTATTGGTGTATATAGATGTGATCCAGTAGCTGCTATTGCGCAGGCCGCGTCATCTTGCTAGAGAGGGGAAAAAAATTTCCTCCTCCAAAATGGCGTCGCCGGCACCTACGCAGTAGCAGCTATTGGCGATTGCCGATAGCTGCTATTGCCCATGCATCGGCAGTGCCATCTTAGAGGAGGACATTTTTTTTCTCTAGCAAGATGTCGCCACAGGCGCCTGCACAGTAGCAGCTATCAGATCACGTCTATATACACCGATAGCTGCTACGGTGCAGGCGTGGCGGGTGAAATTTTCAAATATTTTTTTTTTTTTGGAATATCAGAATAACATCAACCACATTAATGATAAACATAGTACACATGCGATTATGCTGCAGCGCAGGTGCCACGGCTGGCGGCTGGCTGCAGAAGGGTTTTTGTTCAATATGGATATAGATTATATTCACTATGAGGGATCAGTGACCTGTCAGCACTCTTCATTATGAATAAATAAGCAGAGCACCACATAAAGACCCCCCCACAGACCCGCCCTGGAGCATGAGAATATCATTAACTCAAAACTGAAAATAAAGAATAAACAACAACAACTACAAGACAGATTTTATCAATCACGGTATAATTGTAATCAGTATAACAGCGCTGACCTGACATTCTATAGGCTAGAGTGCACAATTCTGCTGACAGATTCCCCTTAAATATAGGTGCTGCTCCACCAAGTGGCTTGCTCCACAAATGCCCCTTTGGAATCATTTTTAGGGGTTCTGTCAGCAATAACCAATTTCCTCACTTTACCAATCAGAGTTCCAGCACGTCCCTCTTGCAGACTCTCTCTTATTGCCTGCTGCAATGTGTGCACAACACAATGCATGTGATTAATATGAGAAAGGTTTGAAGCAGCAGCTTCAACAATATCATCTAATTGTAAACTATCACTTTGCTGTTCTTCTGTAGTAATATCTGTTTGTTCCTCAGTTACAGAACTGTGGCCTTCCATCTCAAACATACTGAATCTGAAGTTTTCTTCTAGGTGCTGTTCATCTTCATTATTCTCATTCATCCATTTAACTGTACTTATGTTTGAAGCATTAGTTACAATAACAAGAACCTGTTCCTTTTTGAGTTTATAATCTTGCAGAACTTTTTCCACTAAGTTCTGGAGAAACTGGATGCTGTGGTGAGCTTTAGTACCTTTTACTGCCAGTGTCTTGGTAACATTTTCTTGTTGTCACAAACATATCGAATGTTGATAGCAAAATAGTTCACTCTATGACATGAGCAGGCACCCATTTTAAGAAATATAAAGCGTTTTGAGAGTTTTTTAAAGATTCCATTGGGTTAAGATCTTCTTCAATCAATAATTTTCTAATACTTTCTCTTTCCAGAGAAACACCAAGTTTGCGGGCCATTTCTCAATTAAGAGCTGTAATAGCTGGTCGTGCAATTAATGATAATGGTACAACGCCTTTCACAACAAGCTCTATGAGCTGTCCTTTAAACATATCTGCAGTCATTGTTACAGTAACTTTGTTATTTGCAAATTTTCTTGCAACTGATGTTTGAGATGCTCTTTTCTCCTCCTTTGCAGGAAGTGCTGGGCACTGGTTTCATTGTGTTGCTGTGATCTCTCCCAGTCACAGCTGAGCATGTACATAAAGTTCAGCACAAATTCATCTCAACTAAAAGCCATGATCCTTAGGGTCTCGTTACATTTAGCGATGCACCAGCGATCCTGACAACGATACGACCTGGTCAGGATCGCTGGTACATCGCTAAATGGTCGCTAGTGAGCTGCCAAACAGGCAGATCTCACCAGCAACGCAGCAACGATCCAGCGATGCTCGGCGGTCGCTCCTCCCTGTCACACGGCAGCGATGATGACAACTTCCACCTGCGTCCATGTGTTGCTAGCCGGCGCCAGCGGGACGCCAACGAGGAGAAAATGCCCCAGGACGTTCAAGCGCGATCAGCGTTGTCCAGCGGGGGGGGGCGGTCGTAGGCAAGTGTCACAAGTAGCGAGATCGCTAGCGATATCGCTGTTGCGTCACAAAATCGGTGACGGTTTAGCGATATCGCTAGTGATCTCGCTATGTGTAAAAGGCCCTTTAGAACAGGAATAGAACAGACATTTATAGTACATTTCATAACTTTCCCAAATTCTTCTGAAAAATTATTCGGCACATACAGCATTTGAATAAAGTGCTCAATTTATTATACATTTTAAGAGTCAGAGTGGGTCCATTTGATACCGACTTCACCAAAATAGACACCAACTCTGATTCCACAGCCCTGCTGTAAAGTACAATGCTCCCACAACCCTCATACACACGCTATGATACCCCCAACACAATGTAGTGGTCCCACAGTTTCTCCACAGAGCATGATGGCCCCCACACACAGTATATTTGTCCCCACATCCCTCCACACAGTATGAAGGCCCCAGAGCCCCACACAGTATGATGGACTCCACAGCCCCTAATATAGTATGTTACTCCAAACAGCCTCCCATCACAGTAGGATGACCACCACAGCATCCCACTCAGTATGATCCATCACACCTCTCTAAATCAATGTTATGTTGACATAACCCTCGTACAAACAGTATAATGGATCCCGTAGCCTCTCACAAGGTATTATCTCCTACAGCCTCCAACATAGCATGATGTACCCCACAGCCCCATCCACATACAGAATGACTGACCTCAGAATACCACACACAGTATGATGCCCCCCTCCCATTTTCTACCCATAAGTGAATGACGATAAAAATAAATAAAAATCCTACTTATCTTGACCCAGTCTTTGCTATGCGTAGACTGAGGCTCCATGCAGCAGGCATAATCTAACGATATAATTGCGCTGGCTGCACCGTGTGTTAGTCAAAGGCACAGGTTGAATGATGGAAGTGGAAACTGATGGCTCCCTCTTCCACCGCTGCATTCACTAGTATCTACACTCTGAAGATGCAGATACCCATGAAATCAAGATGCTGGGTGAAGATCTTGTCTGATTCAGTAGGTTGCTTATACAAGCCTTATGAACACTTATAAAAACAAACAACCCCCTCTATAGATGGTAGCTGTGGAAGTGGTTAATATTTGCACCTGTGTTGCCTTCACCATATATGATGGTGTCCTGCTGCATCCAGCAGTACATTAGTATCGTGATCAGATATTGGTACATATGGGTATTCTACTGTTATATTTTTGGATTTGATGTCCTTTTCAGTGATTCCTTCAGTACAGCTGAAATTAACTTGCAACGTTGATCTAGGTCCTTTGTTTCCATACTTTAAGATGCACCTAGGTGTTGATGTTCCCATATTAGTCTTACACTATATGTATATTCCATCTTTTTGATAATTATACCCTTATAAATTTACTTCTCTCGGCTCCGGCAATAGTTCAAATTTACTAATATTTTCTTTGATTCTATTACCCATTTCATTTTTCTAAGAGAATTTGAATAAACAATTGTTTGATTCTTTCCGATTTAGCTGATGTCACTCTGATGTTAGCTGATGTCACAGCTGATGTCAGGAACCATTCCTGACATCAGCTGTCAGTGTGTGTGTATCTATCTACCGTATTTATCTATCTATATATCATCTGCTTTTAACAGTATGGAGTGGAGCGGAGCTTCACTTTATGAAGCAATGCAACTGATCAATCGTTCCATCGGGCGACTGCACCAACTTCAGCCAGAAAGGGTTCAGCTTCCATACCATCCCATTATTTAGCTGTCCATATTTAAGTTTAAGAATGAACGGGCTATGATCCGAAATCCCTCTTCTGCCATGATCTATATTTTCCACCCACATTGCCAGGCCACTGGATCCAAATATATCATCTATACACGACAGGGAGCGCTTAGTGGATGAGTGTCAAGTATATTCTTTTGTCTCGGGGTGTCGCACTCTCCACAAATCCAACCATCCACTACCCTTCATGAACTGTAACAGTCGGGATGTAGCCGGTGGGGGACCTCCCCCTGTATCCCATCACCCAATCTCAGTCTATCAAGGCAATTCTTCATGACCAAATTAAAATCCCCCATGCAGATGACATCTGCATCCAGCTAGTTCAGGGCAAAACTCATCGCCTTCTGGAGAATTAACACATTAGCCGGGGGGGGGGGGGGGGGTTATAAACACATAATATGACATATTTCCTAGAATTAATCAGTGCATACACAAAAACAAAACGCCCCTCAGGATCCCTCCGGGCCTCCCTGACCTCCCACCTAACGTCTCTATGTATCAGTAGTGAAACTCCCCTTGAATAACTATTATGGAATGCATGGATAAACCATTGTGCCCATGGTTTCTGTACGCTCCGAGCTGTATCTCTGGTCAGGTGCGTCTCCACCAAGGCAACAATGTGAGGATGATATGGCCTAATCTGCGAAAATACCTAGATTTTCTTCCGGGGGGTTTTAACCCCTTACCGACCGCCGATACGCCTTTTAACGGCGGTAATTAAGGGTACTTAAACCACAGCGCCGTTAATTCACGGCGCTGTGATTTAAGTGAATAGCGCCCCCAGTGTCGGATTTTCTCCGGGGTCTCGGCTGCCAGGGGTAGCCGAGACCCCAGAGAACATGAATCTGTCGGTTTTTACCGACCCCCGCTTTTGCGATCGCCGTTATTAACCCTATAACGGCGACCGCAAAAAAAAAAAAAAGCCGCGATTTTACATTTAATTTCTCTTTCCTCTGATGTGATCGCACATCAGAGGATAGAGAAATAGGGTCCCCGATCCCCCCGGTCCCCTCCCGGTACCTCTCCCTTGTCCTCCGTCCCCTCCCGGTGGTCCCGCGCCCGCCGGCGTCATCCGATGGGCGCCGCCATCTTGAAAATGGCGGGCGCATGCGCAGTGCGCCCGCCGGGAATCTGCTGGCTCCGGCTGGCAGATTCCATTCATTATTTTGATCACTATGATAAACGATCATAGTGATCAAAATAATAAAAATAGTACATAACCCCCCCGTTTATCACCCCCTTATATAGGCACACATAATGAAATAAAAAAAATATTTTTTTTTTCAGTTTTCCATAAGGGTTAGGGTTAGGCTAGGGTTAGGGTTAGGGTTAGGCTAGGGTTAGGGTTAGGCTAGGGTTAGGGTTAGGCTAGGGTTAGGGTTAGGCTAGGGTTAGGGTTAGGCTAGGGTTAGGGTTAGGCTAGGGTTAGGCTAGGGTTAGGGTTAGGCTAGGGTTAGGGTTAGGCTAGGGTTAGGGTTAGGCTAGGGTTAGGCTAGGGTTAGGCTAGGGTTAGGCTAGGGTTAGGGCTAGGCTAGGGTTAGGGTTGGGCTAGGGTTAGGGTTGGGCTAGGGTTGGGCTAGGGTTAGGGCTAGGGTTGGGCTAGGGTTGGGCTAGGGTTAGGGCGAACTAGGATTAGGGTTGGGATTAGGGTTAGGGGTGTGTTGGGGTTAGGGTTGGAGCAAGAATTGAGGGGTTTCCACTATTTACCAACTTTGGGGGTCTACAAATTGGGGTCTAAAAAAATCACTTTTGTGGAAATAAAAAAGACTTTTTATTTTCACGGCTCTGCGTTTATAAACTTCTGTGACGCGCTTGGGGGTTCAAAGTGCTCACCACACATCTAGATAAGTTCCTTAGGGGGTCTAATTTCCAAAATGGGGTCACTTGTGGGGGGTTTCCACTGTTTAGGCCCATCAGGGGCTCTGCAAACGCAACATGATGCCCGCAGACCATTCCATCAAAGTCTGCATTCCAAAATGGCACTCCTTCCCTTCCGAGCTCTCCCATGCGCCCAAACAGTGGTTCCCCCCCACATATGGGGTATCAGTGTACTCAGGACAAATCGCATAATAACTGTGGGGGTATGATTTCTCCTGTTACCCTTGTAAAAATAAAAATTTGGGCGCGAAAAGATCATTTTTGTGGAAAAAAAATGGATTTCTTATTTTCACGGCTCTACGTTATAAACTTCTGTGAAGCACTTGAAGGTTCAAAGTGCTCACCACACATCTAGATAAGCTCCTTCATGGGTCTAGTTTCCAAAATGGAGTCACTTGTTGGGAGTTTCCACTGTTTAGGCCCATCAGAGGCTCTGCAAACGCAACATGATGCCCGCAGACCATTCCATCAAAGTCTGCATTCCAAAATGGCACTCCTTCCCTTCCGAGCTCTCCCATGCGCCCAAACAGTGGTTCCTCCCCACATATGGGGTATCAGCGTACTCAGGACAAATCGCATAATAACTGTGGGGGTATGATTTCTCCTGTTACCCTTGTAAAAATAAAAATTTGGGGGTGAAAAGATCATTTTTGTGGAAAAAAAAATGGATTTCTTATTTTCACGGCTCTACGTTATAAACTTCTGTGAAGCACTTGAAGGTTCAAAGTGCTCACCACACATCTAGATAAGTTCCTTCATGGGTCTAGTTTCCAAAATGGAGTCACTTGTTGGGGGTTTCCACTGTTTAGGCCCATCAGGGGCTCTGCAAACGCAACATGATGCCCGCAGACCATTCCATCAAAGTCTGCATTCCAAAATGGCACTCCTTCCCTTCCAAGCTCTCCCATGCACCCAAACAGTGGTTCCTCCCCACATATGGGGTATCAGCGTACTCAGGACAAATCGCATAATAACTGTGGGGGTATGATTTCTCCTGTTACCCTTGTAAAAATAAAAATTTGGGGGCGAAAAGATCATTTTTGTGGAAAAAAAAAAGGATTTCTTATTTTCACGGCTCTACGTTATAAACTTCTGTGAAGCACTTGAAGGTTCAAAGTGCTCACCACACATCTAGATAAGTTCCTTAATGGGTCTAGTTTCCAAAATGGGGTCACTTGTTGGAGTTTTCCACTGTTTAGGCACATTAAGGGCTCTCCGAACGCAACATGGCATCTGATCTTAATTCCAGCCAATTCTGCGTTGAAAAAGTCAAACGGTGCTCCATCCCTTGCGAGCTCTGCCGTGTGCTGAAAAAGGGGTTTACCCCCACATATGGGGTATCGGCGTATTCAGGAGAAATTGTACAACAAATTTTGTGGTTGATTTTCTCTTTTAACACTTGTGAAAATAAAAAAAATTGGTTCTGAAGTAATTTTTTTCCCAAAAAAAGTTAAATGTTAATTTTTTCCATCCACATTGCTTTCGTTCCTGTGAAGCACTTAAAGGGTTAATAAACTTCTTGAATGTGGTTTTGAGCACCTTGAGGGGTCTAGTTTTTAGAATGGTGCCACTTTTGGGTATTTTCTGTCATGTACACCCCTCAAAATGACTTTAAATATGATGTGGTCCCTAAAAAAATGGCTTTGTAAATTTTGTTGTAAAAATGAGAAATCGCTGGTCAACTTTTAACCCTTATAACTTCCTAACAAAAAAAAATTTTGCATCCAAAATTGTGCTGATGTAAAGTAGACATGTGGGAAATGTTATTTATTAAGAAATTTATGTGACACATCTCTCTGATTTAAGGGCATAAAAATTTAAAGTTTTAAAATTGCAAAATTTTAACATTTTTTGCCATATTTCTGTTTTTTTCATAAATAAACACAAGACTTATCGAAGAAATTTTACCACTAACATGAAGTACAATATGTCACGAAAAAACATTCTCAGAATCAGCAGGATCCATTAAAGCGTTCCAGAGTTATAACCTCATAAAGGGACAGTGGTCAGAATTGTAAAAATTGGCCTGGTCATTAAGCTGCAAACTGGCTCTGTCGCTAAGGGGTTAATACCCCTCAAATTCCATGTCATGCATATTTCAGACCCCATGTTTTTCTCATCTGGATATGGTGCACATTATTGCTCGAGTAAAATTTAGAGAGATCACACAGAAAGCAAGATTGCCGTTGGCTGCGACTTCTACCTAAATAACAATTAAAAACTGTCGTGAAAGAAAAAACAGAATAAGAACCAAACAATATAGGAGCAAAATCCCACGCTCCTATCATAAAGCAAACAAGGGGATACCATCACTGAACTCAGTGTCCGATATTGTTGGTAAACTGGACGCCTGCCGAAAAAGCCCCAATTAAACCATTAGTAAAAGAATTCTGGTTAGCAGTAAGTACATTAGGATTCCTTTGCAGGGGATCCTTTATGGGACCGCAACCACTCAGCTGCCTCCGCTGGATCCGTAAAAAACACGGCGGAACCCTCGCAGACAACCCGGAGCCGAGCCGGATAGATCATTGAATACATAACGTTCTTCTTTCTGAGCCGCTTCTTGATTTCAATGAACTGTGCCAGCTGCTTCTGAAGTTACATAGAAAAATCCGGGAAGATCGAGATCATAGCATTGTTGAATTTAATGGGGCTTTTTTGCCATGCAAGACGCAGAATAGCATCTCTGTCCTTACTGTTGTGGAGATGTGCCATAAAAAGGTCTAGGTGGGGTACCCGGAGGAAGGGGTTTTGTAGGGACCCCGTGAGCCCTTTCCACGGCGAACATTGGAGAGAATTCATCCCCCAAAGAGCTTTAAGCCAGCCTTCCAAAAATTGCTCAGAATGCTGACCTTCCGAGCGTTCCAGCAGACCAATGACACGGATATTATTCTGTCGCATTCTATTCTCCAGGTCATCCGCTTTCTGTCTCCAAGTGTTCATAGAGCCTACCACTTTTGTTAGCTTGGCCTCCATAGGTGTGATGGTATCCTCTACCTGGGACACTCTTGTCTCCACTTCCGTAATGTGTCACCTCATGGCCTGCATATCTTGCCGAAGTCGCCCCACCTCATTGTATACATCCTCTATTTTCCCAGTCAGGGATGTCCTGGTTAAGGAGATGGCCTGCATCAACTGTTCGGACGCCTGTTTGAGGGTCAATTCTTCCTGCTCGCTCCCCTCCTCACCCCCAGAGGGACGGTTTTTACGCTGTGCTTGTGAAGGATTGTTTCTGAGGGACCGTGCTGTATCAGAGGGATCAGATCTGGCAAACTCTTAATTTTTTAGCTGCTCCTGACCCCTTAGATCGATTCATCATCAATAGCAATATGGCATAGGAAGATGACTAGAAGTATATACTCTGGGGACTTCCCACTCCAAATTATAAACACAGCAGGGCTATTATGTGATGATTATGTCCCAGGGATAGCTCAAAGCAGAGAGGCCACGTGAAATTGTGAAAATAATGCCTGGTGCTGAGTCAGTAGGATTTCTTGTGGCCAGGGGGGGTCCGCAGCGCCCACAGAGATAGCAGCAGGGGGGGTTCAGAGGCCCCCACAGTAATGGCCCCAGTGAGTGAAGTGATTTGTCCGCAAGGAAAGAGCGGGGCCCAATCTTCCAGAGCACTCAACGCGTGCCCCTCAAGTCCTCAGGATGTGAGTTCACTGCCCGGGTAGCGGTGCAGCGGTGGAGGCTGACGCCACAGCTCCCACTGGACAGAGCGCGCATCTAAGATGGCCGCCGCCTCATGCAGGCCCCGCCGCCCGCCCCGGCCTCCTCGGCCGTCAGCTCACCAGATCTGCTCTGCATCCTCGAGGGTCCAGGAGTGTCCCGGTATCCAGGGGGTCCCGATACTGCCAGGTATGCCACGGTAGCTAGGTTTAGCTGCAGGATAAATACTGGATTCTTGGGAGCTCTCCCAGCGTGCGTCTTCTCTCCTCAGCTACATAGCCACGCCCCCAGCTGAGCTTCACTTGTTGCTCTTAAAGAGAAAAGTAGTGCAACAACCATGATCCCATTGGTCACCGCTGCAACTGGGCCCAGCGGATCAAGGCCTCCCGAAGCCAGCAGAAACTTCAACTGGATGTGCGACCTCGGACACACATCCAGTTGAAGTGTATTACAGTGCACAGACACATCGGGTCCGCGCGCCATAATACACGCTGCTGACCAATCAGAGGCCAGCAGCTGATGTTGGTGCGAACATGACAAGGTGCATTGCAGTGACATCACACACTCCTCACAAGAGGATGGGTGCGGCGGGGAAGCAACGGAAAGGTGAATATTTATTTACTTACAAAAACAGTGGTCATCCTAGTACATGGATGATTATAGAGGTGAATTATACTTTATGGATGACTATGGGCTGTACATTATATTTTATGGAATACTATGGAGTGCATTATACTTTATGGATGACTATGGGATGTGCTTTAAACTCCAAGAATGACTATGGGATGTGCTTCATACACTATGGATGACTATGAGATGTGCATTATAACTTATGAATGACTATGGGGGTGATTTACACTTTATAGATGACTATGGCATGCATTATATCTTATGGATGACTATGTGCTTTGCATTATACTTTATGGATGACTATGGGGCTGCATTATACTATATGGAGGACTATGAAGAGTGCATTATACTTCTGCTATGGGGCCCTAAGACTTCTGTGTATGCCCCTGGTGAGTATAATGGTTTATGTTCTTCTATACATTAAAGAACCATGTCCACTATGCGTGCATAGTCACTTGCGGATCACTGACATGCGGCGTGTCTTTCAAGACTACAGCATGTTAATTTCTCTTGCGGAGCCGCTAGTCTCCGCAACAGAAATTTAGTCAATAGAATGTATTGAATGGTTCAGTGAACACATGAGTAATTTACATGCTTCCAACAGAAGGCATCACTTTGGACGCAGCAAACATATACTGCGCCCAAAGCACTGTTACTGATACTTAATGACTGTGGGAACGCAAGCCTCACAGAGATCCAACTTGGTGAAAATCCTGGAACCTCGAAGACGATCAAAGAGCTCTGAATTTAAGGGAAAAGGTTATCTGTTCTTTACCATTATTAGGTTCAGACCATGGTAGTCGATGCACGGGCGAAGAGACCCATCTTACTTCTTGACTAAGAAGAACCCAGCTCCAGCCAGGGAAGAGGACTTCTGGATAAACCCTCGATCCAACTTCTCCTTGATGTAATCGGACATGGCTTGAATCTCAGTGGGAAAAAGAGGGTAGATCCTACCTCGAGGCAGAGTAGATCCAGGGATTAGATCAATGGGGCAATCGTAAGGCCTGTGAGGAGGAAGTCTCGGCTTCCTTCTTGTCGAATACATATGGGAAGGACTAGCAAGCAGAAGGTATCCTGGGTAAAGCTGCAGGAAGCCACGGGGTAGAACCAGGCCATACTGGTTTGACGCAGTGATCATGACAGGACTGACCCCATCGAAGGACATCTCCAGACAGCCAATCCAGGACAGGTTCATGGAGGCGAAGCCATGGAAGACCTAGTAGAAAAGGTGGAGAAAGATTCGGTAACACATAGAAGGTCATTTTCTCCCTGTGGAGTGCTCCAATTTGAAGCTCCACCTCTTCGGTGATACGAAGAATGGCAACTTTTAGGGGTCTTCCGTCTACAGAGATGATGCGCCGGGACTGCTCCAGGGGACCTATTGGGATCCCGAACCATCTGGCCACAGCTTGCTGAATGAAATTTCCACCAGACCCAGAGTCCAGATAGGCTGTTTCGGAGAACCACACCTTTCCGATGATGACCTGTATGGATATAGTTAGTGGGGGAGAGGAATCATTCTTGCCTAGGGAGGCCTCTCTTACCTGTCCTAGGCGGAAGAGTTTTTCCGGCCTTTCAGTTCCACTGTGTTGACTGGGAGAAGAGCGTCCACCATATCGATGCGCATTCCTAACGAGCTTCTCCTCCTGTTGATTCCACTTCCTCTCTCTGGATCACTCCTGGAGACACAGGTCAATCCGAATGGAGAGAGATATGAAGTCATCCAGGGTCTCAGGTAGGTCCCTGACTGTCAATTCATCCTTGATTCTTCTGGATAATCCTCGCCGGAAGTCTCCAACCAGAGGCTCATTAGTCCACTGGAGCGCCGAATCCAAGGTGCGGAAATGGATGGCATACTGACCGACAGTGAGAGAGTCCTGTTGCAAATTGAGGAGAGACTCCATGGCAGATGTGGCACGACCAGGCTCATCAAATATCTTGTGGAAAGTGTCCATTAATTCCTGCAGATCAGACATGATGAGATTATTTAGCTCCATTAGCGGTTTGAACCAGCTAAAGCTTCTCCCTCTAGGTGAGACGCAAGTAAAGCCACCTTGGCCATGTCAGTCGGGTAATGCTGAGGCAATAAACGAAAATGCAGCAAACATTGGTTGAGAAATCCTCTGCACAACTTGGGGTCACCATTGTAACAAGGAGGCTTGCAGAGACGAGGACAGGGTCCTGTAGTGGGAACAACCGTCAGATGCTGTACCAGAGGCTGAAGAACTGGGGGGCAGCAACCAGCTGTACCTTAGTTAAACGGTCATTCACGGAGGTCATGTAGTCCAACAAGCGGGCCTGCGTCTTACGTTGGTGATTGAGTTCCTGATGGAGCTCTGCTAGCTGGGTTGCGTTGGTGGGCTCAGAAGCCAGTAGAGTAGACAGGCTGGTATTGAAGGCTTGCATGAAGGCCACTAGCTGATCCTGGCTCTGACGAAGCGTAGCCAGCTCTCTCTGGACTGAGAATTGGGTATCAGCGGAGTCCATGGCCTGGGCAAACTGTTACACCCAAAGGGCGTGCTGATGTATAGTGGACTCAGTAGACCACTGATGATGCAGTTGCAGCTGCATACCTGATACTGAAGAGACAGGAGAATGAGCTTCATAAAACCAAGGATATTTATTAAATAAACTTAAACGGTAAAAGGTGTCTGAGAGGAGGATCCTCTGGATCATGATACTGTACCGCATAGTAGAGCACTGGGCAAGGAATACCCCTATACAGGGATTCCCCTGTCACAACACCAGGAGGCCAAAATGCCGTGAATCCTTGACCAGAGGGGCAACCCGTACAGACCGGACGGAAGTGACTGTGGAATACTGGCTCTGTCAGTGGAGAGAATCCCAGAAGCTCCATATAATCCCAGAAAGGCTGATCCAGCTGAATTGTTATCCAGATGGTTCCGTGAGGAGAGGCTTGGTCCGCCTGGAGTGGGATCCAGAGTGTCCCGAGGGATCCAGGATAGGGAACTGCCAGCAGAGGATTCTACGGAGACAGAGGTATCAGTATAATGCACAGCAATAGTCTTCAGATTGCAGAGCACAGCAGAGTGTGGCCTGAGCAGGAGGCAACGATCCTAAAGAATGAACACACTGCCCAGGCACCTCCCTTAAGGGGAGGATGACTTTTATGTACAGAGCATCACAGTACAGACAGCCCTTATAGAGAACGGGTGCCCTGCTGCTTTAAGCATGTGCAGGAGGAGAGGCGCCCCTCCTAAGAGCATTTCCAGGAGACCTGCCAAGGGAATGAAGGTTCCTAGCAGAGAAAGGAGCCGTCCATCGCCTGGAGCCACGGACAGGGTAAGCAGTACCAGTGAAGCTGCGTGAGAGGCGCCGGGCTACCTGCAAATGAAGGACCGGGTCCGCGGCTGAGGGCATGACAATTTGACATAAATCCAGAGTATGACGTAATTTTTTTTAACAATATAGGATAAATGTTTCTCCAGTAGTACAACCCTCAAATCTAGTCCCACACATCTTACTTTGTATGCAGTATACGGAATGGTGTGTTTCGCAATTAAGAAATTGCTCTACCTTGCAGTCCACATCATGCAACACTCTCACTACTTTATTCTTTTCTGCCACAAAGCAAACACTACCTTTTATTTCCACAATTTGAGGATCATCCATGTGTTAGCTGAAATTTTTGTTATAAAGAGACTAGGTAATTATTAGTATGGAGATCTAAATAAAGAAGACTTTTTAACTTCATCATATTACTTGGTTGCACAGTGCTTCCAATTAATAGAACGATTATTAAAAAAAAAAAGCATTTTAAAGTGAACTGTATTTTAAACAAACTTTGCATAAATTAATAGTACAGCCACAAGTAAGACATTTTCTAATACGTCTCATCAGTGCAGTTTGCTTCTTTCTCCACTTGTGAGACACTTGTTAAAATGTAATTGAAGTTAAATAAAATGTATACAGCAAGCAACAATCTCTTACACTTTTCAATATTACATAACACTTAGGTTTATCTCTTTTTCTGTACGTTTAAAGGAACTTCAATACTATAAAATATTACTTAAAAAATTTACTTGCCCAGTCTCCGATATAAAGTCTGCGGATACTCAATGTGACTGCAGACTGTTGAATCATAATAGTGTGCCATGTGCCACACTGTCACAGTCACAATTCCGCCAGATTTTTTGGGCAGGTTGGCGGGAGCGTGACGGTATGTATGCAATTCAAATACTTGCGGTCACAGACTGACTAGACTCAAGATGGTTTCTATCAATTCTCTTCTATTTTCAGGTGAGAGAGGAACTAAGCACAGGTTTGCAGCCTCTGATTGTAAAAGAAAGACTGATCTCACTCACTAACAGCAAACAAATACTTCAAAATGTTTCATAAAAGTATAAATCTTTGAGTTAAAAAAAAAAAAGCCAAGCAGAGGAAATCTTGTCTGGAAATAGTTATCAACAGGCTACCATCTTAAGTGTATGGGCAGCTGTTTGGTTACCAACACTACATGTTTAATAGCAGATTAACCACATCCTGTTACCTCATTGGTTTTTCACATCCTAATGTACATGCCCATAACCATTAGACGCCTCTCACACAGCCAAACCAGATCTCACACTTTGCACTGACAAGGGGCAGTACCCCGAAACACAGTGTCTGCAAATTGAGATTTTGGTTCGGCTTTTATCCTAAGTCACGTGAAAAGGCTTGTTAAGGGTCAACATTGATTTTTACGATTGCTACTTCCAATAGGTGGCACTAGAGTTCTAGTTCTCTTTCTCTCTGAAGAGACAATTTGCACATTTCCCAGAGGAGCATTGCGGCTTTAAGTCTCCTCATCTCGGCATGTCAATTTCTGCAAAGAGAAACAATACTGTCAGGAACACTGCACTGAACTTGCTCACTGAGCCAGTGCGCATGTCCTGAGTAAAGCGAACTGTGCTCAAAGATACCTGTGGAGCGGGCAGCAGCCGAGTAGGTGCGTACTTCAGAACAGCAAGACCTGAAGCACGTGACTGCTAGGGGTGTGGCCTAAACTCCAGAGATCTAGGAGCTGCAAGAGAACTCCTAGCAGGGTAACTGCGAGACAAAGTTACCAAGGGGCATAGACAGGGAGGATAGCTGCAAGGTACAAGAGGGGAGAGCAAAGAGTAGTCAGATCACGGGCAATGAGTCATACACAGAGAGGGTAGCGCAGTACAGAATCAACAGGCAAACTCACAACGGGAAACAGAACCGGGTCAGAAACATATAAACAAGCTATAACAACGAACAGGCACACAGAGGTCAGCACACTCGGCCAAAAGCAAAAGTATAACTGGCAGGGATTGGAGCTTCCCAGAGGTTTAAGAAGCTCTCCCAGAACCAAAGAGAGGCCACAATCATTAACCCCAGGTCAAAACCTGCACTGAGCTCCAGACATTAACCCCTGACGTGCAGCTCAAAAACCTGCACTGGGATCATGACAGATACTTCTTGGATATCGGTCAGACGCCTTTCACACAGCTAGACCAGATCTCACACTTTACACTGACGAGGGGCAGTATCCCAAAACACAGTGTCTGCAAATTGAGATTTTGGTTTGGCTTTTATCCTAAGTCATGTGAAAAGGCTCGTTAAAGGGTCGACATTGACTTTTAGGATTGCTACTTCCAATAGGTGGCACTAGAGTTCTAGTTCTCTTTCTCTCTGAAGAGACAATTTGCATATCCATTAGGATGTGAAAAGTCAGTGTATCTCATCCACATCCACCCGCACCCCAGACTGATACTGCTGCTTACCAGCAATCAGGTCTCCATTCTATCAAATATAGCATAGGGAACTGTAAGTGTTAGCAGCAGTTCAATTAACTCCTCACATGGTATATGTAAGGAATGTGACAGAGGGAAATAGCACCTTCTGTTATCCTATCTGCAGATGGAACCACAGTGTATGTGGCTACCTGTCAGCATAACACGGACATTCTTCATAATACTCTGCACTACATTAGTAGTGCAAGGTTTTATCATTGTGAGCAAGGGATCATGTGCTAATGTTCCCATGTGAGATTAATATTGTAAAAAAATATATATATATACAGTGGGGCAAAAAAGTATTTAGTCAGTCAGCAATAGTGCAAGTTCCACCACTTAAAAAGATGAGAGGCGTCTGTAATTTACATCATAGGTAGACCTCAACTATGGGAGACAAACTGAGAAAAAAAAATCCAGAAAATCACATTGTCTGTTTTTTTTTCATTTTATTTGCATATTATGGTGGAAAATAAGTATTTGGTCAGAAACAAGCAATCAAGATTTCTGGCTCTCACAGACCTGTAACTTCTTCTTTAAGAGTCTCCTCTTTCCTCCACTCATTACCTGTAGTAATGGCACCTGTTTAAACTTGTTATCAGTATAAAAAGACACCTGTGCACACCCTCAAACAGTCTGACTCCAAACTCCACTATGGTGAAGACCAAAGAGCTGTCAAAGGACACCAGAAACAAAATTGTAGCCCTGCACCAGGCTGGGAAGACTGAATCTGCAATAGCCAACCAGCTTGGAGTGAAGAAATCAACTGTGGGAGCAATAATTAGAAAATGGAAGACATACAAGACCACTGATAATCTCCCTCGATCTGGTGCTCCACGCAAAATCCCACCCCGTGGGGTCAGAATGATCACAAGAACGATGAGCAAAAATCCCAGAACCACGCGGGGGGACCTAGTGAATGAACTGCAGAGAGCTGGGACCAATGTAACAAGGCCTACCATAAGTAACACACTACGCCACCATGGACTCAGATCCTGCAGTGCCAGACGTGTCCCACTGCTTAAGCCTGTACATGTCCGGGCCCGTCTGAAGTTTGCTAGAGAGCATTTGGATGATCCAGAGGAGTTTTGGGAGAATGTCCTATGGTCTGATGAAACCAAACTGGAACTGTTTGGTAGAAACACAACTTGTCGTGTTTGGAGGAAAAAGAATACTGAGTTGCATCCATCAAACACCATATCTACTGTAAAGCATGGTGGTGGAAACATCATGCTTTGGGGCTGTTTCTCTGCAAAGGGGCCAGGACGACTGATCCGGGTACATGAAAGAATGAATGGGGCCATGTATCGTGAGATTTTGAGTGCAAACCTCCTTCCATCAGCAAGGGCATTGAAGATGAAACGTGGCTGGGTCTTTCAACATGACAATGATCCAAAGCACACCGCCAGGGCAACGAAGGAGTGGCTTCGTAAGAAGCATTTCAAGGTCCTGGAGTGGCCTAGCCAGTCTCCAGATCTCAACCCTATAGAAAACCTTAGGAGGGAGTTGAAAGTCCGTGTTGCCAAGCGAAAAGCCAAAAACATCACTGCTCTAGAGGTGATCTGCATGGAGGAATGGGCCAACATACCAACAACAGTGTGTGGCAACCTTGTGAAGACTTACAGAAAACGTTTGACCTCTGTCATTGCCAACAAAGGATATATCACAAAGTATTGAGATGAAATTTTGTTTCTGACCAAATACTTATTTTCCACCATAATATGCAAATAAAATGAAAAAAAAACAGACAATGTGATTTTCTGGATTTTTTTTTCTCAGTTTGTCTCCCATAGTTGAGGTCTACCTATGATGTAAATTACAGACGCCTCTCATCTTTTTAAGTGGTGGAACTTGCACTATTGCTGACTGACTAAATACTTTTTTGCCCCACTGTATATATTTTAAAATGGAATCTGTCAGCAGATGTTTGCTATTTAATCCGAGAACAGCATTATATAGGGAGAGGCCCCTATTTCAGCAATGTGTCATACACTAAGCTGCTTGTAGTGATTTAAAAAAAAAAAAAAAAAAAAAAAGTGTTTTCATCAGCAGAAAATTATTACTAGAGGACTAGTTGTCTCATGCAATCTAGTCTTCCTGATCTGTGTGTGCAATCTAGTCTTCCTGCTCTGTGTTGATTTGTAGCTTTCTGCCAATGTACAATGTAGACACAGTTAATCAGGGGAGTGGGTTACAGCTCCGCATTCAAAGCATTGCTAAATCTGCAGCAGAGAAAATCGTGATTTTACCAAAACTATAGCAAGCAGCCTAGTATGTTACATATTGCTGGACAGGGTCTCTGTCTCTACATCATGCTGCTCTCAGATTACATAGCAAAAACCTGCTGTCAAACTCCCGTTAAGTATTAAAAAAAAAATATACAAAATAAAGTAATTTAACCAGATAACCGAATAAACAAATGTCCCCCAAATAAGGAAAATAAAAATATATCATGGTTATCCTATAGCATGAATGATACAAAACAAAAATAAAGATACAAAAAAAGTTATGACAGAATAACCAGTCTGGTTCATCTTGCCTTATATAAAAAGAAATAAAAAATTATGAAAAATTTGTATGTATGGTTTCAATAAAGACTACATACAGGTTGCTGCGCAAAAACAAGCCCTTGTAGAGCTCTTTAGTTAGAACAGTAAAAAACTTACAGCTTTCAAAATATGATGAAACAAAAAAAAGAATAAAGATTTTTACTTATAAAAATGGGATTTTATTGCGCAAAAGTAGTAAAGCATAAAAATGGTCATAAATTGGGTAAAACTATAATTGCATTGATCAATACCATAAAACTATATCATTATTTTTCCTGCATGGGAAGAAAAAAAAAGCAAAAATATCAAAAATGGTAAGAGTAACAACTACAGCTTGTATAAAGAAAAAACATTAGACTTGGAACACTCAGGAAACGGCGATACAAAAATAATTTTTTTCTAAGCAGTATTCTAGGAGTAATAAAACAATATAAATGTGGTACTTGCAGAGTACAGTATTGCCATAATCGTGCTGACCCAGAGTACAGTGAACAGTTTATTTGTACAACAAATGAAAGCGTAAAATTTCAAATGGAAAAAATTGGTACCTTTTCTTTCCATTTTTTAGCATAAACAGTTAATAAAAAAGCATAGCATTAGGTTGTAGATACCCCCAAAATGGTGCAAATGACAAATACAACTCATCCCACTAAAAAAAAAAAGGTTATGGCTCCTTGAATGTAAATGAAGAAATGCAAGATTAAAAAAATACCGTATATTATAAATATCCTTATATTTTGTCAGAAATGGATTTACCGTAGCTTTGCCTGCTTTAGGCTGGTTTCACATTTGCGTTTTTTTTCGCGGTAATTTAGCGCTAAATAGCGCATGCGTTTTTTTCCTATACTTTGCATGGGATGCGCTTATGTGCGCATACACATGCGTTTGTACGCGTTTTACCGCGCATGCGTTTTTTTGCGGTATGCGCTCGGGCGCACAAAATGCAACTTGTTGCATTTTTTGTGCGTCCGATTTGCCTCAAAAAAACGCATGCGCGCGCAATGCGTTTTTTTACAGCAAGACACCCATTATAAGTCTATGGTGAGCATATGTGCGCATTGGCATGCTTATGTATGCGTTTTTTTGCACATGCGTTTTTTTTTTTACCATTAGTTTAGACAATGGAATTTAGGGGTTTGGGTAAAGTTAGGGTTAGTTAAGGGGGTTTAGGGTTAGGGTTAGGGTCAGGGTTAGGGTTAGGGTCAGGGTTAGGGTTAAGTATGGTTTGGTTAAGGGTTAGGGTCAGGGTTAGGGTTAGGGTCAGGGTTAGGGTTAAGTATGGTTTGGTTAAGGGTTAGGGTCAGGGTTAGGGTTAGGGTCAGGGTTAGGGTCAGGGTTAGGGTTAAGTATGGTTTGGTTAAGGGTTAGGGTCAGGGTTAGGGTTAGGGTCAGGGTTAGGGTCAGGGTTAGGGTTAAGTATGGTTTGGTTAAGGGTTAGGGTCAGGGTTAGGGTTAAGTATGGTTTGGTTAAGGGTTAGGGTCAGGGTTAGGGTTAGGGTCAGGGTTAGGGTTAAGTATGGTTTGGTTAAGGGTTAGGGTCAGGGTTAGGGTTAGGGTCAGGGTTAGGGTTAAGTATGGTTTGGTTAAGGGTTAGGGTCAGGGTTAGGGTCAGGGTTAGGGTTAAGTATGGTTTGGTTAAGGGTTAGGGTCAGGGTTAGGGTTAGGGTCAGGGTTAAGTATGGTTTGGTTAAGGGTTAGGGTCAGGGTTAGGGTTAGGGTTAAGTATGGTTTGGTTAAGGGTTAGGGTCAGGGTTAGGGTTAGGGTCAAGTATGGTTTGGTTAAGGGTTAGGGTCAGGGTTAGGGTCAGGGTTAGGGTTAAGTATGGTTTGGTTAAGGGTTAGGGTCAGGGTTAGGGTCAGGGTTAGGGTTAAGTATGGTTTGGTTAAGGGTTAGGGTCAGGGTTAGGGTTAGGGTCAGGGTTAGGGTCAGGGTTAGGGTTAGGGTCAGTAAAGTCATGGTTTGGGTTAGTGTGAGTGGCCACCTAATGTTGGAAAAAAACGCAAACGCGGTAAAAACGCACTAAAAACGCATACAAACGCTTAAAAACGCTGCGTTTTTTTCATGCATGCTCATAAAAATGCTTGAAAAAAACGCAGCAGTTGTATGCTTTTGTATGCGTTTTTCAATGCGTTTTTTTGCGGGAAAAACGCGCTGCAAAAAAAAGCAAGTGTGAAACAGGCCTAATAGTGATCTTATTCGTTATTTTTTATTATTATGAACTTTTTGTCAGGATAGACTAGATTTAAATTAGATTAGCTATACATTATACCATAACACCTTAGTTAGTGTATATAACTAAACATAAGAAAAAATATTTGCCCCCCCCACACTCCACAAAACTAAGCTCCTCCCCTATACACGGTTTTTAGTGGTGTTCTTCTCTTTTCGCTGCAGAATGGATGACAAACATAAAGATAATCTGTCCAGTAACTGGAGAATTCCTCCAGTTATTGTTGGTTTTCATTTGAGAACTACCTTTTTGAGCCCCTAGTTTTTAAGTAGGTGTAATTGACCCCAATAGCCAAGAGTTAGCACTGTCCTAATAAGGTTTAATCATTTAAATGATCTTGTCCTTAAAACAAGTTCTCCTTGATATTTCATCCTTAATTTTGATAGATTTAGAGCTTTAGCGTTCTTATAGATTTAAAAAAAATAAACAGCTATACAGTAGATGCTATATCTTATCACTGTATATGATATCGTACTTCGTGTATTTTATAGTCACATAAAGCCATGTTTAAAGCAGAAATCATATACATTTATGTTAATTTTATTTACCTATTTTGACTCTTCCTCTCTCAGGACCTTCCCCCATTACCAGGATATTTGCTGGTTTCTGCAAAACATAATATTTAATTAAATCTTGTTTTATACCTTTTTATCTTAAATCCAAAATGGGAGGAAAGATGTTATTTTCTTTTTATATCATATTTAATAGGTTAATTTAATGATCAAGAAATTAAGTTAGGAGGTTGCAATTGCGGAATGAACATTTCCCCTATTTCCATCTGCTTACAAATAGATATGTAACCCTATTTTAAAGAACAAAGTCAAAGATAATCAAATCTTACATATTACCAATGTCACAAAATGAAATGCCTTTTGTCTTGGTGGCAGTAAATTTGCTTGTGTAGAATTTTGTCAAATAAACCATAATTAGAATTTGAAAACACTGGCTTTTATGTTTGGCTTAAGTGTATTAAGGACTGGCTAAATATTTCAAATCCTGAGGTCAACATGTGATATGCTTACAATGAACATCAGAGCAATTTATCACTGGCAATGTGCAGTAACCAGGGCCGGACTGGCCATCTGGCAATTCTGGCAAATGCCAGAAGGGAATGTCTGGTCATGGGCTGCCTTGTCTGCTACGTTGTTAACAGAATTGGTGTTCTCAAGACACCTATACTGTTAAGAGTAGGCTACGGGTATCATTGGACATATTGGTCTTGTAGAAAAATCTACCTTTCCTCCATCCAGGGTAATATTAGTAATATATCCCATCTAGTTCATGGGGATGAGGACAACATGCGCCTGTGTAATTGAATTCCAGCCCCAGTCCGTACCTGGTAGTAACCAATGAACTTGCACCAGAAGTGTTGCACTCAATAGTCCAGTATTATCACAGTCAGACGGGTCCATGTCCCATACAGTAGACATATTTTGGAAATAACACTTGCAGGATCTCCTTTAGCCTTATCAGCAAAGTGTCTGGGCACAAGACCCATCGTACATTACACAATTTTGCAGCAGTATGTAACAAGGCCATTACTGTATACAACAAACTATGTGTTTTAAAAGACTCGTCTAACACATAACGTACAGTATATATTGGCGATGGCATTAGCTGTGTATAACAAGTGAGAAGATCTTTTGAAATTTTGAATTTCCAGTGACTCTGGAGTTGGACAACAACTCTGGTCACAGAAACTTTGCTCTGAGGGGAACCGCTGATCTGTGATGACCATCACTGTACAAGGAATGATAATCCAAAAGATGTCATTGCAACAGGGCATTATGGGGGAAACCCGAGCGACAACGCAAAATGTCATTAGCCCTTTCTCCGATACTTCAGCAGTGTGAGAAAAGATGCCGGGCAAGGTTTTTTTTGCAAATCGAATCTCAAAGTTCAAATTTGTGTTTAATTGCAAATTTCAGGATATTCAACTGAAACTCAAAGGTCTGAGAATCAATCCGCTCATCTCTAGTGTATAATAATGGGAATGATATTAAAGAATTAGAGCGTGGCAGAAAAGCCACAATTTCTGATTTAACCCTTTTACCCCCAAGGGTGGTTTGCATGTTAATGACCAGGCCAATTTTTACAATTCTGACCACTGTCCCTTTATGAGATAATAACATTGGAACGCTTCCATGGATCCTGGTGATTCTGACATTGTTTTCTCGTAACATATTGTACTTCATGATAGTGGTAAAATTTCTTTGATTTTCCAACTTTGCATTTTCATGCCCTTAAAACAGAGAAATATGTCACACAAAATAGTTAAGAAATAACATTTCCCACATGTTTACTTTACATCAGCACAATTTTGGAACCAAATTTTTTTTTGGTTAGGAAGTTATAAGGGTTAAAAGTTGACCAGCGATTTTTCATTTTTACAACACCATTTCTTTTTTAGGGACCACATCACATTTGAAGCCACTTTGACGAGTCTATATGATAGAAAATACCCAAAAGTGACACCATTCTAAAAACTGCACCCCTGAAGGTGCTCAAAACCACATTCAAGAAGTTTATTAACCCTTTAGGTGCTTCACAGGAATTTTTGGAATGTTTAAAAAAATGAACATTTAACTTTTTTTCACAAAAATTTTACTTCAGATCCAATTTGTTTTATTTTACCAAGAGTAACATCAGAAATTGGACCCCAAAAGTTGTTGTACAATTTGTCCTGAGTACGTTGATACCCCATATATGCAGGTAAACCACTGTTTGGGCGCATGGCAGAGCTCAGAAGGGAAGGAGTGCTGTTTGACTTTTCAATGCAAAATTGGCTGGAATTGAGATCAGAAGCCATGTAGCATTTGGAGAGCCCCTTGTGTGCCTAAACAGTGGAAACCCTCCACAAGTGACACCATTTTGTAAAGTAGACCCCATAAGGAACTTATGTAGATGTGTGGTGAGCAATTTGAACCCCAAAGTGTGTCACAGAAGTTTATAAAAATAAAAAGTCTTATTTTTTTCACAAGAATGATCTTTTCGCCCCCAATTTTTTATTTTCCCAAGGTTAACAGGCGAAAGTGGACCACAAAAGTTGTGTAATTTGTCCTGAGTATGCTGATACCCCATATGTGGGGGTAAACCACTGTTTGGGCACATGCCAGAGCTGGGAAGGGAAGGAGCACCGTTTGACTTTTTCAAAGCAGAATTAGCTGGAATTGAGATCAGATGCATGTCACGTATGGAGAGCCCCTGATGTGCCTAAACAGTGGAAACCTTCCAATTCTAACCCCAACACACCCCTAACCCTAATCCCAACTCTAACCCTAACTTTAGCCCCAACCCTAACTTTAGCCCCAACCCTAACCCTAATGGGAAAATGGAAATAAAAATATTTTTTTTATTTTATTATTTTTCCCTAACTAAGAGGGTGATAAAAGGGGGTTTTATTTACTATTTATTTTTATATATGGGTTTTTATGTTTGGCAGCTGTCACACACTAAAAGACGCTTTTTATTGCAAAAAATAGTTTTTGCATTACCACATTTTGAAAGCTGTAATTTCTCCATATTTTGGCCCACAGAGTCATGTGATGTCTTGTTTTTTGTGGAACGAGTTACCGTTTTTATTGGTACCATTTCCGCACACATGACAATTTTTGATCGCTTTTTATTCAGATTTTCAGGAGGCAGAATGAACAAAAACCAGCAATTCATGAATTTCTTTTGTTGGGGGGCGTTTATACCATTCCGTGTGAGGTAAAATTGATAACTAGTTTTATTCTTCAGGTCAGTACGATGACAGCGATACCTCCCTTTTTTTATGTTTTGGCACTTTTGTACAATAAAAACTATTTTATAGAAAAAATAATTATTTTGCATCGCTTTATTCTGAGAGCTATAACTATTTTATTTTTCTGGTGATAGAGCTATATGGCGGCTTGTTTTTTGCGGGACAAGATGACGTTTTCAGTGGTACCACATTTATTTATATCCGTCTTTTTGATCGCGTGTTATTCCACTTTTTGTTCGGCAGTATGATAAAGCATTGTTTTTATGCTTTTTTTACGGTGTTCACTAATGGGATTAATTAGTGGGACAGTTTTATAGGTCGGGTTGTTACGGACACGGCGATACTAAATATGTGTACTTTTATTGTTTAGATTTTTTCTATTTAAGTATTGATTTAATGATAGAATAAATATGGATTTTTTATTATTTTTTATTTTTTTTAATATTTTTACAATTATTTTTTTTTTTTTTAATTTCATTCTTACTTTTACACTGTGTCCCATTATGGGACACTCATTTTGTGCAGGCTGATCGCTTCTATAACATGCAGATCTGCATGCTATAGAAGCTGTCAGCGCTGCACTTTGTGCACACTGACCTCAGAGGAGACTTCCTGACATGCAGCTATCGACCTCCCTCTCTTTCATCTTCCAGCAGGTACCATATAACTTGATATACTGTGGCAAAATATCAATACCCTACACCAGTTAGATGCTATTCTTTTGAAATACACCACGTGGTCACCATTGATTTAAGGTGACATTATATGCACAGGCATTTTATATATACTCTTTTAGCAAAACCTTTGATACATACATACCTGTTTGTTTGCGTGAGTCCATACTTATCTGCACAAATCGTAATTTTTTTATTTATTGGCAGCATAGCATATATGCACTTTTATAATTGTTTATTTTTTATATTGTAATTCTCCTTGCTGCTATTGTATTATATAAACATCTCATTTTTAGCTTGTTCCTTTTGTATTGCGTCCTTCTCTCCCGAGTATTTGTTTCCACCTGCACCTTATTTTAATCTATCCTTGTAGTTAATAAAATAAAATATTCTTTCCATACAATTTGGGTTTTCAATTCGAGTTTTTCCTTCTCTGTTTTTGAGTTAAATAAGTACAGCAAACGGACGCAATTTGTAAGATGTACAGATTTTACACAGACTCATAGACTTGCATTTTGCCCTTGTCATCCATGCTGTAGGTAAAAAACAGAGATATCTCTGTGTGGTTTGCACCTGTACATGTGTGCAGCACCATAGGTCATAATGGATACCTGTGGTGTACATGAAAAATAAAGTGTGAAAGGGGCCTTTCACTGGTTTTCCAAAAACAAGATTTTCAAAATATAAAGAATTGCAATTGTTCCTAATTTTATACATAAAGCAGGCAGCCTTGCTACACAATTAGTTGATATTTTAACTAACTTTTTTTTTACCTGTCCGCTCCCTGTAGCTCTCCTTTGTTGATATGTGACTTGTTAAAAGGAACCCAGGAGGAATTCAACATTGCGTTGAAAACAAAAATTCGTTCAAACAAAACTTTCTAGTCATTATAATCAATATACACTCCACAATGAAGAAAATCAACTCTGAATTTTTGTGCCGCTATATCACGATTATAAGCAGTGTATCAAGCTCATTCTTATGGCACTAAGTAGGGAAAATGCAGAGGATTGTTGCACTGGTCTTGGTCCATTCTCAATGACAGACAGTCAAAGCTGACTTTCACAGCCAAAAATATATCTATTTGCAGCCAGTAAGATATGCTAGAACTTATTCTTTACTTCAGTCGTGAACAGAAGTTTTGAGACTGAAACTAAGTTTAGTTTTCACAAAGCCTGATGCTTCAGTGTTCTTCAGATGTTTCTATGGTTACTGAAGTATAGTTATAAGCATTTCAGAAGGATTTAAACTTTTATTGGACAATATATCCAGTTTATGCAAAGACTCAGTATTTGCAGTGATAACCCTTTTTTATCAAGACTTCTGCAATTCGACCTAGTATACTAGGTATCAGTTTCTGGCCCAAAGCCTAATTCATGGCAATCTATTCTTGCCTAATCAGTGCTTGGAGATTACAAAAATTTCTGTGTTTTTGTTTGTCCATCTGTTTTTCAGGATTGACCATATTTTCTTAAAGAGGTGGTCCTCTACAATGTATAACGCACCCATCGATTTAAACATTTTAAATACCATATTTTTGGAACTATAGTCACAGCCGATGGCTTCCTGCAGCTGTCGGGCGTTCACGTGTGCAGGCTACTAAAGGCAATAAATATTCACTGCTTTCCACGCCCATGGGCATGGAATGGAGTGAATATTCATTACTCTTTAGTAGCTGCACACGATAAAGCCCGACAGCTGTGGCTGACACTGTGCTCACTAGTAAAGAGCAATGAATACTCACTGCTCTTCACACACACAGTCCCAGTGAGGAGAGCAGTGAGTATTCTGGCAGCTGTCCTCGGCTTGTAAGCAGCATATGATGTCACTGCCATGCGCTGCTTACAAGCATAAAGCAGCTGATGGCATCGGAACAAGACGCTGAGAGGGAGTGCAGGAAGGTAAGTATAATTCTTTTTTTAATGTTTTTCTGATGGGGGCCATGCAAACAGGACAGAGATGGGGGCCCTGCACACCAGGATAAAGATGGGGCCATGCATACCAGGTCGGAGATGGAGGCCCTGCATACCAGGATGGGGATGAGGGCCAATCATATGATAAGGATGGGGCCATGCATACCAGGATGGGGAAAGGGGACAATCATACCAGGATAAGGATGGGGTCATGCATACCAGGACGGAGATTGGGTCCCTGCATATCAGAATAGGGATGAGGGGGCCATGCATACCAGTATGGGGGCCAGTCATACCAGATAAAGATGGGAAGGGGGACAATCATACCAGGATAAGGATGGGGTCATGCATACCAGGACGGAGACTGGGTCCCTGCATATCAGGATAGGGATGAGGGGGCCATGCATACCAGGATGGGGGCCAGTCATACCAGATAAAGATGGGGCCATGCATACCAGGATAGGGATGAGTGGGTCATGCACACCAAGGTGAGGGGGCCTTGCATACCAGGAGAGGGATGAGGGTGCCATGCGTACTAGGGTAGGGATGGGGGGGCCATGCATACCAGAATAGGGATGAGGGGACCATGTATACCAGGATGGGGATGAGAGGGCCATGCATAGCAGGATGGGGATCAGGGGGCTGTGCATATCAAGATGGGGATGATGGGGCAGTACAGGAGAACTGAGAACATTTTTGGCCTCAATTTTTTTTCTAATTTCCTCCTTTAACCCCTTTACCCCCAAGGATGGTTTGCATGTTCATGACCGAGCCAATTTTTACAATTCTGACCACTGTCCCTTTATGAGGTTATAACTCTGAAACGCTTCAATGGATCTAGGCGATTCTGAGAATATTTTCTTGTGACATATTGTACTTCACTTTAGTGGTAAAATTTTTCGCTATAACTTGCGTTTATTTATGAAAAAAAACAGAAATATGGCGAAAATTTGGAATTTTCAAACTTTGAATTTTTATGTCCTTAAAACAGAGAGATATGTGACACAAAATAGTTACTAAATAACATTTTCCACATGTCTACTTTACATCAGCACAAATTGGGAAACGACATTTTTTTGTTAGGAAGTTATAAGGGTTAAAATTTGACCAGCGATTTCTCATTTTTACAACAAAACTTACAAAACCATTTTTTTAGGGACCACCTCACATTTGAAGTCACCTTGAGGGGTCTTTATGGCAGAAAATACCCAAAAGTGACACCATTCTAAAAACTGCACCCCTGAAGCTACTCAAAACTACATTCAAGAAGATTATTAACCCTTCAGGTGCTTCACAGGAGCAGAAGCAACGTGGAAGGAAAAAATGGACATTTAACTTTTTAGTCACAAAAATGATATTTTAGCAACAATTTTTTTATTTTCCCAAGGATAACAGGAGAAATTGGACCCGAAAAGTTGTTGTCAAATTTGTCCTGAGTACGCTGATACCAAATATGTGGGGGGGAAACCAGTGTTTGGGCACATGGCAGGGCTCAGAAGGGAAGGAGCCCCGTTTGACTTTTTCAACCTAAAATTGGCTGGAATTGAGATCGGAAGCCATGTCGCGTTTGACGAGCGTCTGATGTGCCTAAACAGTGGAAACCCCCTACAAGTGACCCAATTTTGGTAACTAGACCCCCTAAGGAACTTATCTAGATGTGTGGTGAGCACTTTGAACCCCCAAAGGCTTCACAGAAGTTTATAACGCCCGGGCGTGAAAATAAAAAATCATATTTTTTCCACAAACATGATAATTTAGTCCCCAATATTTTGTTTTCCCAAGGGTAACAGGAGAAATTGGACCCCAAACATTGTTGTCCAATTTGTCCTGAGTACGCTGATACCCAATATGTGGGGGCGAACCACTGTTTGGGCACATGGCAGGGATCAGAAGAGAAGGAGCCCCGTTTGACTTTTTCAACCTAAAATTGGATGGAATTGAGATCGGACGCCATGTCGCGTTTGACGAGCGTCTGATGTGCCTAAACAGTGGAAACCCCCCACAAGTGACCCCATTTTGGAAACTAGACCCCTTAAGGAACTTATCTAGATGTGTGGTGAGCACTTTGAACCCCCAAGTGTTTCACTAAAGATTATAATGCCCGGGCGTGAAAATATAAAATCCTGTTTTGTTCCCACATAAATGATCATTTAGTCCCCAATTTGTCGTGATCCCAGTGCAGGTTTTTGAGCTGCATGTCAGGGGTTAATGTCTGGAGCTCAGAGCAGGTTTTGACCTGCACACCTGGGGTTGATGATTGTGGCCTCTTTCTGGTTCTGGGAGAGCGTCTTAAACCCCTGGGAAGCTCCAATCCCTGCCAGTTATACTTTTGCCTTTCTCCGAGTGTGCTGACCTCTGTGTGCCTGTTCGTTGTTATAGCTTGTTTATATGTTTCTGTCCCGGTTCTGTTTCCCGTTGTGAGTCTGCCTTTTGATTCTGTACTGTGCTATCCTCTCTGTGTATGACTCATTGCCTGTGATCTGACTACTCTCTGCTCGCCCCTCTTGTACCTTGCAGCTATCTCTGTGTATGACTCATTGGCTACGTCCTGATTATCCTCCCTGTCTATGCCCCTTGGTAACTTTGTCTCACAGTTACCCTGCTAGGAGTTCTCTTGCAGCTCCTAGCTCTCTGGAGTTTAGGCCACGCCCCTAGCAGTCACGTGCTTCAGGTCCTGCGGCTCTGAAGTACGCATGTACTCGGCTGCTGCCCGCTCCACGGGTATCTTTGAGCACAGTTCGCTTTACTCAGGACACGCGCACTGGCTCAGTGAGCAAGTTCAGTGCTGTGTTTCTGACACAATTTTTAATTTTCCCAAGAGTAACAGGAGAAATTGGACCCCAAAAGTCGTTGTCCAATTTGTCCTGAGTACGCTAATACCCCACATGTGGGAGAAAACTACTGTTTGGGCACACGTCAGGGCTCGAAAGGGATGTAATGACGTTTTGGAAAGCAGACTTTGATGGAATGGTCTGCGGGCATCATGTTCCATTTGCAGAGCCCTTGATGTTCCTAAACAGTAGACACCCCCAACATAAGTGACCCCATTTTGGAAACTAGACCCCCTAAGGAACTTATCTAGATGTGTGGTGAGCACTTTGAACCCCCAAGTGTTTCACTAAAGATTATAATGCCCGGGCGTGAAAATATAAAATCCTGTTTTGTTCCCACATAAATGATCATTTAGTCCCCAATTTTTAATTTTCCCAAGAGTAACAGGAGAAATTGGACCCCAAAAGTCATTGTCCAATTTGTCCTGAGTACTCTGGTACCCCAGATGTGGGAAAAAACTATTTAGGCACACGTCGGGGCTCGAAAGGGAAGTAGTGTCGTTTTGGAATGCAGACTTTGATTGTCTGCTGGCGTCATATTCCGTTTGCAAAGCCCCTGAAGTGCCTAAACAGGAAAAAAACCACATGTGACATCATTTTGGATACTAGACCCCCAAAGAACAAATCTAGATGTGCCCCCAACTAACCTAATGTAAATTAGTAGTGCATGGAGGTGTGGTACAATTTGAAGCAATCCTTCATACACAGGCCAGGTTTTTCGGGGCAGGTGTCGCATTGATAAGTGGTGTCCCTGCGTATTCCTTTTTTGTAACACACTCGACACCTTTTTTGCCGCTTACCTTTTCTTGGGGTTGGCGGGACCACCCCCGGAAATTGCTGACCTGGTACAATACGAGCACCTTCAGTACCAGAAGTACTGGGGCCCGCTCCTTCCTGAGCGCCAAACATCAGGGCCTTAACCACTACCTCCTGGAACTGAAGGTACGACGTATCGCTGGGGCATGCACATTGTGACAGCAGGAATGCGTTGAGCATTGCCATTTGGACGATGTGCACGGCCAGCTTTTTATACAACACCTTGGCCTTCCTCAATGCATTGTACGGTTGGAGGAGTTGATCGGAGAGATCAACGCCCCCCATGTTTTTGCTGTACCCCACTACACATGTCGGTTTGCGGACCTGTGTAGAGGTACCCCGTACAGTGCAGAGGGTACTGCCATCACCGTGTATGGTGGTCAAGAAATGGACATCTCTCTTGCCTTGTACTTGACCACCAGCAGGTGGTCGCTACATTGGGCTCTGCTCTCACCTTTTCGGAGCATCTGCCCAAGTAGCATCTTCAGGAGGCCTCTCTGATTTTTGCGGACAGTACCGCAGGCTGCGGTACGTCGCTCAGAGAGGGATTTGTAGAGTGGGATGCTGGTATAAAAGTTATCAGTGTAGAGGTGATAACCTTTATCGAGCAGTGGGTTCACTAAATCCCACACAATTTTCCCACTCACTCCCAGGAAAGGAGGACACTCAGGGGGTTCAATCCGGGTGTCCTTCCCTTCGTTAACTCTAAACCTGTGGATGTACCCTGAGGTACTCTCACACAGCTTATAGAGTTTGATTCTGTACCTGGCCCTCTTACTGGGCAGGTATTGACGGAATCGCAGCCTTCCCTTGAAGTGAACCAAGGACTCATCCACGCAGATGTCCCTTTGGGGCACGTACACTTCAGCAAACTTTTTGTTGAAGTGTTCGATGACCGGCCGAACTTTGAAAAGATGGTCAATGTTGGGGTCAACTCATGCGGGACACTGTGCATTATCAGTATAATGCAGAAACTTGTGGATGGCCTCAAAACGCGTCCGGGCCATGACCATTCGGAACACTGGAGTGTTGTATAAAATATCAACACTCCAATATTGCCGAATTTCCGGCTTCTTCAGTATCCCCATATGGAGGACCAGGCCCCAAAGCTGCGTCATTTCAACTGCGTCTACAGGAGACTAGTTTGAAAATTTTGAACGCGGGTTTTGCTCCAAAAATTGACGAGCGTACAAATTAGTTTGCTCCACCATGAGGTTAACAAAATCCTCAGAGAAAAAGACTTTGAAAAAGTCAATTTCTGTGAGGCCGGTGGTGTCAAACTTGATTCCTGATTCTGCCACAAAATCAGGAATCAGTGGCTCGTAATTTACGGGGGGCGAGATCCATACGGGGAGCACTGGGTCAGCGGCGGGCATGGTGGGCACTGCCTCATCTTCTGTCCTGGAGCGTCTGCGTGGCGGTTCCGCAGGACCCGAGGAGAAAGATGAGGAGGGGGGAAGAGGAAGAGTATGAAGAATCCGAAAAATAAAGAGATGTGGGATCGCCATCCTCGCTATCAGTGTTGGAGGCAAGTATAGCATATGCCTCCTCCATTGAATAGCGCTGTTGGGATGAATTTGATGACATTTTTGTGTAAATATGGTGCTTGGGTGTACACTTTATTGAAAACTGTATGTGTACGTGAGGGGGGAGGGAAGTGATTGGTGTAAACTTTCTGCAAAGAAAAAGCTGTGGAAAAAAGTCTAAAACAGCAGACCCTAGCTGATAAGTATCACTTATCAAAATTAGGCTGCTGGATGTGCGCACGGGGTGGCGCAAGGGGGAGGATGAAAAAAAAAAAAAAAAGGAAAACGGCAGGCACAAACTCTGATAAGTGAACTGTGTCACTTATCAAAGTTTGCCAGCTGGGGGATGTGTGTGCGGAGTTGGCGCTAAGGTGGCTGAGAAAAAAAAGGGGGCACGAGTGTTGCTCGATGAACTGCATCACCAATCAAAGCTCGGCAGCTGCGCAAAGGTGGGTGGAGGGGGGTACAAAAAAGGGGGATGGGGGATTGGGAAGGGATCAACAGTTAGGGTTGTAGTTAGGTGGCACAAAGGGGGGGTGAAAAAAATGAAAAACGGCAGGCACAAGCTTGGATAAGTGACGTGTGTCACTTATCCAAGTTTTGCGGCTGCAGGATGTGTGTACGAAGGTGGCGCAAAGGGGGCTAAGGAAAAAAAAGTGAGCACGAGTGTTGATCGGTGAAATGCATCACTGATCAACGCTCGGCGGCTGCGCACGGAGGCGGCGCAAAAGTGGGGTGGAGGGGGGTAGAAATAGGGGAAAGGGGGATGGGGAGATTAGGCAGGGATCAGTTAGGGTTGTAGTTAGGTGGCACAAAGGGGGGTGAAAAAAATGAAAACCGGCAGGCACAAGCTTGGATAAGTGACGTGTGTCACTTATCCAAGTTTTGCAGCTGCGGGATGTGTGTACGGAGGTAGCGCAAAGGGGGCTAAGGAAAGAAAAGCGAGCACGAGTGTTGATCAGTGAACTGCGTCACCGATCAACGCTCGCCGGCTGCGCACGGAGGCGGCGCAAAAATGGGGTGGAGGGGGGTAAAAATAGGGGGAAGGGGGATGGGGGGATTAGGGTGGATGAAGAGAGATTGGGCAGGGATCAGTTAGGGTTGTAGTTAGGTGGCACAAAGGGGGTGAAAAAAATGAAGGTGGTGGAGGGAGGTAAAACGAGGGGGAAGGAGGGATGGGGGATGAAGATAGATGGGGGGTGAAGATAGATTGGGCAGGGGATCAGGGATCAGTTACACTTACGGTTGGCGGTTTTTTCTTTCTTCTTTCTTTTCTGCAGGGATTGTGATGCTACAAGTTGTGGCACCACAAAACCCAGTACAGGAGCTGCGTCCGACCTCTCTGCAGGAATCCTCAGCTAGAGTGAGGACCCCTGCAAACAGGTCAGAGACAGGTCAGGGGCAGGTCACAGAGCGGTCACATCGCTGATGTGACCTGTCATTGGTGGGATCGAATGATTACATCGATCCACCAATCCCTGATCTGCCTGGTGACCATGGCAACTGCCTAGGATCGGAGTTCACAGCTCCGATTCCTAGGCAGGTCATACCCAGGTCACCAGCAGGGCACAGAGCGGTCACATTGTGATCGCAGCTGTGCCCTGTGGTTGGCGCGATCTCCGATCTAATCGATCGTGCCAGCTCCTGCAGGCCCTGCACCAGGCTCCAGCCTAGGATCGGTGCTAATATAGCACCGATCCGGGCCGGTACTGGCAGGGCACAGCGGCGATATAGCGCTGCGACTGGCACAATCGATTAGATCGGCGATCGCGCCAATCCGGTGGCTTTTTGCCGGTGCCTGGCGTTGCCAGGCACCGGCTCTGGGATCGAGTACATCGGTACTCCGATCCTAGCCTAGGACATCATTGTTTCAGCCAAGCTGATTGGCTGAAACAATGAGAAACGCTGCGATTGGCTGTTCAGAATTGAACAGCCTATCACAGCGCTCTGGATGCCGGGGGGGCGGGATCGCAGCCCGGGAGGCCGACGCCATCTTCTGTAAGGTGAGATGGCGTCAGAATTTTAATGCGATCACCGCGACTTAAGTCGCGGTATCGCATTAAAGGGCCCGACGTACTATCCCGTCCACGGTCATACGGGCCCGGGTACCGTGGACGGGATAGTACGTCGGATGTCAGAAAGGGGTTAAAACCTAGGTGCACCTTATGATCCAGTGCATCTTATAGTCCGAAAAATACAGTAAGTTTTTGTAAACACCTTATGTTGCCATATTTGCCTGTGATTAGTGCTATCGCTGCTCACTTAATCCTGACCATGTGACTCCAGGCTGCAGCCATTGTCGACATCCGCTGATGTAACCTCAACTTCCAGACTCCCTTGCATCACCAACGCATAACCCAGTCGCAAGCACTACTCCTGGTTGCCTGGTTGTCTCGTTAGAGTTCCACGCACGGCATGTAACAGCCCAGTATCCAGTGCACTTGTGCGTTACATTTTTTATGATTCAACTGGCCATTTCATTTCTTTCAGCTATATGGGAATGTATTTTAACCCACAGAGAAGCTCACAAAACTGAATGAAATGCTCAGATGAATGATAATACATTTAACAAATCAGGCGCCAGCAATTTTGGTGCCTTCTATCTCCACAACTGAGTCGAGATAATAAAAGCAGAAAAAAAGTTTTTATTAAAATCCTGTTATTATGCACAGGTACGTACAGTTTATAAGGTCAAAAGGTCACGTTGGGTCGTTGAAACAGGAAGGCTGCAAGGTGCAGATCTTTGTAAAAATCCTTACTGGGAAGACAATAACACTTAAAGGGAATCTGCAGTGCGCAGGTGTGGGAGAGATCTGGTGCCTGTGCACTGCAGTATTCTGCTCTGCCCTCAACAGGGCAGAGCAGTGCAACTGCGCCGCAGCCACTACAGGAAGGGAAGAAGAGGACGGCATCGTATGAAGATGGGAGGCGTCGGACCGGACCACATCACCCATCGGACCAGACCGCCCCCTCCAGTAAGTATAATCTAACGTGTTTTTCTTATCTTTCAGGTTACATCGGGGGCTTATCTACAGCATTACAGAATGCTGTAGATAAGCCCCTGATGTCAATACCGGCAGCAGATAGTCAAAAAAAAAGTGACAGATTCCCTTTTAGGCTGAGCACAGCGATTCTATTGAAAAGGAGAAGGCCAAGATTCAGTACAAGGAAGGTATCCCACCTGTCCAGCAACGTCTGATTTTTGCTGGCAGAATCAACCTTGAATTTGGTGCTCTGTCTTCGTGGTGGTATCATTGAGCCTTCCCTACGCCTACTTGCCCAGGAGTACAATTGTGAAAAGATTTGCCGCAAGTGTAATGCCTGTCTTCACCCTCGTGCTGTAAACTGACTCAAGAAGAAATGTGGCCACACCAATAACCTGCGCAAATAAGCTCCAAATATTCTAGGCTTATTTTTGACATTGAAAAAGCAAAACGTTAAAATAAAAGTTATGAAAGATCCTCTATAAAGCTTCTGACAGTTTCTGATAAAATTCATTTATAAAAATTTACAGTAATAAATTAAAAAAATTTCTCAGAACAAACAGGTGTGAGTCAGGTGGCCCTTATTTAAGGTTGAAGCCAGGACATGTTGTACATGCACTTCTCCTTGAAAGCCGGAGAAATATGGGTCATTCAAGACATTGTTCAGAAGAACATCAAACTGATTCAAAAGCTGACTGGAGAGGGTAAAACTTAGAAAGAAAAGCAGACAATGATATGCTATTCAACTAAAATGATCTCCAATGCTTTAAAATTGAAACCAAACCAGAGAGATATGGAAGAAAACGGAAGACTACCATTCAAATCGATGGAAGAATAGCCAGAATGGCATACTATCAGCCAATTATCAAAGACAGTCTCAAGTTACCTGTGAGTACTGTGACAGCTGGAAGATGCCTGTGTGAAGCTAGTCGCTTATCAAGAAGTCCCCTGTTAAAAAAAAAAAAAAAAAAAAACCACGTACTAAAGCGGATACAATTTGCCAAAGAACTCATCTACAGGCCTAAAGAGAAATGGAGAAAAATTTTGTGGACTGATTAAAGTAAATTTGTTCTTTTTTGGTCCAAGGACCGCAAATCGGTCATCAGCCGATCCCCAACCCTGCATTCAAGTCAGAGTACAGTCTGAAGACAGTGAAGCATGGTGGTGCAAGCATCATGATATGGACAGGTTTCTCTTACTATGGTGCAGGACCTATACCAGGAATCATGGACCAGTTTGAAATACTTCAAGAGGTTATTTTACCTTACACTGATGAGGATATGCTCTTAAAATGGGTGTTTCAACAAGACAAGGACCCTAAACACCAGTAAACGAGGAAAATCTTGGTTCCAGTCCAGCAAAATTGAGGTTATGGAGTGGCCAGCCCAATACCTTGTGGTATAAAATAAAAAATGCCATTTCTGAGGCAAAGCCAAACAAATGCCAAAAATTTGTGGGATGTAGTCAAAGCATCCTTTGCTGGTATAACAGTGGACAGGTGCCAGAAGTTGGTTGACTCTATGCACCATAGATGTGAAGCAGTTCTAAAAAACTGTGGGTATACAACTATTAGGTTAGTGTTTCACAGGAATGCTAAATCCACAAAAAAAATAGTTCACATTGTGAGTTTGTATAGACAAATGCAGGCACTGCTATTTTTTTTTAGAACAGTAAAATGCTACAATGTTAATTTTTTGTTATTCACTGTGAAGTAGTTAAAATGTATATACATTTCTCTTCATGTTTTGAATTAGAAATCAGCGTGCAATGTTCCCAATGCATGGAAATAAAAACTAGCATAAAGATTTTGTGATTTTAACTCATGTTTTTGAATACACTGCTATTATTTGGAACACTACTGTATATCTCTTGACTACACCATACACAGAAATCTTTGACCAATCGTTCCTGTGCTCTCTATAAGAAAACTGTAACCAAAGTAATTTGGCATAGGCTTATCAACCCACTGAACAAAAGGAGCAGAATGGATTTTAAAACAACCAATCCTCATCATAATCTGTTGTATTGTGTTCAGATGAATTATCTAGTGTGCATGGGGTCCTTTACTCTTCGTTACTTTTCTAGAAGGGCGTGGTATGTGCCACCATTGCTCTGACACCTTTACTACTACAAATCCAAAAAATGGATATAAGTTGTAGAGCAAATCTATGACTCCCCATAACATGCGTAGATTTCAAGATTTTTATGTAAAGCCAACCAAAGATGCACCAAAATTATTAAGAGCTGTACCCCTACATAGGATTAGATACATCAAATTAGAATAGCCCAAGGGGCAGCTCTAGAAATGATAGATTAGAATCCTACATAATGCAGCATCTCAGCATCTTATTTGTCAGTCTATATGCAGCAACAGGTCATAAACGTGTCTGTCAGTCTATATACAGCAGCAGCTCGGAATCAGACCTATATATAGCAGTATCTCAGCATTTTTAGCAGTCTATATATGGCAGTGTCACATCATCACATCTGCCAGTCTATATACAGCAGTATCATATCTCTCATATGTATTAGCATCTCATCAATATGTATTTTAGTTTATATAGACATGATCAAAAGTGTTGGCACTTGGCACAAGGGTTCCCAAACGTTTACATGCCAATGTAAATGTGCATTCTTCTAAGGGATTCTAGGGAGCTAAATAATTCTGAGACTGCCGTAATCATTAAAAGTGGTAGTTTGTGTTGAACTTGGAGTAACATCTTATATTTGTTGTGTTAAGCCATTTAAATTGTTCTTGGTTTATTGCAAACATCTGGAAGCTTGTAAATTTTGCCCATTAAACCTAATTTACAATAGGAATTGGGTTAACAATTTTGTTTGATTGCCTATATACAGTCATGGCCAAAAGTGTTGGCACCCTTTAACACCTTTACCCCAAGGATGGTTTGCATGCTAATGACCAGGCCAATTTTTACAATTCTGACCACTGTCCCTTTATGAGGTAATAACTCTGGAACGCTTCCATGGATCCCGGTGATTCTGACAATGTTTTCTCGTGACATATTGCACTTCATGATAGTGATTAAATTTCTTTGATATTACTTGCGTTTATTTGTGGGGGGAAAAAACAGAAATTTGGCAAAAATTTTAAAAATGTAGCAATTTTCCAAACTTTGAATTTTCATGCCCTTAAATCACAGAGATATGTCACATAAAATACTTAATAAGTAACATTTCCCACATGTTTACTTTACATCAGCACAATTTTGAAACCAAGTAGTTTTTTGCTAGAAAGTTATAAGGGTTAAAAGTTAAGCAACGATTTCTCACTTTTACACCATTTTTTTTTAGGGACCACATTACATTTGAAGTCTCTTTGAGGGGTCTATGTGATAGAAAATACCCAAAAGTGACACCATTCTAAAAAACGCACCCCTGAAGGTGCTCAAAACCACATTCAAAAAGTTTATTAACCCTTCAGGTGCTTCACAGGAATTTTTGGAATGTTTAAAAAAAAATGAACATTTAACTTTTTTTCACAAAAATTTAATTCAGATCCAATTTGTTTTATTTTACCAAGGGTAACAGGAGAAATTGGACCCCCAAAAGTTGTTGTGCAATTCCTCCTGAGTACACTGATATCTCATATATGCAGGTAAACCACTGTTTGGGCGCATGGCAGAGCTCGGAAGGGAAGGAGCACCATTTGACTTTTCAATGCAAAATTGTCAGGAACTGAGATCAGATGCTATTTAGCATTTGGAGAGTCCCTGATGTGCCTAAACAGTGGAAACCCCCCACAAGTGACACCATTTTGGAAAGTAGACCCCCTAAGGAACTTATCTAGATATGTGGTGAGCACTTTGAACCCCCAAGTGCTTCACAGAAGTTTATAACTTAGGGCTGTAAAAATAAAAAATCATATTTTTTCCACAAAAATGATCTTTTCACTCAATTTTTTATTTTCCCAAGGGTAACAGAAGAAATTGGACCCCAAGAGTTATTGTGCAATTTGTCCTGAGTACGCAGATACCCCACATGTGGGGATAAACCACTGTTTGGGCACATGACTCAGAAGGGAAGGAGCGCAAGATTTTACTGCTATGGTTTGCTGGTGCTATGACCCACTGGGAGAGCCCATGAGGGGCCAAAACAGCAGAACTCCCCATAAGTGACCCCATTTTACGAGCTACACCTCTCAAGGATTTCATCTAGGGGTGCAGTGATCATATTGACACCATGAGTTTGTCACAGAATTTTATACCGTTGGGCAATGAGGACAAAATAACTACATTTTTACCAACAAAATTTTGTATGAATAACATACATGCATGTCATCCATGTGACACGCATCAGTGCCGGGGAAGAAGCGTTAAAGTAAGCGCTGTTCCCCGATGCCGGGTGCTGAACTCGGCTCTCATCATTCTCCCCTGCTTGTGCCGATTGCCGTTCAGCACCCAGCACCAGGGAACAGTGCTTACTGTAACGCTTCTTCTCTGGCGCCCGTCCTTGTGGTACTGATGCGGCACACGAATGCCACACATGTGCCACAAGTATTACACACACGGACACTGACATCTCCGGTACCGGAGATATCAGGCCGTGTGAAAGATGCTTTATAGCGGGTTTTTCTGTTTGGCTGGTCTCACACACTAAAAGATGCTTTTTATTGCAAGAAATAGTTTTTGCATCACCATATTTTGAGAGCTATAATTTTTCTATATTTTGGCCCACAGAGTCATATGAGGTCTTGTTTTTTGCGGGACAAGTTTTGATTGATACCATTTTCGGGCACAAGACTTTTTTATCGCTTTTTACTCTGATTTTTGGGAGGCAGAATGAACAAAAATCAGCATGAATTTCTTTTGGGGGGCATTTATACCATTCTGCGTGTGCTAAAATTGATACAGCAGTTTTATTCTTCAGGTTAGTACAATTACAGCAATACCGCTTTTATATAATTTTTTTTTGTTTTTGCGCTTTTATACAATAAAAACTTTACATAAAAAGTAATTATTTTTGCATCACTTTATTCTGACAGCTATAACTTTTTTATTTTGCTGGTGATGGAGCTGAATGGGGGCTTGTTTTTTTGAGGGACAAGATGCCGTTTTCAGCGGTACCATGTTTATTTATATCTGTCTTTTTGATCGTGTGTTATTCCACTTTTTGTTCGGCGGTATGATAAAGCATTTTTTTTTGCCTTGCTTTTTTTATGGTGTTAACCCCTTTAGTGAAGTAGTGGAACAGTTTTATAGGTCGGGTCATTACGGACGCGGCAATACCAAATATGTGTACTTTTATTGTTTAATTTTTTTTTTCATTAAAATATATTTATTTAGTGATAGAATAAATATTGATTTTTTTTAATTATTTTTTTTAATTTTTTTTTTACTTTATTCTAACTTTTACACTTTGTCCCACTATGGGACAATCATTTTTTGCAGGCTGATCGCTTCTATAGCATGCAGATGAAGCAGCAGCTGCATGCTCTAGAAGCTGTCAGCGATGCACTCGGTGCACTGACACTGTGACTTCCAGATCATGCACTGCACATGACCAGGAAGTTTCTTAGCTCTGGTAACTTGGATGTTGTCATGACGACATCAGATTACAATAGCAGCGATCGGAACCTCGCGTCATGCCGCAGGGTCTCCAATACAAAGGCAGAGGGGGGCTGTCAGCCCTTTGCCTGCTCCCAGAATGCTGCAATCATGTTCAGAGCAATAAAACATAAAAATGATCAATGTAAATCAAAATTAATATCCCATGGAGGTCTGGATTTGGAATAATACTCAAAATCAAAGTGGAAAATCAAATTACAGGCTGATCCAACTTCAATGGAAATGCCTCAAGACAAGGAAAAGATGCTCAGTAGTGTGTGTGGCCTCCACGTGCCTGTATGACCCCCATACAACATCTGGGCATGCTCCTGATGAGACGGCGGATGGTATACTGAGGTATTCTCCTCCCAGACCTGGACTAAAGCATCCGCCAGCTCCTGGACAGTCTGTGGTGCAACGTGACATTGGTGGATGGAGCAAGACATGATGTCCCAAATGTGCTCAAATCGGATTCAGGTCTGGGGAACGGGTGGGCCAGTCCATAGCTTCAATACCTTCATCTTGCAGGAACAGCTGACACTCCAGCCACATGAGGTCTGGCATTGTCCTGCATTAGGAGGAACCCAGGGCCAACAGCACCAGCATTTGGGGAGGTCTGAAGATCTCACCTCAGTACCTAATGGCAGTCAGGCTACCTCTGGCGAGCACATGGATGGCTGTGCGGCCCTCCAAAGAAATGCCACCCCACAACATTACTGACCCACTGCTAAACCGGTCATGCTGAAGGATGTTGCAGGCAGCAGATCGCTCTCCATGGTGTCTTCAGACTCTGTCACGTCTGTCAAATGTGCTCAGTGTGAACCTGCTTTCACCTGTGAAGAGCACAGGGGGCCAGTGGCGAATTTGCCAATCCTGGTGTTCTGTGGAAAATAACATGTCCTGCACAGTGTTGGGCTGTGAGCACAACCCCCATCTGTGGACGTTGGATTCTAACCGTTTGTGCAGACACATGCACATTTGTGGTCTGCTGGAGGTCATTTTGCAGGGCTCTGGCAGTGCTCCTCCTGTTTCTCCTTTCACAAAGGCAGAAGTAGCGGTCCTTCTGCTCGGTTGTTCCCCTCTTATGGCCCCCTCCATGTCTCCTGGTGTACTGGCCTGTCTCCTGGTAGCGCCTCCAGCCTCTGGACACTACGCTGACAGACACAGCAAACCTTCTTGCCACAGTTCGCATTGATGTGACATCTTATCCTGGATGAGCTGCTCTACCTGAGCCACTTGTGTGGGTTGTAGAGTCCGTCTCATGCTACCACGAGTGTGAAAGCACAACCAACATTCAAAAGTGACCATAACATCAGCCACAAAGCATTGGTACTGAGATGTGTTCTGTGGTCCCCACCTGCAGAACCACTCCTTTATTGAGTGTGTCTTGATAATTGCCAATAATTTCCATCTGTTTTCTATTCCATTTGCACAAAAGCATGTGAAATTGATTGTCAGTGTTGCTTCCTAAGTGGACAGTTTGATTTCACAGAAGTTTGATTTATTGGAAGTTATATTCTGTTGTTTAAGTGTTCCCTTAATTTTTTTGAGCAGTGTACAGTACAGACCAAAAATTTGGACACACATTCTCATTCAAAGAGTTTTCTTTATTTTCATGACACTGAAAATTGTAGATTCACTCTGAAGGCATCAAAACTATGAATTAACACATGTGAAATTACATAATTTACAAAAAAGTGAGAAACAACTGAAAATATGTCTTATATTCTAGGTTCTTCAAAGTAGCCACCTTTTGCTTTGATTACTGCTTTGCACACTCTTGGCATTCTCTTGATGAGCTTCAAGAGTTAGTCACCGGAAATGGTCTTCCAACAGTCTTGAAGGAGTTCCCAGAGATGCTTAGCACTTGTTGGCCCTTTTGCCTTCACTCTGCGGTCCAGCTCACCCCAAACCATCTCGATTGGGTTCAGGTCTGGTGACTGTGGAGGCCAGGTCATCTAGCGTAGCACCCCATCACTCTCCTTCTTGGTCAAATAGCCCTTACACAGGCTGGAGGTGTGTTTGGGGTCATTGTCCTGTTGAAAAATAAATGATGGTCCAACTAAACGCAAACCGGATGGAATAGCATGCCGCTGCAAGATGCTGTGGTAGCTATGCTGGTTCAGTATGCCTTCAATTTTGAATAAATCCCCAAAAGTGTCACCAGCAAAGCACCCCCACACTATCACACCTCCTCCATGCTTCACGGTGGGTACCAGGCATGTAGACTCCATCTGTTCACCTTTTCTGCATCGCACAAAGTCACAGTGGTTGGAACCAAAGATCTCAAATTTGGACTCATCAGACCAAAGCACAGATTTCCACTGGTCTTATGTCCATTCCTTGTGTTCTCTAGCCCAAACAAGTCTCTTCTGCTTGTTGCCTGTCCTTAGCAGTGGTTTCCTAGCAGCTATTTTACCATGAAGGCCTGCTGCACAAAGTCTCCTCTTAACAGTTGTTGTAGAGATGTGTCTGCTGCTAGAACTCTGTGTGGCATTGACCTGGTCTCTAATCTGAGCTGCTGTTAACCTGCGATTTCTGAGGCTGGTGACTCGGAGGAACTTATCCTCCGCAGCAGAGGTGACTCTTGGTCTTCCATTCCTTGGCCGGTCCTCATGTGAGCCAGTTTCTTGTAGCGCTTGATGGTTTTTGCCACTGCACTTGGGGACACTTTCAAAGTTTTCCCAATTTTTCGGACTGACTGACCTTCATTTCTTAAAGTAATGATGGCCTCTCGTTTTTCTTTACATAGCTGCTTTTTTCTTGCCATAATACAAATTCTAACAGTCTATTCAGTAGGACTATCAGCTGTGTATCCACCAGACTTCTGCACAACACAACTGATGGTCCCAACCCCATTTATAAGGCAAGAAATCCCACTCATTAAACCTGACAGGGCACACCTGTGAAGTGAAAACCATTTCCGGTGACTACCTCATGAAGCTCATCAAAAGAATGCCAAGAGTGTGCAAAGCAGTAATCAAAGCAAAAGGTGGCTACTTTGAAGAACCTAGAATATAAGACATATTTTCAGTTGTTTCACACTTTTTTGTTAATTATATAATTTCACATGTGTTAATTCATAGTTTTGATGCCTTCAGAGTGAATCTACAATTTTCATAGTCATGAAAATAAAGAAAACTCTTTGAATGAGAAGAGAAGGGGTGTCCAAACTTTTGGTCTGTACTATATATATATATATATATATATATATATACACACACACACACAGTATATATATATATATATATATATATATATATATATATATATACACATACACACACACACACACACACACACACACTATATATATATACACACACACACACACATACATACACACACACAGCTCCTGCAAAGATTAAGAGATCACTGCAAAATTTATAGTTCATGTGATTTTTATTTTTATAGGTATATTTTTGAGTAAAATGTAAATTACTCTTTTATTCTATAGACTACTGACAACATGTCTTCGAATTTCCAAGCACTACATTTTGTATTTATTTTCAGAAAATGAGAAATGGTCAAAATAACAAAAAAAATGCAGTGCTTGCAGACCTCAAATAATGTTAAGAAAACATTCGTCTTTGCATGCTTTCATGTGTCGTGGCATGCTTTCCACCAGTCTTTCACACTGCTTTTGGGTGACCTTAAGCCACTCCTGGTACAAAAATTTAAGCAGTTCTTCTTTATTTGATGGCTTGTGACTATCAATCTTCCTCTTGATTACATTCTAGAGGTTTTCAATGGGGTTCAGTTCTGGAGATTGGGCTGGCCATGACAGGGATTTGATGTGGTGGTCCTTCATCCACACATTGATTGACCTAGCTGTGTGGCATGGCACATTGCCCTGCTGGAAAAAAACAGTCCTCAGAGTTGGGGAACATTGCCTGAGCAGAAGGAATCAACTGTTTTTCCAGGATAATCTTGTATGCGGCTTGATTCATACATCCTTTGCAAAGATTAACCTGCCCAATTCCAGCCTTGCAGAATCATCCCCAGATCATCACCGATCCTCCACCAAATTTCACAGTGGCAGTGGATACAAGATACTGTGGCTTGTACGCCTCTCCAGATCTCCGTCTAACCATTAGATGACCAGGTGTTGGGCAAAGCTGAAAATTAGACTCATCAGAGAAGATTACCTAACTCCAGTCCTCTATGGTCCAATCCTTATGGTTTTTGGCAAACTTCAGCCTGGCTCTCCTTTGCTTCTCATTGATGAAAGGCTTTTATCTACCTTTACATGACTTGAGCCCTGCCTCTAGGAGCCTGTTATGAACTGTTCTTGCTGTGCACTTCACCCCTGCTGCCATTTGCCATTCCTTTTGTAGGTCACTTGATGTCATCCTGTGGTTGCTGAGTAACATTCGAATAAGATGACGGGCATCCCGGTCAGTGAAGTGTCGTTTTCACCCTCTGCCGGTCTGTAGCTTTGTTGTCCCCAATGTCTGCTGCTTGACCTTGTTGTAATGGAAAGCCGTCTTAGAAATTTTAAGGATTGGGGCAACATGTCGTTCACTGTATCCATCTGCTAGTAAAGCCAGAATTGAGCCCTTCTTTTCCTCTCTCAAGACTTTTCTTTTCAACTCATTTGGCATGGTTAAAAGTTATTTTTTCATTCCTATTATTTTTGGGATATTACTAGAACTTGTTTTGCCATCCAGCTTGTTCTATTGCAAGAGGATTGTGAACACCACAGCAGGGTTTTTTATACTTTCCTTCGTTATATAAGATTTAGTTCAGGTGATCACCTAATCAGAAGTACATTAAGCAGAATGATGTGTGCTCTGGTTGGAATTCAACTAACACTGGAATGGAATGGCTGTCAGACATGTAGAGAAGCGGATTTTTATAAAACTCTGCAGTGGTCTCTTAATTTTTGCCATAGCTATATATTTTTTTTTTTTTACTTAAAATATAAGGGAAATGTGTCATCTTTAACTTTTGGCCTTTTAAAGATCATTTCATCTTCAGCAAGTTCACAATAACAGTAATTTTGAGCAGGGGTTCACAACTTTTACTTTCCACTATACGAATAAAGTATTATCTCAAGCACATCTGATGCAATGAGCCAAGGGCTTCATTTGATGCAGGAGATGTGCTTGGGATGAAAGAAAAGACATCAAATACCTGAACTGGTTAGGGGGGTTTGTGGACTCTGATAATAATAATAATCTTTATTTACGGTATACAGCGCCAACATATTCCGCAGCACTTTACAGCTTAGCAGTTTCAAAATATAAGTCATAAGTAACAACGTTAACAATACAAAAATTAAAGCACAATAAGACGACCCTGCTTGTGAGAGTTTACAATCTACAATTAGGTGGGGGAGATACAAAGTACAGGTGTGATATCTGATTGCATGTCAAGAGAGTGGTCCAAAAAGTTAACAGAAGAGAATAACACCTTACACAAAAAAAGGAAAAGGATACAAAAAGATAAGAAATGCATTGTATGTTCCGAGTATACAACTGAAAGCATAGTTCAAGTTCAAAGTTAAAGAAACACTTGCTACACTGCCTGGTATCGAGAGAATGGGGTAGCTATCATGGGCTGCCAAAAGACTTTTGAGAAGGAAGGTGGTGAAAAACACTCAAATGATTGTAAAAGGCCTGCAAAAGGATTTGGTGGCAGCAGACATTTTGCACCGTTAGGCTATGTGCACACATTGCGGATTCACCTGCAGGTTTTTCCGCGTGGAACCGTAGGTAAAGTGACCTGCGGTTTGGCCTGCGGTTTTCCCCTGTGGTTTCACACCTCTACTATGTTAAAGGTGTGAAACCGCAGCGGAATCCGCAGAAACAATTGACATGCTGCGGTTTCTAAACCGCAGCAAAACCGTGCGGAAAAAACGCAGCGTGAGTACAGCGGTTTTTAAAACCCATAGGGTAACATGGTACTGTACCATGTCTGCAGAACTGCTGCAGTTCCACAGGGCCAAAAACGCTGCGGAACCGCAGCGTGTGCACATAGCCTAAGACATATTAAACACTGAAGGTCTCCTTCTACAAACACCTCTACTGAGATAAAAGCGAAACAAAAAAAACACTCTGATATGCTCAAAACCAAATAAGTTCACACAAGGCCACAAAAACTCTAATATTCTGTTCTGTTAAGCGATGAATGCAGTATCTCATCATGCCTGTCAGTCAATATAGAACAATATCTCATCCTTATGGGAGTTGCTCTTCATTATGCGTGCAAGATAATTTTCAGAAGTATTTCAAAGATTTCATCCAGGCAATATTTCACAGTATCTCATCATCATCATGTCTGTCAGTGTACAGCAGCATCTCATAATCATGTCTGACAGTCTGTATAATAATAATAATAATAATAATCTTTATTTTTATATAGCGCTAACATATTCCGCAGCGCTTTACAGTTTGCACACATTTCATCACATCAGTATCTGAACATTATGGCAGCACCTAATCATGTCAGTTACTATAAAGCAGCATTTCATCACTATGGCAGTCAGTCTATATACAACAGCATCTGATCATGTCAGTCTATGTACAGTAGTCTCATCACCATGTCCGTCAGCCAACATACAGCACTCTCTTATTAAGGCAGTATCTCATCATGTCCGCCTATCCATATGCAGGATTTAAAGTATTAAAGTATTATAGTATATTAAAGTAATTTGACAATCAGTAAATGATAACGCTTTGGTAACAAATATGGCAGATTCCGACATTCAATGATATTACATTTTTACAACAGCGTTCCGTACTGTGAAGAACCAGTGGTGCACAGAAGACATTGCGATACTGAATAGACTGAGGAGCCCGGGTCGCCATGGGAACAAAATCAGATATAAGGACTTCTCATGTATAAGTTATTATTATCAACATGTAACGCAGCTTCTCAGAGGAGAAACCTTTAAGGGGATTTCTATTTTTCAAAATACTTTAAGCTGTAGAATAAGAGTCACTTACACGGGAAAAATAAACACAACTAACAACATCAATTTATATTATAAAAAGGACAGACTCTTAGGGTTTGTGCAGATGATCCAGAACTGGCAGCGCTTTGTACGCAGCGCATGCTTGCTGCATCCAAAGCGCTGCTGTCTATTGAATGCAGGTGATTCCGCATGTGTTCAGTGAACTGTGCATTCACCATGTCCAATACATCGTATGGATGAAATTTCTCTTGCGGAGGCTCACTTCTGTACAAGAGAAATAGACATGCTGCGGTCTGGAGAGACGCACCACATGTCGGTGTCAACGGATGATCCGTGGTCGTCTCTGGACACATAGTGGACATTGGATTTCTTAAAATCCCATCCACTATGCTTCAACTTCTGGACGCTGCGGGTTGGACGCTGCATAAGCACACAGCGTCCATCCCGCAGCGTTTCCTGATCGTGTGTACATACCCTCAAACTCTCTAGCTGTTCTAAAAAACAGAAACTTTAAAAAGGGATTTTTCTTTCCCTTGACTAGAGTGATGGAAATGGCATATGACTAGGTTACAGAGAAAAAAAGGTGAATAATCCAGCATGCAGATCTTACATGTTCATGGTGGCGACTTTTAATATCTATGGATTTTTAAAATTATCTAATAATGTTTTCTATATTTACAGAAGACCTGCATGCTGGATAATTCACACTTTTTTTCTCTGTGCTGCGGGACTGCAGGCATCCTTGCGCTGAACTTCAGAAGTGGTGAGCTGACTCTTCTCTCTCTTCTTTTTTACCATGACTAGGTTATACTACTACTTGGAGACAGTCTGAGCTTTGTGAGCGCTGGAGTAGTGATGCATTCTCTTCTAATCTTTTCTTGCACCACAGCTTTATTATTATTATATATATTTAGAGCATCATTGATTCCATGGTGTTGTACATGAGAATGGGTTACATACAAAATACAAATATAAATTACAGAGCAAATTAACAATAACAGACTAGTAGAGTGTAGAGAGGGCCCTGCCCTTGCAGGATATAACAAGAAAAATAAATATAAAATACAGTATCCTAGTCTATCATCAGCTGAAATCTCAGTGCCAGTTTTCCTTGAACTACCGTCTTTTCACAAACAGCATTAAGGTGAAGAACAAAGTGACAGCAATGATGAAGATTTTGAAATTGAAGATTTCTCAGTTCGTGAGTTGAACGATTTGGAACAGGATTTGGGACTATAAAAAAAAAAGCTTCAGAACTTCTAGCATCAAGACTACATGAGAAAAAACTTGCTTGAAAGGAGCAAAGGTATCTTACTTTCCATTCAAATTGCATTTCTGCAATACTTTAGAAGTGACAGTGGCTTTGTGTATTGCAGTAACATATGTTGTTTAAGTAAAGAATTGAGAATTATAAGTGTCAAGGAAGTATATAATTGTAAGGTAGACTAATGTCAGTAGATCAAATGGTTAAAGCTACATCCATATAGTCTCTACACAAAAGGACATAGCATCTGCCTGCTCTTTTTGCAGGAACTCAGCCACAGGAGAGAATCTCCTGAAAGCACGTAGAGGTGTCAAAAATGGCACCTTCATAGAGCTAGCAGATGGTAGTATCTAGAAGGAATATTTCCTATTGTCTGTATGTAGAAAGGAAGGGAGGGGGGAAAACACAGCATTTTAAATGCAACAACTTGCCTCATTTTCCATTCACAGACATCAACCTTTGAATGTGCCAATAAGGGTCATTCTTGAAATATGAGCCTATGATCAGGGCTACAGAGAGAAGGTGTTCACATGTGAGGGCAGCCTAAGGGCTGATGCGATCCATGATTCACTTCTCTTTCCCTGAGGAAAACAGATAACTGTAGATGGAAACGTTTAGATATTTCTGTCATTTCTCACTTTTTATTTTAGAATTGATTTGTATATTTGTGTGTTGTTTTATTTTTACCTTTTTAAATATTTATTGTAAGGCCTGTATATTTTTATATTAAAGCTTAAAATATTTAATAAGTTTCACCTTGTATGCTGTAAAGGAAACAAATAGAGTGAGACTGGTGGAACCAGCTATCTACAAATCCACCCAGGGGTGTGTCTAGAACGCCATAGTAAAGAATGTTTGAATGCCTGTAGGACCTGTGATGAGGTCATAGCCATGTGACCTGGTGGGCGTGGCTACGGACCATATAAGGTGGCCAGGGTAGGTCACATGAGTGAATGCTGGGACCCGGTTGGTCCGTTTGGAAGGTCTCGCTGGAAGATGTGTCTGCCTTCCTGAAGTGCCTGTGAGTAATGGCTGCATGTGTCTGACAGTTCCCAGGGAGAGGGAATGAACGTCTGGAGTATGAAGCAACCATGAGGTAACCCTGACGGGGTGAGAACTGTGAGGCTAGAAAGCCTGCGCAGTGGACATTGCATAACCTGTGTGACAACAGGCTTAACAGAGTGGAGCTCTGTCATGGACGCTATGCTGTTGATATGAACTTTCTGTGGCTGTTTATGGTTTATGATACCTGAATAAACCGCATGAACTGATGATGTTTTATGGATCTGGTTATTTGGCTGCCTAGCGAGTATCCCCAACACGTATAACAAGCGCTACCTTACAACATGTTGAAAAGTGTGCATGTGACATGAATCTATAACTGAAATAAATGGCGACTGTTCATCGGTAGCTCAAAGCGGAGCTTAAAGTGTGAACTCCTCCAAAATGGCAATTTATTTGGTGCAGTCCCAACTGGCTAATTAGTTTCCCTTTGTGAAGAATATGAAAACATAAAGAAAGTAATTGAGTTGTTGCAATATCACAAACACAATTGGATCATCTGTGTTGACATTAAAATGATATGCTTACTTCTTGGTCTGCAACTCGGATACACTAAGTATCTTTGTTTCTTGTGCATATGGGAAAGCAGAGCTCGTGAGAATAATTTAGTCGAGAGGAATTGGCCTCTAAGATATGACCTCAAACCTGGTGATCCAAACATTCTACATGAGCCACATGTTGGCAGAAAAAAAAACATTATATTCCCATTTCTGCACATGAAATGGTCTCAAAGAAATTATTTAAAGCTTTGACTACTGAAGTAGACTGTTTCACGTATCTTATTTTGGCATTTCCTAGCCTATCATTTGAAAAAATAAAGCCTGGTGTGTTTGATGGCACACAAATTCTGCAGCTCAAAGATTGTGAAATGTTGGTATTAGTACTTCCACATTTAGGTTATTTTTGCATTATTTTTCATTATACAGCTCTGACAAAAATTAAGAGACCACTGCACAGTTTTATAAATCAGCTTCTCTACATGTCTGACAGCCATTCCATTCCAGTGTAAGTTGAATTCCAACCAAAGTACACCTCATTCTACTTAATGCGCGTCTGATTAGGTGATCACCTGAACCAAATCTTATATAACGAAGAAAGTATAAAAAAACCTCCTGTGGTGTTTACAGTCCTCTTGCAATAGGACAAGCTGGATGGCAAAACATGTGCTAGTAATATCCCAAAAGTAATAGGAATTTAAAAATTTCCTTTCAACTTGTTTGGCATGGTTAAAAGTTAAGTCTTGCGTGAGATAAAGAAGGGCGCAACTCTGGCTTTACTAGCAGAGGGATACAGTGAGCATCATGTTGCCTCCATCCTTAAAATTTCTAAGAGGGCAGTCCATTACAACAAGGTTAAGCAGCAGACATTGGGGACAACAAAGCTACAGACTGGCAGAGGGCAAAAACAACTCTCCACTGACCGGGATGACCGTCATCTTATTCGAATGGCACTCAGCAACTGTAGGATGACATCACGTGACCTACAAAAGGAAAGGCAAATGGAAGCAGGGGTGAAGTGCATGGCATGAACAGTTCGTAACAGGCTCCTAGAGGCAGAGTTCAAGTCATGTAAAGGTAGAAAAAAGCCTTTCATCAATGAAAAGCAAAGGAGAGACAGGCTGAAGTTTGCCAAAGACCATAAGGATTGGACCATAGAGGACTGAAGGTAATCTTTCTCTGATGAGTCTAATTTTCAGCTGTTCCCAACATTTGGTCGTCTAATGGTTAGACGGAGACCTGGAGAGGCGAACAAGCGACAGTGTCTTGCACCCACTGTGAAATTTGGTGGAGGATCGGTGATGATCTGTGGATGTTTCAACAGGGCTGGAATTGGGCAGGTTAATCTTTGCAGAGGATGTATGAATCAAGCCACATACAAGGTTATCCTGCAAAAACAGTTGACTCCTCCTGCTCAGGCAATGTTCCCCAACTCTGAGGACTGGTTTTTCCTGCTGGATAATGCACCATGCCACACAGCTAGATCAATCAATGTGTGGATAAAGGACCACCACATCAAATCCCTGTCATGGCCAGCCCAATCTCCAGACCTGAACCCCATTGAAAACCTCTGGAATGTAATAAAGAGGAAGATGGATAGTCACAAGTCATCAAACAAAGAAGAATTGCTTACATTTTTGTACCAGGAGTGGCATAAGGTCACCCAAAAGCAGTGTGAAAGACTGGTGGAAAGCATGCCAAGATGCATGAAAGCATGCCAAGACTCATGAAAGCTGTGATTAAAAATCATGGTTATTTCACAAAATATTGATTTCTGAACTCTTCCAGAGTTAAAACATTAGTATTGTTGTTTCTACATGACTATGAGGTCTGCAAGCACTGCATTTTTTTTGTTATTTTGGCCATTTCTCATTTTCTGAAAATAAATGCAAAATATAGTGCTTGGAAATTCGAAGACATGTTGTCAGTAGTTTATAGAATAAAAGAGCAATTTACATTTTACTCAAAAATATATGTATAAAGAGAGAAATCAGACAAACTGAAAATTTTGCTGTGGTCTCTTAATTTTTGCCAGAGCTGTATTTACATTTTGTATGGTTTTGGAGACAAAGTTGTTGCGAGAGCAAAACTGGGGTCACTTTTGAATTCGGAAATCCATTGATTTCCAAATTCACAAATTTCAAATTAGAACACAGATATTGTGGAATGAGGAAGATAAAGTGTTTCCTGTAGTGCATTTGTTTTAAGATCTGGGCAGGTAAGTGTTGCTGCCTTTTTATCTGCTGTTTAAAAATGTTTCTAATATACCCAGACAGGATTAGTTCTATAACCGCTCATGAGCAGAGCAATTATGGAAATGTAAAATAAGAAAAACATGTTTGAAAAGCAAATATCACCAGCAGTCTTGAGACTATCAGAAGGATTTTTAGAATTTTGGTTACACAGTACTAGTGGGTTTGTACTAGTGAGGTTGTAATTCAGATGCATTAAATATTGCGTGCTTCGGATGAGAAATGGTAACTGCAGGACATTTCTGTGTATACACACAAATCTATATTGGAAGCCTATGGAGCTCACATAGGCTTTTCTAGAGGCACATCCATTCTTCACTCAGATTTTAGGAAACTAGAAGTCAATAAAATTATTCTTCATAATACAAAAAAACATGCATGTGAAAAAATAAACATAGGTTGAATAGTTAAAAATATATTGCTATGACAAAGTTTATAATCTGAAAGATAAAGAGGTATGGCATTACAATCACCACACTGATCCTGTATACTTCACATTATGGCATTGTAGGTTTGTGTACATATGTGAAGAATGCACAATTTAGCTTTGAGAGGATTGATGTTTTATTAGAAGCCTGTGAAGAAAACAATGCCGGCCTGTTATCTTGCCGGAGCACATTCTGTGGCAGTAACAATGAAATGGCATCAATTCAATGGAGGGAAGTCTATCGTTTGGAATAAAAATATATATCTACTGTGTGTTTTTTTCATAAACAGGAAAATGCTGATGGTGTTCTTAGCGAATGAAAGAATTGTGACCAATATTGTTTTGGTAAACAAAGAACACAGCTTTGCATTGTAAAGCAAACATGGCGTTAGCCGAAATTGTGCTCCTAACCAAACTATACAAATACAGTAAAATGCTGCCTTTCCAGAATAGTACTAGAGTAAAAGAGATGACTGAAATGTCAATGTGTTTAGCTTAAATGCAAAATTAACACAAATGAGAGGTCATGTTAAGTTCTAATATTGCACATCAAAAATTCTGAGTCACAGGGAAACCTAGATTAATTCTTGTGTCTTCTTGCAGAGTCTGTTTAATCCATTTAATTGTAAAAAAAAAACATTTCTGTAATTACAACAAAAAGACTAAGGTAGACAAACTGGAAAAAAACAGATTTTTCCACACGAAAAATTGTTCAAAAGAATGTTTACCTGTGGCAAATTTACTAAAAGGACATTTAGTGTATATAAAATTGCTTACACAGCGAATTTCTTTTGCAGCAATTCTCCAACAAAACTGCACAATTTGGTGCGGGTTTTTATTGCTGTAATAAAACTGCCATACTGGCTCCTCACACTCTCACACTGTGAGCTCATGTAAAATACTTGGAGGGAGCATGTCTCAACTACAGTTTGAAGTGCAGGTAGATATGGACTCTACTCCTCATTTGAATTTCAGAGTTAGGAGTTTTGTTTGCCTGGTGGTTTGGAGGGATAATTAGGCTTTATAATGAAATGCTAAAGTTGGGTTATTACCAGGAGATACAGTAGTGTAAAAAATAATAGCAGTCCAATATGATTAGCCAAATTAATCACTGTTTTTGGTATAAATGATATTACCACAAATCAAACAATTTACCAGTTGGTGCAGTAGATTCTAAGAAAACCAACAGACTCAGCATTCATGATCTGCATGTTTTTGAGTCTGTGTATTAGAATAATTAATTGAAAGGGGGTGTGTTCAAAATAGTGTGGAGTTCAATTAGTGAGGTCAATCATTCTGTGAAGAAACAGGTGTGAATCAGGTGGCCCTTATTTAAGGGTGAAGCCAGGACATGATGTACATGTATTTCTCCATGAAAGCCTGAGAAATATGGGTCGTTCGAGACATTGTTCAGAAGAAAACCGTATTTTGAGTAAAAAATTGATTGGAGAGGGTAAAACTTACAAAGAAGTGCAGACAATGATATGACGATGCTCTCCAATGCTTTAAAATGGAAAGCCAAATCAGAGAGATGTGGAAGAAAACAGAAGACTACCATTCGAATGGATGGAAGTAAAGCCAGAATGGCAAACGCTCGGCCAATAATCAGCTCCAGGAAGATCAAACACAGTCTCAAGTTACCTGTGAGTACTGGGACAGGTAGAAGACACCTGTGTGAAGCTAATCTCTTAGGCCGGTTACACACTAGTGTTTGTGTCCGCAACATAGGGCTGCATACGTCTTCCCTTCCCATGTTGCGTTAGGAGGGCACGTCAAAACAACGCACTGGAACGCATCCGCATACAAAGCATTTCTCTGCTTACACAATGTTAACCCCTTAGTCACAGAGCCAGTTTGCAGCTTAATGACCAGGCCAATTTTTACAATTCTGACCACTGTCACTTTATGAGGTTATAACTCTGGAACGCTTTAACGGATCCTGCTGATTCTGAGACTGTTTTTTTATGACATATTGTACTTCATGTTAGTGGTAAAATTTCTTCGATATGTCTTGTGTTTATTTATGAAAAAAACGGAAATATGGCGAAAATTTTGAAATTTTGCAATTTTAAAACTTTAAATTTTTAAGCCCTTAAATCAGAGAGCTGTATCACACAAATTTCTTAATAAACAACATTTCCCACATGTCTACTTTATATCAGCACAATCTTGGAAACAAATTTTTTTTTTGTTAGGAAGTTATAAGGGTTAAAAGTTGACTAGTGATTTCTCATTTTCACAACAAAATTTACAAAACCATTTTTTTTAGGGACCACATCATATTTAAAGTCATTTTGAGGGGTGTACATGACAGAAAATACCCAAAAGTGACACCAGACTAAAAACTAGACCCCTCAAGGTGCTCAAAACTACATTCAAGAAGTTTATTATCCCTTTACGAGCTTCACAGGAACTAAAGAAATGTGAAAGGAAAAAATTAACATTTAACTTTTTTTTGCAAAAAATTTACTTCAGAACCAATTTTTTTTATTTTCACAAGTGTTAAAAGAGAAAATGAACCACAAAATTTGTTGTGCAAATTCTCCTGAATACGCTGATACCCAAAATGTGGGGGGTAAACCACATTTTCAATGCACGGCAGAGCTCGCAAGGGAGGGAGCACCGTTTGACTTTTTCAACGCAGAATTGGCTGGAATTGAGATCGGATGCCATATTGCGTTCCGAGAGCCCCTGATATGCCTAAACAGTGGAAACCCCCAACAAGTGACCCCATTTTGGAAACTAGACCCATTAAGGAACTTTTCTAGATGTGTGGTGAGCACTTTGAACCTTCAAGTGCTTCACAGAAGTTTAACGTAGAGCCGTGAAAATAAAAATTCATTTTTTTTTTTCACAAAAATGATCTTTTCGCCCCCAAATTTTTATTTTTACAAGGGTAACAGGAGAAATCATACCCCCACAGTTGTTATGCGATTTGTCCTGAGTACGCTGATACCCCATATGTGGGGGTAAACCACTGTTTGGGCACACGGCAGAGCTCAGAAGGGAAGGAGTACCTTTTTCAATGCAGACTTGGCTGGAATTGAGATTGGACGCCATGTCGCTTTTGGAGAGCCCCTGGTGTGCCTAAACAGTGAAAAAACCCCACAAGTGACACTATTTTGGAAACTAGACCCCTTAAGGAACTTATCTAGATGTGTGGTGAGCACTTTGAACCCCCAAGTTCTTCACAGAAGTTTATAGCGCAGAACTGTGAAAATAAAATAATTACTTTTTTTCCTCCAAAATGATAATTTAGCCCGCTATGTTTTATTTTCTCAAGGGTAACACGAGAAATTGGACCACAAAAGTTGTTGTGCAAGTTGTCCTGAGTACGATGATACCCCATATGTGGGGGGGGAACCACTGTTTGGGTGCATGGGAGAGCTCGGAAGAGAAAGAGCGCCATTTTGGAATGCAGACTTTAATGGAATGGTCTGCGGGCGTCATGTTGCGTTTGCAGAACCCCTGATGTGCCTAAACAGTATAACCCCCCACAAGTGACCCCATTTTGGAAACTAGACCCCCCAAGGATCTTATCTAGATGTGTGGTGAGCACTTTGAACCCCCAAGTGCTTCACAGAAGTTTATAACGCAGAGCTGTGAAAATAAAATAATTACTTTTTTTCCTCAAAAATGATAATTTAGCCTGCTATGTTTTATTTTCTCAAGGGTAACAGGAGAAATTGGACCACAAAAGTTGTTGGGCAAGTTGTCCTGAGTACGATGATACCCCATATGTGGGGGGGAACCACTGTTTGGGTGCATGGGAGAGCTCGGAAGAGAAAGAGCGCCATTTTGGAATGCAGACTTTAATGGAATGGTCTGCGGGCGTCATGTTGCGTTTGCAGAACCCCTGATGTGCCTAAACAGTAAACGCCCCCCACAAGTGACCCCATTTTGGACACTAGACCCCCCAAGGATCTTATCTAGATGTGTGGTGAGCACTTTGAACCCAAGTGCTTCACAGAAGTTTATAACGCAGAGCTGTGAAAATAAAAGTCTTTTTGTTTTCCACAAAAGTAATTTTTTTAGCCCCCCAATTTTCTTATTTTCCCATGGGTAACAGGAGAAATAAGACCCCCAAAGTTGGTAAAAAGTGGAAACCCCTCAATCCTTGCTCCAACCCTACTCTCAACACACTCCTAACCCTAATCCCAACCCTAATCCTAACCCTAATCCTAATTCGCCCTAACCCTAATTCTAACCCTAGCCCTAACCCTAACCCTAATTCCAACCCTAACCCTAGCCCTAACCCTAACTCCAACCCTAACCCTAGCCCAAACCCTAATGGAAAAACAAAAACAAAAATATTTTCTTTATTTCATTATGTTTGCCTAACTAAGGGGGTGATAAATGGGGGGTTTATTTATTTTTTTTTATTTTGATCACTATGATAGTGATCAAAATGGATCTGCCAGCCGGCCGAATCGCGGTGGGCGCACTGCGCATGCATCCGCCATTTTCTTCTGGATCCAAGATCCAAGATGGCGGCGCCCACCGGAGGACGCCGGCGGGACAGAGGACCACCGGGAGGGAATCCAGGACCACCGGGAGGTACAGGGTGGGATCGGGGACCCTATCTCTCTCTCCTCTGATGTGCGATCACATCAGAGGAAAGAGAAATTAAATGCAAAATCGCGGCTTTTTTTTGCGATCGCCGTTATAGGGTTAATAACAGCGATCGCAAAAGCGGGGTCGGTAAAAACCGACCCGATTCATGTTCTCTGGGGTCTCGGCTACCCCCGGCAGCCGAGACTCCGGAAAAAATCGGACACTGGGGGGAGTGTTATGATTGAGTCACCGTAGGAGGCAAAAACAGAAATGCTAGCTAAGTCCTGAAAACCAGAGAAGTTGGCAACTATCAGATTGCAGACCCCTGAACCTATCAACACAACTAGCAGTAGCCGTGGGGGGTTCCTACGATGACCTAGACCCCTCGATCACAGCCGGAGAGATACATAGGCCTAAAGAAGGAAAGGGGAAATCTAACTGCCCCAGAGCAGACCCCAAAGCAATAGGCAGCCCCCCACATATAATGACGGTGAAGCAAGATGAAAACACTTACACAGACAGAAAGACAGGCTGAGCAAAGACGGGGCCCAAAAACTACCTAGATAGGAACGGATAGGAAGGCTGCTGTCTGCAATCTGCCAAAACCCTATCAGAGACAAAAGCCAACAAGCTGATATAAAAATGGCCCTGAAGCAACTAAGCTTCAAAAACTAAATCAGCACTCAGGTACTTTCAGAAGACAGAGCTCAAGGAACACTGCACACTCCAGCAGGGAGTGGCAAAATCCAAAAAGCAAGAAAAACAAAAACAAATCTTAGATGCAAAAAGGCAAAACAGAAAACTTAGCTTAAGGAGAGCAGGAATCAGACTGGTGTCCAAGAGTCCACAGAGAAATCACCCGCAGGGCAGAAAGGGCGTAGGCTGCCTTAAATCCAGTCAGTGACTCCACTCAGCCAATCGTCTTCATTAGTCCCAGGTGCCTGATAATCAGGCTCACTACCTTCCTTCATTAGAATAGGGAGTTCACCAGGCCTCAGTGACGGAGGGGAAAATGAACTCATAACAGGGGAGCTATTCACTTTCTCCACAGCGCCATGAGTTAACGTCGCTGTGGTTTAAGTGGCCTTAATTACCGCCGTTAAAAGGCATATTGGCGGTCGTTAAGGGGTTAAATATAGGTATGCAGGACGCATGCAGAAGTAGGCGGATCTTAAGGGAAGACGTACGCAGCCCTACGCTGCGGATACGAACGCTAGTGTGTAACCAGCCTTAGCAAGAAGTCCCTGCAAAGTCCCATTGATATAAAAAAGACATGTACTGAAGCGGACACAATTTGCCAAAGAATACATCAACTGGCCTAAAGAGAAATGGAGAAACATTTTGTGGATGAAAGTAAAATTGTTCTCTTTGGGTCCAAGGGCCGCAGACAAGTTCGTCATATGACCAGATGATTTCCAGCCACAGTACACTTCTGAAGTGAAGCATGGTGGTGCAAGCATCATCATAAGGGCATGTTTTTCTTACTATGGTGCAGCAACTATTTACAGCATACCAGGGATTACGGATGAGTCTGCATATATTAAAATACTTGAAGAGGTCATGTTGTCTGATGCTGAAGAAGATATGCCCTTTAAATGGGTGTTTCAACAAGACAATGACCCTAAACACACCAGTAAATGAGCAAAATCTTGGTTCCAATCCAACAAAATTGAGGTTATGGAATGGCCAGCCCAAACCCCAGGACCTTAATCCACTAGAACACTTGTGGGGTGACATTAAAAATGCTATCTCTGAGGCAATGCCAAAAAAATGTGGGATGTAGTTTCAGCATCCTGTGTTGGAATAACAGTTGACAGTTGCCAGAAGTTGGTTGATTCCATGCAACATAGAAGTGAAGAAGTTCTAAAAAACTGTGGATATACAACTAAATATTAGGTTAGGAATTCACAGGAATGCTATTCCCACAAAAAATGACATATTGTGAGTTTGTAAAGACAAATGTAGACACTGCTATTTTTTAGAATAGCCCAATGATCCTTTTTTGTTATTTTCTGTAAATTAGTTAAAAATTATATACATTTATCTTCACATTTTGAATTACAAAAAAGTGTGCAATGTTCCCAATGCATGGAAATAAAAACTGGTATAAAAATTTTGTTATTAACTCATGTTTTTGAACACAATTATTTTTAACACTACTGCATATTGTAGTCTTCATACGGCACACAGCCATGAAAATGACACTGTATTCCAAGACTTGCAACCTAAAAATGACGTACTATCAAAATATACTTTTGTTGACCACTTCACCACCTTGCAATTTTCCATTTTTGCTTTTTCGATTTTTGCTCCCCTTCTTCCCAAAGCCATGACTTTTTTTCTTTTTCCAATCAACATACTCATATGAGGGCTTGTTTTTTTTGCAGGACAAGTTGTACTTTTAAATGAGTCCACACAAAGAGCACCAAAAGTAATCCGCACCGCTGCAGCACCTATGTCCGCACACCTGGCTCTGGTGTAAAAAACGCTGTGAGCATCCGTGCCCGGGCTCTTGGGTGCCAACCTAATCAGGAAAAATACAAAACAAGTAGTCCGTGCAAAAAGAGCAATAAGGGTGTGTAAGGTAGTGCTCACTGAGTGTATTGGGGAACACTCACTTGGCTGCAGATTAACAAGGTCAGGCACAGGTTTTTCTCATAAATCAGTCCAGACGGCATAAACTATAAACAGCATGAAGAAAGCGATAACAGTCTTACAGCAGACCACACGAATGTTCATAGTGGAGATCTGCTCACTTAGCCCTGTGGTCACACAGGCTGTACTTTGTTCAGCAATCAGGCTTTACAGTCTCTCAGTTAATTCCCCCCCGTCCGGGGTTACCTCTTAGTTGATTCTCACTCTGGACGTCCTTTCCCTCCTGGGGACTGTTGGATACACACAGGCCACACACGGTCAGCTGCGTCCGCATGTGCGCTTCAGGAAGGCAGCACACCTTCCAGCACGTCGGCCTTCCGGGACCTTCCACAAGGACCAATCAGATCCAGGCACTCTCTCATGTGACCTACCCTGGTCACCTTATATGGTCCGTAGCCACGCCCACCGGTGAGATACGGATCACATGGCTATGACCTCATCACAGGTCCTATTTCAGACACCCAGCCATACACACACATATACAGGCTTACTATGGGCGTTTAGACACACGCCCCTGGGTGGGTTTGTAGGCGACTGGTCCCACCCATCTCACAAAAATCACCTGGAAGCTTTCCCTGATACACTGCAGCAAACTCACAGCAGTACCTCTACTGAACACCACATGTTTCAGCTTCCATCCCAGGGCCACCCACCCTGGGACACAACGGTCATTTACCATCCTGCCGTTCATCCTATCTCCATTACCACAATGGATATGCCTGTGTGCATGACCCATACAGCACCCCCTAGCTGTCACAACGGTCACTGCACCACAGGTGGCACTCACCATCCCATAAAATCCATTTTATTCAAGTAGTTTAAAACATCCAAGGCAGGAGAGTCTCAGGTGGAGAGTAATGAACGACAGCCGTTTTGCACAAATGCACTTCAACGCGTATGTTTTTTTTTTCCCACTATATGGTAAAACTAACCTGCCATCATGATTCTCCAGGTCAGTACGAGTAAGCAGAAACCAAACATGTATAGGTTTTTTTTCTAAGTGGTAAAAAAAATCCAAAGTCTGGAAGGAAAACAAACGTTGCCATTTTCCGAGAATCGTAGTGTCTCCATTTTTTGGGATATGAGACCGGGCAAGGGATTATTTTCTGTGCACCGAGCTGACGTTTTTATTGATGCCATTTTTGGATAGATACAATGTTTTGATTTCCTGTTATAGCATCTTATTGCAATGTTGCGCAGATTGAAAGAAACGTAATTCTGGTGTTTTGATTTTTTTTTCTCGTTACGCTGTTTACCGATCGGATTACCGTATTTTTCGGACTATAAGACGCACTTTTTTCCCAAAATTTTTTAGGGGAAAATGGGGGAATAATTGTCAGAATACACTTATAAATACTGTGGCAGAAGCAGGAGTCAGGCGATTCTGCAGTGGTACCAGTCCGACGCTGCCGGGCAATGATTACACTCCCTTACCAGACTGGTGCGGCTGGCCTGGTGCAGCAGGTGCGGCAGGTTCGGCCATGTTCTGTGGTGCGGGGGGGCTCCGCTGGCATTTTGTGAAAGCCCGGAGGCCCCGTACATCCATTGCTGCGATGTGGCGGCCTCCGGAAAAAAGGTCACCGGGGGGGCGGCGCATGCTCAGATTGAGATCTCGGCAAAGAGATCTCGCCTCCCGAGTTCTCGAGATGAGATCTTGTTGCCGAGATCTCAATATGAGCATGCGCCGCCCCCGGTGGCCATTTTCCCGAAGGCCACCACATCACGGAAATGGATATGTGGGGCCTCTGGGCTTTCACACGATGCCAGCGGAGCCCCCCCGCACCACAGAACACCACCGCCGAACCTGCCACCCCAGCCTGGGATGGGATTTCCCGGAGGCCACCGCATATAATCCGAAAAATACAGTAATTTACTTTATATTTTGATAGATATGACATTTCCAAATCCAGCAATACCAAATGTGTGTATTTTTTTGTGTTTTATTTTCAATAGTGCAAAAGTGGGGCGATTTGAACATTATATATATATATATATATATATATATATATATATATATATATATATATATATATCTGTTCTTTTAGTCTAAACTTCTTACAACATGTCTCTGAATTTCCAAGCAATATAATTTGGTTTTTTTTTCTGACAAATAAAAATGGTCAAAGTTTAAAAAAAAAACAAAAAATAGTGCTTTCAGACCTCAAATAATGCAAAGAAAACAAGTTAATAATCATTTAGAAACAACAATACTAATGTTTTAACTCAGGAAGAAGTCTAAAATCAATATTTAATGGAATAACCATCATCTTTAAAAACAGCTTTCATGCGTCTTGGCATGCTTTCCATCAGTCTTTCACACTGCTTCTGGCTCAAAAATTTAAGCAGTTGTTCTTTGTTTTAAGGCTTGTGACTATCCATCATCCTCCTGATTACATTCCAGAGGTTTTCAATGGGGTTTAGGTCTGGAGACTGGGCTTTGATGTTGTGGCCTTTTAATTTTTGCCAGAGATTATATATATATATATATATATATATATATATATATATATATTGTGATGCAGTGACCGTTGTGACAGCTAGGGGGCGCTGTCTGGGTCATGCACACAGGCATCTCCATTACTGTGATGGAGAAAGCATGAACGGCAGGATGGTAAATGAATGTTATGTATCCCAGGGTGGGTGGCCCTGGGATGGAAGCTGAAATATGTGGTAATCAGCAGAGGTAATGCTGAGTGTTTGTTACTATGTATCAGGGAAGGCTTTCAGGTGGCTTGGTGAGATGGGCAGGACCAGTCACCTACAAACTCACCCAGGGGCATGTGTCTGAATGCCCAAAGTATATATGTGTGTATGGTTGGGTGTTGTGAACTCATTTTCTGGTCTGCCTCTGGTTTCTGGTGAGGGAACTGTTTGTGCAGACAGAGGAGTCATGAGTTCTCTTTCCGGGCTCCCTCTGGTGGCGGCAGGAGGTAAAGAAGCTGATCTAATTAACAGAGACCTGCCACCTGATAAGGAGGACGACGATTGGACATCTGGAGTCTCAGACTGGATTTAAGACAGCCGACTCCCTATTCCCATGCTGGTGATTTTTTTCCTGCCTCCTGAGGTCTTGGTTTCCAGCTCAGTTCCTGTCTTCTCAAGCTAAGTTTTCTCTGCTAATGTTCACATTTGATTTAGCTTTGTCTATTCAGTTTTTGTGTGGTCAGCCAGCCCCGGCTGGGGCTGTACTGAATTTCCACTCTTATGTTACTGTATGTGCAGTTTGCTTTTTGTCCCTTATTAGATTGGCCTCTTTTTGCTCTGTTCTCAGAATATGCCAGAGTGCTGATATAGTGGGTGAAGTCTAGTGACTTCAGGGTTTTTTTTGCCATCAGAAGTGTTGGACATTTTTTGCAGGGTTTTTTGGCGTGATTGCAGACAGTATCTTTCCGTTCCTGTCCTTTCTAGTTAGTGTGGGCCCCATCGTTTGCTCAGCCTATTTTCCTACCTGTGTTTGTGCTTTCATCTTGTTTCACCGTCAATACATGTGTGGGGGCTGTCTATTCCTTTGGGGTCTGCTCTGGGGCAGTTTAGATTTCCCCTTTTCTTGCTTTAGGCTTATTTAGACCTCTGGCTGTGACGAGGCGTCTAGAATCATCATAGGTACGCTCCACGGCTGCTGTTAGTTGTGTGGTTAGGATCAGGGATCTGCAATCTGCGTAGTTACCAACCTCTCTGGTTTTCTTTTCTGTGACTTAGCTTGGTTTTGTTTTCCTCCTCGGTGACCCAATCATAACAGTTGGGTGTCTGAAAAGGACCTGCAATGAGGTCATAGCCATGTGATCACCTGTGAGTGTGGCTATGGACCATATAAGGTGCCTGAGGTCTAGTCACATGGGGAGAGAGTGTGTACCTGAATGGTTCAGGGTGGAAGGTCCTGGATGGTCTAGGTGTTGGAAGGTGTGCTGCCTTCCTGAATAGCACCTGCTCCGACCTTGGACCTGGTGAGGCCGGTGTGTTGGGAGTCCCTGGGAGTAGGGACGGATCCCTGAATAGCACCAGGTGAAGCATGAGTGTTGGACGGTCTCAGGAGGGGACGGACGTCCTGAATATAGCACCCGCTGAGGCCCTGGACCTGGTGAAGCCAGTGTGTTGGGAGACCCAAGGAGTAGGGTCGGATCCCTGAACAGCACCCGGACCGACCACATGTGTGAGCAGAGTCTGACGGCCTGCGTTTGGGGAAGCCACTGCCCGGCTGTGGTTCTGGAACCGTGGGGCGGCCTAGTGAATAAAGCACTGTCAAGATCGGTGAGCACTGTGCGGCCGCTTCCCCGGGAGAAAGGGCTAACCCAGAGTCGGCGTCTGGACCAGGAGCTCCTCAGAGGTAGCCCCAGACAGGGGGGAAAATAACTGAGTTGAGGCTATAGAGCCTGTTACTGGACATGGCACAGCCTGTGAGGCCTCAGAACTGAAAGCGGAGCTCTAATGTGAACACTGATCTATCTGAAACAAGACTGTTTTCTTTGTGTTGCCTTATATGGTTTATGCCGTTCAATAAACCACATAGACTGTTTAACGGAAAGTGTTCCTGTGCGACGTGAATGCGCTGCCAAGTGAGTGTCCCCCAATACACTCGGTGAGCGCTACCTTACAATATATATATATATATATATATATATATATATATATATATATATATATATATATATATATATATATATATATATATATATATATATTTATGCACTGCAAAAAAAGCAGCAGACTGCACCACAGGGAATCCAATGTGCCAACAATTCAAGGTGCGTTGTGACTCATTGCACCATGACCCGCACATGTGAGCCGATACGTCGGGTGCTCACCAAGTAGAAAAAAAAGAGTATACATGCTGAGTACACTGGAAGGAAAATGGGGTAGCACTCACCAGTAAAAGTCCAATCTTTATTAATCAAAAGATTTACAGCATCTTCGTGGGGAGAAAGGGAGGAGGAGCGTGCGGCTGACAACGGCCGTTTCACTCTGTTGAGTTCAAGCCCAGAGGTTAGTAATGCAGAGGCGTCAATAAGAGGCTCAGCGACAGGCCCAAAACATCAGTGCTCTAAAGATCTGCATGGAGGAATGGGCCAACATACCACCAACAGTATGTGCCAACCTTGTGAAGACTTACAGAAAACGTTTGACCTCTGTCATTACCAACAAAGGATATTGTATATAACAAAATATTGAGATGAGCTTTTGTTAATGACCAAATACTTTTTTTTCCATAATTTGCAAAATAAATCTTGCTGAATCAGACAAGGTGATTTTCTGGATTTGTTTTCTCATTTTGACTCTCAAAGTTGTGGCCTACCTATGATGTAAATTACAGGCCTCCCTCATCTTTTTAAGTGGGAGAACTTGCACAATTGGTGGCCGACTAAATACTTTTTTCCCCATTGTATATATATTACATAGATACATAGAAGAAAAGCCAGCAATTCATCTGCCATGTTCTGTAAAATTACTGCTGGAGATGACAGGATAGAAGAGATGGATTACATACAGTAAATACAAAAAGAGATGGATTACATACAGTAAATACAAAAAGAATAGGTAGATATACAGATGTCAGTCACAAATACAATTAGTATTAGTATGTGTGCAAATTACTGGACATGTATCTAATTAATAAAACATTATTTTTTGGAAAAGAATGTTGTCAAGAACTGGGGGGGTGTGGTTGCTCCCAGTTGTCAAGGATTTATTATATCCCACTTTCCAGTTACGGTTAGGAACTTGCAGCTCTCTGGCACCCCTCCTTACCTTCAGGTCAGTCAGGGGACTACACCTAGGAAAAGTAGTCACCAGAAAGGCTGCCTTGCTATGTACTGGCTAATGGGCACTCTGCAGTGAGGGGGGTATGTATATCCTCAGTCTCAGGCGGGTAAAACACACATAACCCCTGTTCCATCACTGCCAGGGTCTCCCAAATACCCCCAAAACACTTTGCTGCCACCAATTCCTTGTCTGACATGAACACCAATATCGGGTCAGAAGCCTACCCAGAGAGTAGCGTAATCAGCGTGGAGGTCATGGCGGTAAGTTTATAGAGCAAGGAAAAACGAAACTAGTAAAATTTATAGATTTACTCCAGAAAATATAGGCAGTGTTTACAAAAATATAAAAGATGTCACAAAAGAGACAAGATACAGTATATACAAATAGTTACAAAATAAAAGGGATTAAAATATGAAACTTACACATCTCAGTCACTGGCACGCCATGTGGAGGAGGAGGGATGGGAACCTTCCCATAGGAACAAATCAAAATGTACAGCTTTCCATAGCTGATTCCCCAGGCAAAAGACCTCCCTTTGTCTGGGCCTCTGAGCTTTATACCTTTGCCCAAAACCAAGGGTCTCCCCCCTAGATGACCTCACAGGGTGGGCTGAGCTAGGGAATGTATTCCCTTTTGAAAGGTACTAAAAAAAACTTCTAGTTGTCATAACTCTGGGTGGACACCTCGGAAAGAGACAGGGGTATAATTTTTCTTATTACGACAATACAGTGCCTTGCAAAAGTATTCGGCCCCCTGGAACTTTTCAACCTTTTCCCACATATCATGCTTCAAACATAAAGATACCAAATGCAAATTTTTGGTGAAGAATCAACAACAAGTGGGACACAATTGTGAAGTTGAATGAAATTTATTGGTTATTTTAAATTTTTGTGGAAATTGAAAAACTGAAAAGTGAGGCGTGCAATATTATTCGGCCCCTTTACTTTCAGTGCAGTAAACTCACTCCAGAAGTTCATTGTGGATTTCTGAATGATCCAATGCCAATGTTGTCCTAAATGACTAATGATGAAAAATATAATCCACCTGTGTGTAATCAAGTCTCCGTATTATTGCACCTGCTCTGTGATAGTCTCAGGGTTCTGTTTGATGCACAGAGAGCATCATGAAGACCAAGGAACGCAACAGGCAGGTCTGTGATACTGTTGTGGAGAAATTAAAAGCCAGATTTGGATACAAAATGATTTCCAAAACATTAAACATCCCAAGGAGCACTGTGCAAGTGATCATATTGAAATGGAAGGAGTATCATACCACTGCAAATCTACCAAGACCCGGCCGTCCCTCTAAACTTTCATCTCAAACAAGGAGAGGACTGATCAGAGTTGAGGCCAAGAGGCCCATGATCACTCTGGATGACCTGCAGAGATCTGCAGCTGAGGTGGGACAGTCTGTCCATAGGACAACAATCAGTCGTACACTGCACAAATATGGCCTTTAAGGAAGAGTGGCAAGAAGAAAGCAATTTCTCAAAGATATCCATAAAAAGAGTTGTTTAAAGTTTGCAACAAGCCACCTGAGAGACACGCCAAACATGTGGAAGAAGGTGCTCTGGTCAGATGAAACCAAAATCATAACTTTTTGGCAACAATGCCAAACGATATGTTTGGCATAAAAGCAACACAGCTCATCACCCTAAACACACCATCCCCACTGTCAAACATGGTGGCGGTAGCATTATGGTTTGGGCCTGCTTTTCTTCAGCAGGGACAGGGAAGATGGTTAAAATTGATGGGAAGATGGATGGAGCCAAATACAGGACCATTCTTGAAGAAAACCTGATGGAGTCTGCAAAAGACCTGAGACTGGGACGGAGATTTGTCTTCCAACAAGACAATGATACCAAACAAAGCAAAATCTACAATGGAATGGTTCACAAATAAACGTATCCAGGTGTTAGAATGGCCAAGTCAAATTCCAGACCTGAATCCAATCGAGAATCTGTGGAAAGAGCTGAAAACTGCTGTTCACAAACGATCTCCATCAAACCTCACTGAGCTCGAGCTGTTTGCCAAGGAAAAATGGGCAAGAATTTCAGTCTCTCGATGTACAAAACTGATAGAGACATACCCCAAGTGACTTGCAGCTGTAATTGCAGCAAAAGGTGGTGCAACAAAGTATTAAGTTAAAGGGGCCGAATAATATTGCACGCTCCACTTTTCAGTTTTTGAATTTCCAAAAAATTTTAGAATAACCAATTAATTTTGTTCAACTTCACAATTGTGTCCCACTTGTGGTTGATTCTTCACCAAAAATTTACATTTGGTATCTTTATGTTTGAAGCACGATATGTGGGAAAAGGTTGAAACGTTCCAGTGGCCCGAATAGTTTCGCAAGGCACTGTAGCTTTCTTTTGATACTAAACATCATATATCTATGTGTTACTGGGAAGCATATACCGTTTATCGATTCCTTTTAGGGAGCAAAAGCCCCAAAACGCGGCTGTGAATAGCTTTAATCATGCAGATCCCAAAAATATAATTTTCCTGCCTCTATGATTATTCTGTACTAGCTGAAGAGCCCGGCGCTGCCCGGGCATAGTAACTAACTGTGGATAGTTATAACAAATTATAATTATCCTCCATCCCATAGTCCCGAGCCCATATACCCAACATACCTATCCTCCATTCCATAGTCCCGTGCCCATATACCCATCATACATCCTTCATCTCATAGTCCCATGCCCATATACCCATCATACATATCTTCCTTCCCATAGTCCCGTGCCCATATACCCATCATACATATCCACCATCCCATAGTCCAGTGCCCATATACCCATCACACATCCTCCATCCCATAGTCCCGTGCCCATATACCCGTCAAACATATCCTCCATCCCTTAGTCCAGTGCCCATATACCCATCACACATCCTCCATCCCATAGTCAACCATTATGGCATCATAATGAGTGGCGGGGCTTGCAACCTATGATGACATCAGCGTTGCCATGGCAACCATTGTGACATCATAATGAGGGGCGGGGCTTGATACACACACACTTTTTCCCCATTATGTAGATAGGGGCAAAATTGTTTGGTGAATTGGAACGCGCGGGGTTAAAATTTCGCCTCACAACATAGCCTAGGACGCTCTCGGGGTCCAGACGTGTGACTGTGCCAAATTTTGTGGCTGTAGCTGTGACGGTGCGGATGCCAATCCCGGACATACATACATACATACACTTGAGCTTTATATATTAGATTATTATATTTAAGTTTGAATGAACAAAGTAACTTTCAAATCTATGTGCTACAGACAAACCAGATATACCTGGTCAAAAGCCACATTCCCGAAGGAGGGGGAAAGATTGGGATAGAATTACACACAGGCAGGGGAAGAGAGAGGAAGGGGGGTTGGATGCTGCAGCTAAGTGACTGTACATGAGAGCTCAGTGTGACACTGCACAAACACGATGGGGGAGGGCCAGAACGAACTCTGGAAGTGTACATAGAATGTAAACATAGTCATATTTTCCTGACAAATGACGTGGGCTCCTGTGCAATTTTGTAACCAGTAGAGGGAAGCAGATGACTGGGGGCAGAGGATTCTAGCCTGGGAAGGGGGTAATACCCATGGAGCTTCCCGGGCTATTGATATCAGCTCACAGCTGTGCAATTAGCCTTTACTGGCTATTAAAATGGGGGACTCCCCCCAAAAAAAGGCATGGGGGGTCCCCCTATAATAACCAGCAAAGGCTATGCAGACAGCTGCGGGCTGATATTAATAGCCTAGGAAGGGGCCATGGATACTGCCCCCCCAGGCTAAAAACATCAGCTCTCAGCCACCCCAGAAAAGGCACATCTCTTAGCTTCGCCAATTCAGGCACTTAGCCTCGCTCTTCCCACTTGCCCTGTAGCTGTGGCAAGTGGGGTTATAGCGGTGGGGGTTGCGCACAGTAGACACAGGAACATTCAGGTCTTTGGAGATGGACTTGTAGCCTTGAGATTGCTCATGCTTCCTAATTAAGATTATTAAAGGAGTCTGTGTCTTTCAATCAAGGGACTACTTTCTGGATGTCTGTGTTTTCATACAATGTGACTATGTGGTTAGTTATGGGGGCATCTTATTGATGCCTCTCCAGTACTAACCTCTGGGCTTGATGTCACCTGACAATACAAAGGTAACATCAACCTCTCCAACTATCACTACTTGCCACCGCTACAAGGCAAGTGGGAAGGGAGGCGGCTGAGAGCTGATGTTTTTAGCCTGGGGGGCAAGTATCCATGGCCCCTTCCTAGGCTATTAATATCAGCCCACAGCTGTCTGCATACTCTTTACTGGTTATTAATTATAGGGGGATCCTATGTCATTTTTTGGGGCATTCCCCATTTTAATAGCCAGTAAAGGCTAATTATAGAGCTGTGAGCTGATATTAATAGCCTGGGAATCTCCATGGGTATTACCCCATTCCCAGGCAATAAACATCTGCCCCCAGACATTGGCTTTCCCTCTGCTAGTTATGAAAATTATGCGGGAGCCCACGCCATTTTTTCAGAAAACTAATCTTTTAATAATTAAATAAATGCACAGTAAGATGCACACACACTGTATTTGTCACAGACATCTATACAGTTGTGGCCAAAAGTATTGTGGCCCTGCAATTCTGTCAGATAATACTCAGTTTCTTCCTGAAAATGATTGCAAACAAATTCTTTGGTATTATTATCTTCATTTAATTTGTCTTAAATGAAAAAACACAAAAAGAATTGTCCTAAAGCCAAATTGGATAGAATTCCACACCAAACATAAAAAAGAGGGTGGACAAAACTATTGGCACTGTTCGAAAAATCATCTAATTTGTGTAATTAACAGCACCTGTAACTTACCTGTGGCACCTAACAGGTGTTGGCAATAACTAAATCACACTTGCAGCCAGTTGACATGGATTAAAGTTGACTCAACCTTTGTCCTGTGTCCTTGTGTGTACCACATTGAGCATGGAGAAAAGAAAGAAGACCAAAGAACTGTCTGAGGACTTGAGAAACCAAATTGTGAGGAAGCATGAGCAATCTCAAGGCTACAAGTCCATCTCCAAAGACCTGAATGTTCCTGTGTCTACCGTGCGCAGTGTCATCAAGAAGTTTAAAGCCCATGGCACTGTGGCTAACCTCCCTAGATGTGGACGGAAAAGAAAAATTGACAAGAGATTTCAATGCAAGATTGTGCGGATGTTGGATAAAGAACCTCGACTAACATCCAAACAAGTTCAAGCTGCCCTGCAGTCCGAGGGTACAACAGTGTCAACCCGTACTATCCGTCGGCGTCTGAATGAAAAGGGACTGTATGGTAGGAGATCCAGGAAGAGCCCACTTCTTACCCCGAGACATAAAAAAGCCAGGCTGGAGTTTGCCAAATCTTACCTGAAAAAGCCTAAAACGTTTTGGAAGAATGTTCTCTGGTCAGATGAGACAAAAGTAGAGCTTTTTGGCCAAAGGCATCAACAGAGTTTACAGGAGAAAAAAAGAGGCATTCAAAGAAAAGAACACCGTCCCTACAGTCAAACATGGCGGTGGTTCCCTGATGTTTTGGGGTTGCTTTGCTGCCTCTGGACTGCTTGACCGTGTGCATGACATTATGAAGTCTGAAGACTACCAACAAATTTTGGTGAGCTGGGTCTCCCTCAGAGGTCATGGGTCTTCCAGCAGGACAATGACACACTTCAAAAAGCACTAGAAAATGGTTTGAGAGAAAGCACTGGAGACTTCTAAGGTGGCCAGCAATGAGTCCAGACCTGAATCCCATAGAACACCTGTGGAGAGATCTAAAAATGGCAGTTTGGAGAAGGCACCCTTCAAATATCAGGGACCTGAAGCAGTATGCCAAAGAAGAATGGTCTAAAATTCCAGCAGAGCATTGTAAGAAACTCATTGATGGTTACCGGAAGCGGTTGGTCACAGTTATTTTGGCTAAAGGTTGTGCAACCAAGTATTAGGCTGAGGGTGCCAATACTTTGGTCTGGCCCATTTTTGGAGTTTTGTGTGAAATGATCAATGTTTTGCTTTTTGCTTAATTCTCTTTTGTGTTTTTTCATTTAAGACAAATTAAATGAAGATAATAATACCAAAGAATTTGTGTTTGCAATCATTTTCAGGAAGAAACTGCATAATTATCTGACAGAGTTGCAGGGGTGTCAATACTTTTGCCCACAACTGTATATCAAACTTATTCTATGTGTATTTACTGTATGTAGTCTATCTCTTCTATCATGTCAGCTCCTGCAGTGATTTTACACTACGCGGCTGCTGAATTGGTAGCTTTTCTTCTATCTAATATACTGTATATATATCTATATATAGATATATATATACATACACACACACGTATATATGTGTGTGTCACTGACATCTATATTATATTATTATTATTATTTATATAGCACCATTGATTCCATGGTGCTGTACATGAGAAGGGGTTACAGGAAGGGGTTATATACATATATGTATTCTATGTGCATACATCTATTCTAACCTGTCAGTGTGATTTTACTGTATGCGGCACATTTAAGAAAAATGCTTGTGTTACCAATCACGAATACGAATGTACCATATTCATGCCGAATTTATGTTTGGTGATCATTTTCCAAACATATTTGCTCATCTGTAGTCACTACTCCTATGGCCCACGATCTTCAGTGCTATCTGCTGCTTCTCCAGTCTGCACAGCTCCTCTGGTCTCGTCGCAACCAGGACCTGTTATACCTGAAGTGAACAGTACCGCTTCCTGTTACAGGTGAAGGCGATAGAAAGTAAGTAAAATGACGCCCGGCCACACCTACAGCTGTGATTTGGGCATCCCACAGAGACTTGCTCTCTTTACTGATGCGGCTATAATGTAAGAGGTGGTGTCAGCATCCGACTGCTGTCTTCTATGCCCAGGGGCTGCCGTATTTGTAGCCTATAAGTGTCGTGCAGTGACTCTTAGGGTATGTGCACACGCTGCGGATTCTGCTGCGTTTCTGCAGCGTTTTTGGCTCTGCAGAAACGCTGCAGATTCTGCTGCGTTGTACAGTACCTTTATTTCCTATGGAAATAAAAAAAAAGCTGTGCACATGCTGCGGATTTTTCCGCGCGGTTTTGCTGTGGTTTACAATCCGCAGCATGTCAATTGTTTGGTGCAGAAACGCTGCGGTTTTACACCTCATCCATTATGAAAAAACGCAGATAATCCGCAGATAAATCGCAGAAAAAACGCAGCACTTTGTCCTGCGGATTTCCTGCGGTTTTCTCTACAAAATCCGCAGAGACTAAAAACTACGTGTGCACATAGCCTAACAGACCTACAAAGTAAAATGGCAGCCCCCAGTGGCTGCATTAAACATTCAAAAACAAAAAACAATAATAATAATTTAATAAAAAACACGTTATGTAAAAAACAATATTTTTTAAATAAAAAAAGGCACCTACCCTTTAACTCTATTCATTACCAGTAAATTGGTGTACAAAGGCGCGCATACACTTTTAAAGTACGAATAGAGGACAAAACACCCTTGTACTTTATAGTATTATGGCATTAAACAATGATTCCATGTAAAAAAAAATAGTCTCAGACCGACATTCCCGTGGGAATAATTCCCTAGTTACTTGCTTCTTTCCTTAGGCCATTATTCATTGTTCTACCTCACAGACAGATGACAAAACTCTGATAGCGCAACACAAACCGTCTACACTGAAGTGGCTCGCATTTCTATAAACACAATGGAAAAATCACTTTTTCAAAAACTAGTCTGTTAGCTATGCTGTAAAATTACTGACCTCATGGAGTCTCATCAAACATGAACACCAACAACAAGAACTTTGCGTAGCAAGCAGCAAATGCACCTATGTATATAAACCTCCCATTTTTTCATCTTTTGAAACTTTTTTTGCTTTTGTACATGAAAAAAATCACTTTTCCAAAAACTAGTCTGTTAGCTATGCTGTAAAATTACTGACCTCATGGAGTCTCATCAAACATGAACACCAACAAGAACTTTGCGTAGCAAGCAGCAAATGCACCTATGTATATAAACCTCCCATTTTTTCATCTTTTGAAACTTTTTTTGCTTTTGTACATGACAGCTATACATACAGTGGGTGCAGAAAGTATTCAGACCCCTTTACATTTTTTCACTCTTTCTTTCATTGCAGCTATTTGGTACATTCAAAAAAGTTCATTTTTTTCTCATTAATGTACACTGTGCACCCCATCTTGACTGAAAAACCCAGAAACGTAGACATTTTTGCTAATTTATTAAAAAAAAAAAAAAACTGAAATATCACATACAATTCAAATAGAAAATGCCTAGGGAAGACTGCTTCCAAAAGTATCAAAATCATCAAAAAAGGAGAAAAGAAGCATCGCCTAAAATATAACAAATTTTATTGACTTCATTATTTTAAAATACAATAAATGCAATATAAAGGTCACAAGAATAAAACCGTGCAGACACTATGGCAATACAAGTTTTACCATATTAGTAAGGTGCAAAAAGAGTTTCTAGGTAAGAAAAAAAGCCTATGAGACAGACAATTGCTAAAGTGCATATGTGGTATATAAAAATGGACATTCAAGGGGTTAAAAAATGTAGCCTCCTATGGTAAGTCCAAGTTTATAGAGAACCGTACATTTATGGACATAATAGTATCAGAAACCAAGTGGCTTTCAAGTCAAAAAATTCAGCATGATCATCTAGTGATAACGTGGCACATAAATTAATCATTACAGAGTGTATACAAAAAGATATATACAAGAGAGTGCAAATGGTTAATAGTAGAATAAGCTGACTGCAAGTGCAGGGTAGCAAATTCGCCTACAGTATTGCCAGAGAATGACGGTGTCTCATAAACAAGTATTTTCCGCTCATGTGGTGAAAGGCAGGTAAGTAGATATAAGCACGTTACCTTAGGGTGCAGGCTGGGAACCCCGACGCGCGGTTCGCGTTGGCTTTATCGAGGGGTGCGAAACGCAGTTCTCTATAAACTTGGACTTACCATAGGAGGCTACATTTTTTAACCCCTTGAATGTCCATTATTATATACCACATATGCACTTTAGCAATTGTCCGTCTCATAGGCTTTTTTTCTTACCTAGAAACTCTTTTTGCACCTTACTAATAGGGTAAAACTTGTATTGTCAGTGTCTGCACGGTTTTATTGTTGTGACCTTTATATTGCATTTATTGTATTTTAAAATAATGAAGTCAATAAAATTTGTTATATTTTAGGCGATGCTTCTTTTCTCCTTTTTTTGATGATTTTGAAATATCACAGTCATAAGTATTCAGACCCTTTGCTCAATATTGAGTAGAAGCACCCTTTTGAGGTTGAGTCTTCTTGGGAATGATGCAACAAGTTTTTCACACCTGGATTTGGGGATCCTCTGCCATTCTGCCTTTCAGATCCTCTCCAGTTCCGTCAGGTTGGATGGTGAACGTTGGTGGACAGACATTTTCAGGACTCTCCAAAGATGCTCAATTGGGTTTTAAGTCAGGGCTCTGACTGGGCCAGTCAAGAATGGTCATAGAGTTGTTCTGAAGCTACTTCTTTGTTATTTTAGCTGTGTGCTTAGGGTCATTGTCTTGTTGGAAGGTGAACCTTCGGCCAAGTCTGAGGTCCAGAGCTCTCTGGAAAAGGTTTTCATCCAGGACCTCTCTGTACTTGGCCGCATTCAGGTTTCCTTCAATTGAAACCAGTCGTCCTGTCCATGCAGCTGAAAAACACCCCCATACCATGATGCTGCCACCACCATGTTTTAGTGTTGAGATTGTATTGAGCAAGGGATGAGCAGTGCCTGGTTTTCTTCACACATACCGCTAAGAATTATCACCAAAAAGGTCTATCTTCGTCTCATTATACCAGAGAATCTTATTTCTCAGTCTGGGAGTCCTTCACGTGTTTTTAGCAAACTCTATGTGGGCTTTCGTAAATATGGCACTGAGGAGAGGCTTCCATTGAGCCACTCTGCCATAAAGGACCGACTGGTGGAGGGCTGCAGTGATAGTTGACTTTGTGGAACTTTCTCCCATATCCTTACTGCATCTGTGTGATAATTCAGTTTTTATTTTTTAATAAATTTGCAAAAATTTCTGCATTTCTGGTTTTGTTCAGTCAAGATGGGGTACAGAGTGTACATGAATGAGAAAAAAATGAACATTTTTGAATTTACCAAATGGCTGCAATGAAACAAAGAGTAAAAAATTTAAAGGGGTCTGAATACTTTCCGTACCCACTGTACATGTGGTGGGAATTTGGTACTGCATCGTGATCGAAATTGCATTTTCCAAGATTTTGGAAAGATAAAATCTAGTTGTTGAAAGATAAAATTTGGGTTAAAAAAAACCTATGAGCTAAGAGGGGGCACTGAAAATCATTCCGATATCCCAGGTTTCATAGAGACCCTTTTATTAGTCCACACACAAATTCCATAGTAAACTAATTGCATTTATGGCTGTGACTGCTGTGGCAATTGCCATGTGTCCCAGATATACACAAAAACAGGTCTAAAAGATTTAATCACAGAAAATGACACTTTTAGGGTGAAAAATACATATTTATGCACCAACATAAATCTTACCTGACCTAGATATGACTATTTCCATAACAATACATAAACACAAAAATACACATTAGGTGGCACTGGATGTAAGATTTATGGAGGCGTCCAAGTACTAAGGAAACTGCATAGATTGAGTTGAAATACTTGAACTTAAAGATGTTGTCCACTACTAGGTGCCAACCTCTGTCGCTTTCTTTGGACCGTACAAGGAAAGGATAGTGGTAATTTTGCCATGTTTCCCTTTATGAATTGTCCTGTTGAATGATTGGACGTTTTCCTTTTGGATATGGTGATATTTAATTATTTTCCACATATATTTTTTCAAAATTTAATTTTTATTTAAAGATTATATCAGTTTTAATTACAAAAATGCACATAAAAAAAGAATAAACAGGGCAATATCAGCAACAATATATCATAGAATATAAGTGTAACGTTCGATAAAACATCAAATTATAGGAAGAAAAAGAAGGGCAGTGAAGGGAACATTTTAAGCCATCAGTATTCCAATTGTGATGTTACGAAAATCCAACGGAAACCAAACATAGGGCAGTCAGGTGCAAACCAACGCAGAGCAATAGAAAGGAGAAGAAACACACCAAATAAAAGGGTGGGTCACATCAGTCTGATGAAAGGCGGTAGGCATCAGATTGCTGGAATTCAATCCAGTCTCTCCAAGTCTCACAGCATCTATCACAGTAAGTTGCAGGACTGGGCAATCAAATGTTCCATCCTATTTAGAAAGGCTATTGCATAGAACCATGCCTCCAGAGCCACATAAATTTTTTAACGAATACTCAATAAAAGGTATCTAATATTTTATTAGTAGGGGGATTTTTTCTGGTGTTCGACCATCTTATTAAGGCTATGTTCACAGGTGGCGGTTTTTTCGCGGCGGTTTTGCGATTTTGCCGCGAAAACACGAATAAGCATCCCATGCATTCCTATGGGATTCCGCAATGCTGTGCTAATGCTGCGGTTTTTACCGCAGCGGAATCGCTTTGCAGTAAAAAATGCAGCATGCTCATTAATTTAGCAGAATCGCGGCGATCCCGCACCCATAGGAATGTATTGTTCTGCTTACTTTCCACATGTGGCTGTGCACACCATGCGAAAAGTAAGCAGAACATTTGCGGATGGTACCCACGGTCCGGAGGAGAGGAGACTGTCCTCCGGGCTTTGGGTACCATATCCCTGTAAAAAATAGAATTTAAAATAAAAAATATTGTTATTCTCACCTTCCGACGTCCCGCACAGTCTTCCCGCCTCTCTCCACGCTCCCGGTCCCAGTAATCCTTTGCGAGCGATGACGTCCGTTCTCGCAGGATCGAGAAGACTCGCGGTCATTCATGCAACGTCATCGCGAATGACCGCGAGACGTCGCGATCCCGCGAGAACGGACGTCATCGCGGTAATTCTCGCAAAGGATTACTGGGACCGGGAGCGTGGAGAGAGGCGGGAAGGCTGCGCGGGACGCCGCAAGGTAAGAATAACAATATTTTTTTTTTTACTATTATTTTTTACATCCTATCTTTTACTATTGATGCCGCATAGGCAGCCTCAATAGTAAAAAAGTTGGTCACACTCGTCAAACACTTTGTTTGACGAGTGTGACCAACCTGTCAATCAGTTCTCCAAGCGATGCTACAGACTTGCAAAATGCTAGTTTTTCCGCTGGAAAATCGCGGGAATTTAAAATGCTATTTTCCCGCGGGACGGAATTCTCGCAGTAATTTCCGCGAGAGTTCCGCTAGGTGTGAACGTAGCCTGAATTAATTAAATAGTGATTGTCGTTAGTCAACGTGCTAATTTTTAAGGTCTTTACCATGGTATGGAGGAAGACTACATCGTAACATGAGATGTTACATTATGGTGACATGGGCCCGAACCCTGGACGAAGCGTTCTGCGCGAAACGCATGTTGGGTGTGGTGGGCATCTGATATCTACACTTTGTAGTAAATATGCAATATTTGATTTGGTCTATATACTATAATCTATTCTTTAACAGATTTAATCACACACTGGCTGCTCCTGCCCCTGCATACCATTCACTCCTCTCTGCTACCTCTCTGCATACCATTCACACCTCTCTGCTACAATAACCTCACCCCCTGCTGCAACTTGTCAACTGAGCCAGGGTCTGTTCTTCACAAGTACCCAGGTTGCAAAAGAACTGAATAAGATCAAAGTTTTGAAGGCTGCAGGTCCTGACGGCATCAATGCAAGACTAAACAAAACCTGTGGGCACCAGCTGAGTGAGATCATTACATATCTGTTCAATATGAGCCTGAGAATGGGTATAGTACCACAACTGTGGAAATTATCGTGTGTGGTACCGGTTCCGAAGAAACCTTATCCGAAAGACCTTAATGACTATAGACCTGTAGCATTGACATCACACCTGATGAAGGTATTAGAGAGATTGGTTCTCACACGTCTCCGTCCTCTAGTGAGCTCGGATATGGACCCTCTCCAGTTTGCCTACAGGCCGGGCATTGGTGTGGATGATGCCATTATCCACCTTCTAGATAGGACTCTCTCTCACCTGGAGAAACCTGGGAACACTGTGAGAATAATGTTCTTCGATTTCTCTAGTGCTTTTAACACCATACAGCCAGGTCTACTGAGAGACAAGCTGGGCCTTGTTGGTGTGGACCTCCAACTCTCCACCTGGATCCTTAACTACCTCACGAACCGACCTGAGTTTGTAAAGGTTCGGGACAGTGTGTCAGACACGGTGATCTGCAATACAGGGGCACCTCAAGGTACAGTTCTTGCCCCTTTTCTCTTCACACTGTACACTGCGGATTTTAGGTGCAACTCATCTAGCTGCTACTTGCAGAAGTATTCTGATGACTCTGCAATAGTAGGCCTCATCACAGGAGGTGATGAAAGAGAGTACAGAGACACTAACCAAGCTTTTGTGGAGTGGTGTCAGAGGAACCACCTTAGGATTAATTCCGGGAAGACCAAGGAATTGGTGGTGGACTTTCGCAAGGGCAAAAATCCACCAGTAGTGGTGAACATTCAGAGAAATGACATTGAGATAGTCGACACCTATAAGTACCTTGGTGTGATCCTCAATAATAAGCTTGACTGGGCCCATCACTTGGATGCAGTGTACAGGAAGAGCCAAAGCAGGCTTTATCTGCTCAGAAGGCTGAGAGCCTTCGGAGTTAGAGGGGCACTCCTTGCATCCTTCTTCAACTCTGTTGTGGCATCAGTCATCTTCTTTGGGGTGGCGTGCTGGGGTAGTGGCATATCAACCAGGGACAGGAATAGGCTGGACAAACTGATTAGAAGGGCCAGCTCTGTCCTGGGATGCCCCCTTGATCCAGTTCAGGAAGTAGGCGACAGGAGGATACTGGCCAAGGTGAGCTACATGGTGCAGAATGATTCCCATCCCATGCATGAGACCGTGACAAAGATGTGCAGTACTGTCAGTGACCGGCTACTTCATCCTAAATGTGAGAGGGAGCGCTATTGAAAGTCCTTCCTTCCTGCTGCAGTTAGGCTGTATAACCAGCACTGTCCAAAACGGAGAACGACCCAAACAGTGAACTGATAGATCCAAAGTTGTGACAGTCCGGTTACATTCCCCCCCCCCCCCCCCCCGTATATGTACCTACCTACTGTCAATGTAATGCCTTTATGCATCTGTATCTGTACTTGTTCCTGCCTTGCTGCTGTAATGCTCTGAATTTCCCCATGGTGGGACGATTAAAGGATTATCTTATCTTATCCACCGATAATGCCTGGGCTTATTACTAGCACTTTAACTGTGGTCTGGATTATATGACACTTTGTCTCATTACCTTAGATCCATATCTTACAAGGATGTATCTTTTATGAAACCCATTTTGGGGATTCACAGTGTTTACAAGCACTTGCACTTTATAAATATTTGGATATTGTGTATTTATATGCATTATGTACTCCCCAGGACTGTTTAAGTGAGACATACATAATATCAATTCATTGTTCTCATATCAGGTGTTCCCACCTCTTTTCCTGTTCCTGGTTTCTTGTGTACCCTCCTTCTGCTGCTCTTTGAAAAATATATTTATTATTGTATTTTAACTTAGTTTAATAAAAATGTTTTTTTAACCCATTAAGGAAAAGTTGTATACCTATCAGTGTTTGTGGGCCTGTTTGGGTAATTGAGTGAGTCTGAAATCACTTAGATGATGCAGCACTATTGACAGCACATTGGGGTTTAACCTCTGAGATCTAAGTCATCTTCAATCTCCATTGCTAGAGCAGGAGCTCAGTTATCATTAGATACCTGGAATCCACTTTACATGGGCGTTCTGGTGTTTATGCTATGGCGTATCATCAGCATAACTCATCTTAATAGACACTGTAAAACTGTGAATTGGTGGTCATTAGGAGCTAAGATTTTAATATTCTGCCCTATTTAAAAAGTTATTTCAGTCTTCATAAATTATCACCTCTCCACTGATGAGTCTCCAGGAAAAGGGTAAAGCTCAACCCCTTACCCCAATGGCTACAGAGGGACATAGGGGATACATACAGAGCTTATCTCCGTACATTATGTTGCGATCTTGCCTTATTTAGACTTTCAACAATATAATAGAGCGGACATTAATTCTAGAGTACTCCGACTCTGACCTAGGCTGCGCAAAGCTGATAAGTAAGCTGCAGAAATGTCAAGGGAATGTCAGCTTATTGCTCCAGAGGTGAAAGATTACAATAATTTCTTCTACAGTAAAATAAGACAATATTGTAAAGGAAATACATCTGGAATTAAAAAAAAATACTAATTCTTCACACATAGGAGCCCTTCCAATTATATACGGCAATTAAAGGGAATCTGTAAGCAGGTTTTTGCTATGTACACCATGAGGAAGGGGGTTAAAACACAGATTTCAGGGATTCCTCTCTTTATCAAGCTATTGTTTTAGCATCAGCAGCTTATCATTGCTGAGACTAGCTGGTGCAGCCTTGGTCCAACATGCCCCCTCCTGTGATAAGTACCTCTCTGCCTATGGACTTTGTACATACAGAGGCTGGTGTGTGGGTGGGAGAGTGTGGTTAGCTTTTTCCATTGCTAAATCTAATAGCTCTGATTGTGTGAGAACACGGCTGCCCCATTAAACAGACTAATACATTTTGTTGAATTCAGCTTCTCTTTGCTGACATTATGCTACTCTCAGATGCGGCAGCAAAAACCTGCTGACAGATGCCCTTTCACAGTAAAAAAATAAATAAATACAATTTCTTATATAATAGTCCTAATTTGATCCAGTCCCACATACTGTTTAACATATAATACTGAGATCAAGACTGTGACTGCCTACCAGGTCTCGATGTAGTACCCAGTTTGCATGCAGATAATGAATTCCATCCAGAATCTGGTATAGCAAAGATTTCACCATTGATCGAGGTAGCTGCATGGGCTTCTTATTTGCTTTTGAGGCACGATGAAACTTGATGATATGCTACAATGCAAACACATATTTTGGTATTCAAATATATCATATCTAGAAAAATATCTGTAACAGAGCAAAATGTTAGGTCATAAAGCCTGATCAAAAAAACCCAAAAAAGCACAATAGGGTCTTATCCAAGTAGTAAAGAGGAAACAAAGGCTAAATGTGCTCACCTCATGGGATTGTGTGTAACACAACCACTAGAAATGCATAAATTCCAGCTGCTGCAGCTTTCACATAGTAGTATATAGAATAGGCCAAGAGCAATGGAAGTATCCTGTGCTGCTGAACAAATGACGAACCAAGAAAGATTAAATGAATGGTGGCTTATTGTCAACACGTTTCAGAGTCACTTCGACTCCTTCAAGACAACCACCTTTGTGGTTGTCATGATGAAAGAGTTGGAGTGAGGAGTTGGAGTGACTCTGAAACGCGTCGACAATAAGCCACCATTCCTTTAATGTTTCTTGGTTCGTCATTTGATCAGCAGCACAGGATACTTCCATCACCTTTGGCCTATTCAAGGTCTTAAAGCTGACTCTACTTTCTTCTCATGAACACACTGGATTCATATAGTGTGCACCGTGTATTAATTTTGCACCAATTTGACAACTAGAAAAAGAATCATTATATAGCACAGTATATAAAAAAGGGAATCAGTCATGATCAAAACCCACACAAAACATCCACTTACATTGTCACTTATCTTTTGAAAGGTCAACCAATCATTTATAAATGATTTTGTTATGGAATAGTGAAACAAAAAAACGTTTAATTTCTATGCAAATAACGCTGAAGATGCTCTGAATGCGGTGATCTGAGCACTTTGGTAGTCTCTACTTCTGTTCTCTGCCTAGTGCTACCTTCCTCTTCTTGATGGACAGCTCATTGGCTTGATTTCATAGCCAGTGAGCTGGTAGTTAAGCATAAAAGTGACAATAGGTGGTAAATAGCCCCAGAAAGACAGAGGCTCAGAAAGTGCTGCGATCACCCCCAGAAGACCACACCTTCATTTGCTTATGCATTAAAAAGTTGGTTTATAGAGTTACAGTGCAGCAGATTTTATAGTCATTTTATATGTAAAGCTGGAGTCACACATAGCGACTCACCAGCGATCCCGACAACTATATCAACTTGTCAGGATCGCTGGTGAGACGCTATGTGATCGTTGGTAAGCTGTCACACAGACAGCTTCACCAGCGATCAGCACAGCGACGCCGAGCGCGCGGCGTCGCTGTGTTCGTTAGTTACCAGCGCACTGATGCAGGGAGCTGGTAACTAACGTACACATCGGGTATCCAAGGGACGTGCGTCCCTTAGATACCCGATGTGTACGTTAGTTACCAGGTCCCTGCATCAGCGCGCTGGTAACTAACGTACACATCGGGTATCTAAGGGACGCACGTCCCTTGGATACCCGATGTGTACGTTAGTTACCAGCAGATCGCTGGTCTCCCGCCTGTCACACGCAGCGATGCGTGCTGGCCAGCGGGAGACCAGCGACAAAAGATATGTCCAGAGGTTATCTACAGCGATCAGCGATACCGGCAGGGGGGCCGGTCGCTGATCGCTGTCACACACAGCGATATCGCTGGTGAGATCGCTGTTGTGTCACAAAACTTGTGACTCAGCAGCGATCTCGCTAGCTTGATCGCTATGTGTGACGGGGCCTTAAGTGTGTGTGTGTGTAGCCCATTCACTATCTCTATCTATCCCCCACTACCTCAAGATGGCTGGACTATCATTGTAAATACACATCTGTACTTTGTATCTCCTACACCTCATTGTAGGTTGTAAGCTCTCACGACCAGTGTCGTTTTATTTTGCTTTAATTATCGTATTGTTAACGTTATTAGTGATGGGCGAGCACTAAAATGCTCGGGTGCTCGTTGCTCGGGTCGAACAAATTGGAATACTCGGGTACTTGGACAGAACAACAAGCTCAATGTAAGTCTATGGGAGACCCGAGCATTTTTGCCGCAATCCCCCACCGGGGTTCCTTTAAAGGTCTAAAAACGTATGAAAATGATGGAAACACTGCTCAAATGACACGGGGACATCAAACGTGGGGTACACCTCCACCTTTGGCAGAACAAGTATTTGACGCACAGCCTAAACACCCACACTTGTTACAAATTTGACACTGGCTGTAGCTGCACGGAACACGTAAACCCTTTTGATCTAGTGGCGGTGGATGATGAGACTTGGAGGAAGGCTTAATTAAAAAAAATAGGCCCAGTTTCTAGGAGCGGGTCTCCTAGACTTGGAATGCCCATACACTTAGCGTATGGGCTGGCAAATATTTCCCCTTGGGGGTGTAAATATTTTTTAAATTTTGGTGACGGCCATCATAACACCCTGGCAAAAACAGAGTGGCCGGAGCATGATTGAATACGTTCACCCTGGTGTTCAAGTGGTGGTGGATGGTGAGGATGAGGAGAAGGAGGAGGACACCAAATAACAAAAAAACACGAAGCTTATATCCATGTTTGGTTGTGAAGAGGTGCATGTGAATACACCTCCCAAAAAAACACTACATTGGAGTTTATGCTTCGCTGTCATCATTTGGTGGTGTCGCGAAGTCAGGCTCAATCCATCCCTAGTTCATTTTTATAAGAATCAGCCTGCCTGCATCTCCGTAGAAAGGCAAATGCACTTATCTGTGATAATGCTACCAGCAGCACTAAAAACCCGCTTGGACAAAACGCTAGCAGCAGGGCTGGCCAGGACCTCCAAGGCGTAGAGAGCCAGCTCAGGCCACGTGTCCAGCTTGGATACCCAATAATTAAAAGGCACAGTGGAATCACGGAGGATGTTGGTACGGTCAGCAAGGTACTCCCTCAGCATCTTAGAAACTATTGCATTTCTTGTGAGATTACCCCGCGCCTCAGTGCATGGGCGATGGGAGGGACTTAGAAAACTGTCCCAGAATGTTGCCAGTGTTCCCCTGCCTCTGCTGGAGTGGACTTGTGTCTATGTCCCTTGTCCTGCTTTGTTGGCCAACAAAATGTTATCTCTGCTGCCAGTGTTTTGAGAAGGGAATTTTTTTAAAAACTCTGCAACGATGGCCCTATGGTACTGCACCATTTTGGTACAGTACCCCTGGAACAAGAGATTGAAAGTTATTCTTGTAGCATGGGTCTAAAAGAGTCACTAGCCAGTAATGACTGTTACACAATATTTTGACAATACGAGGGTCACGGGAAAGGCAGCGCAACAAAGTCAGCAATGCGTGCCAGACTGGTAACAGGCAAGCCTTCCGTGTCCTCACCAACAGGACGATTGACCAAGTTGTCCTCCTCCTCCTCTTTGTCCTCAGGCCATCCACGCTGAACAGACAATATGACAGTTGTGGTTGTAGTCCCGTCTATAGCACATGAAAGTAGCTCCTGTTCTTCCTCCTCCTACTCCTCTTCCTCATTGTCAACCAATCCACGTTGGGATGACATGAGGCTGGGCTGTGTGTAATCACCCTGTATGGTTCCTTGATCCATGTCCTCATGCTCCGACTGCAATGCATCCTCTTTCATTGTGAACAGAGAGCTTTTCAGAATGCAGATGAGCGGGATAGTGACGCTAATTATAGCGTCATGGCCGCTCACCATCTTGGTGGACTCCTCACTCAAAGTTTTGGAGGATGCTACATATGCCTGACATCCATGTCCACTCCTGAGGTCTTATGTGTGGTGTCAAACCTGAAACACGACAGCCTTGTTGATGCTGGTATTCAACAACTGCCCGCTTCTGTTCACAAATCCTTTCCAACATATGGAGTGTAGAGTTCCAATGTGTGGGGACATCACACACCAGTCGGTGAAGCGGAATCTACAATCGCTGCTGAATCACGGCAAAGGCGGCTGAAGCTGTAGCTGACTTTGTAAAATGTGCACACAGGCGGCGTACTTTAACCAGCAGATCTGGCAGCTCCGGATAGCTTTTTAGAAAACGTTGAACTAGTTTCAGCTCATGAGCCACGCATGGTACGTGTGTCAGTTCGCCTAGCCTCAGAGCCGCCACCAGCTTCCTGCCATTGTCACACACAACCATGCCTGACTGGAGATTCAGCAGTGTCAGCCACACATCTGCCTGCTCTTTCGGAGCGGTCAGCAACTCTTCAGCATTGTGCATTTTCTCACCTAAGCAAATTAGCTTCAGCAGAGCCTAGCCTGTTGCCGCTTTGCTTTGGCAGTGCTGCAGTGCTTCCAGCTTGTGACTGATGTGCTCCTTTCGGACATGGAGGCTGAAGAGGAGGAGGTGGTGGTGCAGGAGCTGTACACAGTGGGAGCAACCCTGATTGACGTAGGGCCCGCAATCCTTGGCATCGGGAGGACGTGTTCCATCCCAAGGTCTGACTGGGTCCTGGCTTCCACTATGTTAACCTAGTATGCAGTCAGTGAGCTGTAATGTCCCTGCCACAAGCACTTGTCCATGTGTCCGTGGTTAGGTGTACTTTCCCAGTAACTGCATTGTTAAGGGCACGGGTAATGTTGTGGGACATGTGCTTGTGTAATGCCGGGACGACACAGCGGGAGAAATTGTGGCGGCTGGGGACCGAGTACCTTGGGACAGCCGCCGACATCAGGTTGCAGAAAGCTTCCGTCTCCATGAGCCTAAAAGGCAACATTTCATCCACAAGCAGATGAGAAATATGAGAATTGAGTACTGTGGCCTGTGGGGCGTTGGGTGCATTTTTATGCTTATGTTCCAATGACTGGGGTTTGGACAACTGAAGGCTGTGCTGGGACAAGGACGTGCTTGATGATGCTGGTATCTGACTGTGGGCAACGGCAGGTGCAGGGCATGAGGCATCTTCGCATGCCCCGTGGACAGGGGATTGGCTTGCACGCACAACAGTGGAAGAAGCAGTGGTGTCACCCGCAGACACTGTTCCTAAAGCCTGGGGTTGGGCCCACAAAGTCGGGAGCTTTGCTGACATGTGCCTGATCATGCTGGTGGTGGTAAGGCTGGTAGTTTTGCTACCCCTGCTGATGCTGGCATGACAGGTGTTACAAATGGCCTGTTTGGGGTTATCGGCAGAGTCTTTAAAAAATAACCAGACTCGGGAAGACCTAACAGTTGGACTGGCAACTTCCGTCATGTTGGTGTTACGGGGAATGGTTGCACGCCTTCTGTCTGCAGCCACCACACTTTTTCTTCCTGCCTGAAATGGTGCAATGTCTACCTTCCCCTGTGTGCTGCTGTCCTCGCTGTGCATGTCCTCCTGCCAGGTTGGGTCTGTTACTACATCATCCACCACTTCATCTTCCACTTCCCCACCCTGGGCCTCCTGCTGACTTTCCGGTAATTGTGTCTCATCATCGTCCACCTCTTGTGACCGTGGCTGCTCAAAGATTTGTGCATCGCTACATGGAATATCATCTTGCCCCGCTTCAAGTGGACCGGGTGAGAGGCACAAATCTCCAAATGGAAAACTTAACAGCTCTTCGGAGTGTCCGAGCGTGGGATCAGTTGTCTCAGGGCACTTAGAATGGTGGGAGGAAGGAGGATAAGGATAAGGAATATGCAAATATACAGTCCCGATTCACAGCAACTGTGACTTGACCGTGTTGAAGACAAGTTGCTGGTGGTGGTGGATAAGTAACTGGATGTATTATCCGCTTTCCAACTAACAACCTTTTCACACTGCTCGGGCTTTAATAGTGCTGTTTTGCTGCGATCCTCTAGGACTTTGGACACTAAGGTTCAGCTAGAAGATGTGGGTGTTTTTGGTGGCCCAATTTCAGCTTGCCCATGTCCTCGGCCTTGGCCTGCACCATCACCATCACGTCCACTTCCCCGTCTCTTGCCACGCACCTTGTCCATTGTAAATGGACTAGAATATTAGACACGTTCAATACAAAAGGGTGATTTGGGAGGCAACTTGTATGTGATACATGTGCTGCAAAATCACACTTTTACCTATCTGTACTTTAGGTTAAAATGTGTTTTGCCTTATCAGATTTAAAAAGTACTATAACAGACTGCAAATAAAATACAATGTATAGGCCTAAAATGACCAAATTTTTGGCAAGGATAAATGAGGCATGTTAGGGAGATACCACAACCAAAAATTTCTGGCCTGTATTTTTTATAAATATATTTGTGCTAAATACTGCTGTATATAAGTCCAGTGACACCCAGGACCAAAAAAGAAAACGGCCGTAAACTGGCCAAACTTTGAGCACACACAGATATGAGCTTGCACGGAGATACCACACCGAAAAATGTGTGGTCTGTATGTTTTTTAATAGTTTGCTAAATAGTGCTGTATATAAGTCCAGTGACACCCAGGACCAAAAAAGAAAACCGGCCTAAACTGGCCAAAATTTGAGCGCACAGATAAGAGCTGGCACGCAGATACCAAAACTACTTTTTTTTTTCTTGTGGCTATATACTGCTGTATATAAGTCCAGTTACACCCAGGACAAAAAAAGAAAACAGCTGTAAACTGGCCAAACTTTGAGCACATAGAAATGAGCTGGCACGCAGATACCATACCGAAAAATGTGTGGCCTATATTTTTTTTAATTTTTGGAGTAAATACTGCTGTATATAAGTCCAGTGACACCCCGGACAAAAAAGGAAACAGCCGTAAACTGGACAAACTTGGAGCACACACAGAAATACCACTACGACAATTTTTTTTTTTTTTTGGGGGGGGAATACTGCTGTATATAAGTCCAGTGACACCCCAGACAATAAAGGAAATAGCCGTAAACTGGACAAACTTGGAGCACACACAGAAATACCACTACGACAATTTTTTTTTTATATTTATTTTTATTTTTAGGGTGAAAATACTGCTGTTGCTGTACATAAGTCCAGTGACACTCCAGACAAAAAAAGAAACAGCCGTAAACTGGCCAAACTTTGAGCACACACAGATATGAGCTGGCGCGCAGATACCACTCCGTAAAATGTGTGGCCTGTTTTTTTTTTTGGTTTTTTTGGGGGGCTAAATAGTGCTGTATATAAGTACAGTGCCAGAACGCAAAAAAAAATGAATTTAGGGCTAAAAAGACCAAAATTTTTAGCAGACGGATGGATGAGGCGTGTCACAGATATACCACACTGTAAAATATGTGGCCTGTCTGTATTTTTTGGGGGGTTCAGCAAAATAGTGTTAAGAAATTGTGTAAGACACTCAAAAAAAAAAAAAAAACTACTCAACCGTACCACATAAAAAATAAATATTTCTCTGCACACTCAAAAGGGATGTTTGGGACCCCTTTAAAATTGCTGGATTTTCACGCTGTGCTAGGAAAAGGATCTGGCTGTATTGTGCACGGTCAAAAAGCAAGTGGAGGAAAAAAAAGGGCTCTGGATTGCTTTGCAATAAAAAAGCTCTATTAGCCCTGGCCCCAAAAAATTTTCAAAGCCAATTACACCTGGGGGTAGGTATATATGGCCTATATATCCCACAGGTAGCAGCAGCAGCACCAGAACACAGGACCCTCTTGATGTATGCACTGATGTGAGACCTTGCACTGATGTGTATACAGCAACATACACTACCCTGCCTGCCTAACACTGGAACCTATATACTCCGGAATTAGTCCTTAGAAGGACTGTTGGTTTAGCTGGATTTGCGTTGTTTAGGATGGTAGACCCCACACTCACTAATAAATCCCCAATTCTGACCCTATCAAGGCAGCAGCTCTCCCTACATTATCTCAATCCAGAGCTGAATGCGGCGAGCAGGGCAGCGTCCGGTCTCTTATAACCCTGATGATAATGTGCGACCAGCCAATCACTGCATGACCACAACAAAGAAGGCTTCGGCGTTTCATTGCCTGGCAGACAATCCCTGCATCGTTATTGGTTCTGTAAAGTCCGCCAAAAAAGCTGGGTGGAGACCTGAGTTCTCGCCGAGTAATCCCGGAAATGCTCGGTGCTCTCAGAGTACACAGAGTACAGTGATACTCGGGCGAGTACCAAGTAGTGCCGAACATGTTCGCTCATCACTAGTTGTTACTTAAGACTGTTATGTTTGAAACTGTTAAACTGTAAAGCGCTGCGGAATATGTTGATGCTATATAAGATTATTATTATTATTATTATTATAATAAATAAGAGGTAAAGTTTGGCTTGTCTTTCAAAGTGCTACTTGACAATATAAACAGTTTGGGTTCCTGGATAGTCATGACATATTCCTCGAGATCTATTTTTAATTATTTTATGTGGGGTATGGATGTCTTTTTGAAAATATGTACTGTACTATTACAAATAGATATACAGTTGTGTGAAAAAGTGTTGCCCCCTTGCTGATTTCCTATTCTTTTGCATGTTTGTCACACTTAAATGTTTTAGATCAGCAAACAAATTTAAATATTAGACAAAGATAACACAAGTAAACACAAAATGCAGGTTTTTAAATTAAGATCTTTATTATTAAGGGAAAAAGAAATCCAAACCTACAGGGCCCTATGTGAAAAAAGTGATTGCCCCCTCAACCTAATATTTGGTTGAGCCACCCTTAGCAGTAACAACTGCAATCAAGCGTTTGGGATAACTGGCAATGAGTCTTTTACAATGCTCTGGAGGAATTTTGGCCCACTCGTCTTTGCAGAATTGTTGTAATTCAGGCTCATTGGAAGGTTTCTGAGCATGAACCGCCTTTCCAAGGTCATGCCACAGCATCTCAAATCATATTAAGGTTAGGACTAGTGATGAGCGAGTGTTCTCCTTGCTCGGGTCTCCCCGAGAATGCTCGGATGGTCTCCGATTATTTTGGAGTGCTTGGAGATTTTGTTTTCGTTGCCTTAGCTACATGATTTGCGACTGCTAGACAGCTTGAATACATGTATGGAATGCCTGTTTGATAGGGGATTCCCACATGTATTCAGCCTGTCTACAAGTCGCAATTCATGCAGCTGAGATGACGAAAACTAAATCTCCGAGCACGCCAAAATACTCAGAGATCACCCGAGCATGCTCGGGGAGACCTGAGCAATGATGCTGCTCGCCCATCACTAGTTAGGACTTTGACTAGGCCACGTCAAAGTCTTAATATTGTTTTTCTTAAGCCAGAGATGGACTTGCTGGTGTGTTTTGGATCATTGTCCTGCTGCATAACCCAAGTGAGCTTCAACATGAGGTCACGAACAGATGGAAGGACATCCTCCTTCAGGATTTCTTGGTAGACTGCAGAATTCATTGATCTATTTAACACAGCAAGTCTTCCAGGTAATGAAACCGCAAAACAACCCAGACCACCAATATAGTGTTACTTCTATGCCAAATATAATGGGACATACACCATCCAAAAAACTCTTTTGTCTCGTCAGTCCACAGAATATTCTCCCAAAAGACTTGGAGACCATCAAGATGTTTTCTGGCAAAACTGAGATGAGCCTTGAAGTTCTTATTGCTCAGCAGTGGTTTTCGTCTTGGAACTCTGCTATGCAGTCCATTTTTGCCCAGTCTCTTTCCAACGGTGGCGTCATGAACACTGACCTTAACTGAGGCAAGTGAGGCCTGCAGTTCTTTGGATGTTATTGTGGGGTCTTTTATGACCTCTTGGATGAGTAGTCATTGTGCTCTTGGGGTAATTTTGGTTGGCCGGCCACTCCTGTGAAGGTTCACCACTGTTCCATGTTTTCGCCATTTGTGAATAATGGCTCTCACTCTGGTTCGCTGGAATTCCAAAGCTTGAGAAATGGCTTTTTAACCTTTTCCAGACAGAGAGATCTCATTTGCTCTAAAATTTCTTTGGAACGCAGCATGATGGATAGCTTTGGAGGAAATTTTGGTCTAATACACTTTGACAAGCAGGTCCTATTTACCGTATTTTTCGGACTATAAAATGAACTTTATTCCTCCAAAAATTTTGAAGGGAAATACGGGTGCATCTTATAGTTGGAATATACTTATAAATACTATATCTCGAGACGAGATCTCGTTTCCGAGATCTCAATCTGAGCATGCACCGCCCTCGGCGGCCATTTTCCCGAAGGTAACCGCATCGCAGCAATGGATATGCTGCGCCTCCGGGCTTTTACAAGATGCCGGTGGAACCCCCCGCACCACAGAGCACCACCACCGAACCTGCCGCACCAGCCTGGGATGGGATCTCCCGGAGAACACTGCACCTGCCGCACCAGCCTGGGATGGGAGTCATATCGCGCTGCTGATCCCACCCCAGATAAGCTGAATTCGGACTGTAAGATGGACCCCCTTTTGACACTATTTTTTTTCCCCTATTTTCCTTCTGAAAATTTGGGGTGCGCTTTATGGTCCATTGCATCTTATAGTCCGAAAAATACGGAAAGTGATTTAAGTTTAAGTGATTCCATGATTGAGAATAGGTGTGGCAGTAATCAGGCCTGTGTGTGGTTAGGGAATCTGAACCTCGCTTCCCAAAGATGTGATAAACCATAGTTAATTTATATTATAACCCTTTCGCGCCAGAGCCTGTTTTTGCCTTTGTGACCCGGCCAATTTTTTCAATTCTGACCAGTGTCACTTTATGAGGTAATAACTCTAGAGTGCTTCAATGGTAAAATTTCTTTGACATGACTTGCGTTTGTTAAAAAAATGGAAATTTGGCAAAAATTTTGAAAATGTCGCAATTTCCAAACTTTTATTTTTTATGCCCTTAAAAAAATCAGAGAGTCATATCGCACAAAATAGTTAATAAATAACATTTCACATATGTCTACTTTACATCAGCATAATTTTTGAAACATATAGTCTGTATTTTTCGGACTATAAGACGCACTGGACCATAAGATGCTCCCCAAATTTTCATAAGGAAAATAGGGAAAAAAATAATGTGTCGAATGGGGGTCTGTCTTAGAGTCTGAATTTATCTTACCAGGGAAGGGATCCGACACAGGTGGAGGAGTGGTCACAGGGGTCATTCGGTTGTCCAGGCTGGTGCGGTGGTGGCGGCTCTGTGCTGGGGCACTGTGCTGAGGCAGGTGGGCTGTGCTGGGGCAGGTTGGTTGTGCTGGGGCTGGTAGACTGTGCTGGGGCAGGTGGGTTGTGCCGGGGCAGGTGGGCTGTGCCGGGGCAGGTGGGCTGTGCCGGGGCAGGTGGGCTGTGCTGGGGCAGGTGGGCTGTGCTGGGGCACTGGGCTGTGCTGGGGCAGGGGGTCTCTGTGGTGTGGTGGTGGCGGCGGGCTGTGCTCCCGTGCAGGGACGGTGGCTCCGATGCAGGAGCAGCGGCTCTGCCGGCATTTCCTCAAAGCTCGGGAATATGGACGCCGGGAAGATTGCCGCCGGTCCGGGGACGGTGCATGCTCAGGTTCAGATCTTGTCCCGAGATTCACCATGATTTGAATCTAGTCTCTCGAGATCTCGGGACGAGATCTGAACCTGAGCACGCGCCTTCTCCGGACCGGCGGCCATCTCAGAGGCCACCGCAACATGGCAGCAACGGATGTGCGGGGGCCTCCAGGCTTTGAGGAAATGCCGGCGGAGCCCCCCATAGAGCACAGAGAGCCGCTGCCCCTGCACTGGAGCACGCCCCGCCGCACCCTCACCAGCCACAGGTGTATATTGCGATGATAAGACGCACCCCCCCCCCCCACTTTCCCCAAAAATGTTTGGGGGGAAAAAAGTGCGTCTTATGGTCCGAAAAATACGGTAATTTATTTTTGTTAGAAAGTTGTAAGGGTTAAAAGTTGACCAGCGATTTCTCATTTTTCCAACCAAATTTACAAGACCATTTTTTTTTTTAGAGACCACCTCACATTTGAAGTGAGTTGGGGGGGTCAATATGACAGAAAATACCCAAAAGTTACACCATTCTAAAAACTGCACCCCTCAAGGTGCTCAAAACAACATTCAAGAAGTTAATTAACTTTTTACGTGCTTCACACGAACTGAAGCAATGTGGAAGGAAAAAATGAACATTTAACTTTTTTCAAACACATTTTACTTCAGAACCAATTTTTTTTAATTTTCACAAGTGTAAAAAGAGAAATTGAACCACAAAATGGGGGTAAACCACTGTTTGGGTGCACGGCAGAGCTCGGAAGGGAAGGAGCGCCGTTTCACTTTTTCAATGCACAATTGGTTGGAATTGAGATCGGACGCCATGTCGCGTTTGGGAGTCCCTGAAGTGCCTAAACAGTGGAAACTAGACCCCCTAAGGAACCTAGCTAGATGTGTGGTGAGCACTTTGAATCTCCAAGTGCTTTACAGAAGTTTGTAACGTAGAGCCGAGAAAATAAAAAATCTTATTTTTTTCCACAAAAATGACCTTTTCGCCCCCCAAACTTTTATTTTCCCAAGGGTGATAGGACAAATTGCACAACAACTTTGGGGGTCTAATTTCTCCTGAGTACGCTGATACCCATATCTGGAGGTAAACCACTGTTTGGGCATACGGCAGAGCTCGGAAGGGAAGTAGTAACGTTTTGGAATGCAGACTTTGATGGAATGGTCTGCGGGCGTCATGTTGCGTTTGCAAAGCCCCTGATAATAATCTAATAATAATAATCTTTATTTTTATATAGCGCTAACATATTCCGCAGCGCTTCACAGTTTGCACACATTATTATCATCACTGTCCCCGATAGGGGATTTGGATTGTGAGCCCCATCAGTATGTCTTTGGAATGTGGGAGGAAACCGGAGTACCCGGAGGAAACCCACACAAACACAGGGAGAACATACAAACTACTTGCAGATGTTGACCTTGGTGGGATTTGAACCCAGGACTCCAGGGCTTAACAGTAAAAACCCCCCACAAATGACCCCATTTTGCAAACTAGACCACCCAAGGAACTTATCTAAATGTGTGGTGAGCATCTTGAACCCCCAAGTGCTACACAGAAGTTTGTAACATAGAGCCATGAAAATAAAAAAAATCATTTCTTTCCACAAAAATAATATATTCGCCCCCAAATTTTTATTTTCCCAATGGTAATGGGAGAAATTAGACCCCCAAAGTTGTTGTGCAATTTGTGGGGGTAAACCACTGTTTGGGCGCACAGCAGAGCTCGGAAGGGAAGGAACGCTGTTTGACTTTCAACGCAGAGTTGGCTGGAATTGAGATCGGACGCCATGTCGAGTTTGGAGAGTCCCTGATGTACCTAAACAGCGGAAACCCCCTAATTTTAATTTCAAGTCTAACCCTAATCGCAAACCCTAACCATAACCCTAACCACAACCATAACACCAACACACCCCTAACCCTAATCCCAACCCTAACCACAAACATAACACTAACCTCAACCCTAATTTTAGCCTCAATCCTAACTTTAGCCCCAACCCTAACTTTAGCCCCAACCCTAACCTTAACTTTAACCTATCCCTAACTTTAGCCTAACCCCAACTCTAACCTAACACTAACCCTAACTTTAGCCTAACACTAACCCTAACTATAGCACTAACCTTAACCTGCCTTATCTGTTTGTTTGTTTTTTTACTTTATAACAAGATCGCTGACTGGCACAGCTGTTGCCAGCAGCACTTGTCACACTGTTTCTCCTCTAATCTCTCACTGACAAGAGATCAGAGGAGAAACAGCATTATTATGAGGCAGATCACCGGGGAAAGTTTGTTGCTACAACAAACTTTCCCAGTGATTTGTCTCATTGGCTGGTGTGATGCTGATGTCATCAGGACCTGAACCAATCAGGTCTTGATGAGGTCGGGGGTCACAGGAAGCGTTGTGCGCTGGAATCCCCTCATTATAAGGTACGTGGGGGTCCCGATCAGCACAAAACCGCCAACCGTAGACAAACATCAGCGCTGCACAAAGCCCTGCTAGCGCTGACGTATATCTACCGTTGGTGATCATGAAGAGGTTAAGGTGGGGGGAAATCATTTTTTCACAAAAGCCCTGTAGGTTTGGATTTCTTTTTCCCTTAATAATAATGACCTTCATTTAAAAACTTCATTTTGTGTTTACTTGTGTTATCTTTGTCTAATATTTAAATTTGCTTGGTGATCTGAAACATTTAAGTGTGACAAACTTACAAAAGAACAGGAAATCAGGAAGGGGCAAACGCTTTTTCATGGAGCTGTAAAAACTATATTACTTAAAGGGTTTGTCCCACAAACTAAGTATACTTTAATAAATCTTTAAAGTAGTTCCACAATTAGATGTGTTTTAAAAAAAATGTCCCTGTGCTTATAATCTTATAAATGTGCACCTGCTTGTTACTGTGTAATGGCTGTGTCTTACCGTACAGGGTCATGGTCGAATTATACCACAGCTTCTGGGCCCTCATACCTAATTAGCAATCAATGTATTTGGCACCTAATGAGTGTACTTGTTTTTTATTTTTATTCTAAGTGGGTATTACCAGACAGTTTTCTCTTGGGTGTGTACTTCTCCCCGTATAATGCTTACCATCATAAGTAGGCAGCAACCCTCAAAGGAAAGAAGGACATACCCCCATAGCTTGGAGCAGATTTCTCATCATCTGAGATGTAATGATACAGCTCTGATCTCCTGGTCTAACTTACTGCTTAATTGAGAGTAGGGGGAGGCAAAATGCAGCTGAGTTTAGCTGTATCACATTACAAACCTTTCTAATAGTTCTTATTACTGAGTGTTATGTATAACGTGCCAAAGCATCTTGTAATTGCTTCTGTGCAAGATGTAAATGATAGCCATGATCTCACTTCTTCTTCTGGACTCCTCCTGTGTGAGATGTAATGAGGATGTGATCTGCTCTCATTGCTGAATTCAACAGATATAAGTGTGGTATTGACACTTTGAGCTATCATCTCTAAATAGGCAGTCTGGAGGAGATGCAGTACAGCAGAGCTGATAGTACTATGAGAGGAGGAGAGTTGATAGAAGGGTTTTTATTGTGACACAGCTGAACTCAGCTGCACTGCCCCTCCCCCGCTGACTTATGTAGGCATTTAGACCAGAAAATTAGGGGTCTCTGTCATTCTATGTCTCTCACACTGCAATATCTTCCCTAAGCTATGGTAGGGGCAAGTTGTCCTTTCTTTAAAGTGAGTGTTTACTCATATAGGTGCCTAAAATTTGATTGATAATATCTCTACAATGGAAAGACTCAATAAATCAAAACAAAATATGTTTTATTCTGCTTTGCTGCCACTATTACATATTGAATCCTGTTCAACATGACTTTGGTGGAAGGTTCTCTTTATCTTGGGTAATTGATCCAGGAATGTATTATGCCAAATGTTGGGGTAAGGATTTGTTTCAATGATTAATATGCCAACAATTAGCCTATTGTTGCTTTCAGCAACCTCTGGATTAATAGTGCAGGATAATGCATTCAATTAAATGTATTTAAAGCACAGCTTTCACTACCATTTATCTACCATTTCTGTCCCGAAATCACCACAATATCCTTATACTGCTTTGGAAAAGCTTCCTAAAAATGCCCCACTCAAAAGTATCGGTTTCAGAGTTAGGTCTAAAAATGCATATAGCAGTGTGCACTGTATGTAAATTAAACCAATAGAGTCATGTGGGCAGTCCCAAGCTCCTGAGGAGTCATACAGTAGATTTGCATAATCAAAAGTGGCACACAAAGATTTCTAAATTGAAAGTAAATAATATGCAAACTTACCCATAAATCATGTTCTGCATAATCAAACAGTAGCCAAACTTTTCTATCACTGTGAGACAGGAATACTTTCTGTAAAGCAATCACATTTGGATGCTTCAACTCACGTAACAGCTATATGAAGAGAGAAATAAAAGGAAACAAGGTTATCGGAAGTCTTCCATTTTATGCACAAGAGTGCAAACAAGTATACTCAAAAACAATATAGTAGTTAGTCAACTGTATTTTTATCAGTATGTAACTTTGCGCTTGTAGGTTGTATCCGTTCTTAGGCTATGTGCCCCCACGTATGCAGAAAATTTCTGCTTCAAAACCGGACTCCTCAGAAAACGCGCGTTTTATTTCCGCGTGTTTTTGCGCGTTTTCCACGCGGTTTTTGCGCAAAAAACGTTTGTCTTCTGACTCATAGAAAATAGTTAAAAACGCTGACTTTTCCGCCAAATTCGAAGCGTCTTTTTTTCGCGGAAAAAACTTATCAATGTGCACAAAAAGTGCGGAATTCATTTAAAATGAATGGGATGCTTCTTGTAAACGTTTTTGAAGCTTTTTTACTGGGACAAACGCTTCAAAAATGTGAAAAAAACGCTTACGTGGGCACACAGCCTAGAGAACAATATGTAAACTTTGGTTGCACATCTGTTGTATACGTCTGTTTTTAAATAGACAGCATAAAAGCAAAAATTCAAGAAGTATCAAAAACAAAGCAACTTTATTTAAAGTATAACACACCAAACAGAGGAAAAAAAAAAAAACAGCATCAAAAACAATATAACAACTAATTTGCATAATCGGTGCAGAAATGGTGCAGAAATTCTGCAACATCAAAAACGCACCAAAAGCTCATCATGGGAACGCAGGAATTTCAGAGCCCCGTTCTCAAAATAGGTGAGAGTTTTAGCACTCAAAGCACAGATATCATTAGGGTACGTGAGAACTTGAAAAGATTACATGAAGGATTTCAAACAAGCTTTTTTTTTCTTTTGGCATACATGGCAAGTCACATTGTATAAATATTTATTTGCAGCAACAATTTCACGTGATTACTCATGTTAGACAGGCTTGAAATCATATGAACACCAGTAAACTTGCTGGAAGGGATGCGCATACTGATAGACCTTTCATAAAGCACGTGTGTATACAGCTTACAACCATTTCTATTTAACGTAGGTTACTTTCCCACAAAGAGGAGCTGTGATTGTGAATCTGGAGCGCCTGATTCAAAGAGGACCGCACCTCTTGATTAATCTGTAGCGTCTGACAAGTGACATGCGACGCCGTACACCAGGTGAGAAATATTACTCCACTCATGGAGTGGAATGTGATGTCTGGCATAAGGAATGCCACAGCTCCCATGAACTAAACAAGCTGTGGCATCATGCCCCTGTCACATGTATTTGTCAGAGCTGAGAGAAACTGATGTGCAAACGCCAAAGTTAGCAACATTTGGCGCAACTCCAAGTTGCAGTAAAACTTTGTTACGTTTCAATGCTTTTACGCCACTTTTTTTTACATAAACGTTTTGTTGAACCAGGGCTTAAAACTCAAGTGGAGTTAAAAATTGGCCAACTATGGCCTAAAGCCTTATTCAGGTATCATTTTTTTTTTTTACATATGAGAGGTCTAAGGAGCAAGGTCTCTCATTACGGAGAATGATATAAAAGTGTAAAGAGACTTATAGACCATGCAATGCTCCTCAGGGAAATTAAATATGCAAATGGCCTCTTCAGAAAGGAAGAGGTCTTGATCTCTAGAGCCACCTATTAAAGGTAGCAATCCTAAAGGTCAATATCAACCCTTTAAACAGGGAACCTGACAGGTCCCCCATGCCCTCCAATACAGCAACATTCATCTATGTCTGTTTAAATTCTCTGCCTAAACAGCCCTGTATAAAATAATTCAGTGAAATAAATGCCTTAACCCCTTTCTGACATTACACGTAATAATCCATCCATGTGACATTGGTCTATTTGACCAGGAATGGATTAATAATCTGATTCTGACAGCTGACACCCGGCACTTTAACCCCGAAATGCTGTGCTCGAACGAGATTGCAGCATTCCGGGAGCAGGAAGAGAGCTAACAGCCCCTCTGCCTTTGGATCGAAGACCCCACGGTGTGATACGGGGTCCTGATGTCAGGAGAGCAAAAAATAAAAATGCAAAACCAAAAATACCTCAGGTCGTTGAGGGGTTAAAAAAAAAAAAAAATCAAAAAGATATTGTATCTATAAATAAATATTTGAGTGAAAAAAAAACCAATAAAAGTACACATATTTGGTATTGCTGCGTCCGCAATGACCCAACCTATAAAACAGTCCACTAGTTAACCCCTTTAGTGAACACCATAAAAAATAAATAAACGAGGCACAAAACCATGCTTTATCATCATACCGCTGAACAAAATGTGTAATAAAATGCGATCAAAGATACAGATATACATATAGTACTGCTGAAAACGTCATCTTGTCGCACAAAAAAAAAAAACAGCCCAAACAGTTCCATCAGTGAAAAAATAAAGTTATATCTCTCAGAATAAAGCAAAAATAATTACCGTATATACTTGCGTTTAAGACGATATTTTCAGCCCATTTTTTGGGGCTGAAAGTCCCCCTCTCGGCTTATACGCGAGTCATATACCAGGGGGTCGGTGGGGGAGGAGGGGCGGAGGTGTCAGGTCATACTTACCCCCTTCTGGCACGGTCTCTGCAGCCCCTCTGCTTCTCCCGGTCTCAGGCTCCTTCCTTCAGCGGTCACATGGTACCGCTCATTAAAGTCATGAATATGCGCATATTTATTACTTTAATGAGCGGTACCAAGTGACCGCTGAAGGAAGGAGCCTGAGACCGGGAGAAGCAGGGGGGCTGCAGAGACCGCGCCAGGAGGGGGTAAGTATAAGCTATATTCACCTGTCCCCGGTCCAAGGCTGCGCGCTGCTCTGTCCTCTCCTCCTCCGCATCCTCTCTCTGTGATGTTCAGGTCAGAGGGTGCGGTGACGTAGTTAGTGCACGCAGCGCCCTCTGCCTGAACGTCACTGACAGGACGCAGAGGAGGACTGGACAGAGCAGCGCGCAGCCATGGAGCGGGGATCGGTAAATATCGCCAGTGCCGGGGGCCTGAGCCAGCGGCGACATCAGAACCTGTCACCGCCTGCTCAGGACACCGGCACCGGGCCTCCAGCGACGAGAGGTGAGTATGTAATTTTTTTCCTCTTATTTGCAGCGGCAGCATCAGCAATATATGGGGGCATAAACAATTGAGCAGCATATGGGGGCATAATTATGGAGCAGAATATGGGGGCATAATTATGGAGCAGAATATGAGGGCATAATTATGGAGCAGCATATGGGGGCATAATCTATGGAGCCGCATATGTGGGCATAATTATGGAGCAGCATATGGGGGCGTAATCTATGGAGCAGCATATGGGGGCGTAATCTATGGAGCAGCATATGGGGGCGTAATCTATGGAGCAGCATATGGGGGCGTAATCTATGGAGCAGCATATGTGGGCGTAATCTATGGAGCAGCATATGGGGCAAAATTATGGAGCAGCATATGGGGGCGTAATCTATGGAGCAGCATATGGGGGGGTAATCTATGGAGCAGCATATGGGGGCGTAATCTATGGAGCAGCATATGGGGGCAAAATTATGGAGCAGCATAAGGGGGCATAATCTATGGAGCAGCATATGGGGGCATAAACTATGGAGCAGCATATGGAGGGCATAATTATGGAGCAGCATATGGGGGCATAATCTATGGAGCAGCATATGGGGGCATAAACTATGGAGCAGCATATGGGGGCATAAACTATGGAGCAGCATATGGGGGCATAAACTATGGAGCAGCATATTGGGGCATAAACTATGGAGCATCTTATGAGGGCATAATCTATGGAGTATCTTATGGGGCAGCATATGGGCCATAATCTATGGAGCATTTTATGGGAGTATAAACTATGGAATATTTTATGGGGCCATAACCTTTATGGGGAAGCATATGGGGCATAATCAACCTTTGTGCAGTGTTATATGGGGTGTATTTTGTATGGAGCATCTTATGGGGCCCATCATGAACTGTATGGAGCATTATATGGGGCTCCTGATTCAATATGGATAATGAAAAACATTTAACCTACTGATGTCTCAATTAATTTTACTTTTATTGGTATCTATTTTTATTTTTGAAATCTACCAGTAGATGCTGCATTTTCTACCCTAGGCTTATACACGAGTCAATAAGTTTTCCCAGTTTTTTGTGGCAAATTTAGGGGGGGCAGCTTATACATGGGTTGGCTTACACACAAATATATACGGTACTTTGTCTATAAAATAGTTTTTATTGTGTAAAAGCGCCAAAACGTAAAAAAAGATACGTGTTGTATCGCTGTAACCGTACTGACCCAAAGAATAAAACTGCCTTATCAATTTTACCACACATGGAATGGCATAAACCCCCCCACCCTAAATCCCTCCAAAAAGCTGAATTGCTGATTTTTGTCCATTCTGTCTCATAAATATCGGAATAGAAAGCGATCAAAAAATGTCATGTGCTTGAAAATGGTACCAATAAAAACGTCAACTCGTCCCGCAAATAAGAAGCCATGAAATGACTCTGTGAGCCAAACTAAGGAAATATTATAGCTCTCAAAATAGAAACTGCTTAACAAAGAAGTAAACCAAAAGATCCTCAGAAGCTAGACATTATGCCGCAGTCCAAAAAAATTCTGTAAGAAATGATTGAGATCTATTAGACTGGAAAAGATTATAAAGCCATTTCTAAAGCTTGGAGACTCCAGTTAACCTCAGTGAGAGCCATTATCCACAAATTGTAATAATTATACTGGAGGACTCCGGAGTCTTTTTGCGTGGAGCAAGACACTACAGAACACTTTGTAGGTGAAAAAGTCTTTATTATAAACACACGGTGCTTGAAACAAGTGCAGTGAAAACTCAAGTCCATAACATTTAGAACAACTACTTAACAAGTCTGTGGGAAACCTCAGAGAGAAACGCAATCAGCAAAACAGTCTGTGAAGCGCAGTTTGCACTTGAGAATGCTGGAAACAAGTAGGTCCATGTCTAGTCCATGCATGAATACGAAAGTCCAAATAAGGTGTTAAGATTATCCAGGGAGGCCTGGATAGGAAGTCTCAGATTAAGCAGAGTAGTCCCGAGCATTGCAACTAATTAAACGAAGGCAGAACCAGAGCAGCAGCCAGCTTACATGTTGCAGGTGAAGGTCAGTGGCACCGAGGAAGCAGCATGAGTAGTCAGGAGCAGGAGGAACACTGGCACATATGAATACAGCAGAACTCAGAATGAGGACCAGGATATTCACACAGGTTTGCAAGAGCGGCTACAAATCCAGGAAACCACCAGGAGCAGAACACAGGCTGAATATTCTAGCACAGACTAGAGTATGGGGTGGAGTTTTAGGGCAGGAAGACAAGGGGCACATGAAACAAAAGACGTCATCTTGAAAAAGGGCAGACATGCCCAAAAGGTAACCAAAAATATTCAGCGTCCTGACACAAATGACGAAAACATAGAACAGTGGTGAACTGTTCCAGGAGTGGCCAGATGACAAAAATTATCACAAGAGCACAAAGATGTCTCATCCAAGAAGTCACAAAAGACCCCACAACAACATCCAAAGAACTTCAAGTCTCAGCTAAGGTCAGTGTCCAGGACTCCACCATAACAAAGAGACTAGGCAAAAATGGCCTACATGGCAGAGTTTCAAGGTGAAAACCACTGCAGAGCAATAACATGAAGAATAGTCTCAGTTTTGGCAGAAAACATCTTGATGATCCCAAAGACTTTTGGGAGTATACTCTGTGGACTGATGAGACAAAAGCTGAACATTTTGGAATGTGTACAGTATCTCCCACTACATCTGGCGTAGAAGTAACACAGCATTCCAGAAAAGGAACATCATACCAACAGTAAAATACAGTGGTAATAATGTGATGGTATGGGGTTGTTTTGTTGCTTCAGTACCTGGAAACCTTGTTGTGGTAAATGGAACGATGAATCCTGCTGTTTGTCTACCAAAAAATCCTGAAGGAGAATGTGCTCAAGCTGAAGTGCAATTGGATCACGCAGGGCAATGATACAAAACACACCAGCAAGTCCATCTCTGAATAGCTTAAGAAAGACAAAATTAAGACTTTCAAGTGGCCTAGTCAAAGTCCTGACCTTAATCCAATTGAGATGCTGTGTCTTGACCTGAAAAAGGCGATCATGCTCAGAAACCCTCCAATGTGCTGAATTGCAACAATTATGCAAAGATGAGTCGGCCAAAATTCCTCCAGAGTGTTGTAAAAGACTCATTGCCAGTTATCGCAAACGCTTGATTGCAGTTGTTGCTGCTAAGGGTGGCCCAACCAGATATTAGGTTTAGAGGGCAATCACTTTTTCACATAGGGCCCTGTAGGTTTAGATTTCTTTTTCCCTTAATAATAAAGACCTTCATTTAAAAACTGCATTTTGTGTTTACTTGTGTTATCCTTGTCTAATATTTAAATTTGTTAAGTGATCTGAAACATTGAAGTGTGTCAAACATGCAAAAGAATAAGAAATCAGGTAGGGGGCAAACACTTTTTCACACAACTGTAAATAATAGATATGTTCCAAAATATTGCTGATGTTTGCTTAGACGTATTTGTGCCAGGATAAATAGGAGGAATAGATTGTTCTATACTGAGTAGAAAAGACCTCTTAGTATTCTCATTCAATTGTTGAAAGATATACAAGATAAGTATTTAATCAGAAAATACATGATATGCATCTGTAAAAATAATAACATCTTGAGCCTCCAAAAGAAATAGAGTATTGCGCCATAGGACAAATGTTCCAGTTTAAATGTCCCACCAAGATAGAGAAATCTAATAATATTGTGTGGTGAAACAGAAAGTGAGGCTGAATGAATGAAGGGATGGTATAGCAATGGCGCATGCGCCATGAATAATACCTGCAATGTCGGATGGCTGCAAACTGCAGAAGCAAGGTAAGGTGCTGGGTGACATGGTAATGAGAAAGGATAATCTGTGAGAAAGGCCGTCACGTTCACAAGTCGTAGGTACCTACAATGATGCAAAGGACCTTTAGTGCCTTAATTAGAAGTAGTAAATACAGACACGACACGCCTGCGCAGTAGGGCATTTGTAGACATGGGAAGCATTCACTATGAAAGAATAACAAATCTGAAGGTTGTTGGGCATCTAGGAAATAGCGACCACAATATTGTACAGTTTCACTTGTCTTTCGCTAGGGGAACATGTCAGGGAGTCACAAAAACACTGAACTTTAGGAAGGCAAAGTTTGACCAGCTTAGAGATGCCCTTAATCTGGTTGACTGTGACAATGTCCTCAGAAATAAGAATACAGAAAATAAATGGGAAATGTTTAAGAACATCCTAAATAGACACTGTAAGCGGTTTATACCTTGTGGGAATAAAAGGACAAAAAATAGGAAAAACCCAATGTGGCTAAACAAAGAAGTAAGAGGGGCATTTAACAGTAAAAAGATAGCATTTCAACTACTAAAGAAGGATGGCACCGTTGAAGCTCTAAAAAACTATAAAGGAGAAAAAATCTTTATCTAAAAAAATAATTAAAGCTGCCAAAAAGGAAACAGAGAAGCACATTGCTAAGGAGAGTAAAACTAATCACAAGCTGTTCTTCAACTATATCAATAGTAAAAGAATCAAAAGTGAAAGTGTAGGCCCATTAAAAAATTGTGAGGAAAGTATGGTTGTAGATGATGAGGAAAAAGCTAATATATTAAACACCTTCTTCTCCACGGTATTCGCGGTGGAAAATGAAATGCTAGGTGAAATGCCGAGAGACAAAGAAAACTCTATAAAAAGGGTCACCAATCTAACCCAAGAAGAGGTGCAAATCCGGCTAAATAAGATTAAAATAGATAAATCTCCGGGTCCGAATGGCATACACCCACGAGTACTAAGAGAACTAAGTAATGTAATAGACAAACCATTATTTCTTATATTTAGAGACTCTATAGCGACGGGGTCTGTTCCACAGGACTGGCGCATAGCAAATGTGGTACCAATATTCAAAAAGGGCTCTAAAAGTGAACCTGGAAATTATTGGCCAGTAAGTCTAACCTCTATTGTTGGTAAAATATTTGAAGGGTTTCTGAGGGATGTTATGCTGGATTATCTCAATGAGAATAACTGTTTAACGCCATATCAGCATGGGTTTATGAGGAATCGCTACAGTCAAACCAATCTAATCAGTTTTTATGAAGAGGTAAGCTATAGACTGGACCAAGGTGAGTCACTGGATGTGGTATATCTTGATTTTTCCAAAGCGTTTGATACCGTGCCACACAAGAGGTTGGTACACAAAATGAGAATGCTGGGTCTGGGGGAAAATGTGTGTAAATGGGTAAGTAACTGGCTTAGTGATAGAAAGCAGAGGGTGGTTATAAATGGTATATACTCTAACTGGGTCACTGTGACCAGTGGGATACCACAGGGTCGGTGTTGGGACCTATTCTCTTCAACATATTTATTAACGATCTGGTAGAAGGTTTGCACAGTAAAATATCGATTTTGCAGATGATACAAAACTATGTAAAGCAGTCAATACAAGAGAAGATAGTATTCTGCTACAGATGAATCTGGATAAGTTGGGAACTTGGGCCAAAAGATGGCAGATGCAGTTTAACAATGATAAATGTAAGGTTATACACATGGGAAGATGGAATCAATATCACCATTACACACTGAACGGTAAACCACTGGGTAAATCTGACATGGAGAAGGACTTGGGGATCCTAGTTAATGATAAACTTACCTGAAGCAGCCAGTGCCAGGCAGCGGCTGCCAAGGCAAACATGATCATGGGGTGCATTAAAAGAGGTCTGGATACACATGATGAGAGCATTATACTGCCTCTGTACAAATCTCTAGTTAGACCGCACATGGAGTACTCTGTACAGTTTTGGGCACCGGTGCTCAGGAAGGATATAATGGAACTAGAGTGGGTACAAAGGAGGGCAACAAAATTAATAAAGGGGATGAGGGAACTACAATACTCAGAGAGATTAGCAAAATTAGGATTATTTAGTCTAGAAAAAAGATGACTGAGGGGTGATCTAATAACCATGTATAAGTATATAAGGGGACAATACAAATATCTCTCCGAGGATCTGTTTATACCAAGGAAGGTGACAGTCACAAGGGGGCATTCTCTGCGTCTGGAGGAGAAAAGGTTTTTCCACCAACATAGAAGAGGATTCTTTACAGTTAGGGCAGTGAGAATCTGGAATTCCCTGCCTGAGGAGGTGGTGATGGCGAATTCAGTCGAAGGGTTCAAGAGAGGCCTGGATGTCTTCCTGGAGCATAACAATATTGTATCTTACAGTTATTGTTAGGTTCTTTAGAAAGACGTAGATCTGGGGATTTATTCTGACAGAATTTTATAGGTTGAACTGGATGGACTAATGTCTTTTTTTGGCCTTACTAACTATGTTACTATTTGTATGTGAAAAAGAACCCTGCGGAAATGGGGGCCGAGGATGGTCTGATATGACCCTTTGCCAGACTTTCCGAGATGTAGTCCTTCATGGCCTGCTGTTCTGGAATAGAAATGTTATATAGTCTTCTTTTAGGCAGTCTGGCACCAGGAACGAAATTAATGGCGCAATCAAAAGGACGATGGGGAGGAAGTTCTTGACTCCTCTGCTCAGAGAACACATCCCCAAAATTCAACATGTATTTTGGCACAGATTGGGTATCCACTTTAGCAAGCCGGGAATCCAAGCAATGTCCTTGACAATAATCGCTCCACTTTACTACTTCCTGAGATTGCCAATCTACTACAGGATTGTGCAGAGCGAGCCAAGGAAGTCCAAGAAACACAGGTGAGGGCAGACCCCCTAGCACAAAACAGTCTATTACCATAGAGTGCATGGCCCCTAACTGAAGCTGTAAACTTCGGACAACTTGAGTAAAATACCCCTGTCTCAAAGGGGCGGAGTCGATGGCGATTATGGGTATGGGTCTGGACAGAGTATGTGGAATGAGGCCTTGGACCTGGACGAACCTCGCGTCGATCAAGTTAAACCCTGTCCCATTGTCCAGAAAAGCAGACACGTCCACCTTGATCTCACCCAGGTGGATTTCAGCAGGTAGAAAAAATTGTGTCCTACCCACGGAGGTGATGAATACACCCAGGTTGCAAACCTCCATGCAACCCGGCCACCTAGTTTTCCGGCTGTTGTGTTACTGTGAGGTCGGGAAAGACAAGTACCCATGAAATGGCCCTTTTTCCACAGTAGAAATGCACTCCCCCTTTTCGCCAAACAATAGACAGTTTACCAGAGTGAGATGCCGCACCCACCTGCATGGGTTCCTCAGTTGACTCAGTACAGATCTCCCTTGATTCCGGACCTCCCACAAACAGATGTGTCTCCCTAGGTCTCTGGCAAAGACGGCGATCAACCTGGATTGCCAGAGACATGGCTGCCTCAAGGAAGACTGGAGTCTCATACAGGGCCAATATATCAAAGAACTGGCTACGGAGTGCGGGGTCATTCCACTTTGTGTCTGGGGCCCACCTCCGAAACTCAGAGCAATACTCCTCCGCCGGCCAGTCTCCTTGCTGAAGTTGGCACAGTGTGGAATCAGCCAAGGAGACGTGATCGGGTGTCATCATATATAAGGCCCAGTGCCAGAAAAAATTCCACCACTGTCTGAAGTGACTGGGAATCAAACGGGAGGGAAAACGCCCATGCTTGGGGGTCCTCCTAGTGGAGCAAGATTACTATTCGCACATTTTGCTCCTCTGAAACTGAGGAAACAGGATGTAGCCTGAGGTATAGTTTGAAGGCTGCCCTGAACACAGCAAACTTGTCACGCCCCCTAGGGAACCTGTCAGGCAAAGAGATCTTGGGCTCCACAATGGTTTTCATGAGATATGAATCCCATACCAGATGAATTAGGGTGCTGTAAAGCAACTGTGCGTAAATCTGCCACCTCCAGTTGCCCTGTAAGAGCAGTGACTGGATCTATAATGGATCATAAAAAATGGTTATGGTCTGAGCTAATGTCACGACACAGCTGTCGGGTGACCCGGAATCAGGGGCGCTTTCCCTGTCCCTGACACTAGAGGGAGCCCTATTCCCCAGGATACTTCTGAAGGTGAAGATGCTGGGGCCACCACACTTGCCTTATCTCCTGAGCTAGCCCTCCATCTGTTCTCTTCCCAAACCCAGGGAAGAGAGACGCTACCGTGCACCCGCAGTACACCAATCCAACAAACAAGACAACACAAACTATTGTTAAAAGAAAAATACCGGGCACACAAAATATTCACTCATTTATAACAGAAGAAGGGGAATAAACCAAAGTAGAGGCGGGAAGGGTATTATCAGATTACAAAACTGCAACAGTCACAGATAACTCCTTCAGAACTCCTTCTCATATGAACCCCTCTCCTCCAAAGCCATGCAGCAAATGCTAACTCTGATCAGCTGAGAGCTCATGGTTTTCCAACATGGCCAATTAACCCCTGTTCTGCCAAAAGGAATAAACACCATTAAAATGAAGGAGAAGTGCTTCTCTGCGCAGGAGTAGGAGCAATCAGACGCCGCGGTCTTCTGGCTCCTCTCTGTTGCGGAAACCTCAAGACAGTGACAATCAGATTCCAAGCGATCTTAAATTTCTATTATGTTTTGGGTCTTTTTTTGGCTTAGGTGAAAAGGGGTTTTATCCACTATGCTCCTTTTTGCATGACACATATTTTTGTAGTAGTTACCTAATCACTAAGTTTGCCTATTTGATTTTGCATAGCACTCCATATGAATTTTGGCTTGCAAAAACAGATGTAAAATAGTGATCATAATAAGTGTTAAAGTAACCTTAGACTGTACATGACTCCACATATTTTAGGACAAAATTGCCCAAACCCGCCAAAAAAGTGTCCACATAATGCATATAAGGGCTTCCTGACTCTTCCCCGAAAGATGACGTCATAGCAGGGGTGGGCAATTAATTTTCCCAAGGGGCCACATGAGAAACTGGCACTGCTGTGGAGGGCCGAACCAATTGGCTGAACTTTAGGCTGAGTGCAGACGTACTTTTTGGCCCTGCGGATTTTTCCGCGGAGAATGGAAGAAATCCGCAGGTCAAATGACCTGCATTTTTCCTGCGGATTTCTTCCATTTTTCATGCGGTTTTCATGCGGTTTTTGTGCAGTTTTCCATCACGGGTTTCCCCCTGCGGATTTGGTGACAGGGGAGATGGAAAACCGCACAAAAGAAGTAACATGCTGCGGATTTTGTACCGCGGGAAAACCGCGCGGAAAAATCCGCAGCGTCTGCACAGCGTTTTTTTTTTACATTGATTTTAAGGCTACTGTACATCACAATGCAGAAATGCAACGTTTCTGCGCGGTAAAATCCGCTGCGGAACCGCTGCAAATCTGCATCGTGTGCACACAGCCTAAAGGTGAATTTCATATTAAATCTATATCTATTCAGTGTAATAATCTAATTTTATTTTCTAATATACTTCAATTAAAAATTCACTAACGTACCCTCTACATTCTGTCTTTCGGTCTTTTTTTTCTTAACTTCCAATGACATTTTGTTTGAGATGCACCAGTGCATGTTGGTATACTTGAATTAGCCGTCATTAGGGAGCAGAAGCTGCGGTCACTGCTGCAGACTCTGCACCCTCTCTGAAATTAGGTGCCATCAGTAATGTCTGTTTTGGAGGCTCGGCTAGTCTTGCTCACTGATAATGCATCGGTTGTAAATTCTGATGCCTACTCACTATGCGCTCCCTGTGCTATATTCCTTTGAATGCACAGTGACAGTGCGCTCCCTTGCTGGCTCTAAAGTAAAGAGAGGACCCTGCAGGGACATGTCCAGTCTCTGAAACAGATGAACCTTCTTTTCATGGTGGGGAAAGCAGCCTCTGCCCCCTAATGATGTCCCGTGTGAGTACTCCAAAATGCATTGGGATTCTCAAACAAAATGTCATTGGAAGTAAAAAAAAAAAAACAAAACAAAAAAACAAAACACAAGCAGACAGGAAGTTAGAGTAGAGAGGGAATGGTATTATTTTTTTCACTGAAATCCATTCTATTATTTCTAAACACTGTTTTTCGGTGATTCCTGTATCCCCATTCATACTGCACCCACACACACAAATGATACACCATTTGAAAGGTAAACTTGCCCCCTTCAGCAAGAAAATAGCCAAACAAACCGCACATCCATGATTTGATCACAAAATACAGTTTAAACATTAATTTTCACAAACCTGCAGTAAGGAAAAATGACCTGCAGATGGCACCACAGTACCCCAAAGCAAACTACCAACACATTTGTAAACATGCACTGCTTTTTCGCTGATTACTTTGCCCCACCACACACGATTTACCTTTGAAATGGTGTACTTGCTCCCTTCAGCAAGAAAACAGTCAAACAAACCACACATTCACGATTTTATCACTAAATACAGTTTAAACAATAATTTTCATAAACCTGCAGAAAGACACAATGACCTGCAGGTGGCACCTCAACCAGAAAACATTTTTTGGCCTCTACTTATCAAAACAATTTATTGCATTACCAATCTACATATATAAATACCTGTCTGTGTTCATCAGCTAATGAAATACATTTACATTTGATCAGCTTGCTTTTTCTGAAATTACCTGCGCCCCTGACGACCAATGTGTGAAAATTTTGCACGGGCCAAGCTAGTATATTAGAAAAGTGATTATTGAATTAAATTTAGAATGAAAGTCACCTTTGGTTTCGGATCACCCTTTAATTCTGCATAATATTAATTTTATCACTTTATAAAAAACAGTTGCTTATGTGATGATACGATTTTCCATTTGTATTGTCATCTGTATGGCATCCATTTTTATACATCAGAAGTGAATACAATTTTAGTGTCCTGTGTAATGGAAATGTATTCGTAAAAATCGGATGCTGGATGCTATACGGATGATTTATATGGCATCCAATTTTTTTTTATTTTTGCACACCCATAGACTTCAACAGGCGGAACATTGGAAAACAGTTATTCTCCCACCTCTATTCCACATCACATTTGGGGCAGGAGCTGACAGGAGGGGGTGGGAATCCTTATTGCAGTCTATGGAGTGGATGTGATAAGCCACAGATAACAGGAGGAGCACTATGGGGGACTTAACTCTTACCTCTCCTGCACAGGACATACAACCGCACAAGCTGGGAGCAAAGAGGGAGGTAAGAGTTAACCCTCACATACAGAGAAGAGGAGGCAGCAGAGTATATGGGGGGCCAGAAGAGCAGATTGGGGAGCACATGGAATATCCCACCTGCAGGCTGCATGTAGTGGAGGTGTGGGGGAGAAGGAATACTCAGCCCAAGTGTTTTATCTTCTATCAGCTGCCAGGACGATCAGGGAGATTTAGTGGCCACTAATAAGCTGGTCTTCCTGAACATAATCTGCAGTCCCACAACTTTTATTCCAGTGTGAAAGGCAACACAGGTGCTATGATCTACACAGCACAGCAGACACATGATGCTGCCTCCCAGGTGGTATCTGGGCTCCACTTAGAAACCACTTGCCCATTATCTACAGCAGATGGGTGTTGTAGTCCCTGATTCCCTCCTCCTGTCCTGACCACTCTGTCTCCTGCACAGGTTTCAGGAGCTCTCTCTGCAAGCCAGGAACTGAGCAGCCCAGCATCCACCAATGAGAAGATGGGGGCGGGGCTACAATCGCTTCTGAGAAAAATCAGAATCATAAATCAGTCCCTCTCCGGCCCTCTGGTGGTGAGTGTGAGCGGGCCACACAAACACTCAGGGGGCCGGATGTGGTATGCGGGCCGCAGTTTGCCCAGGCCTGCGTCATAGGATAGAAAGGAGGACAAGTCTGAATTCTTTTTTTTTTCCATGGGATATAACCTATTGTCACATGAAGGCTTTGGCAAGCCAATTGTTCATGTGTACAGGGAAGTGTGGAGATATACAGCGACAGCGGCGTGTGAAATTATTCAGCCCCCTTGGCTTATTACCTATTTTATTACATTACAACTGTGTTCAAATATTTTTGTATTCCGATTTGTGTGATGCAGTTGGTGAAGTGAGAAAAATATAGGCATTACTTAAATTTAAGGGATCAAATAGATAAAAAATTGACATGTGAATATGTATTCACCACTTTTGCTATGAAGTCTCTAAATATTTCTGGTGCAAGCCATTACCTTAAAGTTATATGTTTAGCGAAAGTAAGTCCACTTGTGTTAAATCTAAGCGTCACATGGTCTGTCAGTATATACACTTTACCTTCTCTGAAAGGCCACAGAGGCTGCAACACCATTAAGCAATAGGCACCACTAACCAAACAACACCATGAAGACCAACAGAATTTCCAAACAAGTCAGGGACAAAGTTGTTGAGCAATACAAGTCAAGGTTCGATTATAAAAAATATCTGAAATCTTTGATGATCCCCCGGAGAACCATCAAATCCACTATCATCAAATGGAAAGAACATGGTACCACAACAAGCCTGTCAAAAGGTAGCAGCCCACCAAACTCTTATCCCTGGCAATGAGGACATTAATCAGAAAGGCAGTACTGAGATCACAGTTATCCCTGAAGTAGCTGCAGAGTTCCCAAGCAAAGAGACCCATAGAGACTTAACCATAGCGACATGTAGCTGCCGCATAAGGAGACGCTACAAAGTACTGACTTTAGGGGGGTGAATAGTTATACACACTGAATTTTCACTCATTTTATCCTATTTGTTGCTTGCTTCACAATAAAAAGAAAAACAAATATTCACAGTAGTAAGCATGTTCTTCACATGAACTGATGCAAAACCTCAAAATAACCAGTGAAATTCCAAGTTGTTACGTAGCAAAACATGGAAACTGCCAAGGGGGTTGAATTCTTTCACAAGCCACTTTAGTTGACAGCAAAGTAAGTATTTAGCTCATAGTTATATGAGGTGAATAGGCAATTAAAAACCTTGCAGCTGTTCATAATTACTTCTAGATAAATTATGTGTTTGACAAATCTAGGTTTGCTTTTGGGTGCTTTATGATACACAAAATAGGACATTAGGATAATTTTTGAAATCTCTCTTCATTACATATAACACCACCTAGGATAGGCTAGGCACTCAAAAAATAAATAAGTAAATAAATAAAATAACAATCATTATAATTTTTCCAAGAAAAAATATTGCATGATGCAAATTTGATTTTCACTACATTAGGCTCCGTTCACATCATGTTTGTTGAGTACATTCAGAGCCAGGAGATACCTCCAAAATATAACAGGCTGATATGCTTCCATAGGCCACCCTAAGACAAAAAGTGGCCTTTGTCAGGTATGCAAATTAAAAAAAACAAAACACGCAACAAAACAGCTCAGCTGGAGCCAGCGACCTTCAGCGCTCCACCTGTTAAGAAATGAGAACTCCCAGTATGCCCAGACTGCCAGTTTCGCATCAGCAGGTTGCTGACCCCTACTGTACAGTAAATTTTGGATTTTTGCATGGAGGGCTATGGATGGTGTCAGGACTTGTACCCATCATCTCTAGTGCACCAGGCGGCAGCTATTCCCTCCCTATGGGCTGTTGAACTAATATGACAGCCAGGGGCCAGCTCAAGACCACCATTGCAGTCATCTTGGTACTCCTGTGGAGCTCAGCAATAGGGCGCAGTCAGATGACAATATAACAAGGACACCGATCGCATCACAATACTCAGACTGGCCATCAGCTGTCCTGATCTGTGTGTGAAAGCTGCATAGAAATACAGGCTGTCACAATCAGGTAAGGAGAGCCACTGGTTAGTCCGGGTATTGTGATGCAATCGACATCCGTGTTAAGCCTCCGTCACACATAGCGATGTCCCAGCGATCCCACCAACGATCCGACATGGATGGGATCGCTGGGACATCGTTAGACAGCCCCAGCAATCAGGACCAGCGACGCTGGATGCTGGTTTCTAATGTAAACGTCGGGTATCCAGGAGCCGCGGCCCCTGGATACCCGCTGTTTACCTTGGAAACCGGCGTACACGATAACCGGCAGGGGGGCCAGTCGCTGATCCCCGTCACACACAGCGATCTCGCTGGCGAGATCGCTGATGTGTCACAAAACCAGTGATCTTGCTAGTGAGATCACTGTGTGTGACGGGACCCTTATACAGCAGTCTGGCTATGCCCATACACTGAGCTCCACAGGAGACAAAAGATTTTCACTATTAGGCCAGGTTTACACTTACGAGAAACTTGCACGAGTCTCGCGTCTCAATACCTGACACTGCCACCGGCACTCAGGACCGGAGCGCACAGCTGCATAGAAATACATGTAGCTGCACACTCCGGTCCCGAGTGCCAACGGCAGTGCCGGGTATTGAGATGCGAGACTCGTGCGAGTTTCTCGCAAGTGGGACCGGAGTGTGCGGCTGCATGTATTTCTATGCAGGCGCACATTCCGGTCCTGAGTGCCATCGGCAGTTCCGGGTATTGATGTGCGAGTTTCTTGCATAACATTCGCAAGTGTGACCCCAGCCTTATACTGCAGTACTATGGTATACTATAGGTATTTGACATTCATACATGCATGCAACACTCACTCCTCATAGTCTGGTAATGCAGTCTATACTAGCGCATGGCTGAGCGGCCATGCAAACCTTTTATAGCCGCGTCCTTCTTCGACCTTACTGAGCTTTCTGATGGTCCAATCCGAGCTGGAGAAGGACCTGCGCATGTCACCTCCGATCTCCAATGAGAGATCGTCCCACGGGCATGCTCAGTGGCCCAAAAGTAGGACAAAGGCTAGTTTCACACTAGCGTTTTGGAGCGCAGCGACGGCCTGTGCACGGCCGCCGCTAAGCCCCGCCCCCTGCCGCGCCCCGCCGGTAGCTCCGCCCACCGGCGCATGACGCTGCATGCACCCTGCGTCCCCTATCTTTATCACAGGGGGCGCAGGCCGTGCGCAGTATGCGTTTGGCGGCGCATGCGTCCTTTTGACGGTGCGCCGACCTGCGCCAAACGCAACCTGCTGCAGTTTGGTTGCGTCGGCGCACCGTCAAAAAGGCGCATGCGCCGCCAAACGCATACTGCGCACGGCCTGCGCCCCCTGTGATAAAGATAGGGGACGCAGGGCGCATGCAGCGTCATGCGCCGGTGGGCAGAGCTACCGGCGGGGGCGCGGCAGGGGCAGTGTGAAACTAGCCTTTGTCCTACTTTTGGGCCACTGAGCATGCCCGTGGGACGATCTCTCATTGGAGATCGGAGGTGACATGCGCAGGTCCTTCTCCAGCTCGGATTGGACCATCAGAAAGCTCAGTAAGGTCCCGGAAGGACGCGGCTATAAAAGGTTTGCATGGCCGCTCGGCCATGCGCTAGTATAGACTGCATTACCAGACTATGAGGAGTGAGTGTTGCATGCATGTATGAATGTCTCTGGTGACTGACTCATTGGAAACCACTACCGTTGGTACGCATGTGTTGTGCAGCCTAGCCTGTTAAGCACCCAGGCTTAGGTGTAGGTAGAGGCAGAGTCTGAGCCTAACAACAGTGTCCACCGGTGGCTCTGCACGCCACGGTGCACGTGCTCGACACTCCACCTTAGTCAGCAGCTATAGTGGCATCTGCAGGTGTGACGCCGCGCGCTCAGTAGGTCTAGAGGGACTCAGACCTCGTGTCCTTGGGGCGGAGTTTTTGACTGCATACTGAGCGCTCTCTTGCCTAGTGCTGTGATTTTAACAGGCTCTGGCATTTATATTCATCGGTGGCGCTGCTGTGTCGTAACAGAGTTCGCTTCCGTTCACACTGGGTGATGTCAACCCACGTGTGACCTCTTGTATACTGCTTTATACTTCCGCCATTACTAAGCAGCAGTTTACCACCCCTGCACGGTGGACCCCGGGCTGCGAACGCACCTTACTATTATTTTATTAATTGGTGCATTCCGCCAGCCCTAACATTATACTAGCGCCAGGGTCTGGCTAGTAATGGCAGACGAACAACGACTGCAGCGCTACATCCAGCAGCTGGAGGGCAGGCTGGCGGCTCAAGCGCTCAGCCTCAGCTGTGGATGTTACCGCAGTCGCTGTTCAGGCAGCCACAGAGGCTGTCTCCCGTATGTCCCCTGCCATCCCTGCCCTGACTTTGTCCCACCTCCCATTGCCTGAGAAGCTCTCGGGCGATAGTGCTTCTTGTAGGGGTTTCGTGAGACAGTGTACCATACAGCTGGAGCTGCTGGCTGCGCGATTCCCCTCCGAGCGGGCTAAAGTGGGATTTGTTATTTCCTTCTTGTCGGGCAGGGCTCTGTAGTGGGCCACACCTCTGTGGGAGTGTGGTGATCATGTGGTGCAGAGTGCCTCGTGGTTCTTGGGCACTCTGAAGCAGGTCTTTTTGGGACCGCGAGTCACCCATGAAACCACGCTCCAGTTGCTGGCATTAACACAGGGCTCGTCTCTGGTCAGCCATTATGCCATCCAGTTCCAGACGCTGGCTTCAGAGCTGGAGTGGTCAGATAAGACCCTCATTCCGGTGTTCTGGAAAGGTCTGGCTGGCCATGTAAAGGACGCCCTGGCCTCCAGGGAGATTCCCGCCACACTGGAGGAGCTTATCATCATCTCCACCCGCATAGACCTTTGTTTTTCAGAGCGAAGGTTGGAGCGGTCCCAGTGTAGGCAGAGATTTAGGTTGGCACCTAGTTTTACTAAACCTCTGGAACCACCCAATCGGATGTCCGAGCTCCAAGAAGCCATGGGGAATTCCTGCGCGGGATCCAGGTCCCGGTCTGCGCGAGCACCTGTGGTCTGTCACATTTGCTGGCAGTCTGGTCACCCTGCCAACAGGTGCCCACAGCGGCCAGGAAAACGCTCACATCTAGTGGCTGTTGCAGGAGGCCTACTAGATACTGCAACGTTTTCCTCCAAGCTGTCCTTTGAGGGCATGCTTGAGTTTGGCTCTTCCACTCTGACGGTAGAGGTTTGGTGGATTCCGGGGCGGAGGGCAATTTCATGTCTGCCTTCGCCCAACGGCACGCAATTCCTCTGGTCTTGCTACCTCAGCCAGTCACCATCAGAGTGGTGAATGGAGCCACACTACCCTCTCAGATCACCCACAGACCACCCCGCTAATACTCTCGCTGTCTTCTTCCCATCAGGAGACGCCATCTCTCCTTGTCATGCCTGAGGGTATCGACCAGGTCCTCTTAGGGGTCCCCTGATTGCGTCATCACTCTCCCCATATAGAGTGGTTCTCAGGGAGAATTCTCATGTGGATTAAATCCTGTGAGGGTAGATGTCAGAGGGAGTGCGTTCAGGTTGCCTCCACTGAAGTCCCCGCGGACCTTTCCTCTCTCCCCAAATGCTATCGACAGTATGCAGACGTATTCTAAAAGAAGGCGGCGGAGACCCTTCCGCCTCACCGCCCCTACGACTGTCCTATTGACCTCTTGCCTGGTGCTGAGCCTCCCCGGGGTCGAGTCTATCCCCTATCTCTCCCAGAGACAGAGGCCATGTCTCAGTATATCAGGGAGAATCTGGCAAGAGGATTCATCAGGAAGTCGGTGTCAGCAGCAGGGGCGGGATTCTTCTTCATATAGAAGAAGAATGGAGATTTATGTCCCTGAATTACGTCCCAGGGGTCTTAACGCCATCACCGTTAAGAATAAGTATCCTGCCCCTGATATCGGAACTGTTCGATAGGCTACGGGGAGCGAGAGTGTTTATTAAGCTTGCGCTGCGGGCAGCTTACAACCTGATTCGCATCCGTGAGGGGGACGAATGGAAGACAGGTTTTAACACCAGGGATGGGCACTATGAATACCTTGTGATGCCCTTCGGGCTCTGTAACCCTCCAGCTGTCTTCCAAGACTTTGTAAACGACATCTTCTGGGGTATGCTCACCACCTCAGTTGTAGTGTATCTGGATGATATCCTCATCTACTCTCCAGATACTGACTCTCACCGAAGAGATGTTTGCAAAGCTTTTGACCTCCTACGGGCAAACTCCCTATACGCCAAGTTGGAGAAGTGTGTGTTTGAGCAGGAGTCCTTGCCTTTCCTGGGCTATATCATCTCCGCCCAGGGATTGACCATGGATCCTGCCAAGCTACAGGTGGTGATGGATTGGCAGGAGCCCCATTCTCTCAAAGCGGTGCAGCACTTTATGGGGTTCATAAATTATTACCGACAATTCATCCCCCTCTTCTCGACATTGGTAGCCCCCTTGGTGGCCCTCACCAAGAAGGGTGCAAATCCCAAGTTGTGGTCGGAACCGGTCTCCAAGGCCTTCTCCTCCATTAAGTCCCATTTCACTAGCGCTCCCATTCTACATCGCTCCGATGTACAGTGGGGCAAAAAAGTATTTAGTCAGTCAGCAATAGTGCAAGTTCCACCACTTAAAAAGATGAGAGGCGTCTGTAATTTACATCATAGGTAGACCTCAACTATGGGAGACAAACTGAGAAAAAAAAATCCAGAAAATCACATTGTCTGTTTTTTTTTCATTTTATTTGCATATTATGGTGGAAAATAAGTATTTGGTCAGAAACAAGCAATCAAGATTTCTGGCTCTCACAGACCTGTAACTTCTTCTTTAAGAGTCTCCTCTTTCCTCCACTCATTACCTGTAGTAATGGCACCTGTTTAAACTTGTTATCAGTATAAAAAGACACCTGTGCACACCCTCAAACAGTCTGACTCCAAACTCCACTATGGTGAAGACCAAAGAGCTGTCAAAGGACACCAGAAACAAAATTGTAGCCCTGCACCAGGCTGGGAAGACTGAATCTGCAATAGCCAACCAGCTTGGAGTGAAGAAATCAACTGTGGGAGCAATAATTAGAAAATGGAAGACATACAAGACCACTGATAATCTCCCTCGATCTGGTGCTCCACGCAAAATCCCACCCCGTGGGGTCAGAATGATCACAAGAACGGTGAGCAAAAATCCCAGAACCACGCGGGGGGACCTAGTGAATGAACTGCAGAGAGCTGGGACCAATGTAACAAGGCCTACCATAAGTAACACACTACGCCACCATGGACTCAGATCCTGCAGTGCCAGACGTGTCCCACTGCTTAAGCCTGTACATGTCCGGGCCCGTCTGAAGTTTGCTAGAGAGCATTTGGATGATCCAGAGGAGTTTTGGGAGAATGTCCTATGGTCTGATGAAACCAAACTGGAACTGTTTGGTAGAAACACAACTTGTCGTGTTTGGAGGAAAAAGAATACTGAGTTGCATCCATCAAACACCATACCTACTGTAAAGCATGGTGGTGGAAACATCATGCTTTGGGGCTGTTTCTCTGCAAAGGGGCCAGGACGACTGATCCGGGTACATGAAAGAATGAATGGGGCCATGTATCGTGAGATTTTGAGTGAAAACCTCCTTCCATCAGCAAGGGCATTGCAGATGAAACATGGCTGGGTCTTTCAACATGACAATGATCCAAAGCACACCGCCAGGGCAACGAAGGAGTGGCTTCGTAAGAAGCATTTCAAGGTCCTGGAGTGGCCTAGCCAGTCTCCAGATCTCAACCCTATAGAAAACCTTTGGAGGGAGTTGAAAGTCCGTGTTGCCAAGCGAAAAGCCAAAAACATCACTGCTCTAGAGGAGATCTGCATGGAGGAATGGGCCAACATACCAACAACAGTGTGTGGCAACCTTGTGAAGACTTACAGAAAACGTTTGACCTCTGTCATTGCCAACAAAGGATATATCACAAAGTATTGAGATGAAATTTTGTTTCTGACCAAATACTTATTTTCCACCATAATATGCAAATAAAATGAAAAAAAAACAGACAATGTGATTTTCTGGTTTTTTTTTTTCTCAGTTTGTCTCCCATAGTTGAGGTCTACCTATGATGTAAATTACAGACGCCTCTCATCTTTTTAAGTGGTGGAACTTGCACTATTGCTGACTGACTAAATACTTTTTTGCCCCACTGTAGATAAGCCCTTCATTCTGGAAGTGGAGTGGGTGCCTCTTCCATCGGTGCTGGAGCGGTCCTGTTTCAGAAGGACACGCAAGGTCGGAATCAACCATGCTTCTTTTTCTCATAGACCTTCACACCGGCGGAGAGGAATTATTCCATCGGGGGCAGGGAGTTGCTAGTGATGAAGTTGGCCTTCTCAGAGTGGAGACACCTCCTGGAGGGGGCTCGCCACCCTTTTCAGGTGTTCACCGACCACAAGAACTTAGTGTATTTGCGAACAGCCCAGCGGCTAAATTCTCGCCAGGCCAGATGGTCCTTGTTCTTCTCCCGGTTCCACTTCACCATCCATTTTCTCTCCGGGAAGAACAACATCCGGGCCGATGCTCTCTCCCGCTCCGTGGTGTCATCGGAGGAAGAGGAGGATCAGCCTCGGCTGATCGTCTCATCCGAGAGCCTGAGGACTGTTGCTCCGGTAGCCATTGAGTCAGTACCTCCGGGCAAGACATTTGTCCCTGCCCGTCTGTGACCGGAGGTCCTCTCTTGGGCTCATTCGTCCACGGTGGGTGGACATTTCGGGACAAAACGGACCTCTGAGCTTCTGGCGAGGACGTACTGGTGGCCGCATATGGCCCACGACGTCAGGGACTGTATTCAGGCGTGTGTCTCTTGCGCCCAGAATAGGTCCTCTCAGCAGCGGCCCGCTGGGCTACTTTATCCCCTGCGGTAGTGGACTGGCCCTGGGAGATGGTCGGTATGGACTTTGTGGTGGGGCTACTCAAGTCCAATAGCAGCACGGTCATTTGGGTTGTCACCGACCATTTCTCCAAGATGGTGCACCTGGTACCTCTCTCCCAGTTACCTTCTGCTCGGGGCCTGGCAGCGCTGTTCATTAAGCATGTTTTCCGCCTGCACGGCATGCTGGACAAGATTGTCAGCGACCGGGGTCCCCAGTTTGCATCTCGGTTCTGGAGAGAGCTCTGTAGCCTGCTCAGCATTGAGCTAAATATCTCCTCGGCCTATCATCCCGAGACGAACGGGTTGGTAGAGAGAGCCAACCAAACCCTGGTCACATATCTACGACATTTTGTCTGACTGGGCATCCTTGCTGCCGTGGGCGGAGTTCGCTTTGAACAACGCTGTGGCCGACTCCACCGGCCAGACCCCATCCCTCCTAAATTACAGCCAGCATCCACGCATCCCTGTGCCCATGCCCGTGTTGTCCACCGATTCCAGGGTGGCAGTCTGGGCGGTGGAGGCACGTGACATTTGGGATCGCACTCAGGATGCTATCCGGGCCTTCAAGAAGAGAATGAGGTCCTCCGCCGACACGCAGCGGCGCCCCGCTCCGACCTTTGCTCCTGGAGACTTGGTGTGGCTCTCCGCCCGTAACATCAGGCTGCGGGTCGAGTCCACAAAATTTGCACCACGCTACATTGGCCCCTTTAAAGGTCCTTGAGCAGGTCAACCCTGTGGTCTACCATCTGGCCCTTCCACCACATTTGGCTATTTCTGACACATTCCACGTGTCCCTCCTTAAGCCTGTTCACATGTCCCGGTTCTCAGAGTCATCTGCAGGGACATCAGACCTGTCCTCGGATGAGTTTGAGGTCAATGCCATCGTGGGATGCAAGGCAAAAAGTTTTATTTGGTGGATTGGAAGGGTTATGGTCCAGAGGCTCGGACCTGGGAGCCAGTGAAGAACATCCACGCTCCGCTCCTTATTGCGGCATTTGAGCGTAGCGAGGCTCAGAGAGGAGGGGGCCCTAGGAGAGGGGTAATGTTAGGCGTCGGGTTCCAGTCGCTGCACAGCAGGAATCCCGAGCCTTGCATTCGGCAGTCTCCCATTCCTCTCCGGCCGCACAGTAGGCTGCTCAGCAGACTCGTCGATCCAGGCGCTCTGCTCAGACCTGCTCTGTAGGTTTAGTTGCTGCTGCCACCTTTCGTCCAGCTATAGCAACGCAGGCTGGTCAGCAGCGAGCTACTCCAGGGACTAAGTCCTCCTTTCAGTCCACTGAGCATGCCCGTGGGACGATCTCTCATTGGAGATCGGAGGTCACATGCTCAGGTTCTTCTCCAGCTCGGATTGGACCATCAGAAAGCTCAGGAAGGTCCCGGAAGGACGAGGCTATAAAGGTTTGCATGGCCACTCGGCCATGCCCTAGTATAGACTGCATTACCAGACTATGAGGAGTGAGTGTTGTATGCATGTATGAATTTCTATGGTGACTGACTCATTGGAAACCCCTACCCTTGGTACGCATGTGTTGTGCAGCCTAGCCTGTTAAGCGCCCAGGCTTAGGTGTAGGTAGAGACAGAGTCTGAGACTAACATCAGTGTCCACTGGTGGCTCTACACGCCATGGTGCATGTGCTCAACACTCCACCTTAGTCAGCAGCTATAGTGGCGTCTGCAACTGCGACGCCACGCGCTCAGTAGGTCTAGAGGGACTCAGACCTCGTGTCCTTGGGGCTGAGTTCTGTGACCGAATACTGAGCACTCTTGCCGAGAGCTGTGATTTCATGATGGGACATATTTCTGCATGAAGGGGATCATGATGGGGCATATTTCTGCATGAAGGGGATCATGATGGGGCATTTCTATATGAAGGGGATCATGATGGGGCATATTACTACAAGAAGGGGATCATGATGGGGCATATTTCTGCATGAAGGGGCATATTTCTGCATGAAGGGGATCATGATGGGGCATATTTCTGCATGAAGGGGATTATGATGGGGCAAATTTCTACATGAAGGGGATCATGATGGGGCATATTTCTACATGAAGGGGATCATGATGGGGCATATTACTACATGAAGATCATGATGGGGCATTTCTACATGAAGGGGATCATGATGGGGCATATTACTACAAGAAGGGGATCATGATGGGGCATTTGGCACGTGTTGGCACTTCCTCATAAATAATCGGGTTTTAGGTTGCACTTTGGGCACTCGGTCTCAGAAAGGTTCGCCATCACTGGTATATTTTGTTGTTTTTTTTTGTTTGGCAAGGTTCAGTAGATACACTTCACAAATTTATGCAGCATTTGAATCACAACAGCCTCAACATCAGGCTAAAATACAATTTTCATCACCATTCCTTTTTTAGACATCAATTTGCTGGTCCAGGAAGATGGACAAATCCATTGATGTATATCGTAAAGACACTGCTGTGAATGCTCTCCTCCATGCTTCGTCCTCCCACACAAATTCTACAATTAGACTAATTCCAATTGGACTGTTCTTACGTATGAGGAGGAAATGCATCAAGGAGGAAGCATTTGAGAAGCAATCTGTGGACCTTGTGTAAAGAGTTCTGGAACGTGGTGAACACGTTAGAGATATTCTGGCGGCCAGTGAGGCGGAAAACATTGGCCTACTGAAAACAAACCCCCGTCATTTTAGGGTTTATCATAAATGTAACCCAAAGGACCTGCAAGTCTTTGGTATTGATCTAGTTAGAGGTGGAATTAGGGGCGGAGATATCAAGCGCACTTTGGCGCAACTTTAGTGCCGATGGATAACTACATTAGGCACCCTGACCCCCCAATGGGCCAGAATGAGCAGCTAAGCTTTGCATCATATTTATAATCAAGCTGGTCTTTTTTTAGGTCTTCATCCATGTATCTGGATTTTAATTGTGTGCGGTTTTGTTTCTTATTTAGTCATTTACCTCGTCGTGTTATATCATCTACTGTTCAGTTCCCTGAGCACATGTGACGTCTGGGAGAGGCTGGTAGATCATTCAGAATATTTTATGATTCTGTTTATCTGATAAAGAGTGAGGTCCGGTCATTGCTTGATGTGGAGTCTTGTTAAAAATTTCAGCCCAAGTAAAGAAGAAGGGAAAAAGGAAGGGAAGAAGTAGGAAATGAGACTTAATTTTTATGTTTCTTTCACCCCTTTTTTCTTTATATTTATTTTTTATTATTTTTCTTTTTTTTATTTTTTTATTTATTTGTTGTCATTATTAAGTTTTTATACTGTTCACGATTTGTATAAATGATTATTAAGCTGTATATTCCTCACATTCACTATTAGAAAGGAATTTTGTTGGCTACAATGTCTCTTAGGACTATAATATACAGTCATGGCCAAAAGTATTGACACCCCTGCAATTCTGTCAGATAATACTCAGTTTCTTCCTGAAAATGATTGCAAACACAAATTCTTTGGTATTATTATCTTCATTTAATTTGTCTTAAATGAAAAAACACAAAAATAATTGTCCTAAAGCCAAATTGGATATAATTCCACACCAAACATAAAAAAGAGGGTGGACAAAAGTATTGGCACTGTGCGAAAAATCATGTGATGCTTCTCTAATTTGTGTAATTAACAGCACCTGTAACTTACCTGTGGCACCTAACAGGTGTTGGCAATAACTAAATCACACTTGCAGCCAGTTGACATGGATTAAAGTTGACTCAACCTCTGTCCTGTGTCCTTGTGTGTACCACATTGGGCATGGAGAAAAGAAAGAAGACCAAAGAACTGTCTGAGGACTTGAGAAAACAAATGGTGAGGAAGCATGAGCAATCTCAAGGCTACAAGTCCATCTCCAAAGACCTGAATGTTCCTGTGTCTACCGTGCGCAGTGTCATCAAGAAGTTTAAAGCCCATGGCACTGTGGCTAACCTCCCTAGATGTGGCCGGAAAAGAAAAATTGACAAGAGATTTCAACGCAAGATTGTGCGGATGTTGGATAAAGAACCTCCACTAACATCCAAACAAGTTCAAGCTGCCCTGCAGTCTGAGGGTACAACGGTGTCAACCCGTACTATCCGTCGGCATCTGAATGAAAAGGGACTGTATGGTAGGAGACCCAGGAAGACTCCACTTCTTACCCCGAGACATAAAAAAGCCAGGCTGGAGTTTGCCAAAACTTACCTGAAAAAGCCTAAAACATTTTGGAAGAATGTTCTTTGGTCAGATGAGACAAAAGTAGAGCTTTTAGGGCAAAAGCATCAACATAGAGTTTACAGGAGAAAAAAGAGGCATTCAAAGAAAAGTACACGGTCCCTACAGTCAAACATGGCGGAGGTTCCCTGATGTTTTGGGGTTGCTTTGCTGCCTCTGGCACTGGACTGCTTGACCGTGTGCATGGCATTATGAAGTCAGAAGACTACCAACAAATTTTGCAGCATAATTTAGGGCCCAGTGTGAGAAAGCTGGGTCTACCTCAGAGGTCATAGGTCTTCCAGCAGGACAATAACCCAAAACACACTTCAAAAAGCACTAGAAAATGGTTTGAGAGAAAGCACTGGAGACTTCTAAGGTGGCCAGCAATGAGTCCAGACCTGAATCCAATAGAACACCTGTGGAGAGATCTAAAAATGGCAGTTTGGAAAAGGCACCTTTCAAATATCAGGGACCTGGAGTAGTTTGCCAAAGAAGAATGGTCTAAAATTCCAGCAGAGCATTGTAAGAAACTCATTGATGGTTACCGGAAGCGGTTGGTCGCAATTATTTTGGCTAAAGGTTGTGCAACCAAGTATTAGGCTGAGGGTGCGAATACTTTTGTCCGGCCCATTTTTGGAGTTTTGTGTGAAATGATCAATGTTTTGCTTTTTGCTTCATTCTCTTTTGTGTTTTTTCATTTAAGACAAATTAAATGAAGATAATAATACCAAAGAATTTGTGTTTGCAATCATTTTCAGGAAGAAACTGCATAATTATCTGACAGAGTTGCAGGGGTGTCAATACTTTTGGCCATGACTGTATATTAGTACTTGTCATTTTAAAAACAAAAAAATTTTTTGTCTATGTCACTAGTCAATTTATCTGTATATGTTGCAGGCATGTATTATTCTTATTTATCCATTTATTCACTCATTTCTAGCTATTTTGATATGCATAAGTTTTGGCATTAAATTTTCCCATCTTCATCATGGCGTTCTCAGCGAGAGCGCATACGCGCTACGGCGGGCCTCTGGCTCATCCCTCCCGGCTTCCGCAGTGGCTGATGGGTGTTTGAAGTCACAAGGGATTTCCCTCCACCCGTTCGATCACGTGAGAGGCTGGCTGTGATGCACCGGAAGGGGTATGTGACGTGGCGCGCATGCGCTGTATATTGCGCTGAATGTAACGGGGTATTAATCCCCTATGTAGCGGTGCAATTTATAGCGCCAATTAATACATACACCTGTTCTACCTACATATATATGTGCTCAGTGAGCACACACAGTCACAGCTCCCGAGCGTCGGGGCTGCTTTTCCTGGACACGCTCTGGCAGATACGAATATGGGTGATTGTAGCACTCCATAAAGGGGATGTCAATCATATCTGGGGCTATGATTATATAGTTTATTAGTAGGTCTATGTAAGTGTCTCATGCCTGTTAAATACATGGGTGACTTTTTAATGTGACAGTTACATGTCCACCCTTGCACTATGCACTTTATGTAAAAGTATGCCCTATTTATAACTTGGATGGATTATGCCTTGCATGGTCTGCTAGCAAACCCTATCTGTTACCATAGTTGCGGTGTCCTCCCACACATCAGTCCCTTGCGAAAGTATTTAGCCCCCTTGAACTTTTCAACCTTTTCCCACATATCATGCTTCAAATATAAAGATACCAAATGTAAATTTTTGGTGAAGAATCAACAAGTGGGACACAATTGTGAAGTTGAACGAAATTTATTGGTTATTTTAAATTTTTGTGGAAATTCAAAAACTGAAAAGTGGGGCGGGCAATATTATTCAGCCCCTTTACTTTCAGTGCAGCAAATTCACTCCAGAAGTTCATTGTGGATCTCTGAATGATCCAATGTTGTCTTAAATGACTAATGATGATAAATATAATCCACCTGTGTGTAATCAAGTCTCTGTATAAATGCACCTGCTCTGTGATAGTCTCACATCTTGAAGACCAAGGAACACAACAGGCAGGTCCGTGATACTGTTGTGGAGAAGTTTAAAGCCGGATTTCGATACAAAATGTTTTCCAAAACTTTAAACATCCCAAGGAGCACTGTGCAAGCGATCATATTGAAATGGGAAGAGTATCATACCACTGCAAATCTACCAAGACCCGGCCGTCCCTCTAAACTTTCATCTCAAACAAGGAGAACACTGATCAGAGATGCAGCCAAGAGGCCTATGACCACTCTCAATGAACTGCAGAGATCTACAGCTGAGGTGGGACAGTCTGTTCATAGGACAACAATCAGTCATACACTGCATAAATCTGGCCTTTGTGGAAGAAAGCCATTTCTCAAAGATATCCATAAAAAGTGTTGTTTAAAGTTTGCAACAAGTCACCTGGGAGACACACCAAACATGTGGAAGAAGGTGCTCTGGTCAGATGAAACCAAAATCGAACTTTTTGGCAGCAATGCCAAATGATATGTTTGGTGTAAAGGCAACACAGCTCATCCCCCTGAACACACCATCCCCACTGTCAAACATGGTGATGACAGCATAATGATTTGGGCCTGCTTTTCTTCAGCAGGGACAGGAAAGATGGTTAAAATTGATGGGAAGATGGATGAAGCCAAATACAGGACCATTCTTGAAGAAACCCTGTTGGAGTCTCCAAAAGACCTGAGACTGGGACGGAGATTTGTCTTCCAATAAGACAATGATCCCAAACATAAAGCAAAATCTACAAAGGAATGGTTCACAAAAAAACGTATCCAGGTGTTAGAATGGCCAAGTCAAAGTCCAGACCCGAATCCAATCGAGAATCTGTGGAAAGAGCTGAAAACTGCTGTTCACAAACGATCTCCATCAAACCTCAGAGCTCGAGCTGTTTGCCAAGGAAGAATGGGCAAGAATTTCATTCTCTTGATGTACAAAACTGAGAGAGACATACCCCAAGCGACTTGCAGCTGTAATCGCAGCAAAAGGTGGCGCAACAAAGTATTAAGTTAAAGGGTCGAATAATATTGCACGCCCCACTTTTCAGTTTTTGAATTTCCACAAAAATTTAAAATAACCAATAAATTTCGTTCAACTTCACAATTGTGTTCCACTTGATATGTGGGAAAAGGTTGAAAAGTTCCAGGGGGCCGAATATTTTCGCAAGGCACTGTATGTGCCTTGTCTTTTGTTGTCTATTTATTTGCATCTATTGTATTTTGTCTATTTATGCTTTAATGAAGCTTGTGTACATAATAAAAAGTTTATTGATTTTATAATGATTTGTGTGGACCTGTACTCCGGTTTTGTGTAGGAGATAAAGGTATGGTTTATTGTAGGTTTATTATTTTTCTTTATTACAGGAGATCGAGGGCGTTGCAGGAATTAAGTGTGGTCGTAAGTATGGTTTAAATAAGAGTATTAAAAAGAGTCTTTGTGTCTTTATTTCAATTATCAGATTTTTTACTGGGTGTCTGTTTTATTTACAATTTGACTATGGGGTTAGTAATAGTGGTGTCCTATTGACGCCTCTCCATTACTAAACTCGGAGCTTGATGTCACAAAGGTGACATCAACCCACCAACTATAACTCCACTTGCCACCTCTACAGGGCAAGTGGGAAGAGCAAGACTAAGTGCCAGAATTGGCGCATCTTAGAGATGTGCTTTTTTGGGGTGGCTGGGAGCTGGTGTTTTTAGCCGGGGGGGGCAGTATCCATGGCCCCTTCATAGGCTATTAATATCTGCCCGCAGCTGTCTGCATAGCCTTTGCTGGCTATTAATTATAGAGGGACCCCATGTCATTTATTTTGGGATCCCCCATTTTAATAGCCAGGAAAGGCTAAGTATACAGCTGTTAGCTAATATTAATAGCCTGGGAAGCTCCATGGGTATTACCCTCTTCCCAGGCTAGAAATATCTGCCCCCAGTGGTCGGCTTACCCTCTGCTGATTACAAAAATTGCGAAGGAGCCCACTCCATTTTTTTCGGAAAAACAATCTTTTATTAATTAAATACATGTACAGTAATTTGCACACACACTGTACTAATTGTATTTATCACTGACATCTATATATCTACCTATTCTGTATGTATTTACTGTATGTAATCCATCTCTTCTATCCTGTCGGCTCCTGCTGTGATTTTACACCACCGCGGCTACTGAATTACCCGCTCTTCTATCTATCTATGTAATATAAATACATATATGTGTGTGTGTGTGTGTGTTACTGATGTGTATAATACACACATTCTATGTGTATATATCTATTCTAACCTGTAAGTATGATTTTACTGTACCCGCATTTGAATTGCTGGCTTTTCAAAGGACACTGGTGTGTAAAAATCGGACAGCACTCGCATGGTGCGAGTGCTGTGCGTTTTTTTCTCGCATCCATTGACTTGCATAGGAGAGTCTCGTCTGAGATAAACAGCAAATCGCAGCATGCTGCAATTTTTTTCTCAGTCCGATTTCAGCTGAGAAAAAAATTGCAGATGAGAGGTAACTCATTGAATAACATTGGTCCGAGTGCAATCCAATTTTTTATCGGATTGCACTCGTCCATTTTTCTCGCAAATGAGTATGAGCCCTTAAAGCAAAAAAATTAAATTAAATAAACGTATGTGCCATTTGTAAAAGTCTGATCTATTAAAATGTGCAATTTAATTAACCAGAATGGTAAAATCCATAAAGAGAAAAAAAAAAAATCAAAAAGCCAGAATTGCTAATCTTTGGTCACCTTTGATCAAAAAAATGTGATAAACACTTAAAGCATGGTATGTCCACAAAATTAGTATCAATAAAAAATGTCAAGTCACCACCCCAAAAATTGGTTACAAGAAGTGACATATTGACATATCCATTCTTCATGTGATTTCTCCTTGGAATATGCGCCATGTTAAAAAGTCAATGGGAAAACGAAATGACCGAAAGACACCTGGTGTTCTTTTTTAGCGTTTTATTAAGGTTTACATTTAACATACGGTATCTTGTAGGCATTTTCTGTTACAATAAATGTTAACACAAAACTTTTAGCAACAAAGCACCATTTCATCTTTTTTTTTTTTTAAATTTCACTGCCAGAGAGGTATCACTAATGTATGTTCCCTGCTTATAATAAAACTAGATGGTGGCCCGATTCTAACGCATCGGGTATTCTAGAATATGTATGTAATCTGTCACCCCATTTTTGCCCCATAAGCTGGGGCCACCGCCATCAGGGGCTTATCTCCAGCATTCTGTAATGGTGGAGATAAGCCCCCGATGAAACCTTAAAAATACGAAAAACACGTTAGATTATACTCACCGGGGGTCGGGTGTGGTGGGTTTCGCTGTCCGGTCCGGTGCCTCCTATCTTCATACGATTATGTCCTCCTCCTTGCTTCTCCCTCGGCTACTGCGCACACGTACTTTATCTGCCCTGCTGAGGCACCTGCGCACTGCAGTACTCAGCTCTGCCCTCACAGACTGCTCCCGGCACTTTAACCCCCGGTACACTGAGATCAAACATGATTGCTGCGTTCCGGTGGCATAGGGAAGCATCGTGCAGGGAGGGGGCTCCCTGCGTGCTTCTCTGAGACCCTCAGAACAACGCGATGTGATTGCTTTGCTCCGAGGGCCTCCTCCTTGCAGGCCTCCGGATCCAAGATGGCCGCGGGGTCATGCAGAGAGGTGGCTTGTCAGTGCCTGCTGAGAGCAGGCACCGGCAAGCCTCCTGCACTGCCTGTCATATGGCTGATCTGACACAGTGCTCTGCAAAGTGTCAGATCAGCGATCTGACACTATATATTGATGTCCCACCCTGGGTCGAAGTAAAAAAGTTAATAAAAAAAAAAAATTAACATGTGTAAAAATATTTGTAAAAAATTCCTAAATGAATAAAAATAAATATTGTTCCAAAAAATACATTTCTTTCTGTAAATAAAAAAAACAAAAAGTACACATATTTAGTATCGCCGCATCCGTAATGGCCCGACCTATAAAACTGTCTCACTAGTTAACCCCTTTAGGGAACTCCTTAAAAAAAAAAACAAGACAAAAAAAATGCTTTATCGTCATACCGCCGAACAAAAAGTGGACTAACACGCGATCAAAAAGATGGATATAAATAAACATGGTACTGCTGAAAACGTCATCTTGTCCTGCAAAAAACAAGCCATGATACAGCGTCATCAGCGGGAAAAATAAAAAGTTATAGCTCGCAGAGTAAAGCGATGCAAACATTATTATTTTTTATATAAAATTGTTTTTATTGTATAAAAGCGCCAAAACACAAAAAAATTATATAAATGAGGTATCGCTGTAATCGTACTAACCCAAAGAATAAAACTGTTTCATCAATTTTACCACACGTGGAACGGTATAAACGCCCCCCAAAAGAAATTCATGAATTGCTGGTTTTTGTTCATTCTGCCTCCCAAAAATTGTAATAAAAAGCGATCAAAAAATGTCATGTGCCCGAAAATGGTACCAATAAAAACGTCAACTCGTCCCACAAAAAATAATACCTCACATGACTCTGTGGGCCAAAATATGGAAAAATTATAGCTCTCAAAATGTGGTGATGCAAAAACTATTTTTTGCAATAAAAAGCATCTTTTGGCGTGTGACAGCTGGCAACCATAAAAACCCGCTATAAATAGTAAATCAAACCCCTTTATCACCCTTTAGTTAGGGAAAAATAATAAAATAAAAAAAAAAAAAATTTCCATTTTCCCACTAGGGTTAGGGTTGAGGCTAAAGTTAGGTTTAGGGTTGGGGCTAAAGTTAGGATTAGGGGTGTGTTAGGGTCTCAATTCCAGCCAATTTTGCGTCGAAAAAAATCAAACAGTGCTTCTTCCCTTCCGAGCTCTGCTATGCGCCCAAATAGTGGTTCCCCCCACATATCGGGGATCAGCGTGCTCAGGACAAATTGCACAATAACTTTAGGGGTCCAATTTCTCCTGTTACCCTTGGAAAATAAAAAAAATGGACCTGAAGTAATTTTTTGTGAAAAGAAGTTAAATGTTCATTTTTAAAAACATTCAAAAAATTCCTGTGAAGCACCTGAAGGGTTAATGAACTTCTTGAATGTGGTTTTGAGCACCTTCAGGGGTGCAGTTTTTAGAATGGTGTCACTTTTGGGTATTTTCTATCATATAGACCCTCAAAGTGACTTCAAATGTGATGTGGTCCCTAAAAAAAAATGGTGTTGTAAAAATGAGAAATCGCTCGTCAACTTTTAACCCTTATAGCTTCCTAACGAAAAAAAAATTTTGGTTCCAAAATTGGGCTGATGTAAAGTAAATATGTTGGAAGTGTTATTTCTTAACTATTTTGTGTGACATCTCTCTGTGATTTAAGGGGATGAAAATTCAAAGTTGAAAAATTGCAAAATTGTCAAAATTTTCGCCAAATTTCCTTTTTTTCACAAACGCAAGTCATATCAAAGAAATTTTTCCACTAACATGAAGTACAATATCTGACTAAAAGGGATAAACGGGCACCATCCACAATATATACTCAGGTGGGATCACCTAGTGCATATAAGTAAATTAACACAGTAACAAATTAAGAGAAAAGTATATGCACACAAATAGGGATCACCATACACTAATATAGTCAAAAATCAAATTTTATTATAGTGAACACAACAAGCAAACACTTGGTTTAAGAACAATTAAAATGTCTGAACTCACAGACACACATAGACAAACAAAAACTGACCTTGAGAAAGACACTTCATTGTGTCGATACGCGTGGGTTTGGGGGTCCCATACAATTTAACCATTGGTCTGCTTGTCCTCAGTAACCAGGTGATATCATGTTAGGGAAAGAGGCTATGTTGTCCCTATTTTCTTGTATTTGATTTAGTGGTAACATGATGAGAATTTGATGCATACACATGGCGTTTATTTTGCCTGTGTATCCCTTATGCAATCACAGTGTTTCACTATAGGACTTGATATGTAGATATTCTGGTATATTTGTATTAACACCATGATATTATGACAATGAATAAGTTTGGGATTGTTAACCTGTGGTGTTAGATCCCAGATATTGAAATTCAGTAGATATTTGTTATTTGATCAAATGGTTAATTCTGGGGCCCACAGTATTTAACTGTCTATTAACATGACCCATTGTTTTTGTTTGTCTATGTGTATCTGTGAGTTCAGACATTTTAATTGTTTTTAAACCAAGTGTTTGCTTGTTGTGTTCACTATAATAAAATTTGATTTTTGGCTATATTAGTGTATGGTGATCCCTATTTGTGTGCATATACTTTTCTCTTAATTTGTTACCATGAAGTACAATATGTCACGAGAAAAGAGTGTCAGAATCACCGGGATCCATGGAAGCGTTCCAGAGTTATTACCTCATAAAGGGACAGTGGGGGTAAAGGGGTTAAAATTAAAAGAGAAAAACTGGGCATTTTCTGAAGTGGATTCCACTTGAAAACCTAGTCATAGTGGACCCTGAGGATATATGGAGTGAACACTTTAAACATTAGTCCTTAGCAGGTTACTACTTCTGCTAAGAGAAATCATATAAAAAAGACACAAGCACTGTCAATCTCTGGCTACACTGGCTGGAAAACATGCTAGTTTCAATGGATTTTGCAAAGCAGCTTTGCCACGCATAGCTGGCAATACTTCATGTGTCATTTGATTACATAACTGAACATCTGGGCATCGCAAAACACGGGAACAATGTGAAGCCATGTGGAAATGCTCACCAGATACATACAGCATTGTAATTGGGGCAGCTGTAAAAGCCAGACAGAACACAAAGTGAATTGGTTTGCCTTATTAAAGTCAATGTCCCCAACAAGGGTTCTCCAAATCCTGGCTTTCAACAGAAGCCCCAATGGAGTACTTGATGTCCACCTGGCCTAACACCTCTATGCACAGCTGATAACAAAAGACCCACCATTCATAATAGGTGATGTCACAGTTGACGCTACTCCTCCCCTCTTCATAATACACTTTGCACACGCTCATTAGATGGATCAATACAAAAGATAGGGTCTGATTTATTCTACTGCTGCTAAAGCACATGTGCATTTTCTGAAACCACAGGAAAAATTAGCCTAGAATAGCCCCAGAGGCCAGTGTGAAAAATTCAAGATTTCTACGTTTTATTTTTAATGCAGATTGTGGTATGAAAAAAATATGCATTTAACAGAAAAAACTGACTTAATCAGTAGGTTATTTTCTGATGACACATTCCCATTAAAGGGGTTGTCCGGTCTAAGTCACTGTGTAACTGTAGACTTATAAATTCCCCCAGTGCACGCATTGTGCACGGTGGAGATTCACCAGTTTCTGAGCCAGGACCGAAAGGTATGTATGTGTTATACACACTCCATGCCAATGGGCGTGGCCTCACTTCCATACACTTGTATGGAACGAGGCTGTGCCCGCTAGTAGGAAACGCACTTTACTGCAATATCACTAGAATGGTGCGGATTCGCTCAATACAAGTGTATGCAGCGAGGTCACGCCCACTAGACAGGCCCTGGGCAGGAGAATGTATAACGCATACATACCCACCAGTCCCAGCTAAGGCTACTTTCACACTAGCGTTTTTTAGCACTGCGCTTCGTGCGCAGTAGAAAGGCATGCAAAAAACGCATCATGCGTTTTGCATGCGTTTGCTTTTTTTAGGCGCATGTGTTTTAACCAGTTTCTACCCATGTTAACTCTTAAAACGCATGCGATTTTAAACGCAGGTGTGCGCATGTCCATGGACGCGCACGATGCGCTGCGCTAAAAAACGCTAGTGTGAAACCAGCCTTAGAAACGTACACTGTGTGCGTTGGGGGGGGCATTCACATGTCTGCAGTCTGCCTGAGGAAAGGACCTAAGAAGCACCGAAAGTTCTGCATGATTTGCGACTGCTAGACAGGCTGATTACATGTGTGGAATGCCTGTTTGTTAGGGAATTCCCACAAAATACTCGGAGATCACCCGAGCATGCTCAGGGAGACCCAAGCAACGATGCTATTCACCCATCACTAATCTTAACTACAAGATTATCTTGCTTTCTACACCAAAAGCATTATTTTTTCAACTGGCTAACATGGTACCAAACCCCTTTTTTCCTTTTAATTTAATTCAAGGCATAATCTACCCAGGTAATTGTGTCAGTAAAGGCTGCAGACTGAAGACGTACCGCTTCCGAGACTTGTGTCTCAACTGACAAGAGCTGTATCACATGTACCGTACATCAGTCGGCGGCAGGAAACATGGATGCCATATGTGAAGGAATAGATCTCTTCCTCGTTGAGCACAAATGAGGTTATCTCCCGCTTCTTCCTCCTCAATTATTATTTGTTTTCCAGTTGGATGCAGTCTCTGTGCACTGCTATAAAGCTGCCAGACAGAGGAGGAGGATGAGCCTAGAGATCTCCTCGCCAAGCACAATGTTGGTTAAACATATTTCTGAACATATCGCAGCCCTGCTCCGGCCTGCTGCAATTGTTATGTGTAATACATCTCTTGTCAGTTGAGACACAGGTCTCGGGAGCTGTATATTTTCAGTCTGCAGCCCATACAAAGGCATGACTAAAACAGGATGCAATTTGAATTATATCAGGGACTCCATTATCTAAAACTTGGACAACCCCTCTAATGTTCACTGTTTCAGTGACTAAAGGCCCCGTCTCTCTAAGCGACTCACCAGCGATCCCGACACCGATATCAAGGTGTCAGGATCACTAGTAAGTCGCTATGTGATCGCTGGTGAGCTGTCACACAGACAGCTTCACCAGCGATCAGCACAGCGATGCCGAGCGCCCGGCATCGCTGGCTATCGCTGTAGAAAATAGTATCAAAATAAAAAATATAGTTATTCTCACCTTCCGACGTCCCGTTCAGCCATCCTGCCTCTCTCCACGCTCCGGTCCCAGTGATCCTTTGCACGAATGACCGCGAGATGTCACGGTCTCGCGGGATAACAAAGTCTCGCGGTCATTCATGCAAAGGATCACTGGGACCGGAGCGTGGAGAGAGGCAGGATGGCTGAACGGGACATCGGAAGGTGAGAATAACTATATTTTTTATTTTTTTTTATTATTTTTTTACACCTGATCGCTGGTCTCCCGCTGTCACACACAGCGATGCGTGCTGGCCAGCGGGAGACCAGCGACCAAAGAAATGTCCAGAGGTTTCTTCCAGCGATCAGCGATACCGGCAGGGGGGCCGCTCGCTGATCGCTGTCACACACAGCGATCTCGCTGGTGAGATCGCTGTTACGTCACAAAAGTTGTGACTCAGCAGCGATCTCGCTACCGAGATCGCTTAGTGTGATGGGGCCTTTAGCCTAATGGTATAATTAAGAGCATTTCTCAACATACACTTTACTTCGACATTCACAAGGTTGAGGCCAAAGTGTGTTATTTGGAGTCTGGGCGGCACACGGTTTTTCTAACTTTATCGGAAAGTGTATCAGACTGAACATTCCTCTTTAGTATACTGCATTTTCTTGAGCAGGATACATTTATTTACAGTATAATGGGTCATTATGGTGGCAGGATGCTTACACATTCTGACTGTGGCCGCTCTTAGGTGCCCAACAATGGCCATTAATGCCGTGTCACCTGAATAAGCTGGTTTAAAATTCAGACCCATTAGCAGAGTAATACTTAATAAGGGTTAAGAAGAAAAGCCACGTAATAGACACCCAATGAACAGACAGTCCCTAAAAAGGGAACCTATTTTATGGATCACATTTTAAAAGTCATATGATGCTGGCATCCCATCAAGGCCCACCCCATGCAGCATAGCACTAACAGAATGAGGGACATGCATTAGTAGCATAATAGTAAGCTACAGTATATTTATATGCATAAACAAAATGGATACTTAAACATAGGACCAATGACTTAAAAGAAGGGGCTAAATGAAAAAATTCAAGTCCAATACCTGTATTAGCATTATGCTGCTAATAAAATAAGATATATGAATAAAATAATTAAAAAAATAAGAAACATAGCACTGCACAGATAAAAGGTTTCAGCATGTATATGTTCTTGTATCAAAGTGACACAAATTGCACTTTAGGCTGTGTGCACACGTAGCGATTTTTAAGCGTTTTTACCACGATTTTCGGCGCGAAAATGCTTAAAAATCGTGTACAGAACGCCCCCCATGCATTCCTATGGTATTCCGCACATGCTGTGCTAATGCTGCGCTTTTTTCCGCAGCGGAATCGCATCGCGGAAAAAATCGCAGCATGCTCATTCTTTTGTGCGGAATCGCAAAGAATTGCCGTGATTCCGCACCCATAGGAATGCAAGAGAATCGCTTACTTCCCGCATGTGGCTATGCCCACCATGCGGGAAGTTAAGCGTCTCATGTGCGGCTGGTACCCACAGTGTGGAGGAGAGGAGACTGTTCTCCAGGCCCTGGGTACCATACCCCTGTAAAAAAAAAGAATAAAAAATAAAAAAATCGGGGTATATTTACCTTCCGGTGTCCCGCGCTGCATTCCCAGCCTAAGCGTTCCCAGTAATGCCTTGCGGCACGGTCCTGTAATGACGTAGTCTCGCGTGACTCTAGCGGTCTCGCAAGATCGCTATAGCAACGCGAGACTACGTCATCACAGGTCTCGCAAGGCATTACTGGGAACGCTGAGGCCCGGGAATGCAGCGCGGGACGCCGGAAGGTAAATATACCCCTATTTTTTATTTTTTTTTTAGCATTTTAACATCCTATCTTTTACTATTGATGCCGCATAGGCGGCCTCAATAGTAAAAACCTGGTCACACTTGTCAAACACTATGTTTGACGAGTGTGACCAACCTGTCAATCACTTTCCAAGCGATGCTTCAAATCGTTTGGAAAGTGCTTGAATAACGCACGCGAAAATCGTGGCAAAATCGCGATCATAATCGCGTTAAAATCGCGGTGAAATCGCTGTGAAATCGCGCGGAAAAAACCGCGCGATTTCTGGGAAGGAGTCCGGTTTTTAGTGAGCGTTTTAAAACGCTACGTGTGCACATAGCCTTAAAACTGCTCCACTCACAATAATTAAAAAAAAAAGTCAAGCAGCAATCAGATCTTTTTTAGATAGACAAAATAGTTATGTCTGCACAACTTGTTTTGTTTGGTTAAAAGAAACCTGATTTACTGCAGGATCCATTTGCTACATCATTAAGTCACTGTGAAAGGATCAGTTTTAACACCTTAATGACCATCAATACAGCTTTTTACTGACCTGAGATATCAGAGTATAGCATCCTTTGATGGGTGAAAATACAGCAACTGCCAGCGCTATTCTATCGCTGATACACTGCTGCATCAGCACCGAACATTGCAATTTCACCCCCAAAAACGCTGCTGGCAATAGTGACAGTGGCATATAGACAGTTAATAGAGCATAGTGGCTCCGTCTTTAACCTTATCGGCACAGTGAGATCGCGATTCTGTGGTCCTAATGATTGCCACTGCAATCCAAACTCAAGTGATGGCCTTAAAGGTAATCTGCCACCAGGTTTCAATATCTCACCTGAGAGCAGCATAATGAATGGAAAAAGGCCCCGATTCCACCTATTTATCACTTTGTTTACTGGGCACAGCAGTTGTCATACAATCAAAGTTTTCTCTGCTGTAGATGTAGAAGCGCACAAAAAGCTAACCCCGCTCACACCGCTGATTATAGTCAATATACAATGTACATAAAAACCTGCTGAATTGCTAATCAGGGGTGAGGTATGGTGGGACTAGGAGGCACATGGGTAGCTAGTCCAGCAGTGAAAATCTCCTGCTGATAAAACAATGTATTGAACAACAGCAAACAGTCTAATAAATGACACATTGCAGAAATCAATGTCTCAGCCCCTACCTCATGCTGCCCGAAGATTACATAGCTAAAACCTGGTGTCAGATTCCCTTTAAAGGGAATCTGTCACCCTCAGGGATGTACATGACCAATATGGGCATTCAGGTAATAGAAATGTTACACTAGTCCTACCTGTAAGTCTTATATTAATGGTCTTGTTGAGAAATGTTTTATTCTTTCTGTATGCTAATGATTTCTTCCAGGCTCCGAGGTGTACAGAAGTCACCGGCACCTGCGCAGAAGATCCTTGAATGCATAGAAGGGAGGAAAAGGTATGGATTTTTGAGGGAGTGCAGGGTGCAGGTGCTGGATTCCAGGGCCAAAACTGACGTGCATGGAAGAGGGGTAGTATTACAATGAAGACAGCAGGCAGGGATTTCTTATAGGCACCAAACAAACACCCTGGAGCCTGGAAGGTTCTCTTTAAATTATCTAAGCAATTAAATATGTATGCTAATATAATATTTTTACTAGCGCCTATCAAAGGGCATCTGTCAGCAGGATTTCACCGCCAAAACTATTTATATGCACATGTAGGGAAGTTGGACTGACGGACAGACTTGCCTGTAGTGAGAGGCAGAGGTGTAGCGCAGTGTAGGTGTGAAACCGCTGAGATAAAGAGAAAGGGTGCAGTATTACAGTTTGACCATTGGAGGGCAGTGGAGAGTGTAAGAGTGGGACTGAATAACTGCCATTGGTCAGAGAAACTGTCAGGTGATGGTGGGCGGAGTTACCAGAACTGGAAGTATAAAAGGCTGAGGGAAGGTTCTGGAAGGTGCTGTCAGCGAGGGGAGCACACTTGAGAGGAGGTTCTGCTGTGGAGATAGAGACAGTAGAAAGGCTCCAGAGAGGACTGACAGTTGAGGCGGTCACGGGGGGTAACTGTCAGGAACACCACACTGAGCTTGCTCACTGAGCCAGTGCACGTGTCCTGAGTAAAGCAAACTGTGTTCAAAGATACCTGTGGAGCGGGCAGCAGCCAAATAGGTGCGTACTTCAGAACAGCAGGACCCGAAGCATGTGATTGCTGGGGGCGTGGCCTAAACTCCAGAGAGCTAGGAGCTCCAAGAGAACTCCTAGCAGGGTAACTGCGAGACAAAGTTACCAAGGGGCATAGACAGGGAGGATAGTCAGGACATAGCCAATGAGTCATACACAGAGATAGCTGCAAGGTACAAGAGGGGCGAGCAGAGAGTAGTCAGATAACAGGCAACGAGTCATACACAGAGAGGGTAGCGCAGTACAGAATCAACAGGCAAACTCACAGCGGGAAATAGAACCGGGTCAGAACCATATAAACAAGCTATAACAACGAACAGGCACACGGAGGTCACCAAACTCGGCCAAAGGCAAAAGTATAACTGACAGGGGCTTCCCAGGGGTTTAAGAAGCTCTCCCAGAACCAAAAAGAGGCCACAATCATTAACCCGAGGTGTGCAGGTCAAAACCTGCACTGAGCTCCAGACATTAACCCCTGATGTGCAGCTCAAAAACCTGCACTGGGATCATGACAGTGACCCAGGGGACGGTAGCCACAGACGAAAACGGTCTGTGGGTATTGGACGGACGGTGTACTCAGACTGGTGAAGCACTGTGGTGGATGGGCCTAGGGCAGCCACAGTGAAAAGAGCCACAGAGGATGCCACGGTTATAATAACGAAGTAAAGGTACCTGGGCCTGTACACAGAGAAGTGTAAACTGCTGTGATGAGCTGCGGTGGTCGTCGGAAGGATGGTCAATAAAACGGACCTGTTGAATACAAACTCTGTCTCAGTCTCGTGTCTGTCTGCGGCAAGAAGCAGGTCACCCCCCCATCCCTGTTGGTTAAACTTTTCCTCCATCCAACACACATGTAACTCAAAGACAAGTTTAGCAATACCTTTGCATGGCTTGTTCAGCTGATTCATGCTTTGCAAATTGTAAAAGCATGAAGTAGAGACTAGCTATCAGCTATTTCAGACATTCATGTTTTGCTTTGAATCTTTGTGTCATTTCTGAAAAAAATATACTTGAAAACAGAAGCCAGGGACTAACTAGGATGACTTAGGCTACTTTCACACTTGCGTTTTTTCACGCCCACAAACGCATGAAAAAAACGCATCATGCGTTTGTGTGCGTTTTTTGCGTGTTTTGGAGCATTTTTTTAAAAAAAAAAAACGCATGCTTTTTTTTGCGCATTACAATGCGCACCCATAGACTAGAATGGGTGTTTTGCTGTAAAAAAAAATGCATTGCGTGCGCATGCGTTTTTTGGGGGCAAGTCGGATGCACAAAAAATGCAACAAGATGCATTTTGTGCGCCCGAGTGCACACTACAAAAAAACGCATGCGCATACAAACGCGTGTGTAAGCGCACATATGCGCACCCATGTTAAAGTATAGGGAAAAAACTGCATGTGTTTTTTTGCGCTAAAACACAGCGCAAAAAAACGCAAGTGTGAAACCAGCCTTACAGATGTATGTCCCTGCCAGCTTCTCCCAGGTCACCTAGATTTACAATAGAGGCCAACAGTCTAGGTGAGAGGGGTGGAAAATAACCTGTTGGACTGGTCAGCCTACTCACCTTGTCAATGACAGCCCTTTTAACTCTGAAACAATGCAGTGCTTCAAAGTAAAACATGCATGTCAGCAATTACAGAGCTGCTCTCCTTTTCATGCTGCATTACTGAATTCTTTCCACATTCTAGACTAGGCCATATTAACTTATTGATAAGGGTCCAATACTGAATATTAGAAAAAATGTTAAATGATTGAATGACGTACTTAACATAGCTTAAATATAAACTTACAATGTGGTAGCTACTCAGGCCGTAGACTAACTAGATCTTAAGTCAACAGTATTTTGCACATTCCTGTCTAAACAGCATTTTATACTAGGCAGTAACCATCACAAAAAAAAACATTAGATTGAATGTAGCTTTCTCATCATTGTGTAGTGTAAATACAAGCAACCAGACGGCAAGGTTTGGGCATGTGTCGCTGATTTTATCTGGTATGGGAACCCAATTTATTTTTTGTTGGCAATACATCCATTTCTGTCAGTTTTATCTTCAAATCAAGAGGACTCTTAAGGCCCTGTCACACTAAGCGATATCGCTAGCAATATCGCTGTAAAGTCACCGATTTTGTGACGTTGCAGCGATATTGCTAGCGATATCGCTGCATGTGATCCTTACCTCCGACCGGCTCCCCCGTTGGTTATCGCTGATCGCGCGAGAACGTCCTGGACCGTTTCTCGTCGTCAGCTTCCTGCTGGGCTTCCTGTGGCGCCGACGAGCGACGCGTGGACGCGGGCGGGCGGACGTCAGGATCGCCTCGTCTGACAGGTAAGTAGCGACCCCCAACCGCTGCTATGTCGCTGGTGAGATCTGCCTGTGTGGCAGCTCACTAGCGACCACTTAGCGATGCACCAGCGATCCTGACCGGGTCATATCGCTGGTCGGGATCGCTGGTGCATCGCTAAGTGTGACAGTACCTTTAGCTCTTTTCTGGTCACCCACTGTACAGTGAATGTCAGTCCAAAGTCTGCAGCAATACATTTCGATGCCATTGCTGTAATAATACCGTAATATATGAAGATCTGATCGGTTTCCGGGAGAAGACATAAGATTGGGCAGCAGGGTGGCTAGCACTGTTGCCTTTATAGCGCTGGGGTCCTGGATTCAATATTCTAGGTTGTGAGGTAGCAATGCACGAGAAATGCCAAGGGGGTGAATAAATTCGGAAGCCTAGAAATATGTTAGTAAGGATTGACGCTTAGCAGAAGGTATTAAGCAGAGTCCACACAGGCAATGTGGTTTGGTACAAAAATGTGCAGTTTTATTGCTTTCATAAAAACTCCTAGGGACTCAAAACTAAAATAGCCTCTTCTGAGCACAAAGGTATAACCGCAAATAAAGAATTCAGAGGCAAACCAGACAGGCCTAAATGCATCTGCACTAATACAGGGTGCAGCGGACCCAAGTAAAATGGCAGCTGCACAGGTGCATAAATACCAAATGAAACAGCCAGCCTACAATCAGGGACTGGCCATGTGGTACACCAGTGCAGAAAGAAATAATCCGCATGTGGCAGTGTTCACACAGGGAATGCAAGGCTTCTGGTTCACAACCTCTTCGTAACACCATATAGGGGGGCTGCCCAGGGCCAACTAGAATGTATCCCATGTGAACAGAGGCCACAAGTTTTCAGAACAATTTGGGCCCAACTGCACCCTGGAAAAAATATAAAGTGCACAAAAAACATATCAATATATGTAAGGTATTGGTTGATATTAAGGCCTTAATACGGAAGCTGGCAAACTGCGTCAAAGTTCCTTACACTTGCCAGTCCTACACTAACATGAAAACCTCAAAAAGAGGAAAAAATCCTCCAAAAAATTCTGAGGAATTTTTTGGAGGATTTTTTCCTCTATTTGAGGAATTCATGCAGAGGGTACATACTGTATAGGTCAGTGTGGGTTCAACAGAACAGATTACAGTCCTCTTTATCTCGGCTTCTGGCTGAGACTGCCAACTCCAAAGGTGTTTTCTTAAGGTACTGTCACACTAAGCGATATCGCTAGCAATATCGCTATAACTTGTGACGTTATAGCAATATTGCTAGCGATATCGCTGTGTCTGATACTTACCAACGACCCGATCCCCCCGCTGGTTATCGCTGATCGCGCGAGAACATCCTGGACTGTTTCTGTCACTAGTTTGCACGTTTTTCTAGATATTCTGAACAGAACGTCCAAGGGGGGGATGTTATGGCATTGAAATGAGAACTAGTCGTAACCTCCTACTCTACTCCAAACATGCCCTCTATAGCAACAACCCCACCCTCCATAGCTACAGGCCCTCCCCGTCCACATGAAGAAGCCCTCATCACACAGTAACAAATCCTCCCCCTCCAGCAGCCTCACTGCAGAGAGCAGACCATCAAGCTGCTCCTCCCCCAGACACACACTGAACAGTGATCTATGGAAAGTGAAACTAGTGAGGAGGGAAAATCATCCTGTATTCTGGGCCAGAATATCTAGAAAACCGTGCAAACTAGTGACAGAAAGTAAATTACTTATTGTCATAATTCTGCAGCCTAGCTATGTACTGAGATTATGTGAAAAGCCCGGACAACCCCTTTAACAAATTTAGATTTTCAAGAGTACTTTTTAACATAAAGTCTGAGCTGGACAGTCTCAAAGTTGTCATGGGACTCCACCAGGTCAGGGATATTGGCTTCAAGGGATGCTTCCTTATCCTTCTCTCTAGTCAGAACAGTGAAAGGAAATTCACTATTCACATCATATGACCTTGTTACAATAGCCAACTTATGGGTGTAACAGCTTCAGCCCATAAGTCCTAGACCAAAGGAAAATCTCGACTGACAACAATAGAATGCAACAAGTCCTTGACCACAACCATTTTGAGGGACACAGAACCAAATTCTGTACGTATATGACGACCTGGGTGATGGAAAAGTTTTTGGCATCTCTATGGATACACCTTACCCCCACCCATTTAGCAGAGTCTAGCACAATCAAAAGTGTGACTCTAACCAGTGTCATCATACCCCAGAGTTCAGAAGTCAGTGTTCACAGTCACGTGGCAAGCCTAAGGCCCCTTGCCAGGATTAGGAACAGCTGACCTGTGCAGTCTCCTTTTAGAGAGAGACTCTGGCTTATCTCTCCCAACTACAGCTCACATTTTGACTGGTCACTCACCAAATTCAACACGCTCCAGTATGCTCAACATCCACAGCAGAGTGAGAGCTCCAGGTGATTACATGCCCCGCTTCTCAGCCAAATACAGCCAGGTGCATCTAATCAAGACATGCAGTGCTAGGGTTTAACCCAGTCCTACCTGGCTTTCCTGCAATATACACACTGAAGAGCAAAACATGTAACAATGTTTTGAACTTTTGACTTTCAGGCTCCATATCTCATCATCCACTAATGTTTTGAACGTGAGACTACCATCATTTTATAGACAATCATCTTGGCAATCTCATACATAAATTTGACTTGCAACTATTTAGCATATGATTAATTATTCAGATTGTCATATCACTGCATTGTTACTGTTTCGCTCCTGGTAAGGAAAACACACGAGAGGAGAGCCGGGGGATATGGATATCTCCCCGCTGTCACCAATCTGTGACGGGGCTTACACAGTCACAGCTCTCTGTCGCCCCCCTTACCCTCAGGTCAGTTAGGGAACTGAACCTAGGATAAGTAGTCGCCGGAGAGTCTGCCCTTTAATGTACTGGTTATCGGGGCACTCTGCAGTGAGGGCGGTATATATATCACCAATCCCAGGCCGGGAATATATATATATATATATAAACCTCCGACCCGTCAATGTCAGGATCCCCCAATAACACCAAAACGTGCCACCAGTTCCTCGTTAGATATAAGCCTGATCCGTTACAAAGCTTATATCGGATCAGAAACCAACCCTAGGTAGCGTATAAGTACTAGCCGAACTCACGGACATGGGAAATCGGGTTTCGAGATAAAAGAGCAGCCCAAACTTAACTGATATTTAATTGCCGAAAGGCGTACTAGATGATACAAATATATACAGAGTAATATTCAGGTATTGCAGCCAGAAGTACAGATAAAAGTAGAGTACAGGTTGGGGATTGAAGGTAGCTGTATGTGTCACGTTACTGTTCCTTATAACTTGTGGATGAAGGGAAGCTCTTGCATTCACAGGCACCTTCTTAGTTTCTGGTCTGTCTCAATGAGTGACGTGACGCGGTTTCCATGGCAGAACAATGCAAAGGCTAAAGGTGTGTAGCTAGCTTTTAACCCCTAGCTCGCCCCTCCCATATTTGCCACCGCCACTCTGGGTTAGACTGAATTCTCCTCCCTTGACCTCCTAGCTGAAATAATTCCCAATATCTAGAATGGATCATAAATTCCTAGGGGGGTCCAAACGGGACGACTGACATCTCAACGGGTTAGTTGGGACTGGACTGATACATACAGAGAGTCCAAACTTGGGTCGGCGAAGAGGTTCTAGAGAGCCAGTCTCGATCGCTCAGTATCCGGGACAACTAGAGAAATATGAGAAGTAGGGGTGCGTGCAGAGGGCTCCCAGGGTTCTGATGGTATATTGGACTTTCCCCTGTGATTCACAGTACTCTTGTAATTCATCTCTTGGTGTCATTGCCCAAGTGTCCACACTTTCATGGTACTCTCATAATTCATCTCTAGGTGTTGGTGATGCTCGGTCTAGAGCTTCCATTGATGTTGGCCGCCTTGCACAAAAGACAGCAGGGGGTCCCAGTTCTCCTCCTCCTCGCCTTCATTAACATGTGGCCTGTAATTCTCTGGCCAAATGGTGAAGTTCTGTTCTTTTGGGGATTTGTGTACGTATCCCGAGGGTGAGGGGTCTCTTCTGGAGTGGAGGAAGATCTCTGGACAATATATTGGGCCTGAATTAATAAATTCAAAATGGAGTCTTCCTCGTTCCTCACTCACATTCTCCAATAGCTCAGTGTGCTATTAGGTTGACTCCCAACTGAAAGGTTACTGGTTCAAATCAAGGAGCAGCCAAGAAGATTTCCCAAGAAAAGAGAAACAGCATCAGCTCATCGATAGCAGTCTCTCGGCCAACAAATTGCCAAACTGTAACATGTGAATGCCATGACAATTTAAAAAACATGAAATAAAGTCCTTCCATCCATTCAAAAGCCAAGAGCTGGACGTCCAGACAAAATATCGGCGTCACCACAAGCTCATCACAAGGTCTGTAAGGTCTGGCACAACAAACACAGCAGTGGTAGGTTGCTTCATATTAGTGTGATCTGAGTCATCCATGCAAGCACCGTGTAACACACATTATACAAGTCTGGAATGGTGGCATGAGAAAAGATGACGAAGCCTCAACTTCAATATCGCCATAATAAGACTTGGCTCAAGTTTGCCAAAAAGTACAAAAAGTGGTCAGCAGAAAAATTGGAAACAGGTTATTTGGAGCAATGAGACAAAAGTCGACAAACTAGACTCTGATGGGAACAAATGGTTCTGGAATATACAAGGGAAAAAGGGGCTAATGGTTAAAAAAAATTGAAGGAACTGTCACGTACGGTGGACAAAGACTGATAAGTGGTTGTTTCACAGCCAAAGGCGTTGGATAATTGACCAGCATTGATGGTGGTCTAAATTCTGAGCTAGATGTGAGCATCCTACAAGACTCGAGCACTATGGGGATAAAAAGGACAACAGTGTTCCAGCAGGACAACAACCTGAAGCATACATCAAGATTGATGAAGAAATGGTTTGATGACAATGAAGTAGAGGAGCTGGATTGGCCCCCACAGTCCCCAGACCTCAACCCAATGGAACACTTGTGGGTAGAGTAGAAGAAAAAACTGTATACATACCCAAGTGAGTATACCAGTATGCACCAACTTTAGAAACATAATCTGATCGAGAACATGCCCAGAAGGATACAGTGTTGAAAGCCAAAAGGTGGATTTACAAAATAAAATGTTTTCTTTTTTTTTTTTAAAGCAAAACAGTAAATAATCTGCATAATTAATCATGTAGTAAATAGTTGCAAGTTAAATTTATGTATGAAATAGCCAAGATGATTATCTATAAAATGATGGTAGTCTCAACTTTAAAGCAGTAGTTGTTTGTGAGATATGAAGCCTGAAAGTCAAACCTTCAAAACACCATTTGGAATAAATAAGTACAATCAATCACTTCCTATACCCATCAACAAGCTTCTTACACCTTTCAAGTGGAATTTTTGACCACTCTTTTGCAAACTACTCCAGATCTCTCATATTTGAAGGGTGCCTTCTCCCAACAGCAATTTTAAGATCTCTCCACAGCTGTTCAATGGGATTTAGATCCAGACTCATTGCTAGTCACTTCAGAATTCTCAGTGTTCTGTTTCCATCCATTTCTGCTTCTTGAAGTAGGTTTGGGTGTCATTAACCTGCTGGAAGGCCCATTACCTAGGACACCAACCCAGCTTTTTGACACTGGGCACTATATTGTGAATCAAAATCCTTTGGTAATCTTCAGATGTCATGATGCCTTGCACATGGTCAAGGCACCCTGTGCCAGAGGCAGCAAAACAAAACCAAAACATCTTTCAGCTTCCACCATATTTGACGCTTAGGTACTGTGTTCATTTCTTTGTAGGCCTCATTTTGTTTTCGGTAAATATTAGAATGATGTGCTTTACTAAAAAGCTCCAACTTGGTCTCACCTGTCTACAAGACACTTTCCAAAGCAGTTTGGCTTATTCACATACATTTTGGCAAACTGCAGTCTAGTTTTTTTATGTCTCTGTGTCAGCAGTGGGATCCTCCTGCAGCGGCGTTTCATTTCATTGAGATGTCAATAGATAGTTTTCTCTGACACTAATGCACCCTGAGAAGTATTTAGAAGGCAGGGAGACAGTCCCCATTCTGCCCTCTGATCGGTGCCCCCATGAAGTCATCGTTGGGGCCCAATCGTTGCCATGGTAAGCAGATATTGCCATGAAAACATCCGGGCCACCAGGCTCTAGGAAGTTAGTTAGATAATGAGCAGTGAACTCTGCTCAACTTGAGGCACTGAGCTGAGCATGCATTCGCAGCTCAGTGTCTCTGCTTTATGGAAGGCTGTATAGTCGCATCATTTAACAATGCAGCCTATCATCTAGATGTAGCAGAGCTAGACAAATCGTGGGACAATTGGATAATTATCTTCTCGTCCGGCAGATGAGGAATATAGGTGTTTATTAGTTTAATTATTTTATTTATGTAGGGGACAATGGCTTCAGGGGATTGGGTGGAATGTAAGTATAAAGATTTTTTGTTAATTTAGAGTCAATAAAGGAGCCTGTATCATTTGTTCAAATAAAGGACTTTATTCTGGGTGTTACTTTTTTCACAATGGGGTTTTTCACCACGGGGTAAGTCATAGGGGGGTGTCTTATAGACGCCTCTTCATTACTAACCCATGGGCTTGATGTCACCTGACAATACACATGTGACATCAACCCCAATACTATCACCCCACTTGCCACCGCACCAGGCCAAGTGGGAAGAGCGAGGCTAAGTGCCAGATTTGATGCATCTTATGGATGCACCAGTTCTGGGGTTGCTGAGAGCTGATGTTTTTAGTCTGGGACGAGGCCAATATCCATGGCCCCTTCCTAGGCTGTTAATATTGCAAAGAACTCATATAATATATATATATTTATTACACATACATATATACACACACAGGTGCTTCTCACAAAAATAGACTATCAAAAAGTTAAGTTATTTCAGTTCTTCAATACAAGAAGTGAAACTCATATAGAGCGATTGCAAACAGAGTGGTCTATTTCAAGTGTCTATTTCTGTTAATGATTATGGCTTACAGCCAATGAAAACTCAAAAGTCATTATCTCAGTAAAATAGAATACTTCATACCAACAGCTTGAAAAATTATTTTAAAATCTGAAATGTTGGCTGTTATGAATGGATCACCGAGGAGGAAAGCGCAATAGGCTATGCCACCAGAACACCGGAGAGGTTGGTCACTCAGCGGATTGCAGACCCCTGATCTTAACAGCACAACTAGCAGTAGCCGTGGAGCGTTCCTACGCTGCCCTAGATGCTTCGTCACAGCCGGAGGACTAACTAAGCCTAAAGACAGAAAGGTGAAATCTAAACTGCCCTGGAGCAGATCCCCAAAGGAATAGACAGCCTCCAAACAAATATTGTCGGTGAGACAAGATGAAGCACAGACAGAAAATAGACTGAGCAAATGATGGGGCCCACACTGACTAGATAAGACAGGACAGAAAAGGCACTGTCTGCAATCACGCAAAAACCCTAAAAATTCCAACACGACTGATGTACAAAAATACTGAGGTTTGCACAACCTCGCCCCCACTATATCAGCACTCAGGTGTGAACTGGTGGCTAGCAACAGGCTAATACAGCAGCGGACTGAGCAAACAAACACAAGATACAAAAATACAGGGCAGGAGCCAGCAGCCCCAGGTGGAGCAAGCTGACCCCTGACAGCAAGGCAAAATCAGATGCAAAGGATTTAGCAAATGACACTTAGCTGGAAAATGCAGGATCAGGCAGGAGACAAATATCCTCACTAAGCACAGAAGGATTATCACCGGCAGCCACAAAGAGAAGCTTGCTCGCTTATGTACTCCCAGTCACTACCCCCACTCCTCCAATCATCCTCTGCAGCTGTTGGATTAACATCATGTTGACCAACTCCACTACCAGCAGTATCCACCAGAGGGAGCCCTGCCTCAAAGTCGGATTAAGAGCGTTCACAACAGTTGGCCTACTGAAATGTATGTTCAGTAAATGCACTCAACACTTGGTCGGGGCTCTTTTGGCATCAATTACTGCATCAATGCGGCGTGGCATGGAGGCGATCAGCCTGTGGCACTGCTGAGGGGTTATGAAAGCCCAAGATCCTTTGATAGCAGCCTTCAGCTTGTCTGCATTGTTGGGTCTGGGGTCTCATCTTCCTCTTCACAATACCCAATAGATTCTCTGGCCAAATCAAGCACAGTAATAGTGCTGCTTTTAGATCAGTTATTGGTACTTTTGGCAGTGCGGACAGGTGCCAAATCCTGCTGGAGAATTACATTTCCATCTCCAAAAAGCTTGTTGGCAGAGGGAATCATGAAGTGCTCTAAAATTTCCTTCATAAAACGCAGTGGACCTACACCAGCAGATGACATGGCTCCCCAAACCATCACAGATTGTGGAAACTTAACACTAGACCTCAAGCAGCTTGGATTGTGTCTCCACTCTTCCTACAGACTCGGGGACCTTGATTTCCAAACGAAATGCAAAACCTTGGACCACTTAGCAACAATCCAGTTGTTTTTCTCCTTGGCCCAGGTACGACGCTTCTGGTGTTGTCTATTGGTCATGAGTGGCTTGACACAAGGAATGTGATACTTGAAGCCCATGTCCTGGATACATCTGTTTGTGGTAGCTCTTGAAGCAATGACTCCAACAGCAGTCCATTCCTTGAATCTCCCCCAAATTTCTTAACGCACTTTTCTTAACAATCCTTTCAAGGCTGCGGTTATCCCGGTTGCTTGTGAACCTTTTTATACCACACTTTTTCCTTCCACTCAACTCTCCATTAATATGATTGGATACAGCACTCTGAGCAGACAGCTTCTTTAGCAATGACCTTTTGTGGCTTACCCTCTGTAAAATACGTGTGAAAAATGACACCACAATTATCGGAAACACCAACTTGTGAAGAGGGCCTCAAAATGTATTTTTTACTAGTAGATTTTCTGTATGCAATACAATTCTATAGGAAAAATTTACACATAAAACTCAGGGTACACGCAAAAGAAATTAACCTTGCAGATTTCAAACAGTTCAGTTTACACTGAGTAAAATAAAAAAAGACAGAATGTGAATTCAATAAATCCTATCCGTTTTGCTGGAAGTTTAAGACGCTGTGATTTCAATCGACAGAGATTGGGCGACTCGGCCAGGACATTGTACTGCTTTGATGATTTGGATTAACAGTTGTTCACAATGAAGGGCACATTTTTATTTTATAACTATGCCTCAACACTAATCGCACAGCTTAGATAAAAACAACATTATTATTACCATTCAATTGCCTTGCAGAAATTTAGGATCAGACTAATATGCATTTTCTAATGTCAAGTTGTATTTCTATAAAAATATGGTTAGTGTACCTTCAGAGGAGAGAGTAAACTGTCTTTCCTGATGGTGGCACTGTTGTAGTTAAGGACCCTGGAAAGTTCTACAGCAGATTCCTTCTCTTAAAATGCTGCTATTGATTTATAACTAGTTTTTCAAGTATTACAGAAGTGAGCAATATTCAGAATTGAGAGTCCTCAGTGGTTGATACCTTTTAATGGCTAACTGAAAAGATGGTAACACATTGCAAGCTTTCCACACTACTCAGGTCTCTTCTTTAGGCTAGACTAATACAAAATCTGAAGAGTCACATATTAATGCACAATACAGCACAATAATTTTCTATCTACTGGCTAACATGGTACAAAGATATACATCTTTCCTGTACAGAAGTGAGCAGTGTTTTAGGAAATTTGGTCATATGTGTTGATGCCTTACTGAAATATACAAATAGTAAATGGGTTTCCAATACACATAACTGTACAAGTCAATATAAGAACAGATCATTCCTAGGTGTTCTGTCTCTCTTATGATGCGGCTTCTGTCTATGTGGCCGTCTTTTATGCATGTTTTATCACAAATACAAATAGTGCCCTGCTAACACACTGAACATTAAAGAGAATTAAAACCATTCTGCTGATTGCCTTGCAGAATTTAGTTTTTTCTCCTAATCCTTTGTGCTGTAATTAGAGATGCAAAGCACATTGCAAGATTGTGTGTTTATGGGGAAAGTCATTTATCGGAGTCATTTCAGCAGGCACAGGAGCGATTATTGGCTGCAGCTCGCTGTTGCTAGCCTGCCTTTCCAATCTAATCACAGACATTTGTGGCCAGAATCAGTGCAGCCAATAGACTCACAGTGCGGATCGCAGGACTCTAGTATGCTGTCTATCAACAGGAATAGACTTTCACAGCACGTCACCTCGCATTCCTATTTCATTCCAGCTTTTCTATAAAGAGAGCATATGCTAATCCACAAATTTTGTATATGCCATTAGAACCCTTATTGCAATCAAATACCTTGCTATTTTTAACGTGTCTGGTTATAAATTACTTATTAGAATTTATATAAAAAAAAAGAAAATATTAATATTGATGCTGGCATTCTATTTTTTTTAATTAAAAAGTTATGCCCTGAAAACAAATTCCCCCAGCATTTGTTTTTGACTCTTGACATGAGAGGTCTTATCTTCCAGCTGTTGTTGCAGGATACATACAGCTATAGGGTGGACACCCCAACCAGGGTGGACAATGCAGCTGCTCCCAATCCAGAAGCTATTGAGTCACTGTACTGCAGAGTAACAATCCACACAGCTATTTTTAGACTTTGATTGCTCTGTTTCTAACCCATCTTCAGTTCAACTATTAATCTTCCTTGATACTTTGTCTAGGGAATATGTAGCAAAAGCAAGGGCTGTTCACTGTACAAGCAGAAAATAGAAATGTGCCTGCACAGCACTCCACTCTCCATTATGGCAGCAATTTACACATCTTTACAATGCTACATAGTGGAGAGATTGTATGAAAATGTGCAAAAATGTCTGGATGATAAAGTAAAAGTAGCAAGTAAAAATCTCTGCAGTGTGAACATTTTGACAAACTGCAATTGGTTGCATAAGAAACATATTTCTATCTGAATGTTCTCCGATGTAAGATATAAGCAACATGCGATATGAGGGTGAACGTGCAGGGCTGCCAGTGCACAGCGGCACAAAAATGCAGAATTTTTCTCTGCAAGTATCGATATCAAAATAAGAACTAGCAATCTGCTTTGTGAATTGCGCTTTAGCTACACTATTTTATGCAGTTTTGGTTTCCCCTTTTTTGTGTGGGTTTTTGTCAGGGATTAGAAGCAACATGTTTACCGGTACAGAAACACTAAAATTTTGCGTTTAGAAAGGCAACTATGTTTTTTTACATGTGTTTTATCAATTTCAGCATGGAAAACTATAAAGGAAGAAAAAAAAAAACAAAAAATGCACCAATCATCTTCACTAAACACAGTTGAATTTTCACAAATTCACATTTATTTTGCATGAACTGTTTTGCAGAATGAAGTTTCCGCACACAAAAACACGCAACATTTGCGTTACATGGGATCATGGCCTTAAACTAAGTACTCCTCATGATATCAACTGTGTGATTAACCCCTTTACCCCAAAGCGTGGTTTGCACGTTCATGACCGGGCCAATTTTTACAATTCTAACCACTGTCCCTTTATGAGGTAATAACTCTAGAACGCTTCAATGGATCCCGGTGATTCTGACAATGTTTTCTCGTGACATATTGTACTTCATGCCAGTGGTAAAATTTCATTCATATAACTTACGTTTATTTGTGAAAAAAAACGGAAATTTGGCGAAAATTTTGAAAATTACGAAATTTTCCAACTTTGAATTTTTATGCCCTTAAATCACAGAGATACGGCACACAAAAAAGTTAACAAGTAACATTTCCCACATGTTTAATTTACATCAGCACAATTTTGGAACCAACATTTTTTTTTGTTAGGAAGTTACAGTGGCATTTCAAAGTTTGGGCACCCCTGGTCAAAATTACTGTTATTGTGACCAGTTAAGCAAATTAAAGATGGAATGATCTCTAAAAGGGCTTAAGTTAAAGATGACACATTTTCTCTGTATTTTAGGCCAAAAAAATTATATATTGTCATTTTTTACATTTTAAAAATTACCATAAGGAAAATAGGCCAATGCAAAAGTTTGGGCACTCTGCATAGTTAGTACCTAGTAGCACTCCCTTTTAAAATATCACAGCTTGTAAACGCTTTTAGTAGCCAGCCAAGAGTCTTTCAATTCTTGTTTGATGGATTTTCATTCATTCTTCCTTGGAAAATTCTTCCATTTCTGTGAGATTCCTGGGTTGTCTTGCATGCACTGCTATTTTGAGGACTAGCCACAGATTTTCAATGATGATCGAATCGGGGGACTGTGAGGGACATTGAAAAACCTCTAGCTATCGCCTTTTGAGGTAGTCTATTGTGGATTTTGAGGTGTGTGATCATTATCCATTTGTAGAAGCCATCCTGTTTTCAAATTCAGCTTTTTTACACATGGTGTTATGTTTGCATCAAGAATTTGTTGAAATTTCATTGACTCCATTCTTCCCTCTACCTGTGAAATGTTCCCTGTGCCATTGTCTGCAACACAACTCCAAAGCATGATTGATCCATCCCCATGCTTAATGGTTGGAGAGATGTTCTTTTCCTGAAATTCTATGCAATTTTTTCTCTGCACATACCTTTGATCATTGCGACCAAAGAGTTTTATTTTAACTTCAACGATTCACAGGACTTGTTTCTAAAATGCATTGGGCTTGTTTAGATGTTCTTTTGCATACTTCTGATGCTAAATTTTATGGTGAGGGTGCAGGAGAGGTTTTCTTCTGATGACTCTTCCATGAAGGCCATATTTGATAAGGTGTCTCTGAACAGTAGAACAATTACCACAACTCCAGAATCTGCTAAATCTTTCTGAAGGTCTTTTGCAGTCAAGTGGGGGTTCTGATATGCCTTTCTAGCAATCCTACAAGCAGCTCTCTCTGAAATGTTGCTTGGCCTTACAGACCTTATCTTGACCTCCACTGTTCCTGTAAACTGCTATTTCTGAATTACATATTGAACTGAGGAAAAGACAACTTGAAAACGCTTTGCTATCTTCTTATAGCCTTCTCCTGCTTTGTGGGCCTCCACCATTTTCATTTTCAGAGTGCTAGGCAGCTGCTTAAAAGAACCCATGGTGGCTGTTTTTTCGCACAAGGTTAGAGGAGGCTATGTGTTTCTAAACCTGTGGAATCTGCATCAGCTGGCCTTTCCTAACATTGAGGGTGAACAAGCCATATCCCTTACAGGCTAATTAAGGTCTGAAACCTTGGTCAAAGTTATCTGAGCACACAAATCTCCAAAGGTGCCCAAACTTTAGCATCGGACCATTTTTCTTTTTGTAATTTTTAAAATGTGAAAAAAATCACAAATGTGTATTACTTTTTAGCCTAAAATACAAAACAAATGTGTCATCTTTAACTTTAGGCCTTTTAGAGATCATTTTATCTTCAACATGCTTAACTGTTCACAATAACAGTAATTTGACCAGGGGTGCCTAAACTTTTGCATGCCACTGTATAAGGGTTAAAAGTTGACCAGCGATTTCTCATTTTTACAACACCATTTTATTTTTATGGACCACATCACATTTGAAGCCACTTTGAGGGGTCTATATGATAGAAAATACCCAAAAGTGACACCATTCTAAAAACTGCACCCCTCAAGGTGCTCAAAACCACATTCAAGAAGTTTATTAACTCTTCAGGTGCTTCACAGGAATTTTTTTGAATATTTAAAAAAAATGAACATTTAACTTTTTTTCACAAAAAAAATACTTCAGGTTCAATTTTTTTTTATTTTACCAAGGGTAAAAGGAGAAATTGGACTGGAAAAGTTATTGTGCAATTTGTCCTGACTACGCTGATACCTGATATGTGTGGGGGAACCACTGTTTCGGCGCATGGCAGAGCTCAGAAGGGAAGGAGCGCCGTTAGACTTTTTCAATGCAAAATTGGCTGGAATTCTGATCGGACGCCATGTCACATTTGGAGAGCCCCTGATGTACCAAAACAGTGGAAACCCCCCACAAATGACACCATTTTGGAAACTAGACCCCCCAACGAACTTATCTAGATGTTTGGTGAGAACTTTGAACCCCCAAGGGCTTCACAGAAGTTTATAACGTACAGCCGTACAATTATAAAATCATATTTTTTCCACAAAAATGATCTTTTCACCCTCAATTCTTACTTTCCCAAGGGTAACAGGACCCTAAAAGTTATTGTGCAATTTGTCCTGAGTACGCTGATACCCCATATGTGGGGGTAAATCACTATTTGGGCGCATGGCAGAGCTTGGAAGGGAAGCAGCACCATTTGACTTTTTTGGCTGGAATTGCGATCGGACACCATGTCGCGTTTGGAAAGCCCCTGATGTACCTAAACAGTGAAAACCCCCCACAAGTGACCCCATTTTGGAAACTAGACCCCCTAAGGAACTTATCTAGATGTGTGGTGAGCACTTTGAACCCCCAAGGGCTTCACAGAAGTTTATAATGCCTGGGCGTCAAAATAAAAAAATTGTATTTTTTCCACAAACATGATCATTTAGTCCCTATTTTCTTTATTTTCCCAAGGGTACCAGAAGAAAATGGACCCCAAAAGTTGTTGTCCAATTTGTCCTGAGTACACTGATACCCCATATGTGGGAGAAAACTACTGTATGGGCACACGTCAGGACTCGGAAGGGAAGTAGTGACGTTTTGGAATGCAGACTTTGATGGAATGGTCTGCGGGTATCATGTTGCCTTTGGAGAGCCCCTGATGTACCTAAACAGTGGAAACCAACCACAAATGACACCATTTTGGAAAGTAGACCCCCTACGGAACTTGTCTAGATGTGTGGTGAGCACTTTGAACCCCCAAGGGCTTCACAGAAGTTTATAACGCCCACGCGTGAAAATAAAAAAAATAATTTTTTCCCCACAAAAATTATATTTTTGCCCCCAATTTTTTATTTTCCCAAGGGCAACAGGAGAAATAGGACCCCAAAAGTTGTTTTGCAATTTGTCCCGAGTAGGCTGATACCCCATATGTGGGGGTAAAACACTGTTTGGGCGCATGGCAGAGCTTGGAAGGGAAAGAGCACCATTTGACTTTTTCAACGCAGAATTGGCTGGAATTGAGATCAGACGCCATGTTCCGTTTGGAGAGCACCTGATGTGCCCAAACAGTGGAAACTCCCCATTTCTAACTCCAACCCTAACCCTAGCCCTAATCCTAATGGGAAAATGGAAATAAATACATTTTCTTTTCAGCTTATTTTTCCCTAACTAAGGGGGTGATAACGGGGGGGGGTTTGATTTACTATTTATGGCAGTTTTTATGTTTGGCAGCTGTCACACGCTTAAAGACGCATTTTATTGTAAAAATAGTTTTTGCATCACCACATATTGAGAGCTATAATTTTTTCGTATTTTGACCCACTGAGTTATGTGAGGTCTTATTTTTTGCGGGACGAGTTGACGTTTTTATTGGTATCATTTTCGGGCACATGACTTTTTTTATCGCTTTTTATTCCGATTTTTGGGACGCAGAATGAACAAAAACTAGCGTTTCAGGAATTTCTTTTGGGGGGTGCGTTACACCGTTCCGCGTGTGGTAAAATTGATAAAGCGGTTTTATTCTTCGGGTCAGTATGGTTACAGCGATACCTCATTTATGTCGTTTTTTTATGTTTAGCGCTTTTATGCAATAAAAACAATTTTTTATAAAAAATAATTATTTTTGCATCGCTTTATTCTGCGAGCTGTAACTTTTTTATTTTTTCTCTGATGATGCTGTGTGGCGGCTCGTTTTTTGCGGGACAAGATGGCGTTTTCAGTGGTACCATGGATATTTATATGCGTCTTTTTGATCGCGCGTTATTGCACTTTTTGTTCGGCGGTATGATAATAAATCATTATTTTTTGTTTCGCTTTTTATTTTTAAGGGGTTAACTAATGGGACAGTTTTATAGGGCGGGTCGTTACAGACGCGGCAATACCAAATGTGTACTTTTATTGTTTTTTTTTTTATTTCCAAAAAATGAATTTATTGGGGAATATTTTTTTTTTTCTAATTTATTTAGCGATTTTTTTAAAATTATTTTAACACTTTTTTTTTAACTTTATTACATTGTCCCAGGTGGGACATCACTGTCCTGTGACAGATCGCTGATCTGTCACATCACAGATCAGCAATCTGTCACAGGCAGTACAGAAGGCATCCTCGTGCCTGCGCTTTGCAGGCACTGAGGAAGCCAGCTCCCTGCGGGCCCCCAAAGGTCCCCGTCGCCATCTTGGATTCGGGGGCCTGCAGGGATAGAGCCCCCCGCAGCAGCGCTGCACATTGCTCTGCCGTGGGGGGCTTAGGGAAGCATGGAGGGAGCCCCCTCCCTGCCGAAGCTTCCCTTTAACCCCCGGTACACCGCGATCGTGTTTGATCGCGGTGTGCAAGGGGTTAACGTGTCGGGGGCGGTCCGTGACACAGTGCCGGGTGTCAGCTGTGATAATCAGCAGACACCCGGCCACGATCAGCGGTGCTCCCCACGTGGGCGCTGCTGATTGCGCTAGACGTACTATCCCGTCCATGGACATAGGGGCCCGGGTCCCATGGACGGGATAGTACGTTTGATGTCAGAAAGGGGTTAAAGAGGTTGGTTCCGCCACCGGCCGAAAGTTCATGGATGCTGCCAGAACACATACAGCTCCATCAAAACTATAGTGGCCATGGCCGGGTACTGCAGATCCAGACCCTATTCATTAATTCATTTGAATAAGAGGTGGATTTGCAGTACCTGGCATTGGCCACTGTAGAAATGAAGAGCTACTCTGTTCTAGTAGCATGCCAGAACTTTCTGTCGCAGCCGATAACAGCTGATCAGCGGGGATGCTGGGTGTCACACCCCCACCAATCACATATTATTATTATTATTATTATTGCACCATTTATTTCATGGCGCTTTACATGTGAAAAAGGGGCATACCTAGACAAGTACAATAAACATGAGGAATACATGGCACAAACAAGTACAGAAGGAGAGAGGACCCTGCCCGCGAGGGATCACAGTCTACAGGGGATGGGTGAGGATACACTAGGAGAGGGTAGAGCTGGTCATGCGGCGGTTCAGTAGACTGAGGATCACTGCAGGTTGTAGGCTTGTCGGAAGAGGTGGGTCTTCAAGTTCCTTTTGAAGGTTTACATGGTGTTAGGGCTGGCGGAACGCACCAAATAAAGATGGTAATAAGGTGCGTTCGCAGTCCGCGGTCCACCGTGCAGGGGTGGTAACCTGCTGCACAGTAATGGCGGATGCTATATGGCGGTATACTATAAGAACACACGCGGGTTAACGTCATCCGGTGTGTACAGGGGCGGACTCTGTTGCTTCACAGAGCAGCACTACCGCTGAACATAAACGCCGGAGACTGATGGGGCTCACAGAGCTCAGCTAAAAGAGTGCACAGTGTACGGCCACAGAACTCTACCCCAAGGACACGGGATTAGAGTCCTTCTAGGCCCACTGAACGCGCGGCGTCGCTGCCGCGAGCGCCACTATAGACGCTGGCTATGGAGCACGTGCACTGAGGCGTGCCGAGTCCCTGGTGAGGCCTGATGCCTGACTCAACCTCAGACCTACCTACGCCTAAGCCTGGGTGCTAGCAGGCTAGGCTGCACAACACATGCGTACCAAGGGTAGGGGTTTCTTAATGAGTCAATCACCAGAGATATTCATACGTGCATACATCACTCACTCCACATAGTCTGTAAATACAGTCTATCCTAGTGCATGGGCGAGCGGCCATGCGAACCTTTTATAGCCACGGGCGTCCGGGACCTTCCTGGCTTCTCGGATGGGCCAATCCGAACACGAGCAGGACCTGAGCATGTGATCCTCGATCTCCAATGGGAGATCACTCCACGGGCATGCTCAGTGGCCCGACATGAGGACTTAGTCCCTGGAGAATCTCGCTGCTGAGCAGTATGCATTGTCAGAGCTGTGCCAGAGGTGGCAGCAGCAAACAAACCCACAGAGTTGGCCTGGGCAGAGCGCTAGGGCCGACGAATCAGCTGAGCAGGCTCCACTGCGGCTGAAGAAGAATGGGAGACCGCTGGGTGCAAGGCTCTGGATTCCTGCTGTGCAGAGGCAGGAACCAGACGCCTAACATTACCCCTCCTCCTAGGGCCCCTTCCCCTCTGAGCCTCGCTACTCTCAAACGCCGCAATGAGTAGCGGAGCGTGGATGTTCTCCACCGGCTCCCAGGTCCGAGCCTCTGGACCATGACCCTTCCAATCCACCAAATAAAACTTTTTGCCCCGCATCACCTTACATCCCACAATGGCATTGACCTCAAACTCGTCCGAAGAAAAGTCTGATGTCCCGGCAGATGACTCGGAGAACTGGGACAAGTGAACAGGCTTAAGGAGGGACACGTGGAATGTATCAGAGATAGCCAAGTGTTGAGGAAGGGCCAGACAGTAGACCACAGAGCTGATCTGCTCGAGGACCTTGAAGGGGCCAATGTAGCGCGGTGCGAACTTAGCGGACTCTACCCGCAGCCTGATGTTTCGGGCGGAAGCCACACCATGTCGCCAGGGGCAAAAGTCAGAGCAGTGCGCCAGTGTGCGTCAGCGGTGGTCCTCATTCTCTCCTTGGAAGCCCGGATAGCATCCTGGGTGCGATCCCAAATGTTGCGTGCCTCCGCCGCCCAGTCTGCCTCCCTGGAGTCGGTGGATGACACGGGCATGGGCACAGGGACGCGCGGATGCTGACCGTAATTTAGGAGGAATGAGGTCTGACCGGTGGAGTTGGCCACAGCATTGTTCAAAGCGAACTCTGCCCAGGTAAGCAAGGATGCCCAGTCGTCCTGCCTGGCCGAGACAAAATGTCGAAGATATGTGATCAGGGTCTGGTTGGCTCTCTATACCAACCCGTTCGTCTCGGGATGATAGGCCGAGGAGAGATTCAGCTCAATGCTGAGCAGGGAACAAAGCTCTCTCTAAAACCGGGATGCAAATTGAGGACCCCGGTCACTGACAATCTTGTCCGGCATGCCATGCAGGCGGAAAACGTGCTTAATGAACAACACTGCCAGGCCCCGCGCAGAAGGTAACTGGGATAGAGGTACCAAGTGCACCATCTTAGAGAAATGGTCGGTGACAAACCAAATGACCGTGCTGCCACTGGACTTGGGTAGCCCCACCACAAAGTCCATACCGACCATCTCCCAGGGCCTGTCCGATACCGGCAGAGGAAAAAGAAGCTCAGCGAGCCGCTGCCGAGAGGACCTATTCTGGGCGCAAGAGACGCACGCCTGAATATAGTCCCTGACGTCACGGGCCACATGCGGCCACCAGTATGTCCTCGCCAAAAGCTCAGAGGTCCGTTTTGTCCCGAAATGTCCACCCACCGTGGACGAACGAGCCCAAGAGAGGACCTCCGGTCGCAGACGGGCAGGGACAAATGTCTTGCCCGGAGGTACTGACTCAAGGGCAACCGGAGCCACAGTCCTCAGGCTCTCAGATGGGACAATCAGCCGAGGCTCCTCCTCCTCTTCAAAAATAACTATCAAATGTAGAGGGTCTCAGAGCAAAAAATCATATGAAAAAACCCTAAAAACGATGCTTTATTATTAAAAGACCAAAGGTCACACCACAAAGTGAACAGAACAAAACAACAACGTGTCCAATTAGTACCCAAATACAAGAAACATGTAATGGGTGTTTCCTAGGAGTCCCTATTAACGTCTAATGCTCAATCCTTCCTTGCCGCGTAGGTTGGCACCCTAGGGGGAACGTTGTGGCGCCCCCGCTCAACGGTGGCTGTCCCTATGGACCCTGATGAACCCTACAGCCACTAGGGATCCCTTCCCCGATGCTAAAGGGGCCCCTATCATTAGACAGAGATCAACTATAGTAAGGAGGACCCTAATCCCCAAAAGGATTAAAATCAAAGGAACACATTAATGTACTGGCATCGGGGAAGGGATCCCTAGTGGCTGTAGGGTTCATCAGGGTCCATAGGGACAGCCACCGTTGAGCGGGGGCGCCACAACGTTCCCCCTAGGGTGCCAACCTCCGCGGCAAGGAAGGATTGAGCATTAGACGTTAATAGGGACTCCTAGGAAACCCCCATTACATGTTTCTTGTATTTGGGTACTAATTGGACATGTTGTTGTTTTGTTCTGTTCACTTTGTGGTGTGACCTTTGGTCTTTTAATAATAAAGCATCGTTTTTAGGGTTTTTTCATATGATTTTTTTTTTTTTTTCCTCCTCCTCTTCCTCCGATGACACCACGGAGCGGGAGAGAGCATCGGCCCGGACGTTCTTCTCCCCGGAGAGAAAATGGAGGGTGAAGTGGAACCGGGAAAAGAACCAAGACCATCTGGCCTGGCGAGAGTTTAGCCGCTGGGCTGTTTGCAAATACACCAAGTTTTTGTGGTCGGTGAACACCTGGAAAGGGTGGCGAGCCCCCTCCAGGAGGTGTCTCCACTCCGAGAAGGCCAACTTCATCGCTAGCAACTCCCTGTCCCTGATGGCATAATTCCTCTCCGCCGGTGTGAAGGTCTTGGAGAAAAAGAAGCATGGGTGCTTCCGACCTTGCGTGTCCTTCTGAAACAGGATCGCTCCAGCACCGACGGAAGAGGCATCCACTTCCAGAATGAAGGGCTTATCTACATCGGGGCGATGTAGAATGGGAGCGCTAGCGAAATGGGACTTAATGGAGGAGAAGGCCTTGGAGACCGGTTCTGACCACAACTTGGGATTTGCACCCTTCTTGGTGAGGGCTACCAAGGGTGCTACCAAAGTCAAGAAGTGAGGGATGAATTGGCGTTAGCAATTTATGAACCTCATAAAGCTCTGCACCGCTTTGAGAGAATGAGGTTCCTGCCAATCCATCACCGCCTGTAGCTTGGCAGGATCCATGGCCAATCCCCGGGCAGAGATGATATAGCCCAGGAAAGGCAAGGACTCCGGCTCAAACACACACTTCTCCAACTTGGCGTATAGGGAGTTTGCCCGCAGGCGATCGAAAACTTAAAACTTTGCAAACATCTCTCCGGTGGGAGTCAATATCTGGAGAGTAGATGAGAATATCATCCAGATAGACTATAACCGAGGTGGTAAGCATATCCCGGAAGATATCATTCACAAAGTCTTGGAAGACGTCCGGGGCATTACAAAGGCCGAAGGGCATCACCAGGTATTCATAGTGCCCATCCCTGGTGTTAAATGCCGTCATCCATTCGTCCCCATCACGGATGCGAATCAGGTTGTAAGCCCCCCGCAGATCAAGTTTGGAAAACACCCTCACTCCCCGTAGCCTATCAAACAGCTCTGATATCAAGGGCAGAGGATACTTATTCTTAACGGTGATGGCGTTAAGACCCCTGTAATCAATGCAAGGACATAGTTCCCCACTCTTCTTCTGGACGAAGAAGAATCCCACCCCCGATGGTGACACTGACTTCCTAATGAATCCTCTTGCCAGATTCTCCCTGATATATTGAGACATGGCCTCTGTCTCCGGGAGAGATAGGGGATAGACTCGACCCCGGGGAGGCTCAACACCAGGCAAGAGGTCAATAGGACAGTCATAGGGGCAATGCGGTGGAAGGGTCTCCGCCGCCTTTTTGGAGAACACGTCCGCATACTGTCGATAGTGTTGGGGGAGCGAGGGGAGATCATCGGGAACTTCGGTGGAGGCAACCTGAACGCACTCCCTCAGACATCTACCCTCACATGATTTACTCCATCCAATAATCCTCCCTGAGGACCACTCTATATGGGAGGAGTGGTACCGCAGCCAGGGGACCCCTAGAAGTACCTGGCCAATACCCTCGGGCATGACGAGGAGGGATATCGTCTCCTCATGAGATGGAGCCACTGAGAGTAACAAGGGGACGGTCTGGTGGATTATCTGTGAGGGTAGAGTGGCGCCGTTCACCACTCTGACAGTGACTGGTGTAGACATCATAACCAGGGGTATAGCGTGCCGTTGAGTGAAGGCTGATGACATAAAATTGCCTTCTGCCCCGGAATCCACGCAAACCTCCACCACCAGAGTGGAAGAATCCAACTCAAGTGTCCCCCTTAAAGGACAGCTTGGAGGAAAACGTCGCTGATTCTAGTGCGCCGCCACCTACGGCCACTAGGCGCAAGCGTTCTCCCAGCTGCTGTGGGCACCAGTTGGCAAGGTGACCGGACTGCCAGCAAACATGACAGCTCACAGGAGCTCGAGCGGACCGGGGCCTGGATCCCTCACGGGAAGCCCCCTGACGCTCGGACACCTGATCGGAAGATTCCAGAGGTTTAGCAAAACTAGGTGCCAACCTAAACCTCTGCCTACACTGGTCCCGCTCCAACCTTCGCTCGGCGAAGCGAAGATCTATACGGGTGGAGACAGTGATAAGCTCCTCCAGTGTAGCGGGAATCTCCCTGGTGGCCAGAGCGTCCTTCACATGGCCAGCCAAACCTCTCCAGAATGCCGGAATGAGGACCTTATCTAGCCACTGTAACTCAGAGGCCAGCGTCCGGAACTGGATGGCAAAGTGGATGACCATGGACGAGCCCTGTGACAATGCCAGAAGCCGCAGCGCGGTGTCATGGGTGACTCGTGGTCCCAGGAAGACCTGCTTCAGAGTGTCCAAGAACCGCGAGACACTCTGCACCATATGATCACCACACTCCCACAGCGGTGTGGCCCACTCCAAAGCCCTGCCCGACAAGAGGGAAATAATAAATCCCACTTTAGCCCGCTCAGAGTGGAATCGTGCGGCCAGCGGCTCCAGCTGTATAGAGCACTGTCTTACGAAACCCCTACAAGAAGCACTATCACCCGAGAACTTCTTGGGCAGCGGGAGGCGGGACAAAGTCGGGGCAGGGATGGCTGTGGTCACACGGGAGACAGCCTCTGTGGCTGCCTGAACAGCGACCGCAGTAACATCCGCAGCTGAGGCTGATCGCTCAAGATCCGCCAACCTGCCCTGCAGCTGCCGGATGTACTGCAGCAGTCGCTGTTCGTCCGCCATTACTAGCCAGACCCAGGCGCTAGGATAATGTTAGGGCTGGCGGAACGCACCAAATAATAAAGATGGTAATAAGGTGCGTTCGCAGCCCGGGGTCCACCGTGCAGGGGTGGTAACCTGCTGCTCAGTAATGGCGGATGCTAGATGGCGGTATACTATAAGAACACACGCGGGTTAACGTCACCCGGTGTGTACAGGGGCGGACTCTGTTGCTTCACAGAGCCGCACTACCGCTGAACATAAACGCCGGAGACTGTTTGTGCTCACAGAGCTCGGCTAAAAGAGCGCAGTGTTGTGAGTTCATTTTCCCCTTCACCATTGAGGTCTGATGAACTCCTTCTTCTGGTGAAGGAAGATAGTGAGGCTGATTACAAAGCACCTGAGCAGAATGATGATGACTGGGTGACTGGGATTGCTGACTGGATATAAGGCAGCCGACCCCCTTCTGCCTTGCGGTGATTACTCTGAGGGATTCTTGGAGACCAGTCTGATTCCTGCTCCTCAAAAGCTAAGTTTTCTGCTCTACTTTTTGCATTTGTGTTTTGGTTTTGTTTTGCCTTGTTTTTCTGGATTTCTGCCTTTCCCTGCTGGGAGAGCTGAATTCCTTTTTGCTCTGTCTTCAGATAATACCTGAGTACTGATATAGTCTTTTTGAAGCCTAGCGTCTTCAGGGCTTTTTTCCTATCAGTCTGTTGGCTCTTGTTTTTGAGAGGGTTTTGGCGGATTGCAGACAGCAGCTTTTCTATTCTGTCCTATTTAGTTAGCTTGGGCCCCATCATTTGCTCAGCCTATCTTTCTATCTGTGTGAGTGTTTTTTCATCTTGCTTCACCGTCATATGTTGGGGGCTGCCTATTGCTTTGGAGTCTGCTCTGGGGCAGCTTAGATTTCCCTTTCTGTCTTTAGGCTATGTAGTTCTCCGGCTGTGATCGAGGGGTCTAGGGCACCGTAGGAACCCCCCACGGCTACTGCTAATTGTTGTTGTTAGGTTCAGGGGTCTGCAATCCGATAGCTGCCAACTTCTCTGGTTTTCTGGACTTAGGTAGTATTTCTGTTTTTGCCTCCTACGGTGACTCATTCATAACAGCACAGTGTACGGCCACAGAACTCTACCCCAAGGACACGGGGTTAGAGTCCTTCTAAGCCCACTGAACGCACGGCGTCGCTGCCGCGAGCGCCACTATAGACGCTGGCTATGGAGCACGTGCACTGAGGCGTGCCGAGTCACTGGTGAGGCCTGATGCCTGACTCAACCTCAGACCTACCTACGCCTAAGCCTGGGCGCTAGCAGGCTAGTCTGCACAACACATGTGTACCAAGGGCAGGGGTTTCTTAATGAGTCATTCACCAGAGACATTCATACCTGCTTGCATCACTCACTCCACATAGTCTGTAAATACAGTCTATCCTAGCGCATGGGCGAGTGGCCATGCGAACCTTTTATAGCCACGGGCATCCGGGACCTTCCTGGCTTCTCGGATGGGCCAATCCGAACACGAGCAGGACCTGAGCACGTGACCCTCGATCTCCAATGGGAGATCACTCCACGGGCATGCTCAGTGGCCCGACATGAGGACTTAGTCCCTGGAGAATCTCGCTGCTGAGCAGCATGCATTGTCATAGCTGTGCCAGAGGTGGCAGCAGCAAGCATACCCACGGAGTTGGCCTGGGCAGAGTGCCAGGGCCGACGAATCTGCTGAGCAGGCTCCACTGCGGCTGAAGAAGATTGGGAGACCGCTGGGTGCAAGGCTCTGGATTCCTGCTGTGCAGTGGCAGGAACCCGACGCCTAACACATGGTAGACTAGAGTCTGAAATGATGGGGTAGAGCGTTCCAGAGTATGAGGGAAGCACGTGAGAATTCTTGTATGTGGTTGTGGGAAGAAGAGAGGAGAGGGGTGCAGAGAAGGAGATCTTGAGAGGATCGAAGGTTGCGTGTAGGTAACTACCAGGAGACCATGTCACAGATGTATGGAGGAGACAGGTTGTGGATGGCTTTGTATGTCATAGTTAGGGTATTGAACTGGAGCCTCTGGACAATAGGAAGCCAGTGAAGAGCTTGGCAGAGAGAAGAGGCTGGGGAATAATGGGGAGACAAGTGGATTAGTCGGGAAGCAGAGTTTAGGATCTTGATGGTCTACTCTGAAAATAGGCCATCAATAAAAAAAGAAGTGGCCAACACCTTTAAGGCTGTAGGTGGGTTGTTGATGTTTAAAAGATTTGAGGCACCCCACGCCCTATTTGTAATTGGATAGGATAGCTTGGCAAAGAAGACAGTCAGAGGGCGCATTCTTGACCTCCATAAAAACATGACTCTAGCCTTACTATGATGACTCAAATCAATGTTATGAGACTTAAGAGTCACAATAACACATTTTGAGAGAGGAAAGCAGTTCTCAAATAATAATAGGATGAGCTACAATAGCCATGTTACGGTGTACAATTTTTCATATGAGCGGCAGAAGAACATTTGACGCAATATTATTTATGTAGTTAACACTAGGTGTCAATGCTGTCTACCAAGTTTTCACCTTAATAGAATATGCAAATATGTATTCTTTATAGTCAGTATATTTTATTATTTAGACCCACTAGATGACCAACCTAAAATTGTTTGGTCCACAGAATCTCAATCTGGCACATTCCTTGAGTGATCTTCAGCAGTAAGAAAATAGTTTTACAGAATGCAAAAAAAAAACCAAACTATTATTTAGTCTTGTAATTTTCATTTTTGCTCTTTAGTTTTTTCTCTCACCTTTCTACTACAGCAGTGTTTCTCTACTCCAGTCCTCAAGACCCTCCAGTTTTCAGGATATCCTTAGTATTGCACAGGTGATAATTTCATCACCTGCTCAAGCATTAGTTCCACCACCTATACAATACTAATGAAATCATGACCTGTTGGTGGGTCTTGAGAACTGGAGTTGAGAGACACTGTCCTAGAGCCATCTTTTTTTTTCTCCCATTTTACCAATGAGACGAATTACTGAAATTCTGCCATTGTTTTAAGTCAATTAGTGTGTGCTAAAAATGACCTGCTAAGCTAACTAAAGGCCCCGTCACACACAGCGACATCGCTAGCGAGATCGCTGATTTTGTGACGCCACAGCGCCCTCACCAGCGATATCGCTGTGTGTGACACGCATCAGCGACCGGCCCCCCCGCCGGTATCGCTGATCGTGCAGGAATGTCCTGGGCCATTTTTTGATCGTTGGTCTCCTGCTGGCCAGCGCGCATCGCTGCGTGTGGCAGCGGGAGACCAACGATCAGCGAGCTCCCAGCGCTGTAAGCAGACGCTGGGAGCTGGTATCCAATGTAAATATCGGGTAACTAAGCGCACGCGTCGCTTAGTTACCTGATATTTACCTTAGATACCAGCGTGCTCTCGCGAGCATGCCTGTATCTAAAGGTACACAGCGGGTAACTAAGCGACGCGCGCGCTTAGTTACCCGATATTTACCTTGGATACCAGCGTCCTCGCTGGTCCTCATCGCTGGTGAGTCTGCCTGTTTGACAGCTCCCCAGCGATCATGTAGCGATGCACCAGCGATCCTGACCAGGTCGTATCGTTGTCAGGATCGCTGGTGCATCGCTTATTGTGACGGCACCCTTAGAGAAATCATGGCAATGCTACACGTTTAGATAAAATCAGAATTCTGGCGTTTTTATTCATTTTTGCAGCTTTTTCCTTATGGGTTAACTTTGATATTTTAGAAGATTATGCTTTTATGGATGCAGTGGTATCAAATAGGTTTATCATTTTTACTTTCTAATTGGGAAAAGGGGAGTGATTTAAAGTGAAACCGTTGTTTTAATTTTTTTTCATAAATTAAATAGTACACATGAAAATAAGCAACTTTGTAATCTTATCAGAGAGATCTGCTTCTTTCAAATTTGATCAGTCATTCTCAATTGTGAGGTAAAATCTGTAATCAGTGAAGACACTTTCCCATTACTGATACAGGAGATGGCAGTTACTACTAAAAAGATTCTATGTGGAGGGCAGAGCCTCTACCCTTTAAACAGAATCTTATCAGAAGTAGCCTCCACCTCCTATCTCAGTAATGGAAAAAGCTGTCTTCACTGATTACAGATTTTACCTCACAATTGAGAATTTTCGCAATATATTTTTATTTATTGACAGCATTATCTAAGAGGTTTAACAGCAGTAATGGGAGCTAACTCTGATGGCTGCAATTAGAGGCACCCTACATATACAGTACAGCACATGACAGGAAGAGGTTAAGGAAGAAAGTGATATGCTGCATTCTGTGCCATAGGGCACAGGAAACATCTATGTGAATTAGATCCCACAGTAGAATCCATAGCTTGCCTATCGTTCACCTGGAATCAGTTCTTTTTAAAATAAAAGCGCTCTGATAACAAAATCACAGGGCTTCTTGGAATTAGACTTTTCTCATTATTTCTCTGTAAAATTCAACAGCGTGTGTATCTACTAGAGCCCAGACAGTAGGCTGACATTTCTTGTTTTCTGCAGGTCACTTTTCAAGATTTGCTGGACAGACTGGGACACAGAGAGTAAGGATTTAAGGACAACTTTACGGTGCTGCTGGAAGGCGATCTAGCAATACTGCAGACATAACAGGCTCTGTTGCAGTTCTCCTGTTAGTCTACACTGTAGGGGAGGGGATGAACCTGTTTATCCACATTTCTCTGACAATGCACAGATATCTTGCTGTATGTATGTATGCATGCATTTTCCAAAAAGACAAATGAAGGCCTTGAGAGTTTTAAACAATAACAACTATGATTTGTTATTTTTTTAATGTTGAAGATATTTATTTTTCTTATACAACTGAAGATGTACAATACCGATTTATTATTTTTGCTGGTTAAAGAAAGTTGGTCATCCTGTCAATCGCATAGACTTTGAAGAAGAGTGAGTGCGTATGTTTGAAAGTCGCTGCATTCATATAGTCAACTTGGAACCCTCATTCTTGTGATCACTGGGGGTTCTGGTGGTAAAATCCCTAGTGATCGCTTACCACCTTACCTATGGATAGAGGCAGGGCCGTATTTAGAGTTTATGCTGCCCTAGGCACTTTTAGTGCTGCCTCCCCCATTGGCGAGTATGACTAATGCAGACACTTTGGAAAAAATCACTGATGTGAAAATAGCCATTCTCCCCAGTGCAGCCGCCTCCCCAGTGCAGCCGCCTCCCCCGTGCACTGAGTGCAGCTTCCACTCACTCTTCCCCCCGCCGCTCACTCTCCATCCCCACGCCGCTCACTCTCCACCCCCCCACGCCGCTCACTCGCTGCATGTCTCGTCTAGCCGGGCGCCGGTATCTGTTCTTCCTGTTTGTGTGAGTACGCGGTCACGTGGTACCGCTCATTAAGGTCATGAATATGGGCGCCACGCCTAAGAGTGGAGCGGCATCCATATTTATGATCTTAATGAGCGGTACCACGTGACCACGCGCTGACACAGGAAGAGCAGATATCAGTGCAGCTCAGTTCCATCGGAGCTGCAGCGCAAGCACCGCTGGAGGAGGTGAGTATGATGGGGCGGGATGACCCCCGGACTAAAATAAAAAAAAATAACCTTGCTCAGGTGCCGCCCTCCCACAGAGTCCCGCCCTAGGCACGAGTGCCTAATGACAAATACGGCCCTGGATAGAGGATAAGTATTGATTAAGGAAAGAACGTAATCTATAATCCCGTTGTAGATTGTGAGCCCTCGCGGGCAGGGTCCTCTCTCATCCTGTACCAGTCGTGACTTGTATTGTTTAAGATTACTGTACTTGTATGTATTATGTATACCCCTCCTCACATGTAAAGCGCCATGGAATAAATGGCGCTATAATAATAATTAATAATAATAAGCTCTAGATAGGTAGTCAGTCCACAAATATTTCTACACATTTTTCCTGGCTATATCTAATTTTGAGAGCCCATATAGAACATATGAAAGCACTTAAGATAGACCCATGGCAACAGTCATAAATGTATTGGGATTGTGCCACTGTTCGAACACAGTTGCTTTTGAACAGTGGTTCCCTGTTTCCTTCAGCCAGCAAAAAAAAAAAAAAATGAAAAAAAGAGAGGTTGGACTAGGAAATGACCTTATAGTTTTTTTTTTTACCCAACTTTATTTGTGCTCAAACGCTTAACCCCTTAACGACCAGGGGTATTTTTGGTTTTACATTTTCATTTTTCCCTCCCCTTCTTTCCAGAGCCATAACTTTTTTATTTTTCCGTTTTTATGGCCATGTGAGGGCTTATTTTTTGCAGGACGAGTTGTACTTTTAAATGACATCATTGGTTTTACCATATCGCGTACTCGAAAACGGGAAAAAAATTCCAAGTGCGGTGAAATTGCAAAAAAAGTGCAATCCCACACTTGTTTTTTGCTTGGCTTTTTTGTTAGGTTCACTAGATGCTAAATCTGACCTGCCATTATGATTCTCCAGGTCATTACGAGTTCATAGACACCAAACATGTCTATGTTCTCTTTTATCTAAGTGGTGAAAAAAAATTCCAAAATTTGCTAAAAAAAAAAAAAAAAAAAAAATTTGCGCAATTTTCCGAGACCCGTAGCGTCTCCATTTTTCATGATCTGGGGTCGGGTGAGGGCTTATTTTTTCCGTGCCGGACTGACGTTTTTAATGATACCACGTTTGTGCAGATACATTCTTTTGATCGCCCGTTATTGCATTTTAATGCAATGTCTTGGTGACCAAAAAAAGTAATTCTGGCGTTTTGAATTTTTTTCTCGCTACGCCGTTTAGCGATCGGGTTAATGCTTTTTTTTTATTGATAGATCGGGCGATTCTGAATGCGGCGATACCTAATGTGTATGTGGGATTTTTTTTTACTGTTTTATTTTGATTGGGGCGAAAGGGGGGTGACTTGAACTTATGTTTTTTTAATTTTTTTTTATTTTTAAACATTTTTTTTTTTTTTTACTTTTGGCATGCTTCAATAGCCTCCATAGGAGGCTAGAAGCTTGCGCAACCCGATCGGCTCTGCTACATATGGGCGATGAGCAGATCGCCCATATGTAGCAGATTTACTGCTGTGCTTTCAGTGCCGACCACCGGGTGGCGCTGAAAGCCATATGCCTGGAACAACCATAGAGGTCTCATAGAGACCTCTGGTTGTCCAGGCAACGTGACGCCGACCCCCGATCAGGTCATTTCCGGCCCGGCGGCCGGAAATGCTATTTAAATGCCCGCTGTCAGTGGCATTTAACTAGTTAATAGGCGCGGGCGGACGGCGATTCCGCTCGCGCCTATTGCGGGCACGTCAGCTGTTCATAACAGTTGACATGTCCCAGCTTTGATGCGGGCTCAGCACCGGAGCCCTCATCAAAGCAGGGGAAATGTCTGATGACGGACTGTGTCCGTCATTGGACATTAAGGGGTTAAAAACGCTTAGAAAAACGCAATGAAAATGTCAAAAACGCACCAAAAGTGTGTCAAAATCCGCATGCGTTTATCCTGTCAAGGGGGTGCGGATTTGCTGAGGAAAAATCTGCTTCAATTTTGCAACATGGGCACACAGCCTAAGAGAACTGCTATCTGTTGCTCCACCTCAAGACTTTAGCCCAGTTTGTAGTCCAGCTATGACACATCAGTGACTTTCAAGCCATCTGCTCCTACTTAGTTCTGTCTCCGCAGTTGTTCAGGCTATAACCTGCAATAATTTACCATGTAAATCACTGTAGAAACACACAGACAATTGTTAACACAGCACTTAGTAAGATTCACAATGCAGCAAGGCTTAGGCTCCATTTATAACTCTAAATTTGTGTTCTGTCATAGGAGCAGAAAAAGAATTCTGGCTAGGATTGCCAGTCACATAAGTGTTTTGGAGCACTCAAAACAACAGGTTGATCTTGCGCGGATAACGAAATCTGTACAGAAATTATTATATATATATATATATATATATATATATATATATTTTATTTTAGATGCTTATGTTTCAGGGATTTTTAACCCCCTTACTGCTGAAGCCTGCTTTCACCTTATATGGTAATAACTTTGCAATGCTTCTTCCAATCCCAAAGATTGTAAGAGTGTTTTTTTATGACACATTATACTTCACATTAGTGGTGAAGGTGAAATTAAGCTGATAAAATTTGTTTGTGAAAATATTGGAAAATTTTGCAAAATGTTCAATTTCAAACTTTATGTCATTATTAGGCTACATGCCCATGATGAGTTTTTTAAAAAAAATTTTTAGGGCCCTTTCAGTTGTGGTGACATTTTTCACATGTACCGGAGACAATTACACACGTAGACCCATTTCTGTACACATATCAGTGTGTTTCCACAGACCGATGGTGTGTCTGTGAGCAAAATACGCTGACGTCCATTTTTGAAACAGCTGCAAAACATCCTGCATACATGCACACTGATAACACACAGATGATATCCGCTACCAATCCTATGGTTGTATGGTAAATAAACACACAGCAAGTATAAAGTATTTTATTTGAAATAAAAACAAAGCACACTTTTCCATTTTTATTTAAAAATAACAAACACAGTTATACTCATCCAAACACCCATTCCATTGAAGCCAACGTCTCCTGTAATAAAACAAAAATAAAAAAACAAAACCCCACACCAGTCCAACGTTCTGTCCCTAGCCGTAACCCATGTCTGGGGATAAATAGTTTTCAACCTAATTGTTGCCAAGATGCGACAGTCCAGGCTGAGAACCAATGACGAATGAGCTGCTGCGAACGCAGTATCGGTGACTAACAGTGACTTTATAGAGGTTACAATGGGTCACTGATGTTGCGTCCCAGCAAAGCTGAACTGCGGGTGGTAAAAGTCAATGAGATCACAGCAGTTCAGCTCAGTGAGTTCACTGCAGATCACCATTTATTTTTGTATTATTGCAGGCGACATTGGTTTCAATGGAATGAATGTTAGGTGAGTATAACGGTGTTTGTTATTTTTAAATAAAAATGGAAAAGTGAGTTTTATTTTTATATCAAATACAATACTTTATACTTGCTGTGTTTTATTTACCATACAACTATAGGATTAGTAATGGATAGGTGTCTTATAGACGCTACTCTATTACTAAGCCGTGTACTTGATGACACCAGACAATACAAAAGGTGACAAACCCGATAAATATTATCCCACTTGCCACCGCCACAGGGCAAGCGGGAAGAACCGGACAAAGCGCCAGAATTGGCACATCTAATAGATGTGAATTTTCTGGGCAGCTCCGGGCTGCTAATTTTAGGCTGAGGAAGGTCAACATACCCAGCTGTCTGCTTTAGCCAGGCTGGTTGTCAAAAATGGAGGGGGACCCCACAACTTTTTTATTACTTATTTAAATAATTTAAACAAACAGTGTGGAGACCCTTCTATCCTTGATAAGCAGCCTTGATGGTGAAGCTGACAGCTGTGGGTTGCAGCCCACAGCTGTCAGTTTTGCCTGGCTGATTATCAAAAATACAGGTGAACCCATGCCGGGTTATTTATTTATTTATAGCACAGACAGCCGGCTGATGAATACTTCCACCAGTTTGTTATTAGCAGCAGCAGGTGTGAGCTGAAAACACGTACCAGACACACTAAGGCCTAAGACATCCTTCACACGTCCTGATATTTCTGGTATTGGAAAAAACAGTACCAGTGTTATCCATGTTCATGTATCCATGTGTACATGCTATGCGTGTGCCGTCCATGTGACACGTATCTGAATAGTATATGGAATAGAAATGACAGATGTTTAGGTGTTAAAGATGTGCAAAGCTAGAGATAGATCACTAGATATGGGGTAAATGATATATAGATAGGTAGCTAAATAGATATTGATGAGATATATAATTAGTGCTTTGTGTGTGTAGTTTAGTGTACATGTATTAAGCGAATATATAAATGAAAAAAATGATGTGGGTCCCTCCTATTTTTGATAACCAGCAAAGATAAAGCAGACAGCTGCGGGTTGATATTATCAGGCTGGGAAGATCCATGGTTATTGTGCCCTTCCCAGCCTAAAAATATCAGCTCTCAGCCACCCCAGAAGTGGCACATGACATTAGACGTGCCAATTTGGTGCTTTGCCCGGCTCTTCCTGTTTGCCTGGTGCAGTGACAATCGGGTAATGGTAGTTGAAGTTGATATCAGCTGTGATTTGACGTTCTAAATGTACTCAGTGGGAAACTACGACAGAGAAGCTACAAGACATGATTGCACATTTAGGTCACACATGCTGCTCACAGTAACATGCCTCCTGACATTGCTCCTGAGACACTTTGATTTGGTATTGGAACGAATGGTACAGCCAAGCTATTAATGTAGCTGGAAGACTTGATAGGTGGTACGGCAATTTCTCTAAGCATTTTTTCTACACAAGAACCAACAATAACATGCGAAAGCATGCAAAAGCTTGTAAGGATGTACAGTATATTTATGAGCGAGACTACATACTGAATAAATCAAAAGGTTTATAAAATTTAGTTTCCATTATTCCTAATTTGCATATCGTTAACAGGTCTATCCATCCTGTGATTTCCATAATCCTTGAACGTTTCCTTCTTTGTGTTGCAGTTTCAATGTTGAGGAGTATGTGTACATGTTACACATATTTGCTTTGTTTTTACCTTATTCATTAGTCCCATAAATCTTTGATTACATAGATGATACCCTACTCTACTAATGTACTTCTGAACCTCTCAAGCCTATTAGTATTATACAGTATTTAATACTGTCATACAGTATAATTGACAGGTCCGTTTAAGGTCTGCTCACAAGGACCAACACACTGCACAATATAACCACTGCTGTTTTTATGTTTATTTATTTTACTCACTTAACCTGTTAAATGCCTCTCTCAGTCTCTGGCAGAGGCATGAACAGTATGGGGGCGTGTCATTTTAGGGGCTCATCCCCCATAGTGCAATAGTGGGGCACCAAAGAGTTGCAATGACAGCAGGAGTCTATCGAACACTTTCATGCCTGTCATCACAGAGTTCCTTTGAAGCCAGGCCATTCTGGGTTTCAAAGGAGACCGTGATTTTTACTATATGCAGCAATACTGTGGAATTGCTACACACTGTACAATCAAACAATCACAGGTTAAAGTCCAACGGGAACTAATAAATAGAAGAAAAAAATATGAATAAAAAAAAATGTTTAAAATCACCCCTCTTTTCCTCCATTACAAATAAAAAAAATAAATAAAACATACACATGTGGTATCACCATATTGAAAAGTCCGAACTATCAAAATGTAAAATTAATCTGATTGTTAAATACTGTAAACCAAAAAATTAAAAACACCAAAATTGTGTTTGTTATTTTTTGGCCACTGTTATACGGCCAAAAATCTTTATAGATGTAGTGCAGTGGTGTCCTCACTGTGCAGAGATGAGACAGTGACCCAGGAAAGTTCAAAGTAAATGTATTTTTAAAGTCCAAACCTTACAAACGGTATCCTCCAGATCGCAGACGGGAAACAAGACAGTCCGTAAATGCGTCCGGTTGCCAAGGGCGACTGCACCATGGTATTATGCTGCGTGGTGCCAGGAGTTCGCTCTACTTGGCTCTGTGTTCCCTCACACAGGCTGAGCTTTTGCAGAGCCGTCTGCTCTGCACCTTGCAAACTCCACACTGACACACCCAACCCTCTGTTGCAGTGAGGGGTTACCATAAACCTGTGGCTGTAGGCCCCATGGAAAACCCGGGGGAGGAAACGGACCGCTCCACTACCTTCCAGTAGCCAGTTTAAAAAATAAAAGCCCTTTGCAGGTCTTCCTAAATCTGCCTTGGACAAATAGCTTGCCCAAGACCAATACTCATTTTTAATTTGCATTGCAATCATAGCTATGCTTGTGTCTGCAATGCACTATCGCGGCCTCAATATGCTTCTTTGCGCATCCTCGGAGACATAACGACCCTCGCATATGACCCTAGTCACTGCCTCACATACCCCCCGTTCAAACTTGTGGGGCTGAACATTTGTCACCATACAGGGGGCCTGTGACAAGGCATCTGCATTTCCCTGTGACTTCCCTGCCTGATATTCCACAGTAAAATTGAAATTTTGCAAAGACAGGAACCATCGGGTGACCTGAGCATTCCTCTCCTTGGCATTCCTCATCCAGGTCATGGGCGAATCATCTGACACCAGGCCTTTAAAGGTCCTGACCATAGCTCTTATTATACACGCAGCTCTGCACAGCATGGGCATCCATCAGATGCTCCTTTACTATGGGTCGTACTGCCTAAATCCGGTCCTGCATGCTTGCCACATGCTTGATGATACTCTTATGCAGTATGGGCTCCTGTTTCCACGTCTTCTTGGCTACATCCAGCAGTCCCCTCGGGTTCCTGCCATACAATAGCTCAAATGGGGAGAACCCCATGGATGCCTGCGGTACCTTGCGGATAGCGAACATTAGATAGGGCAGTACCATGTCCCAATCCCTCTCGTCCTTGGTGACCACCCTTTTTAGCATGGATTTGAGGGTCTTGTTAAACCTCTTCACCAACCCGTCGGTTTGTGGGTGATACACCGACATACATAGCTGTTTAATCCAGAGCAGCTTATATATCTCCCTGGTCACCTTGAACATAAAAGGAATCCCCTGATCAGTAAAGATCTCCTTTGATAGCCCAAGGCGACAAAACATGGCATATAGCTTGCGGGCTATTAGCTTGGCCGATGTATTGTGGAGAGGTATCGCCTCTGGGTACTGTGTGGCGTATTCCACTATGACCAAAATATGTTGATGGCCATGGGTGGATTTCACTATGGGGTCTACCAGATCCATTGCTATCCCCTCAAATAGAGGTACCAATGGACTTCAGTAGTTCGTGGTGAGGATAGTTGGCACTCCGGACACGTGTCACAGTACCTCTGGACCTCCGTGTAGACTCGAGGTCAAATAAACCACTGCAGAATGCGCTCCTGCGTCTTTTTGGACCCCAAGTGCCCTTCTAGCAATGGGTGTGAGCCATGTTGAGCACTGCCTGACAGTAGGAGTTGGGCACCACCAGCTGTTCCCACCACCTCATCTCGGACGTTATCCACCCGGCACAACAACGCCTGATGGATAGCCATGCGAGAAAAACAAACTGTCTCAGCACCTGGTTACTGAGCTACTCCATTAATTTCAATCATCCTTTGTCGTGCCTGGGCCAGGGTGGGATCCTGGAGCTGAACTGTCCCAAGCTTACCAGGGGACACTTCCAGCTCAGGGATCAGTGGGGTCTCCTCGACCTCTCCTGCCAATATCTCTATGGGGAGCATATCGGTGTTACACTCTGTCCCTATACTGGCGACCCCTACGGCAGGTATCTCTGACTCGGGATCTTCGGGTTCTGCGCCCGGAATATCATTCACCTTGGGAGAGTGAACTCTGGTCTTCCACAGGGACCAGAATAGGGGAAAGTCTCTTCCCAACAGTCCCATATGGAAGGATCTTCACCACCCCCACCACATGTTTGATTTCTCCACACAGTGTGGAAAAAGTAACCTCTGGGTCGGGTACTCTCCGAGTTGCCTATGGATACAAACCAGCCCCACTTTACATCAATTGGGGTTGGCCCTGGCAACAGGGGACCCATGGACCAGAGTTACTAAGCTCCCCGAGTCCAAGAGAGCGTCCATCTGGTACACGATGACAAGTGCCTGGCGCAGCTGGGGTTTGCTGCCGACAGTGCCTGCAGTGGCGGTGCAGACTAGCTGGGCATACATAGACACATGACGAGTATACCTGCAGTCCATAGGTTCAGCTGTCAGGGGGCAATTGGCAGCCACATGTCCGGGGCCCTGGCACCGCCAACACTTGATAACTTCGGCGCGACTGGACCTTGGGGCCGACCTAAGGGACACGGGATTGCTGTCACTCTCCCTTCGGGATACCCCCTCGGTACGGGCTTGGTCCTGATTGACCCCAGTAGAGAGTCGTGGACTTTTCCCATGCTCCTGGATTGGTGGTGCCCGACGTGACAGCCGTAGTGCAGCAGTGTCCGGTATAAAGTCCTGAGTGGTCATGTACTGCTCAATCAGTCCCACTACCTGGTCCAGTGAGCCCGGGTCCCCATGCCCCACCCAACGGTTTATGGCTGCTGGCAGAGATCTCACCAGCCGGTCGACCAACACTCTCTCCACTATCTGGGCTGGAGTCAAAGTCTCAGGTTGGAGCCACCTTTTCACAAGCTGCAAAAAGTCATTCACCTTAGAAGGGGCGGGCTGGGCCTCCACAAAAGTCCATGAAAACACCCGTTGGGCTCTCACATAGGTGTTAACACCCAGTCAGGCAAGTATCTCACCTTTTTGCTTGATGTAGTCCTGAGCATCCTCCCGACTGAGGTAAATGTAGGTCTTTAGTGCGTCACCCCTTAGGAACAGAGCCACCACTTCGGCCCACTGGGAAGTTGGCAGGTTCTCCCACGTGGTCGTGCACTCATATACGGTAAGGAAAGCCTCCACATCGTCTTCAGGACTCAGACTCAAAGCAGAAGGAGCAGTGACCCAAGAAAGTTCAAAGTAAACGCAGTTTTAATGTCCAAACCTTACAAACAAAACAAACGGTATCCTCCGGATCGCAGACGGGAAACAAAACAGTCTGTAAATGTGTATAAAAAGAGAAAAAGAAGCCAGCTCACCTGAGGGCATGTGTAGTGGATAGCCCGGACCACGTGCAGTCTTCACGCAGTAACCAAGGAAAAAGAAAAAAGGTCCAGCTTTGCAAATTCAAGTCCAATTTATTGTTAAAAACAAGTCCAAAACAGAGCAAAAAATAGTGTGTTCACATGTGTAGCAAGTAGTAGATAAATGTAAATGTGTATGGTTGCTGAGGGCGACTGCACCGCCGTATTACGCTGCGTGGTGCCAGGAGTTCGCTCTGCTTGGCTCAGTGTTCCCTCACACAGGCTGAGCTTTTGCAGAGCCATCTGCTCTGCACCTTGTAAACTCCACACTGACACACCCAACCCTCTGTTGCAGGGAGGGGTTACCATAAACCTGTGGCTGTAGGCCCCATTGAAAACCCGGGGGAGGAAACGGACCGCTCCACTACCTTCCAGTAGCCAGTTTAAAAAATAAAAGCCCTTTGCAGGTCTTCCCAAATCTGCCTTGGACAAATAGCTTGCCCAAGACCAACACTCACATTTATTCTGCATTGCAATCACAGCTATGCCTGTGACTGAAATGCACTCCGGCGACCTCAATATGCTTCTTTGTGCATCCTGGGGAACACATAACACTCACATATGACCACTGTCACTGCCTCACAAGACCAAAAAAATGAACATGTTAAGGGTCTTGGAAAATTGTAGTGGAAAATAGCACCATTTTACCGTACCAATGAAATCAATGAGATTTCTAAAATATCAGGCACACTGTGCATTTATTTTCCTTGTGCATTTTCAGTTTTTTCTAGTTTTTAGTTTTAATCTGCAGTATGTCAATTCTTTCAAGCTTTTGGCAGAGTTTTACCCATTCAAATGAATGAAGAAAAAAAATGAAGAAAAAAAAACAAACAAAAATGCATTTAAGAAAGCGACAAAAACAAGTACAATTTATGCAGCTTTTTTCCTGATAAGACAGCAAGTTTTCCTGCACTAAATACCAAATGTGTGCAAACACTCTGAGATCCCCTAATTTTGCAGGTTTTGGTTTTTTGTTTTTTTTTCAGTTTACTCTGCATTGTTCCATTGCCGAGAAATTCAATTTGCGACGTCATCAGCGGTCATTCGAGCCAAGCATCCCTGGGAACGGAAGTTGCCGGCAGCATCGATGAGGGCAGGGAGGACTCCGGGGGCCGACAGAGGGCAAGTATCTCTCTATTTTTTTAAAATTATTTTTAACATTCTATCTTTTACTATTGATGCTGCATAGGCAGCATCAATAGTAAAAAGTTGGTCACGCTTGACAAGTGTGACCAACCTGTCAATCACATTTCCAAGCGATGCTTGAAATCGTTTGGAATGCGCAAGTACTCCGGAAGTGAAAAACGCTTGTTTTTTTGCAGGAAAAACACATGCGAATTCGTATGAGTTTTACCCATGGCGGGAGTTGCGAAAATTTTCGCAGCATTTCCAAACGTGTGCACATAGCTTTAGTGTTCATTGTGCATAACAAATTTTGACCACATAACTTTTCAGGACAGTACGATTACTACAAAGCCAAACATTTAGTGCAATAATATGGTAACAAAAGCAATTCCGTCATGGTTTTTGGGCATATTTTTATAGTGTTCATCATGTATAAAAATAATACGATTACATGATTTTTCAGGACAGTATGCATTATTGCACTACACGTTTGGTTGCACAGTAAAACTATAAAAAGAGAAAATTCTGCCATAGTTTTGTGGCTTCCTTTTTACCGTGTTAAATGTGCATACAAATTTTGACTTTTCAGGATAGTGCAATTGCTACAAACCCCAACCAATAATTTTTTTATATTTTTTTTTATATTTTATTGGTTAAAAAAAATTGAACTTTGTGAAAAATATTAAAAACCAAAAATTTTGGTTTCTATTGTTGTTTGCCAATAACGTTTTGTATTGGTTATCCATGGACCTGTGTGATAGTAACTAGTTATTAAGGTTGAAGGAAGACTTTAAGTCCATCTAGTTCAACCCATATCCTATCCTAACTTGCCCTAACATGTTGATACAGAGGAAGGCAAAAAAACCCATGTGGCAAACAGTAAGCTTCACATTGGGGAAAAAAATTCCTTCCCGACTCCACATACGGCAATCAAACTAGCTCCCTGGATCAATGCAATATTAAGGAAACTAGTGTATATACCCTGTAATATTATACTTTTCAAGAAAGGCATCCAGTCCCTTCTTAAATTTTATTAGGGAATCACTCATTACACTCATTGCAACATCATATGGCAGAGAGTTCCATAGTCTCACTGCTCTTACAGTAAAGAATCCGCGTCTGTGAGTATGCTTAAACCTTCTTTCCTCCAGACGTAGATGATGCCCCTTGTCCCCGTCACAGGTCTAAGAGTAAAAAGATCGTTAGAAAGGTCTTTGTATTGTCCCCGCATAAATTTATACATTGTAATAAGATCACCCCTAAGCCTTCGATTTTCCAAACTAAATCACCCCAAGTGTAATAACCTGTCTTGGTATTGCAGACCTCCCTAATAACCTTAGTCGCTCTTCTCTGCACCCGCACCAGTTCAGCTGTGTCTTTCTTATACACCGGAGATCAGAACTGTACACAGTATTCTAAGTGTGGTCGCACTAGTGACTTATATAGAGGTAAAATTATGTTCTCCTGATGAGCATCTATGCCTCTTTTAATGCATCCCATTATTTTATTTGCCTTTGCAGCAGCTGCCTGACACTGGCCACTAAATGTGAGTTTGTCATCCACCCATACACCCAGGTCTTTTTCAGTGATCGTTTTGCCCAGTGTTTTACAATTAAGCACATAATTATACATCTTATTTCTTCTGCCCAAGTGCATGACCTTACACTTATCCCCATTAAAATTAATTTGCCATTTACCAGCCCAAGCATCTAGTTTACATAAATCCTCCTGTAATATAAAATTGTCCTCCTCTGTATTGATTACCCTGCAGAGTTTAGTGTCATCTGCAAATATTGAAATTCTACTCTCTATGCCCCCTACAAGGTCATTAATAAATATGTTAAAAAGAAGCGTGCCCAATACTGACCCCTGTGGTACCCCACTGCTAACCGTGACCCAATCCGAGTGTGCTCCATTAATAATCACCCTTTGTTTCCTATCCCTGAGCCAGCTCTTAACCCACTTACACATTTTCCCCTATCCCCATTGATACATAAAATGAGAACAACCTTTTGTGTGGCACCGTATCAAAAGCTTTTGAAAAGTCCATGTACACCACGTCCACTACATTTCCTTTGTCCTGTCCGGAACTTACCTCTTCATAAAAGCTTATCAGATTAGTCTGACAGGAACGGTCTCTTGTAAACCCATGTTGATATTGGGTCATGAGGTTATTCTTCTTCAGATACTGCAGTATAGTATCTCTTAGAAAACCCTCCAGGATTTTACCCACAGTTGAGGTTAAACTTACTGGCCTATAATTTCCAAGTTCAGTTTTTGTCCCCTTTTTAAATATTGGCACCATATTTGCCATACACCAGTCCTGTGGTACAGACCCTGTTATTATGGAATCTTTAAAGATTAAAAATAATGGTCTATCTATGACTGTGCTTAATTCCTGAAGTACTCGGGGGTGTATCCCATCCGGGCCCGGGGATTTGTCAATTTTGGTGATTTTTAGACTCCGTCGTACTTCCTGCTGGGTTAAGCAGGTGACATTTAATGGAAAATTTTTATCACTGATCATGTAATCCTTCATGGGATTTTCTTGTGTAAATACTGTTTAAAAAAGTCATTTAGCATATTGGCTTTTTCCTCATCCTCATCCACCATTTCACCCAGACTATTTTTAAGGGGCCAACACTATCATTTTTTAGTTTCTTTCTATTTATGTAGTTAAAGAATATTTTGGGATTATTTTTACTTTCTCTGGCAATGAGTCTCTCTGTCTCAATCTTTGGTGCCTTGATTTGCTTTTTACATAATTTATTTAATCTTCTGTATTTATTTAATGCCTCATCACTACCTACTTGTTTTAATTCTCTAAATGCTTTATTTTTGTCACTTATTGCGCCCCTTACAGCTCTATTTAACCATAGTGGTTTCCTCCTATATCTAGCATGTTTATTCCCATACGGTATATTTTGTGCAAATAAGGTGTAAAATATTCATTACCTTAATGAGCGGGGCCACGTGATCGCTCGGCCAGAAGAGCTGCTGGTGCCAGAACAAACGAGATACACGAGATACAGCGAGGGTGCGCAGGAAGGTATGTAGGATGTGTTCTGGAAGCCGGCGACTGTGGCTGTCACTATGCGCTATTACTGAGAAATGAATATTCATTTCTCTTTAGCAGAGGCACAGGCTTTAGCCACAGCCGCCAGCTCCTGGCCTCCGTGACCTGCTTCTCCGCCGCTCCCCATCCCCTGCCGTCTTTCTGGGACAATTGACTCGTGTATAAGGGTACCGTTACACCTAGCAACTCACCAGCGATCCCGACCAGCGATATGACGCGGTCAGGATCGCTGGTACATCGCTAAGTGGTCGCTAGTGAGCTGCCACACAGGCAGATCTCACTAGCGACATCGCTGGGGACGGGGATGGCTACTTACCTGTCAGACGTGGCGATCCTGCATCCTCCCGCCCGGCTCCACGCGTCGCTCATCGTCACAGCAGGAAGCGCCGCAGGAAGCGCCCGACGAGGAATGATCCAGGAGCTTCTCGCGCGATCAGCGATAACCAGCGGGGGAGCCGGTCGGAGGTAAGTATCACATGCAGCGATATCGCTAGCAATATCGCTGCATCGTCACAAAATCGGTGACTTTACAGCGATATTGCTAGCGATATCGCAGTGTGTAACGGGGGCTTAAGGCGAGGGGGGAGTTTTAAGCACAAAAAAAGTGCTGACAAACTAGGCTTATACACAAGTATATATGGTACATGGATACATTAAGATGTCATGCTCTGGGTTGGGAGACAAGCTGCCAGTCTGTGCTCAAACCGATTTGCACGAACGTCTGAATGAGCCCTTGAGAGAAGCAGACATGCCAACTAACATGACCATCCACTCACAAGGGGAATACAGGGGAATCAAGACAGTGTGTACATTGCATACTGTCACCAATCAGCAGCACTTTTCATTTCAGTCAAGACAACCCCTTTAACAACATATTTGTTTTGAACCTTACAGGGCTACATTTTTTTCACAAAATGATCAGATTGATTGGTTTAAAATAAATAAATAAAATTAAAGCATTAATAATCAATTAAAAAAATACCCATCTCTCCCGTTCCGACATGGTTTGTCTGGATTCCTGCCAGTATCTACTGTATTTTCCTCTGCTGTAATGTCCCATCACTGGGCTGTGTTATAGCGGGGGATCAGTGAATATTGTTGTTTTTTTGTTTTGATTTGCTCAGAAACAAAATCAAGCCTTTCGGAAAAACTAATGCCAGGCAAATAATCTGGCATTTTTTATTCATTTTCGCGAAGAGTATCTGCAGACTTTTCATTCTAGTCCAAACTATCCCTTTAAACAAAATGTAGACAATAATAGATGATTTATTCCCAGCAATGAGGTATTGTGACTGCATTTTCTGTAATGCCTTGTAAATGTTGGTCAAAGTGTGCATTTTACTAAATAAGACTGTATTTTATAAACTATATACAAAAATATGTATGTAGTACATAGTGAGGCAACATTGTTATAAAAAGAAACAGAAAAATAAATTAGCAGTTTATTCACACTTACTGCAATTTCTCTACAAGCTGACATGGATATCCCTGTTCCTTCAATTTGCTTCAGTGCATATTCTTTTTCATCTTTTCTGAAAAAGTTAAAAAAAAATATGCTTATTAACAATGGCTCCGATACTTTAAAGAGTTGATAAAAAAAACAGCATCATGTTTATTAGTATCAGCAACATTGCAAAGGTGAGAACAACTTAACTATGAATGAATTGGCTATCATTTACATGGCTTGAGCATGCACTGTTACATACTTGTATTTCACGCCATGCTGCACCTTGATTCACTCTCAGAACATTCACTTTATTGCTAGATCTACAGACAGACCTACATTGCTACACGTAGAGGGGTAATTCCTGTAGGGTCCTTCTTACCAGCACTGACCACATGTGGTACATGTTCGAATTGTGAATCAAAAGAACAGATAGAGGTGTTGTAATATGCATGTCACAGCGATATCTACACAGCTTTCAAAATGGTTATACAAATGTTAGGTTTCTTCGATTTTCTTAAATGGTCAATGCAAATGAGTCATTATAATGTTAAAATCAAACAAATCAAGTTTTATTGGACAAACCTCCAAAATGTAAGAGTTTTTTCTAAACTAAAAAAAAGACACTACCTGAAAATGCACTACTGCAAATTATTATGCACAACAGAGTTTCCAAACATTTGCAGCATTAAGTGTCACTTTTGCTGAACTCAAAAGCATCTTAAGAGACTAAGTTACAGGTTAACCTAGGACCCCTTCTTTGATGTCACCTTCACAATTCTGGCATCCATTGAACTTGTGAATATTTGGAAATGTTCTGCTTGAATTCCTTTGCAGGATGTCAGAATAGGCTCTCAGACCTGCTGTTTTGATGTGAACTGCCTCCCACCCCTCAGAGTATGTTCACATGGTCAGTAAACACTGCGGATTGGACGCTGCGCACATCCGCAGCGTCCAACCCACTGTGGCCAGATGTTACAGCATAGTGGATGGGATTTCAAGAAATTCCATGCCCACTATGCGTGCATGGACGCCTCCGGCTTGCCTGCGGAGACGGACATGCGGCGCGTCTTTCCAGACAGCAGCGTGTCTATTTATCTTGCGGAGACGCGAGTCTCCGCTAGATAAATATCACCAGTGCAATGTATAGGACGCAGTGATTCCACACGGTTCAATGAACATATGCGTCATCACCTGCGTTCAAAAGCCGGCAGCACTTTGGACGCAGAGGACATGTGCTGTGTTCAAAGCACTGCCGGTTACTGACCATGTGGACGTAGCCTCAGATATTTTGCTTGAGAATACCATGAGCTTCTCTCCTTTTATTCTTTGCAGGATGAGATGATGCATTATCAAACATGAAGATGTTTTTGCTATGGATGGCAAGTTTCTTCGTTTTATACCATGGAAAAAAATTGTAAGTCAGAAACTATGTACAATGACAAGGTCATTTTCACAACATCAGGGACCCTAAAAGGGGCCTACCAGCTCTCTCCCCAAAACATGACTTGCTGCCTTGTTGGGACAATGTGGCCATCGACCAACCACCCACTAATCCATCCATCTGGACCATTCAGGGTGACACGGCATTCATTAGTTAACAAGACTGTTTTAAAATTAGTCATGTATGTTTGAGCCTACTGCAATAGTTTCTTGTTAAGAGCACTGTTTAGGGATGGCCAAATAGTAGGTTTATGCACAACCTCATGCAAGCCTCTAGAAGATCCTACATACTAAGGTCTGCAGGACTCCAGAAGCATCAGCAGCTTCGAATACCTTGTTTGCTTATTTTGTAATGGTATTTTTGCACCAGCTCTCTTAATCCGATGAATTTGTCTGGCAGAAACCTTCCTCATTATACCTGTATCTACACAAAACCCATCTGTGTTTTGTATCATCCACAAACCTCTCCACAGTACAATGAACACGCTGAAGTTTTTGTGAGATATCTAATATTTTTATACCTTGTCCAATGCACTGGACTATTTGACACTGTTCATCAGCAGAGAAATCCTTTTTTTCCCATATAGCTTGAAACCTGTGGTCTGCTTAATAACATAGAACGTCCTTCTGAAATAAGTTTCCCTTAATTGGGCTCACCTGGAAAACTTATTATTACAGATGTTGGAGATTGATTTCAGTGATCCAAAGAACCCAGAGACACAATACCATCCATGAGTTTATTTGAAAAACATAAAATTACATCATTGTAATCCTGCCTGAGAAGATAAACGAGAGCACGATATTGTGCTTGGTTGGGCACTAAATTACTATTTCTTAGTCTATTTGTTTGGCATTTTTTAAGTATTGTCACTTTAAAGGTTATATTTTAAATGGGTAATAGTTATTTCTGATAAGCCAGTTTTATGGTCAGTCTTTACCATGAACCTCAAACATGAAATGATAGATTTCATAAAAATATGACCAGACCATACCGTATTCACAACACTTAGATGAGGTGCCACAAGAGAATATTTTACATGCTAATGAAGCTCAGCGAAAATACAAAAACACAATGTATATCACATGAACAGAGTTTTTCAAATTGAAATATGTACATTTTAGATGTTTTAAAATTAATTTATTTCTCAATTAATTCATTTTTGTGATTTAAAATGATGTTATACCAATGAGAGTAGATTAAAATTGGATTAACACCACTCCTTTCTAAAGCTTTTATATCTGATTTTTTTATTTTTTTTAAATTTACACTACAACTAAATAGTTGCCACAGGCGTAAAATGCACTCTCTTCAAGTCACCTCTCAAGTGACTTTTATGCTTCAAGTAACTGATGCCTGAAGATACATTCATGTCATGTTTACTTCTGGCTTGCATAATTTGACAAACTAAACTCAGCAGTAACAGTATAGAAACTTCGAGAAAACAGAAATACTGTACTGTATGTATATGCATTTATTCATTTTATATGCTTCATATGTACCGTATTTGATATGTAGAAAACTAAAATCTCAGCACAAACCATAACAAACAAGACCACAATAGTGACCTCTCTGAATTGTGATTAAGGAATATTAGGTTGTATAATTAGCCATTTAAAATATCCAGGCCCCTTTATAGCCTGCCATCACTATCTTCTTACATACAGTTGTGCTCAAAAGTTTACATACACCGGCAGAATTGATCCTTTCTTGACCTTTTTTCAGAGAATAAGGATAACACCAAAACTTTTTCTCCACTCATGGTTAGTGATTGGGTGGAGCCATTTTTTGTCAAACTACTGTGGTTTATCTTTTTAACTCCTTCATGACCAGAGCTTTTTCGGCTTTGCGTTTTCATTTTTCACTCCCCTTCTTCACCGAGCCATAACTTAATTTTTCCATCAATATGGCCATGTGAGGGCTTATTTTTTGTAAGACGACTTGTACTTTTGAACAACACCATTGGTTTTACCATGTCTTGTACTAGAAAACGGGAAAAAAATTCCAAGTGCGGTGAAATTACCAAAAAAGTGTAATTTCACACTTGTTTTTTTGTTTACAAGTTCATAGACACCAAACATGTCTAGGTTCTTTTTTATCTAAGTGGTGAAAAAATTTCAAAACTTTGCTAAAAAAAAAAAAAAAATTGTGCCATCTTTCAAGACCCCTAGCGGCTCCACTTTTTGTCATCTCGGGTTGGGTGAGGGTTTATTTTTTGTGCGCCGAGCTGACATTTTTAATGATACCATTTTGGTGCAGATATTCTCTTTTGATCGCCCGTTATTGCATTTTAATTCAATGTCATGGCGACCAAGAAAGCGTAATTCTGGCATTGTGATTTTTTTTCCCGTTACGCCGTTTAGCGATCAAGGTAATCCTTTTTTTTTTTATTGATAGATCGGGCGATTCTGAACACAGCGATACCAAATATGTGTATGTTTGATTTTTTTATTGTTTTATTTTGAATGGGGCAAAAGGGGGGTGATTTGAACTTTTATATTTTTTTAATAATTTTTAAAACTATTTTTCCTTAACTTTTGGCATGCTTCAATAGCCCCCATGGGCGGCTAGAAGCTGCCATAGCCCAGTCAGCTCTGCTACATAAAGGTGATGCTCAGATCGCCTCTATGTAGCAGAATTACAGACTAGCTATGAGCGCCGACAACTGGGTGGCGCTCATAGCAATCTGACATCAAAATCCATAGAGGTCTCAAGGAGACCTCTGGTTGTCATGCTGACACACCGGTGATCCACGATCACGTGACGCGGACCAACGGTGAACGCATTTCCGGCCGGATGGCCGAAAGCGATTGTTAAATGCTGCTGTCAGAGATTGACAGTGGCATTTAACTAGATAATAGCCGGGGGCGGATCGCGATTCCGCCGGCGGCTATTGCGGGCACATGTCAGCTGTTAAAAAAACTGACATGTCCCGGCTTTGAGGTGGGCTCACTGCCAGAGCCCACATCAAAGTGGGAGATACTGACATCGGACGTACTAAATCGTTCTATGTCAGTAAGGGGTTAAATCATAATGACAACCCAAAACATGCAAATGACCCTGATCAAAAGTTCACATACCCCATTTCTTAATATTGTGTATTGCCCCCTCTAACATCAATGACGTCTTTTGGGGTAGTTGTGGATGAGGTTATTTTCTCAGATGGTAGAGCTGCTTCTTAGCAAAAAGCCTCCAGTTCCTGTAAATTCCTGGGCTGTCTAGCATGAACTGCACACTTGAGATCTCTCCAGAGTGGCTCAATGACATTGAGGTCAGGAGACTGAAATGGCTACTCCAGAAGCTTCACTACGTTCTGCTGTAGCCAATGACAGGTCGACTTGGCCTTGTGTTTTGGATCATGTTGCAACATCCAAGTACGCCCCAAGATCAGCTTACGGGCTGATGATCGCAAATTTGCTCCAGTATTTGCTGATAACGTGTTGGATTCATCTATCCTTCAACTTTTACCAAGTTTCCTGTGCCTTTGTAGCTCACACATCCCCAAAACATCAGCAATCCAACTCTGTGCTTTACAGTAAGAATGGTGTTTCTTTCATCATAGGCCTTTTTGACTTCTCTCCAAATGTAACATTTATGGTTGTGGCCAAAAGTTAAATTTTGGTCTCATCACTCCAAATTACCTTGTTCCAAAAGTTTTGAGACCTGTCACTGTGCTGTTTTGCATATTGTAGGTGAGATACTTTGTGGCATTTGCGCAGTAATGACTTTCTTCTGGCGACTCGACCATGCAGCACATTTTTCTTCAAATGCCTCCTTATTGTGCATATTGAAACAGCCACACCACTAGTTTTCAGAGTCCAATTTTTCAGCTGATGTTATTTGTGGGTTTTTCTTTGCATCCCAACCAATTTTCCTGGCAGTTGTGGATGAAATTTTTATTGGTCTACCTGAACCCTGGTTTTGTTTTTACAGAGCCCCTGATTTTCCATTTGTTAATCACAGTTTGAATGCTGCTGACTGACATTATCAATTACTTGGATATCTTTTTGTATCCCTTCCCTGTTTTTTCAGTTCAACTACCTTTTCCCATAGATTCGTTGACAATTCCTTTGCTTTCCCCATGACTCACAATCCAGAAACATCAGTGGCTGGATGAAAGATGCAAGAGTCTGTCTGGATCCAAGAAACTCACTCAGCTTTTATGCACACACAGATTACAAGCAAACAGGTCACAGGTGAGGATGTTACCTGTTAGGAACGACAGAACGCACTAAATAATAATAAAGTGCGTTCGCTGCTCAGGGTCCACCGTGCAGTAGGTGTTACAACCGCTGCTGAGTAATGGCAGATGAGCAATATGGCGATATAATGCGCACAGGTTCAACTTCACCCGAAGTGCGCAGAGCGGGCTCTTTTCGCACGCAGAGGCGCCGCAACAAAAACATACAAAAGGCTGAGCCTGTTAGAGTCACAGGCCTCAGGTAAATGCACACACGGCATAAGGTCACAGGAGCAGGAACTAAGACAGAGGGGCTACGTCCATCTAGACCTACCGTGTGTGCGGCGTCGCTACTGCGAACACCAAGAAGGGCTGCAACTGCAGCGCGGCGCAGGACACTGCCGCTGGACACAGCTACAAAGCAGGCGCTATGTTGGACGCTAGCGCAGAGGTGCGGTGTGCACAGTAGCCTAAGGCTTGCCACAGACTGGCACAGACTACTGAACTAATTCCCTAACCACATGCGTAATATCAGAGGGAAGGGGTTTCATAATAAGTCAGTCACCAGAATCATATATCCGTCACCATTCACAAATAGCAGTATAGTCTATACTAGCGCATGGCGGAATAGCCATGCGTGCTTTTTATAGCAGCCGGAACCTTCCAGATCTCCGAGATGGACCAATGAGATCTGGAGCAGGACCTGAGTACATGACTCCCGATCTCCAATGGGAAACCGTTTCATGAGCATGCTCAGTAGGAGGACAGAGGGACTTAGCCCCTGGAGAGATTTGCTGCAAGGCAATCTCCTCTGTGGTAGATAAAGAGCAAGAAACCGCAGAAAGTAAGGATCTGGATTCCTGCAGAGCAGACACAGGAACCTGACTCCTAACATTACCCCCCTCCTAGGGCCCCCTCCTCTCTGAGCCTTCCAATCCACCACCCTATGCCCATCAGAGGCATATGCCTTAGACTCGTCCGAAGGCAAGTCTGATGTCCCGGTAGGTGACACGGAAAACCGGGACACGTGGAAGGTATCAGAGGCGGCAAGATCGCCAGACTTAAGAAGGGACACGTGGGAGACAACGGGAGCGACAAAACCGCCCGGAGCATAAGTTGAAGTGGGACGCCGCGGTGTGTTGGCGAACGTCTCCACTCTCTGTTTAAGGAAGCTTAACCGAGCACACGAGGCACATGCCTGAATATATTTCTTAATGTCCTGAGCCCTGTGCGGCCACCAATACAACCCTGCCAGGAGTTTTGTGGTCTGCATGTAGCCAGTGACCACCCGCCCTGGACGCGTGTGCCCACGTAAGGACCTTCGGCCGAAGGTGAGGGGGGACAAAGGTCTTGCCCGGCGGCACAAAGTTTGGCCATTGCGGGGCCCCGTTATCCTGGTGAACAGAGTGCTGACAGTGGCAGCCGCAAGTGGACCTTAGTGTCGGACGCGCCTCGAGACTGGCGCGAGACACCTCCATGGGCTCTGGGAGTGAACACTCTGGCTCGGGTGATTCCAGAGGTTCAAAGAGGTTGGGAGCCAGAGTAACTGTCACGCTCACGCCTTGGCTGAGTGGCGCGAGCCGGGGGGTTGTGGCCCCACTGTGCCACAAATCAGACTACCCTGGGAGGGGCATAACTACGGCAGCTACCTCGGTCTTCACTGGAGCCTCTGATGGTGAGACTTGTGCGGCAGGTAGCTGCCGGGTGCCACTCCAGGGTGGTGTCTGGCTGTGGCTGCTGATCCCACTCGGGAACAGGAAACCTGGACAGGTGCGAGTGACAAACAGGCTGAGACACAGGGCAAGCAGGCACGCCTTGGTACACTGGCAGGCAGGCACGGCTTGGAGACACAGGGCAAGCGGGCACGGCTTGAAGACACAGGGCAAGCGGGTATGGTTTGGAGACACAGGGCAAGCGGGCACGGCTTGGAGATACAGGGCAAGCGGGCACGGCTTGGAGACACAGGGCAAGCGGGCACGGCTTGGAGACACAGGGCAAGCGGGCACGGCTTGGAGACACAGGGCAAGCGGGCACGGCTTGGAGACACAGGACAGACTGGCGTGGTATGAGAAGGGACAGGTTGGGACCTGTTCACACAGCAGGTGTAGGCAGGAGGGAGTGGTGTATGTTGGAACAGGATCTGGACCTGTTCACACAGGGGGTGCAGGTATGGATATAGGCAGGAGTGTGGAGTAGGTGGAGCCGCAGAAGTGCGGAGTAGGTTGGGCTGCAAGGGAGCCGTGCAGGCAGAGCGGCTAGGGCGCCGTGCAGGCAGAGCGGCTAGGGCGCCGTGCAGGCAGAGCGGCTAGGGCGCCGTGCAGGCAGAGCGGCTAGGGCGCCGTGCAGGCAGAGCTGTTATGATGAGTCACCGAAGGAGGAAAAAACAAAATAAGTCCAGAAAAACCAGAGAGGTTGGCAGCTATCGGATTGCAGACCCCTGGACCTATCCACAACAACTAGCAGTAGCCGTGGGGGGTTCCTACGGTGCCCTAGACCCCTCGATCACAGCCGGAGAACTACATAGCCTAAAGACAGAAATGGGAAAAACTAAACTGCCCCAGAGCAGACCCCAAAGCAATAGGCAGCCCCCAACATATAATGACGGTGAAGCAAGATGAAAACACTAACACAGATAGAAAGGTAGGTTGAGCAAATGATGGGGCCCAAGCTAACTACATAGGACAGGATAGGAAAGCTGCTGTCTGCCATCCGCAAAAACCCTATCAAAATGAGCCAACCGACTGACAGGAAAAACAGGCCCTGAAGTCGCTAGGCTTCAAAAGACTATATCAGCACTCAGGTATATTCTGAAGACAGAGCAAAAGATCAACAGATCAGAGACAAAAATGGAATTCAGCTCACCCCCGGCCGGGGATGGCAGAACTCCCAAAAAACAAGGCAAAACAAAAACAAAACTGAAGAGTACAAAGCAGAGCAGAAAAACTTAGCTTTGAGATGCAGGAATCAGACTGGTCTCCAAGAATCCAGCAGGAAAATCACCAGCCAGGAAGAAGGGCGTCGGCAGCCTTATATCCAGTCCTCAATTCCAGCCACCCAGTCATCATCTAGCTGCCCAGGTGTTTGATAATCAGCCTCACTACCTTCCTTCACCAGAGGATGGAGTTCATCAGACCTCAATGGTGAAGGGAAAAATGAACTCACAACACAGAGCGGCTAGGGAGCCGAGCAGCCACGCAGCCGTGCAGGCAGAGCGGCAAGGGAGCCAAGCAGGCAGAGCGGCAAGGGAGCCAAGCAGGCAGTGCGGCAAGGGAGCCAAGCAGGCAGTGCGGCAAGGGAGCCAAGCAGGCAGAGCGGCAAGGGAGCCAAGCAGGCAGAGCGGCAAGGAAGCCGTGCAGGCAGAGCGGCAAGGAAGCCGTGCAGGCAGAGCGGCAAGGAAGCCGTGCAGGCAGAGCGGCAAGAGAGCAGATGCACAGACAGGGAGGACACAAGGAAAAAGACACAGCAGGGAAGGAAGCCACAGACAAGGAGAAAGGGAGACTAAGGTAGGGCAGAGTACAGACAAGGTACTGGGACCAAGACTCAAGGGCCAGGATATTCAGCCTCCTGGCAGGCAGACAAAGAGCACAAAGCAAGGCTAAGAGTATTCCTACAGAGAAGGAGATACACAGAACAGGGCCTGACTTCCTCAGCAGCAAGACACTAACTGATTAAACAGGAAAAAACAGGGAGTACAAGTCCAATCACATAAAAATAATGAGCAAAGTTTATTAAACATATAATCTTGACAATTACATAAATGACAGAATATACATAAAGGATCAGATAAGTATCTGCTGCTTGTTAGTCCTAAGAAATTAACAAAATAAAGTGCTTAGTGCCTGTAACAAATATGGGCCATATTTAAGGGATATAAAGGTAAAAGAGATCCTAACAGGTGCGCATCCTGAAAAAATCACTGTCCCAAGCCATAGTGCTTACCCATACTAAACTTAGCCAAGGACCACAAGCAGCGCCGCCACCGACGCGCGTTTCGCCTCTTTTTCAAGGTGCCTTGAAAAAGAGGCGAAACGCGCGTCGGTGGCGGCGCTGCTTGTGGTCCTTGGCTAAGTTTAGTATGGGTAAGCACTATGGATTGGGACAGTGATTTTTTCAGGATGCGCACCTGTTAGGATCTCTTTTACCTTTATATCCCTTAAATATGGCCCATATTTGTTACAGGCACTAAGCACTTTATTTTGTTAATTTCTTAGGACTAACAAGCAGCAGATACTTATCTGATCCTTTATGTATATTCTGTCATTTATGTAATTGTCAAGATTATATGTTTAATAAACTTTGCTCATTATTTTTATGTGATTGGACTTGTACTCCCTGTTTTTCCCTGTTTAATATGTTATGCGGGAGTGTCTATTTCCCATTGAGACGACACTATATAGTGGGCGACTCTACTGGGATTTACATTTGGTTCCGTATGGTTTTGTTTTATAAGACACTAACTGAGTATAGACATTGCACAGGCAATGTTTCAGTGGGTGTGGCGGAACTAAATAGTCAAGGGCTCTAGGTGATTGGTCAGGGACAGAATAGACAGGTGCACCCTGACTGCATAAGAACCAGAGTTCTGGCGCCGCCCCCCTATACACACATAGCCAGGAAACATACAGAAGAACAGAGGCACAGAGCACAGGGCTGGCAATAGACAGAATTCACAGCATGACCCGGAGCAGTGAGTAAGTTGATGTGCGGGGGATGGGAGGCCATGCAGTGACGCCAGCAGGGTTGTTACAGTAACCTTCCGTCTGGATTGAGCACGCTCCAGCACGCGCTCCGAAAAACGGAGATCAATACAGGTGGCAATGGCAATCAGCTCCTCTAGACTTGCAGAAACCTCTCTGGTAGAAAGAGCATCCTTAACACGTTCAGCTAAACCTCTCCAAAACATAGGGATGAGGGCTTTTTCAGTCCACTCCAGCTCGGAAGCCAGTGTCCGAAAATGAACGGCATACTGACTAACCGAGAGGGATCCCCGAGTCAAAGCCAGTAGCTGTAGAGAGGTGTCGTGCGTGACCCGTGGTCCCAGGAAGACCTGCTTAATAGCTGTTAAAAACTGAGCAGCGGTCCGAACCTCTGGGTCACCACGCTCCCATAGTGGTGTAGCCCACTCCAATGCCTTGCCCGACAGAAGGGAAACCATAAACCCCACCTTGGCCCGCTCCATAGGGAATCACGCAGCCAGTAACTCCAGCTGGATAGAGCACTGGCTGACGAAACCCCTACAGGAGGTGCCATCGCCAGAAAATTTATCGGGCAACGGGAGGCGGGTAACTGTTGACGTGTGGGAGGATGTGGACATACGAGAAGCCGCCTCTGCGATCGCCTGTACAGCAGCCTCCGAAGAATTCGCTGCTGCGATAACACTCTCAAGAGTAGCCAACCGGCCCTCTAGCTGGCGAATGCACTGAAGGAGTTGCTGCTGATCTGCCATCACTAGCCAGACCCTGGCGCTAGTATAATGTTAGGAACGGCAGAGCGCACTAAATAAAAAATAATAATAAAGTGCGTTCGCCGCTCTGCGTCCACCGTGCAGTAGGTGTTACAACCGCTGCTGAGTAATGGCAGACAAGCAATATGGCGATATAATGCGCATGGGTTCAACTTCACCCAAAGTGCGCAGAGCGGGTTCTGTTCACACACAGAGGAGCAGCAACAAAAACATATAAAAGGCTGAGCCTGTTAGAGTCACAGGCCTCAGGTAAATGCACACACGGTATAAGATCACAGGAGCAGGAACTAAGACAGAGGGGCTGCGTCCATCTAGACCTACAGTGTGTGCGGTGTCGCTACTGCTAACGCCAAGAAGGGCTGCAACTGCAGCGCGGGGCAGGACACTGCCGCTGGACGACACAGCTACAAAGCAGGCGCTATGTCGGACGCTAGCGCAGAGGTGCGGTGTGCACAGTGGCCTAAGGCTTGCCACAGACTGGCGCAGACTACTGAACTAATTCCCTAACCACATGCGTAATATCAGAGGGCAGGGGTTTCATAATAAGTCAGTCACCAGAATCATACATCCGTCACCATTCACACATAGCAGTATAGTCTATACTAGCGCATGGCGGAACGGCCATGCGCGCTTTTTATAGCAGCCGGGACCTTCCAGATCTCCGAGATGGACCAATGAGATCTGGAGCAGGACCTGAGCACATGACTCCCGATATCCAATGGGAAACAGTCTCATGAGCATGCTCAGTAGGAGGACAGAGGGACTTAGCCCCTGGAGAGATTTGCTGCAAGGCAATCTCCTCTGCGGTAGATAAAGAGCAAGAGACCGAAGAATGTAAGGATCTGGATTCCTGCAGAGCAGACGCAGGAACCTGACTCCTAACAGTTACCTTTATTAGCCATTCAAACCCATTTGTGTCAACTTCTGTGCATGTTATCAGGCCAAAATCACCAGGTTATGTGAACTTTTGATCAGGGTCATTTGGATGTTTTGGGTTGTCATTATGATTTAAAAAGCGAAAACACAATAGTTTGACAATAAATGGCTTCAGCCATCCACTAACCATGAGTGGAGAAAAAGTTTGGTGTTATCATTTATATTCTCTGAAAAAAGGCCAATAAAGCAAATAATCTGCCGGGGTATGGAAACTTTTGAGCACAACTGTAAATGACAAGTTCAGAAGAGCACATGCAACATTTTTGGTCTGGATTGTCAGCCATATACAATCCATATTTCATCGATCTGTTTGTTTTTTACATCAGTGTGACTTCCGTTGGTCTCTCTTCTCTTCTACAGCATCCGTTTTTTACATGAACCCTTTAATGAATCATAAAGGCCAAACTCCATTTCCAATATGAATTACTAAACTAGATCTGCAAAAAACGAATGACAAACGAATGGTAAACCATACGGTACCATTTTTTGGGTGCACCAATCGACTTATAATAGGCTTGTCTGGGACAAAATACAGATCAAAGTAGTGTATACTATGATCTTTTTCATGCAGACAATCGATCCATGAGTAAAAACGTTCATGTAAACAAATACATTGACTTGCATTGATCAGTGTGCTGTCCGTATGTTATCAGTTTTGCAGACAGACACCACAAGGACTTAGACGTTTGTCTAAACAAGTACTTATGACAGAGGAGATGAATGGGGACCGTTGTAACCATTTTTAAGTACAAGTAGATGTGTTAATTTACATTGCAATACTACCGTATTTTTCGGATTATAAGATGCCCTGGACCATAAGACGCACCTAGGTTTTAGAGGAGGAAATTAGGGGAATAAAATCGAAGCAAAAAATATGGACAATTTTGTATTTAATATGCCCTATCCTGGTATACACACGTGATCAAAATTGTTGGTACCCCTCGCTTAATGACAGAAAAACCCACAATGGTCACAGATATAACGTGAATCTGACAAAAGTAATAATAAATCAAAAATCTATGAAAATGAACAAATGAAAGTCAGACATTGCTTTTCAACCATGCTTACACAGAATTAAAAATAAATAAAACTCATGAAATAGGCCTGGACAGAAATGATGGTAACCCTGAAAATAATGTGACAAAAGGGACATGTTAAATCAAGGTGTGTCCACTAATTAGCATCACAGGTGTCTAGAATCTTGGAATCAGTGAGTGGGCCTGTATAGAGGGCTACAGATACTGACTGTGCTGTTTGGTGACGTGGTGTGTATGACACTCAACATGGACCAGAGGAAGCGAAGGAAAGAGTTTTCTCAGGAGATTAGAAAGAAAATTATAGCAAAAATGTTAAAAGGTAAAAGTTACAAGACCATCTCCAAGCAGCGTGATGTTCCTGTGACTACAGTTTGCACATATTATTCGGAAATTTAAGCTCCATGGGACTGTAGCCAACCTCCCTGGACGTGGCTACAGGAGGAAAATTTATGACAAATCAAAGATATGGATAATACGAATAGTGTAACGCTTGCGCCCAGACTGGATGGTGCGAGCGAGGATTGTGGCCCCACTATGCGACAAAATAGACTACCCTGGAGGGGTGTGACTAAGGAGCTACCCTGGTGTTCACTAGAGCCTCTGATGGTGAAGTTAGACTTGTGCGGCTGGTAGCTGCCAGGTACCACTCCAGGGCGGTGTCTGGCTGTAGCAGCTGATCCCACTGGGGGATGGAACACAGGTGCGGGCAAGTACAGACGGGCACGGCTGGCACTCTGGCAGGCAGGCGGGCATGGCTGGAACTCTGGCAGGCAGGAGGGCAAGAAGGCAGGCACGGGTAGGATAAGGGATAGGTAGGAACCAGTTCAGGCTGGAGGGAACGGAACCGTAATGGGTAGGGCAGGAACACAGGCAGGTACGAGTAGTATAATAGAACAGGTAGGAACCAGTTCAGACTGGAGGGATAGGAGTTGTTAGGAACCAGTTCCGACCAGAAGGACAATGACCCGCAGGACGCGGGATAGGAGCAGAGCAGAACCGCAAGGTGCGGAACGGGGGGCGGAGCAGAACCGCAAGGTGTGGAGCAAAGATCAGAGTAGAGCCGCAGGGTGCAGAGCAGAACAGAGCCGCAGAGTGCGGAGCAAAGAGCAGAGAAGAGCGGCAGGGTCCGGAGCACAGAGCAGAGCGGCAGGGTGTGGAGCAAAGAGCATAGCGGAGCCATAGGGTGCGGAGCAAAATAGCAAAGCAGAGCCGCAGGGTGCGGAGCAAAATAGCAGAGCAGAAGGAGTAGACACAAGGCTACATACAGCTGAGTAGGGAAAGAAACAGGCAAGGATAGGAATTGGTACAAAGAACGGACTGGGTACAGACAAGGATGGACACAGGAACAAGCACAAGACACGGGGTTCAGGCCTGAGTATGCAGCCCTCAGAGAGGCAGAACACAAGACATAACGAGCACATAAACGGGATTGGGTATGCAGCCCCCAGAGAGGTAGAGAGCAGGACAGGACCTGGCAACTCAGCAGCAAGGTACAGACTGACATAGTTTTTTGCTCAGGCCTCTCACTATGGGTGGAGATGCCTTAAGTACCCAATGCCTCTTGGCAATAGCCAGGGGCCAAATTAGGGGCGTGCACACTGTCTATATGAAACTCAGGAAGTGCTGCCCCCCTAAGCATACAGCCAGGAAGTATGCAGCAAGCAAGGACATGAGGCCCACAGCATGGAGCAGGCAGGACAAAACTCATAGCATGGCCAGGAGTGGTGAGCAAGATGGGAGATGAGAAGCCATGTAGTGATGCCGGCAGGGATGTTATAAATAGCAATAGTAAAGAAAGAAAAAACTTTCAGCACCAGGTGTCTCTTCATTAAAATCTTCAAGATTTTATTTTCATGTCAAGAATAAAAAATCATGCGGGGACGCAGCCCCTAAACGCCTGACACGTTTCCAACAAAGTTCTTAATAATAGGCATATGAACAATACATAAAAACATCCTTACATACCTATTCCAATATGTGAAACCATGTACACCTGTTATTTGACATGATTAAGTTACATTCATTACAAATTCAAATGTGAGACAGAATACCAAAAATCATGATGTCTACATAGATTTCGCCTCCTTGTCTACACAATATAGTATAATAAGTTTGTAAACGACATCTCTACTTTCCCAGTGCAGCAACTTTATGTATTTTTTCTAAATGGTAAAAGTGTAAATAATATAAAGGAAAAAAGGAGAAAAAAAAGAGAAAAAAAAATATTTTGGAACATAGCTCTCTGCTAGTCCCTATATTGATTTATCCTATTGTGGTAGGGGGCCGGATTGGGGGGTGGACCACTGCTTACCCTGTCCAGATGACACAGACACCAGGTGATGCAAGGACGAGGCGGAGACAGATTTCAATAGTAACCGTTCCGGATTTATTAGTCGTCCTCCTGACGACCACAACCACGCACCGCAGCCTCTTTACAGGCCTCTGTCTCCAGGCCCGGATACCTGCACCTTTGCTCCAGTCGAAGTAACGTCCCTCGCGGATCTTTCGCTGGGGCTGTCCTAGACCAATCTACTACCAGCGCTTCACCTGCCCGAGGTCATCGTCCAATCGGTACCCACAGGGCCTCGTCTGTCCTGCGGTCCGTCGGGTCAGGGCCACCCCCCTGACTGTCTCTTTGTTGTCCGTCCCCTGGTCGACTCTTCTCTGTTCACCGTCTTCTACCGAGCTCCTCCCGGAACTAACCTGCCTGGAACCCTATCCTGTTCTATTTATCCCCTCTCTCACCGGGAATTCCCCCCTGGGTTCCTATCTCCCCGCCCCCATGACTAAGCGTTTCTCAAGCCGTAAGCTGCTAAGTCCTAAGCTACTCCCCCCTGCCATCTTGTGGTCATTTCTCGGTACTGCACTCTCCTATCTACCTTTCCTAGCTGTCACCCTTCTATCCTGTCAATCTCCGTCTCTTGTGCACAAACCGTCCCCGCCTTCTACCAGTCACGTCTGTCCGTCAAGTCACCTTCCCCACACTATCTAAAGGTTTGCAATGCAAAACTTTCTATAAGACGCACCCCCCATTTTCCTCCACATTTTTGGAGGAAAAAAGTGTGTCTTATAGTCCCAAAAATATGGTACTTATAAAGTTTTCAGGATCGTTTACTGAAAAGTTTTCATATCAGGTATTAAATATCAGCGAAAAGCTTCAAACAAATATCTGGTTATTATAAATGATACCAAGTCTCTTTTTCAGACACATTACAAAGAGATGTGCAATCTATTCTAAACTATGCAGATCTCTATTACACAGAGAAAAGGCGTGGAAATCCTGAAAATACTTTTCGGCAATGCCAAATGTGCCCCACATCTAATATAGTTGTGCCGACTCGGACTATGGCAGATATTATGGGGCTAACACATCAACGTCAAGTAAAGTTAAATGCACTAACAAAATAGAAAAAGTGGAATAACGTCACAAAGTTTGAAATAAAATACTTATCAGGCACGATTCAACAAGACTGGCATTGTTTACGCCGGTCTTGATGAAGGGGTGTGCTAGAGTGAGATGCTCCCAATTCATAAGGAGGAGTACGCCTTTTTCCAAATCTGCAGTGTCTGACGAGTGGCAAGTGCCTCTGTGGCTACACAAGAAATCACACTCCATTCAGGTAAGGTCAGGTACTGGAGTGAGATTTCTGGTGTATGAAACGCCACAGTTAGTCATTAGATGATCTGTAACATCGTGACCCATTTTGGCAGAGCAGATTTTTGTGACTTTTCAAAGCTTTTATGCCAGAATTCTGGAGTGAAAGCTTTGATGAATAATGCCCATTACAGTAAACTATATGGTTTTAAAATGCACATTATGTGTATATTCAGAAAAAATATCCCAATCTATACAAATACGCTAATGATTTCTATTGAAAAAAAAAAAAAAAAGTTGTTGCAGAAAGTGTAGTAGAATAAGCTTTGTGGTGCCTTCACACTGTTCAAAAATGTGCAAACTAATCCACGGATTATAATGAGGGCAATTTGGGCTACCACTCGGGGACCGAGGCTTCGGGTGGGGGGCATTGCCAGACTACCTTCACTACAATGTGAAGTCATCAGCCAGCGAGGCTATATGGTGGCTCATACTGCATATAGTATGCTATATAGGGGCTCATACTGTATATATTAGGCTATACATTAAAAGCGAGTATACTCAAGACTACAGAACAAGAGATGGACTTGGGTATTGTAGTTACAAGTAAGCTGAGCAGCAGCTGCAAAGATTTTAGGGTATATGAAAACAGAGAGAAAATCCTGCAATCCCAACATATGTTACCTCTTTAAAACACTGGTGAGGCCACATCTAGAATTTGGGATCCAGCTTTGTGCTCCACATTTTAAAAAGGATATTCAGAAGTTAGAGTCAGTTCAACGACAGGCAACTAGATTATTAGAAGGGATGGAAGGCAGGTCATACGAGGAGAGGTTGTAAAAAGTTGGGCTTGTTTAGCTTAGAAAAAAGACACCTCAAAGGGGATCTCATTTACATCTATATAACTAAAAATGTAAATGTCCATTTGTTCAAAATCTTATATTGCCAAAAGTTCTTCACCGATTGCTTTGAAATTTTGACAACGTTGCATTCGAATACGAGCATGTTTTTATATACCTATGATATAGGTGGCACACCTGTGACAGGGAAAATCATGCTTTATTGAAAAGCGCATTTAGGGTATGTGCACACATTGCGGATTCTGCTGCGGATCCGCAGCGGATTTGGCCCTGCGGATCCGCAGCAGATTCTGCTGCATTGTACAGTACCATTAAAGTCTATGTAAAACCAAAAACACTGTGCACATGCTGCGTATTTTTCCGTTCGGATTTTCTGCGGATTTAAATCCGCAGCATATCAATTCTTTGTGCGGATCCGCAGCGTTTTCAGACCTGCTCCTTTATAGGAATCCACAGGTGTCAAAATGCATGGGAAATCCGCACTAATTCCGCAGGTAAAACGCAGGTCATTTGACCTGTGGATTTAGCCAAATCTGCGCGGAAAATCCGCAGGGTAATCCTCAATGTGTGCACATACCATTAAACTCACACGTTTAACATTTCCAAAGAATCCAGTTTGGGGAAAGTATTGCAGAAATACAAACTTATTGTTTGGGATAAATGCACAATGGCACACAAAAAATAAAAAATAAATCACTCGAGGCTCTTGATCAATCACTGCTAGATTTGAGCGGAAACATAAGATCATTTGGGAATGCATTAATAATGCTTGCAGGAAATGTCAGACCAACATTACCTGTAATTCCTTGATCGACACCAGAGGTCCAAATAAATGCTTGCCTGAAATTTTCTACTTTGTGGCGACACGCAAAGACTTTAAAATTAACTACAAATATGGGTGTCCAACTGCAAAACGATCAATCAGCTGAGATATTCTCACATCAATTGCTGGAAATTGGGAATGGATAGGTGCCGTTGATCTGACCTCAGGACAAATTTCATTGCCTCATAACTTATGCAATTTAGTGGCGTCAAAAGTAGAATTGATTGAAGAAATATTTCAACCAATCATTATTGGCTGAGTGAACGAGATATTCTTGAGGCTAAGAACAAAGACATCTATGAACGTAACAATATTATTCAGTCTAACATTCAAAGCAAGGTAGTCACATACAAGTCCGTCGACACTGTTGTGGAAGCAGATTAATTATCCAACAGAATTTTTGAATTCACTCGATCTGCCAGGGGTGCCACCGCACGTATTGCAATTGAAAATCGGCATGCCAATTATGTTGCAAAATATCAATCAGCCAAACTTTTGCAACGGCACGCCGCTTCCAGAAAAAAAGATAATGAGCAACATCGTAAAAGCAACAATCTTTACAGGACCTTTCAGAGGTGAAGATGTCTTTATGCCTTGCATTCCTATGATTCCAACAGATACGCCATTTCAATTTAAGAGATTGCAATTCCCAATTCAATTGGCATTTGCAATCAACAAAAAAGCTCAGGACCAATCTTTAGAATTGCGCGGTTTAGATCTAGACATGGATTGCTTCTCACATGGACAATTATACGTTATACGTGTGTTCTAGAGTCAACTCCTGGCCAGGTACAGCTAGCATATAAATATGTGTGGCCAATACAAAACACTGGTACATGACTTAGGCTAGGTTCATATTTGCGTATATGTGCGCAGCGTATCATCTACACGCGCAAACGCATGTCAAAACGCATGCAAATGTCGCTTTTCTATCCGCATCATCTTACGCATGACGTAAAAAAAACGCTGCGTTTGCGTTATTTATGCACAAGTTCGATAGGACAATGCTTTTCCAGGAGAATTTCCTTGACACAAGCCACGTCCAATGGGCATGTCTCATGGAAATTCTCTATATAGACCCTTGTACAGAGTAAATCCTCATCTTTTGCTGCTGTATCCTGCTGCAAGATGGATCTGGAGCGCTTATATCGTAATCTGGATTTGATCTTGGCTTATACCTATACATCGTCATCGCTACTGGCAACACCCCACCGTTGAAGTCTGAGAGAGCCGTGGAGCCTACCTCTTGTTGTACACTGAGCTGCGTGCAAATATTAAGAAGTTTTTCGACTACACAACGATATCAGAACAGAGCATCGATGAATTGCTGCAACGTGTGCGAGGATCCATCACCAGGCACGACACACAGCTACGGTGAGCAATTTCTGCTGAGGAACGTCTGTTGGTGACCCTAAGGTACGCAATTTTGAAAAAGAAAAACCTGTCATTAATATGATGGTTCTAAAAGCCATCTACTGACTTTTTTTCCATTTTTTTTTTTTAAAAGCTATGTACTGTTTTTTTTTTCCCCCCATTTTTCGTTCCGCATATTCCTGGCTACTGGAGAGACATTATCATCTCTACATTTCCAGGTCTGGATTGGAGTGTCCACCCTTTCTGGAATTGTTGCAGACACCTGCTGTGCGTTATGTGACGTTCTGCGTGCTGAATTCCTCCCCCAACTCACAACTGAACTGTGGCTGGAACACGCTGCAAAATTTATGGACATTTTTAATTTTCCTAACTGCTTGGGGGCTGTGGGCGGCAAACACATTTGCATTAGGAAACCAATTGGAAGTGGATCAGAGTTTTTTTAATTATAAAAAAATACTTTTCTATTGTTCTGATGGTGATTGCAGATGCTGACTGTAGATTTGTTGCCGTTGACATTGGCTCATTTGGACGAGGAAATGACACAGACTTTTAAAAACTCTGACATGGGCCAACGTTTGTATGGAAATTATTTTAACTTTCCACAGCCACGACCTCTTCCCAACACTGAAGGACCGCCAATGCCATTTGTTGTTGTTGGGGGATGAAGCGTTTCAAACGTGTGCCAGCCTCCTAAAACCGTACTGAAGTCGGGACTTAAAATCACACAAAAAAGATTTCCAACTACCAACTGACAAGGGCACGAAGAACTGTGGAGTGTGACTTTGGATTGCTGGTCTCCAAATGGCACATTTTGGGAACAGCCATTAATCTAAAAATTTATACTATTGAGGAGTTTGTGAAAGCATGTGTTGTTCTGCACAACTACATCCTGGCTAAAGAGCGACCAAACTTAGAACTAGAGGAACCTGTTACTACCACATTGCGTGATTACCAAGATCACCCTGTGAGGACTTCAGTGGAAGTTGCCCAAATGAGGGATACATTTGCTGCGTACTTTGTTTCTGATAATGGACATCTGGCATGGCAAGCCGAAATGGTTTAAGCCGCCAAATGTACCTGTAATGTTAAAATTTAACTGTAATGGTAACATTTAGCTGTAATGTTAAAATGTACCTGCAATGTAAAAATTTTCCTGTAATCTTTGCCAAGTTTAATAAAAAACCTCTAGTGAAACACCTATTCCAAGTTCCCTCAACAATACAATACACATAAGTGTGTGTTTGCGGCGACAGCACATAAGTGTGGTGACGGCACATACAGAGATAAAGAACACTGTGAATGTGCAAATAAAAACACATTTTTATTTAACAATAAAAAATTAGCTTTGGGGCATGTGGGAGTGTGAAATATTATGGACATGGGGTGTGTGGAGCTGGGATGATTGGCTAACAAGTGGATGATGAAGGGGTTCCAGGGGAAGGGCCTACAAAATGCGTGGGGTCTGGGAGGTCAAGGATGGAAGTAGACAGATTAAAAGTGGAAGAGTGGGATGGGAGAGACAAATTAGAAAACAGACACATTGGAAGGTGAGGGTGGTAGGAGAGTTTTGGGTGTACGTTTGCTTGTCCTAGTCTTCTTCTTGGTTTGCTGTGCTGAACTGGTACTGGTCTTCTGTTTGCATCTTTTTTTCTTTTGGAGGGTGGGAGTGGTGGCTTGAGGCTGGTGTGCAGCAGGACTCGGCATGGTGGTGAAGGTAGACTGGTGCGCATCAGGACTCGGCATGGTGGTGAAGGTAGACTAGTGCGCAGCAGGACTCAGCATGGTGGTGAAGGTAGACTGATGTGCAACAGGACTCAGCATGGTGGTGGCTTGAGGCAGGTGTACAGCAGGACTCGGCATGGTGGTGAACTTGGATAGTGGTGGAACCGCCGGAAATGCCATGTGTGGCTGCTGGAAGTACCGAGTCTGCTTAGCCTGGCTGTAAGCAGCATGGCAGGCCTGCATCACATTCAGCTGGAGATCAGGTGTAAGGTTTTCCGACATGCCCCCCTCTGTAGCATTAAAAAAAATGTTGCGCCGGTCTCTGAAGGTCAGCTTCCAGGCGGTCAAGACGTAAGTTGACTTCCTTGAAAAGTGAGTTCACATGCGCGAACCCACTTTCCAAGTCTGTCTCCAATGGCCTTTAGGCTATTATGGAAGACCGAGCCTATGTGAACAAACTTGGGCATGAGTGGCCTATTCCAGGCCTTCTGCCGCTGTGGAGAAAAAAAAAACAGTGGCAGAGGACTGGGACAAAAAAACCTGAAGGACCAGCTTCCTATTCTCCAGCCTGTGAAGTCTGCCCATTTGCTGCATCACTGGTGGATGACTGGGACTGTTCGGTGGCTGTTTATTGAGTGGCCATTCCAACAGAGGATGATCCAGATTCAGCGGTGCTGCTCCAGATTCTGTTTGAAAAAGAAATGAAAAACATTACTACAAAAAAAAAAAAAAAATTAAAGCTCCAACATATCCTGTGGAAAATAAAAATTCAGATGTTATACCATGGAATACAATACAAAAATGCTTACGTTCGATGACCAACCTCAGGCCTCAGGAAGGAGAAACTACGATGGTACTTGTATTTTGAAATAGCTTGAGCAGCACCACTTCGAACCCGACTCTCCTCCCTCATGTCCTTATTAAAGCGATCCTTCATCAAACGCCACTGGACTTTGACTCTCTTCACGGTGAAGGGGGTCAAAAAAAAAAAAAAAGAAATTGTAAAACAATGCACCACAGGTTCACTGCAGTGTCAGACCACATTGCAATACTTACAAAAATCCTTTCTGACTTGTGGAGTGGCATGGTCCCAATCATCCAACAGCGATCTGGCCACTTCATCCCATAGCCACCGAATAACCACAGTGTACCAGTGCAGTTCCACAACGGAACTCGATCATGCACCAATGTGATTAGGAGGTCGTTGTCAATGATGGCTTCATGATGTGCAACCTAGAAATCAAAGCAAAACATTATTATTAGTTGTTAAGATAAAACAAAACAAAAACATGCAAGAATACTTACCCACCGTCTTTCCACCTGAACTTGGGCCCGAGTCTGCTCCTGCTCTGCCGCATGGATATGCTCTGTAAAAAAAAACATGATTTTATCACGTGTCATATTGACAGTCATTATTACCAATCAGTAGCAAATGTACTCACTTCATCAGTCTCCTACTCGCTCTGTGAGGTATGCTCTTCACCGGAGGACATCTTTGATTAGGAATGCTGCAAGAGAGACAGGAGTACAGACTGTAGTGAGAGAAACAGACATTTTCATAGCTTCTATAATCACATCCTGAGTGAAATCCAGAGTCTTCAGATCAGCAGTCTTCAGAGCAGCAAAGCAGTAACAATTGCTTCCAGAGGCTTGAGAGTACTGGACTTCCAGTGCCCACACCCTCTTTTTATACAGTTTTGTTTTGGGGGTGGACTAAACCATTTCCTGGACCTGCTCATTCTGAATAACGCATGCATATCGAACGTAAGCGTACGCATGTCCTTGCTTACCAATGCGTTCCCATAGAGAGTAATGCTTTTTTTTTTTTACGCACTCATCCTCATGCCTGTGCATATTTGACGCCTCAAAAAAATGCAACATGTTCGCCGGACCCTGTCGCAGACCGTGAAACGACGCATGCATACGCATCCGCAAGCGAATGCATGCAAACGCATGTCCCTGTGTACATCACGTTAAATATATGTACGCATGACGCATGCGGATCTTTGCGGATCAAACACTGCACGCACAGACGCAAATGGGAAACCAGCCTTATTCCTTCCAAAGACCATATTGAAGACTAGGGGGCACTCATTACGGGTGGAAGAAAGGAGATTCTGGCGGCTAGATAGGAAAGGGTTCTTTACAGTTAGAGCAGTCAGACTGTGGAATGCCCTACAACAAAAGGTAGTAATGGCAGACACTATAACAGCTTTTAAAAAAGGGCTGGACGATTTCCTTGATACACATAACATTGCAAATTATAGCTACTTAGTGACTAAATGTACAATTGGTGGAGAAAGGTTGAACTTGATGGACCTAGGTCTTTTTTCAACCTACATAATTATGTAAAGATGTGCATATATAGGAAGGCTATAGGGGCTCATACTGTATACAGAAGGCTATGTGGTGGCTGATACTACATATAGTTGGCTACATAGTGGCGCATACTGCACATAGGAGGCCATGTGTGGGCTCATACTGCACATAGGAGGCCATGTGAGGGCTCCCACTGTATACAGGAGACTATGTGGGGGCTCACACTATATACAGGAGGCTATGTGGGGGCTCACACTTTATATAGGAGGCTATGTGGGGGCCCATACTGCATATAGTAGGCTATATAAGGGCTCATAATTTATATGGGAGGCTATGTGGCGATTCATACTGTATATAAGATGCTATGTGCAGGTCACACTGTATATAATAGGCTATATAGGGGCTCATAATGTATATAGGAGGCTATGTGGGGCTCATACTGTATATAGTAGGCTATGTGGGGGCTCACACTGTATATAGGGGATGTCAGCATACTTAATTCTCAATATTAAATCATACAATTATTTTTTATATGATACTAATATTGGGCAGAATTAATTTCAGCCTATTGGTTCGGCCTTGCCAAGGTGTCACGCACAGTGTAGGAAAGACTAAGTGCAACACGAAGGGATGAGGTGAAGGATGCCCAACATTTGGGAAGGGGGCGTGGAAACCCATAGGCAGATCTAAAGTCACCCTGTCTGCCCTAAACGTCCATATATAGGTTCTGCACCTTTCGCCGAGCAGGAACCTAATCCCTGCCTGACCCTGGCAATAAGCCCTACATAGGGAATGACGGGGTGAGCACTAGTCGATCCTCACTACCACTAAAGACAGCTGGAATAGAAAAACAAGGAGAACACTTATCTTGAGTAGACTCAGAAGTAACAGACATCCTCCAGCAACACCAAAAAGGAAGATAGCCGACTGCTATAGCTTTAAGCCTCAACAAGGGGGGGGAAATATAAATTTGCCCGGTAAAAAACTGAGAACAAGGATGAATTCTCATCGCCACACAATAAGAGAAAAAAAGAATGGATCTACCTGTGGCAAAACACTTTTATATCCCCGGTCATAGCATGATGAACATTAAATTACTTGTATTAAAAGGTAACTTCAAGTCTCAGAGAGACAGAAGAATCTGAGTACAAATTTATGAAAACTTTCGACACATTCAGTGCAGGTATTAATGTGTCGCATGGATGTAGGTCTTTTTACTTCAATTAAGGAATTTTCCCTTCAGACCTTCTGGGGTTATCACAACACAGAACCAGACCGGCAATCAGAGGGCAATAAAACCTTCACACTGCTTATCTATGAACTGCTCCAATATTTATGTTTATCTCTCTCCCACAATGACTATTCTGCTTCACATCATTTGTCTTATCTATTGAGTTATTTATGTGCTGTCTTGTGTATAAATATGTTATTCTTCAGATTTTGTAATCGTTTATGCCTGATGAAGAGACCTGCATAGTCTCGAAAGCTTGCAATTTGTTACCATCTTTTCAGTTAGCCATTAAAAAGGTATCAACCACTGAGGACTCTCAATTCTAAATATTCTTCTATCTACCGGCTAACACGGTACAAAGATATACATCTTTCCTGTATATATATATATATATATACACACACACACACACACACATATACACACACACATGCATACATATATACACACACACACACACACACACACACACACACACACACACACACACAATACATGGACAAAAGCATTGGGACAATGCATGCTACAGTAGCTTATTGCATTCCAATCTAAATCCATATGGCATTAAAGGGGTTATCAAGGAGCTAATAATTTATGACCTAAAATAGTAATGTATTGTATCCTGCATTCTGTATCCTGCATTCACCTTAATATGCAATTGCCCTCTGACCCCACCTCTGCTGCTAATACAGCTTCCAGTTTGCTGATAATCCTTTCTAGAAGATCTTATTGCTTTACTGTGGGAATTTTTTCCCTCTTCATCCAGAGGAGAATTTTTGAGATTCAAAACTGAAGTTGGATGAGTGTACCTAGCTTGAAATCTCCATTCTAGTTAATCCTAAAGGTTTTCTATGGGACTGAGATAAGGGCTCTGTACTGGTCTGACAAGTTCTTCCATACCAAACTCACCCAACTATGCCTCTATCGGCATTGCTTGTGCACCATTCCCTTCGGTACTCGGTGATCCCACTATGTAATTGCCACTTACTGATAGAGTGGATTTGGTTTCTAAATGCTTCCACTTTTCAATATTACCAGGCACAGATCACAGTAAAATATTTAGGAGTAATGAATTGTCATAAAACTGATTGGTTGGAATGGTAGCATTCAATTACAGTACCACACTCAAATTCAGAACAACCCTTTTACCAATGTTTGTAAAGTCAGATAAGGACTGAATTGCATACACCTGAGACAATGAGAAAACTGAAATCAATGAATAAGAGATATGTCCCCAATTCTTTTGTTCAATGCATTTGGGTATAATTTTAATTTTTTTCCCCCAAGTCTATTACACTGATAGCAAAGCACAGCATTCAGCTATCTTCCTCAATCCAATAGACTTTAAATGCAGTGTGCATTCTCAACTATTGTTTAATTTAAATGGGGTACCAGAGTTCCCCCTTGTCGTGATCCATGGGGGTTCAAGTTACTTGACTCCATAGCAATCAGTAACTTATGGTCCATCTATCCTATAGATAGTTATACAAGTATAAAACAGGGCATTTATTTATTATGCTTACTTATATAACAACATATTATGCAGCGCTTTACAGATATTGTCATTGCTTTCCAAATTGGGGCTCACAGTCTAAATTCCCTATCAGTAGGTCTTTGGGTACTTCAGTTTACTGCCACACTCCAAAAGAAACCCATGCAAACACAGGACCCCAGCCCTGCAAGTGCTAACCACTGAGCCACCATGATGACCAACCTGCATCTTGTATGGTTCTCATAATTTCATAATTTTAAGGGTGAAAAAAGACATAAGTCCAATCAATAACCTAACATGTTGATCCAGAGGAACGCAAAAAAACAAACAAAAAAAAAAAACCACAACATGCGGCCGATGCTAGAAGAGTCATTCCAAGGCAAATATGACACTCCTCGCTCGGTTGGGAAAAAAAACTACTATCCACAGGCTGCAAACATATGTTAGGATGGAAACCTCTAACAAACAATTTTTTTTTTTTTTAAAACCACCTTTTTAAAGTCAGTAGTTCAGAAAATTGTTATGTAAATGGGTGTTAAATGATTATTCCCCATGCTCAAAGCATTTATCAAGTACCCACTCGAGAGGGAATAAATACTATGGTATACCACATAAATGCTTGCTTACTTTATATCTGATATTTGTATCAATAAAGCTTACACTTTTTGGCACAGCAACTTTTCTTGGGCTGGTGCCATGTCTAGTTTCTCAATGCCCACCCGCAATAATGATTCTATCCAGGAGAGGACATACCAAATGTGTAGTCAATGCAGCTGCATCGGGGCCCGGAAGGGGCCCCTGGAGGGTGGCTAATAGAGGGCAATCTGGACCGTTTCTCTGGCCCTGAGGCTCCAGGGGGCACCAGGCCAGATTGCCCTCATGTGCGGCAGGCAGGGAGCGATCTCTGCAGCTCCACTGCCTATAGGAGAAAAATGGCAGAGGAGCGGAGCTGCAGGGATCCGTCCTGCTTCCTGGCTGCCAGCGCTTCCTATCTGACACAGCAGCGTGGCTGGATGACATCATCATTCAGCGTGCTTCTGTGTCAGGAAAACGAAGCTGCCGGCGACGAAGATGCTGTGGCTGCAGGGAACGTGCTGAGAGGTGAGTGGTGCTCTGTGTGAGTGTGTGTGTCTGTGTGTGCATAGAAGTGAGTGGTGCTGTGTGTGTGTATATATGTAGGTGGTGGAGAGGGCAATGATGGGGGTGGTGGAAAGAGCAATGATGGGGTTGGTGGTAGAGAATGCATTGATGGAGGGGGAATGGGCAATGATGGGGTGGTGGAAAGGAAAATGATGGGGGTGGGGGGAGAGGATGATGATGAGAGTGGTGGCGAGAACAATAATTGGGGTGTTGGTGTTTGGGTGGCGGAACGCACCAAATAGTAAATTGATAATGAGGTGCGTTCGCAGCCTGGGGTCCATCGTGTAGAGATGTTAAACTGCAGCTCGGTAATGGCAGAGTGCAAACTGAACACCGGCGGGTGTGGTAATAGCAGGTACGCAGGATGCAGTGACAAGACGCGAGACTGATTTGTGCTTTGGACAGTAACTTTTATAACTGGAAGCCGCTAGGGCTATCCTAAGCAACCAAAAAAAAGTAACAACATTTGTCCTCGCAGGGACTCAGCACAAACACTATTAAGGAGAACACGTCTACCCCGGCAAAGGTCGGTTACTATAGGGCCGCGGTATGGTCGACTACAGGTCCTTAGTTTATATAGTATCACTTATCCGTCCTGACGTCCCTCGGCGTCTTGGATGCTGCTTCGGCGTCGCAGCCGCTCGGCCCAGCTGCTGAAGATCTGGCGTAGTCTTCGGGCGCTCCGACGCCCAGGCGGGGTGGGGGCACAACAGGCCCTGGGCGAGTCCTTTGATGAGGCAATCCCCTGTGAAGGCAGCGGGGTTCCGCCGGTTAGCGCGTTAAGGGAGACCCCAGCCCCCAAGCAGAGGTGAGTCACAGTTACGTGGAGTGGCGGTTGGTAGGCCGCGTGCACGGCCTGGGGCTGTGCAGAGTTTCTCTGTTAGCGAGGAGCAGGCCCCAACTGCAGCGGGGTGATGGCAGCTGCGGGCGGTAATGGACAGGCCGCAGCTGCGGACTGGAGTGGAGCGGCAACGTCCAAGGGTGGCAGCAGGCAGGCCGCAACGGGCTGGAGTACAGCGGCAACGGCCACGGACGACAGAGGGCAGGCCGCGACTCCGGACTGGAGTGAAGCGGCAGTCTCCTGTCGGTAAGCTCAGCGAGTCCTCCCAGCAGGCCACTGTAAGTCTCCCCTCTGCTGCTGGCCTGCTCTCTGGTCACTGTTTGTGGCTCCGGCTGACGCTCCCACAGTCTCCTGCTCCGTCTCTGCCATTCTGCTGACTCCCTCCCCTGCCCGTTCCCTGCCCCTTTTATACTCACCCCTCCCCCTGCTGTTCTGTCACTCTCAGCCATCCACCTTCCTCTTCCGCCCCCTGGGTAGTTTCCTTAGGAACCTAGATGGCGGTCCCCCCGGTTCCGGCCCGGACACTGTGGGGGCCCTCTTTCCCACACGGGTTACCACTGACCCGTTGTATACAGGAGCGAACTGTGTTACTTCACAGAGTTCGCTGGCACCAATGCCGGAGCCTGTTAACTGCACAGGGCTTGGCAAATGGAGCGCTAGTGTAGAGTCTCAGGACTCTGCCCCAAGTACACAGGGATAGAGTCCCTCTTGACTCACTAGTGTGCGGCACCGCAACTGCGTTGCCTGCAACACAGATATATTTATAAACAAGCGTGCAAGTGTGCACAGAGCCACTCAGGCGGACGTCGCCACTTGCCCCGGATTGGGCAGTAAGCAGGTTGCACACGGCACTGCACAGGTGGTGGCTGTTACTTGCCACGGTACGATAGTGCACCACAGGCGGCGACACCATCGGACACTAGTGTGTGCTGAAAACTAGGAGCACAGTGGCATGAGCATTGCCACCCATTGGCGCTGACTCTAACTCTGAATCCCTAACACAAACACAACCAGAGGGAGGGAATCTTAATCATTCAATCACCAGATACATGCATCCATCTTCATACGCACAAATAACAATTAGTCTATACTATACTGGCCGAGCAGCAATGCGAACCTTTTATAGCAGCGTCCTTCCGGGACCTTCCTGATGGTCCAATCCGAGCTGGGGAAGGACCTGAGCATGTGACCTCCGATCTCCAATGAGAGATCGTCCCACGGGCATGCTCAGTGGACAGAAAGGAGGACTTAGTCCCTGGAGTAGCTCGCTGCTGACCAGCATGCGTTGCTATAGCTGGATCAGAGGTGGCAGCAGCAACCAAACCCACAGTGCTGGTCTGAGCAGAGCGCCAGGATCGACAAGTCTGCTGAGCAGCCTCCTCTGCGGCCGGAGAGAAATGGGAGACCGCCGAAGGCAAGGCTTTAGATTCCTGCTGTGCAGCGACAGGAAACCGATGCCTAACAGTTGGAGAGGGCAATGATTGAGCTGGTGGAGAGGAACAATAATGGAGGTGGTGGGCGAGAAGGCCATGATGGAGGTGGTGGGCGAGAAAGCAATGATGGGGGAGGGCAATGATGATGATTGGGATGTCAGTAAGGGGGACTTATAAAGGACTTTTGAACAGGAGGGGGAGGCTGACATAAGATATGGATGTAAATTTAACTGAGTAGTGGGGGAGGGTGCTAAGCCTCAGATAGCACAATGAATTGTGAGATGGGGAGGATGCTATCAGGGAGTTTATTGGGGAGAGGAGGTTATAAGGTGCAAAGGACACTTTATAGTGAACTGAAGGTGGAAGAAGACTGTCAGGGACTTGTAAGAAATTGGGAGGTGGCGGAGGATGCTCAGTACCTGATTATGTCTTCTCCCACCCCCAAAATCATTATGATGCTATAAAGGACTAATAATGAATAGGGGGGGACACAGGACAGGGACTAAGGCTATTTGCACACATTCAAGTTTTGCTGAAAATTCTGTTGCATCTCCTAATGTGATGGCAGGAAGGACGCTGCGTAAAACACATTTATGTTTTGGCCATGCTGGGTGAATTACGCTGCAAGAATTGACATTATGCATATTTTAATCTGCTGCAAATCTGCAAGGAAAAAATAAGCAGCATGTGCATGAGACTTCAAGGATCTCATTCACTGTACAGTAAGATCTTGCATATTTACAATATACACAGCCTTACAGTTAATTGGGGAGAGACACAAACTGAATAATTTATATTATTGGGCAGCAGAGATTATAGTTAATGGGGGTTACAGCCCTGCTTATCACTTTATATTTTTAATGGTGGGGTACATATCTATATTGAAGGGAGAGACACAAGTATGTATATAATTTACAGCTCTGGCAAAAATTAAGAGACCACCACATCAAAACCTTATGATGGCCAGCCCAATCTCCAGACCTGAACCCCATTGAAAACCTTTGGAATGTAATCAAGGGGATGATGGATACTCACAAGCCATCAAACAAAGAACGGCTTTAATTTTTGCACCAGAAGCAGTGTGAAAAACTGGTGGAAAGTATGCCAAGACACATGAAAGCTGTGATTAAAAATCATGGTTATTCCACAAAATATTGATTTCTGAACTCTTCCCCTTAGTATTGTTATTTCTAAAGGATTATGACCTTGTTTTCTTTGCATTATTTGAGGTCTGAAAGCACTGGTTTTTTTTTATTCAACTTTGACCATTTCTCAATTTTAGAAAAAAAAAAAAAAAATACAAAATGTATTGCTTGGAAATTTGGAGACATGTTGCCAGTAGTTTATAGAATAAAAGAACAATTTATATTTTACTCAAAAATATACCTATAAAGAGAAAAATCAGACAAACTTAAAATTTTGCAATGGTCTCTTAATTTTTGCCAGAGCTGTATGTGACCTTGTTAGGGTACCGTTACACATAGCGACGCTCCAGCGATCCCAACAACTATACGACCTGGTAAGAATCGCTGGTGCGTCGCTATGTAGGGTTCCAACAGGTTCTCCGGTTGCAGTGACGAGACACGAGACTGAGTGATTTGTAAAATAAACGTTTATAAATTGGTGCCACTGGGGCTTTGCTGAACAAACCAAATAGGCAACAACAAACTGTCATCGCAGGGACTCAATAACATTTACAACACTTTTTTTTATACTAAATGCGATGAATCCAACTAGTCTGGGTGTTGTAGGCCACGTATGACCAAACTATGGGTCCTTATCTCCTATATTAAACTTATCCTCCCAGGGGTCTGTTAGGATCACAAGCGTGGCCACGTAGAGGTTGCTGAAGCGGCTGCCTTGACGCCTCGATATTCCGGGAAGGAACTGGGCTCGACAGGCCCTGAAGAGACGATGCTGGTGGGGCGCAACAGGTCCTGAAGAAACGATGCCGGTGGGGCACCACAGGCCCTGAAGAAACGATGCCGGTGGGGCGCAACAGGCCCTGAAGAAACGGTGCAGATGGGGTGCAACAGACGTCTCCTTGCGGCTCTCGTCTCGCCACGGAGTTATGACACAGTCTCTAAATATAACCGTTCACCAACCTCTGCTCAGGGTCCCTTAGCAAACCAGACTGGGGCCCCTGCTGCCGCCTGTAGCGAGGTGGCGTTCCCTGGGGCCGGTGATGACAGGGCCGCAGCTGTGGGAGAAGACAGGGGGGCAGTGTCCTGACCGCTGTAAAGGAATGGTCTCTAGTCGCAGCGGTCAGTGGAGGTCGTGGACTTGTCACAGCAGGGAGGGAAACAGCGGGGGCAGCTGTATGCGTCCGTATGAGGGGAGCGGCAGCCGGTGCAAGGCTCTCACGTGTCACTAGTCGGTAAGTCCGCAGCTTTCCTTTCACAGGGCCCTGTTGGTCTCTCCAGAACACACCGTCCGCTCCCTCGGTCCTCTGTCTCACACGGCTTCCTGCCTGTTGTCACACTCTCTCCCAACTGCCACTTCAGCGCGCCCCCTGCTCCTTTAATCCTTGCCCCACCCCATTTCCCTGACTTCAGTCAAGTCTCTCCCTTTACTGTCCTCCCAGTATCGTTCCCTCAGGAACCCTGATGGCGGTCCCCTGGGTACCTGCCCCGTCACTGCCTGGGAGTCCTCCTCCCCACACTCCCCCACCCTGTAAGCTCGCCAGTCCTCGGACGAGTGCCTTAGTCTTTTGAGATCGGTCTGTAGGGGTTTCAATGTTCGTTGCCATATGAATTGATCTTGCTCATATTGTTCAGGGGGTTTGCCGACTGTTGACCGCTCGGAGCGTCTAAGTTCAACTGGGGTAGAGTCGTCTGGGGTGGTGGACATCGGTGGGCTGATTGATGCGGGCGGGCTAATTGTGTCAGATGATTCATTACGGAGTGGAGGGCCTCTGTGTCCTGGGAGACAATCTCCGTCGTTGTCCGGGTCCCAACATACAGAAGATGGTACGGATGTCGACGGGGTAGGCTCCGGTTGCTTCGGGTCGGAGGAAGTACATGGGTGTAACATATTACGATGCACAATACGAGTGGGCAGTGTTTCATCCTCCTCAGGTCGTATTTCGTACACCGGTCCGTCTGGATGGATACGGCGTAAGACCCGATAAGGACTTTCTTCCCAACGCGGCTCCAGTTTGTTCTGGGGGCGTTGATCTAGTACAAGCACCCGGTCCCCGCTTTGGAGGTGAGGTGGTGGGGTTGCATTCTTCCCTGGGTGCTCCCAGTCTCTGAGCTTGGTGTGTACAATTCGGTGAAGAGTTTGCAGTCGGTGACGATGATTTCAGACCCAAGACGACACTCCAGTCCAAGGCTGAGGCTCTTCGGTGTCTAACTCCACCTCCGTGATCCCTTTACCTTCTCGTCCGAATAACAGGGAATAGGGGGTATAGCCAGTCACTGGATGTACCCTATTGTTATAGACCCAAACTAATTCAGAAACATATTGGGCCAACGGGCCTTCTTGTCATTCTCCAGAGTGCGCAACATCTGAATCAATGTCCGATTAAATTGTTCACAAGCCCCATTCCCTTGCAGGTGATACGGTGTGGTCCGGGATTTGTCAATTCCATAGAGGTGATGCAGTTCTTCCATGACTTTTCCCAAAAAACCTGCTCCCTGATCACAATGTATTCGTTGAGGACAGCCGTATACTTGTATAAAGTTTCTACAGATTGCGGAGGCAGCTGACTCTGCGGTCTGATCCCGAGTGGGGGTGACCACAGCGAACTTGGTGAAATAATCTACCATAATGAGACAGTGTTCGTATCCCTGAAATGCGGGCCCAATGGTCAGATAATCCACCGTTAGGAGCTCAAGGGGCGCTGAGGTCACAACAGTCTGTGTTGCAGCTCGCTGAGCAGGTGGTTTGGCTAATTCACACAAGCGGCAGGTCCGGCAAATTTCGTCCACAACAGCTGGCAAGCTTTCTGTTGTAGCCATTGCAAAGTTTTTTTGTTCTGAAATGGGCCCCTTTTTCGTGAGCCTCCCGAGCCAGTACGTGAAGTTGGGCTCCTGGCGTAACCACCTGCCAAACCGTCATCGAGGTTGTTTGTGATGTTATTTTACAATAATCCCTTTCGGAAAACCAACCTCTCCCATTGTCGCAGCATAAGCAACAGGTCTTGAGTCAAATTTTGCCATTGAGAGTCAGTGGGTAATTGCCCAGCGATGACCCATGTCCTGAGAAGGCCAACCTCTTCGTCTTCTTGTTTCTGTTGTATCCACTTATCCCGGGGTTGTTCCAATATGCCCCTTGGGGTCTCAGAGGAAGATATTTTTTTATTGTCAGTTGTGAGCACGGCAGCAGTGAGAGCGAACGGTATTTCCTCTCCTTCTAATTCTTCGTCTCGATTCCGTCCTGGAGTTGAAAGTCGAATCCTGGAGAGGGCGTCTGCATGGACATTCTCGGCCCCTCTTTTGTAGATAATCTTATAATTGTACTTCACCATCCGGGCCACCCATCGCTGTTCCAGAGCCCCCAATTTGGCGTTTTCCAAATGAGCCAGCGGGTTGTTGTCAGTTCGCACTACCACCTCGGAGCCCGCTAGGTACTCTGCGAATCTCTCCGTCATAGCCCACACCACAGCGAGGAGCTCGAGCTTAAAGGAGCTGTAATTGTCAGGGTTACTCTCGGAGTCATGGAGTGAGTGACTTCCATATGCGATCACCCTCTCTGGCCATCCTGAACCTGTGACAACACAGCCCCCAGCCCGTGAAGACTCCCATCAGTGTGCAGGATGAACGGTTGAGAGAAATCCGCATAAGCCAACACTGGGGCATCAGAGAGCGCAGCCTTCAGGTTTCGGAAGGCCTCTTCCTGAGGGTGTTGCCACTGGATTTTTCGCCCATTGGCCCCAGCGTTAGCCCCCTTCAGCAGGTCGTGGAGGGCTCGAGCTCGACATGCAAAATTCTTTATGAAGCGATGGTAATATCCGGCTAACCCCAGAAAAGCCCGCACATCTTTCAGTCTCAGGGGTAGGCCATTTCTGGATAGCAGCAACCTTCTCCCGGGATGGCCTCACACCCTCTGCCGAAACGACATGACCCAGATACTCAATCTGAGAGCAAAATAGTTGGCATTTCTGAGGCTTCACCTTCAACCCGTACTTTTGCAACCGGCTGAGTACCTGTCCCAACCGCTTCAGGTGGTCCTCAAAGGTGGTGGCATAGACGATGATGTCATCCAGATAGATCAACGTAGCCTCAAAATTGAGATCTCCCAGACTCCGCTCCATCAAATCGCTGAAAGGTCCCGGGGGGCGTTGGCTAGCCCAAACGGCATCCGATTAAACTCAAACAGTCCCATGGGCAATATGAACGCCGTCTTGGCTCTTCTTCAAACATGGGCACCTGCCAGTACCAACTGGCCAAGTCCAGGGTTGAAAAATATGTTGCTTTTCCCAAGGCAGACAGGGATTCTTCTATGCGGGGCAGTGGATATGAATCTTTAATAGTGCAAGCATTCAGTTTACGATAATCCACACAGAATCGTAGTGTACCATCTTTCTTCTGGACCAACACGATTGGAGCCGCCCAGGGGCTTTGACTTTCCCATATCACCCCTTTTCGCAGCATTTGGGCCAGCAAAGTTTTCACCTCCTGATAGAGTTGTGGCGGAATCTGTCGATATCTTTCCCGGATAGGGGCCGCTCCTGCTGTGGGGATTTCATGAGTGATGGCGGTGGTACACCCAAAATCGTCCTCATGACTAGCAAATACTTCATGGTACTGTCCAAGCAATGTTTTTATCTGAGAGAGTTAGGCTGCAGTTAATCCAGAAAGCTCGGCCCGCATTTGCTCCAAAATATTTTGGCCCTTCTCTTGTGCCGAGACTTCATGGACCTGTAAGGTTCATATTGTTACTTCCCAAAGATCCTCGGGGTGTACTCGTAATTGAACCGCAGGAGCTGGCAGCACTTCTTCTAAAGGCCTTACTAGTTTGGTCAGTACAGTCCGTGCTTTCAGAATGGTGTCTGTCTTCAAGGTTAATGCAGCGTACCAGGACGGCTCCTTTTTGCACGGTAGCCAGGGAACGGGCCACCAGTATGCCAGGAGGTAAGCGCTCCAAGTGACACGGCTCCACCTGCACCTCCACGCCCTCCAAGGGTATTGGGGCTCGAATGGGCTGGGCCACCACAGTCTGTCCAGGAAGTAACACAAGCAAGGGAGTCGCTGGCGTGATGACCTTACCCAGAGTCTCGCCTTCCTGGCGGTCCTGATGTACCCGTGCTCCCCGCACCAGCTGCTGGAATACCTGCCCTTGGGCTGTGCGAGAACCCCACTGCTTTAGTATCCTCTGTGTAGGGTCACTGAGCAGTAGGTTGCCGAACTCTCGTAGAACATTCATGCCTAGGGTAACAGGGTGGTGCTTATCAGCTTCTCCTTGAGTCAGTACCACCCCTCTGCGACCAAGGGATTTACCGCACAGCGTCACTTGCACCCACACCAACCCGGCAACTGGGACCAGCAGTTGGTTGGCAGTTTCTAGTCTGATCACGGGCCCCCACTGAGGCCTTGCTGCTTCCGGGAAGTTCTGTTGAAAGTACGTTGCGGGCATAGTGGTTACTTGTGACCCCGTGTCCACCAGGCAACGGACGGCCCGGCCCTCCACTTCTGCCCAAACCACTGGACATTTTGCTACCAAATCTTCGGGACTTCCACCACCCCTAGTTGTGGTTTTCGGCTCCGAGTGGCGTCCCCCCAGCCCGGAGCCCTTTAGTTTAATGGACGCCGGGGTGGGTATCTCCCACGCCGCGGACACTCTCGGGCAAAGTGGCCTGGTTCTCCACACTCAAAACACCGGACCTGTGTAGACCACCCCGCGGGGAACGCGATCCCCAAGAGCCGGGGTTAAAACTAGGTCATCCAGTCCCGGTTCTTCTCTTTACTTCGGCTAACTCGCCCTTAATACTTTTCAGCTCTTGCTTCATCTCTTCCACCCACTGAGGCTCCTTGACTACACTCGCGGAGGCCTCCACACCTCAGACTTTCCCCACGGGGACCGCCATCCGCTGCTCCTGCTCTCGAGCACGTGCCTTACTCCCCACCTCTGAAAAATCTATTCGTGGATTCATTCTGATCTGTTCCCGCAGTGCCTGTTTGACTAATGGATCTTGCAAACCAGTCACCAGTAGGTCACGTAGGGTAATGTCAACAGGTCCTGCCCCTACCCCGTCCTTTCTTTCTATAGCCGTATGCAATTCTTGAAGGACATTCATATACTCTGTGATCGTCTCCCCCTCTATTTGCATGCGACTAAACAAACGGGTTCTTAACTCTCCCACATTAGTAGGGTCCCCATGGGTCTGTTCTACTATCTGTAACACTTTTTCAAAAGTGTTGCGGTGCCCCGGAGGTTTCAACATCACTGACCTCCGCGCCTCCCCGTCCAGAGCCATGAGTGCCACCTCGACCTCCAGATCAGGGGTCATTGGGTGCATCCGAAAGAGCCCACGCATCCGCTCTATCCAGCTCCATAAAATAGCATTGGAGCCAGAAAATCTAGGCAGGTTGTTCAGCATGGCCCCAATGATATGCTGGTACAGGGACCCTCATCATTTGTAGAGTTTACAGCTCTGCCCTGATCTGGGGCACCACTGTCTGTGCTCGGAGACTGCATCCTGCTGACTACGCCAAGTGTAGGGTTCCAACAGGTTCTCCGGATGCAGTGACGAGACACGAGACTGAGTGATTTGTAAAATAAACGTTTATAAATTGGTGCCGCTGGGGCTTTGCTGAACAAACCAAATAGGCAACAACAAACTGTCCTCGCAGGGACTCAATAACATTTACAACACTTTTCTTGTACTAAATGCGACGAATCCGGCTAGTCCGGGTGTTGTAGGCCACGTATGACCAAACTACGGGTCCTTATCTCCTATATTAAACTTATCGTCCCAGGGGTCTGTTAGGATCACAAGCGTGGCCGCGTAGAGGTCGCTGAAGCGGCTGCCTTGACGCCTCGATATTCCGGGAAGGAACTGGGCTCGACAGGCCCTGAAGAGACGATGCTGGTGGGGCGCAACGGGCCCTGACGAAACGATACCAGTGCGGCGCAACAGGCCCTGAGGAAACTATGCCGGTGGGGCGCAACAGGCCCTGAGGAAACTATGCCGGTGGGGCGCCACAGGCCCTGAGGAAACTATGCCGGTGGGGCGCCACAGGCCCTGAGGAAACTATGCCGGTGGGGCGCCACAGGCCCTGAAGAAACGATGCCGGTGGGGCGCCACAGGCCCTGAAGAAACGATGCCGGTGGGACGCCACAGGCCCTGAAGAAACGATGCCGGTGGGGCGCCACAGGCCCTGAAGAAACGATGCCGGTGGGGCGCAACAGGCCCTGAAGAAACGATGCCGGTGGGGCGCAACAGGCCCTGAAGAAACGGTGCAGATGGGGTGCCACAGGCCCTGAAGAAACGATGCCGGTGGGGCGCCACAGGCCCTGAAGAAACGATGCCGGTGGGGCGCCACAGGCCCTGAAGAAACGATGCCGGTGGGGCGCCACAGGCCCTGAAGAAACGATGCCGGTGGGGCGCAACAGGCCCTGAAGAAACGATGCCGGTGGGGCGCAACAGGCCCTGAAGAAACGGTGCAGATGGGGTGCAACAGATGTCTCCTTGCGGCTTTCGTCTCACCGCGGAGTTATGACGCAGTCTCTAAATATAACCGTTCACAAACCTCTGCTCAGGGTCCCTTAGCAAACCGGACATGGGGGCCCCTGCTGCCGCCTGTAGCGAGGTGGCGCTCCCTGGGGCCGGTGATGACAGGGCCACAGCTGTGGGAGAAGGCAGGGGGGCAGTGTCCTGACCGCTGTAAAGGAATGGTCTCTAGTCGCAGCGGTCAGTGGAGGTCGTGGACTTGTCACAGCAGGGAGGGAAACAGCGGGGGCGGGTGTATGCGTCCGGATGAGGGGAGCGGCAGCCGGTGCAAGGCTCTCACGTGTCACTAGTCGGCAAGTCCGCAGCTTTCCTTTCACAGGGCCCTGTCGGTCTCTCCAGAACACACCGTCCGCTCCCTCGGTCCTCTCTGTCTCACACGGCTTCCTGCCTGTTGTCACAAGACACCCTACGCAAGAAAACTGCCACCATTCCCATTTTATTTAGGTGTATCCATATAAATGGCCCACCCAAAAAGTTTGCCTCATCACTGAACATAATGTTCTGTGTAAACTGAGGGTCCTGTTCCAATTTTTGTTTTGTCCAGTCTAAAAATTCAGCGTGCCGATATGGGTCACAAACCATTTCCATTTTATTTAGGTGTATCCATATTAATAGCCCGTTCTGTAGTATATATGTGGTTTCCATGAGGATTTTATGGTATAATAAAGGAGACAATGTAAGATATATACATGCATGTGTGTGGATATATATTTTTTCCAATGAAGCTGCGCAATTTATTTTTAATATACTCAAAACTAATCCTTGCATTGGCTAGGAGGAACAAGTCCAGTGTTTAGGTAGTAAATGCGAAGCACTAAAAATACTAGCAGAAATGTGTCATGAAATGGTTAAAGCAGCTGAGTCAGAAAACAGTGCAAGGGAATCCTTGAGTCTACAGAAGACCTGCATGACAAGATGAATTCTCATGAGCAGACAGGGCTTGTAACAATAATTACTGCGGGTGTGGTATGAGGACATAGACACAGCAGCAATCCAAGAAAATGTAATATGCCAAACGTGAGTATTTTATTGCACCATCAGTGCAGACAAAGTACAATTGCAAGTCAGACGTGGAACACCTACTAATTATATTGAGTAACTTGAGTCTGGCTCATAATCATCAGTAATTTTTTATCTAACATTGATAAGCAAACTTAAGTGAGCAAAAATATATTGTCTGCACTAGGAAGTACTGCAAGTATCTAAACTACAGTAAGCAGCCAAATAAAGTTGCATTTACTTGGCCTTTATCATGAACCAGTGTTCCTAGGAATCGAACAGTGTAAGGCCGGTCTCACACGTCCAGATAATTTTGGTACTACCAGAGCTATCCGTGTCCGTGTGGACACGTGGTACGGTCAGTCTAGCCTATGCTGGTTAGATTTTATAGGGGGACCCTACATCAACCTTTTTCTGAGGTCCCTCTGTAAATTAGCTAATGAAGGCTAAGCAGTGAGCTGAACCTTTATGGCTATTGGCTCCTTCCCAAAATATTAACATCACCCCCCAGCAGTGGGCTTTCCATCTGCTGGTTATGAAAATTACACGGGAGTCTGCAGAATTTTTTATTTTTTTTTTGTAAAAATTAACAGGTATTGCTGTGCATGCTGATTTCTGCCAGTTGCTGTTTGGTTACAGCCTATGTAGTAATGCGCCTACATTTTCTGGTGACAATGTGTGTGTGTTGATTTAACTCCAACTCTGGCTGACACCTCTTCATTACTAAACCTAGGGCTTGTTGTCAGCTACAGCTGCTGACACCAAACCCTAATCCCATTACCCTGATGTCACTGCATCAGAATGAAAAAAAGGAGCTGAACCAAGAAATTATATCACAAAATAATTTTTTTAAATATCTTTATTTAGCTCAAGCAAAACAAAGAGATGCAGAGAACTTGCAGAAATTGCTGCAAGCAAATACTCAATGTGTGCGCATACCCTTAAGGCCCTGTCACACACAGCGAGATCGCTAGTGAGATCGCTGATTTTGTGATGCCACTGCGATCTCGCCAGCAATATCGCTGTGTGTGACACACATCAGCGACCGCCCCCCCGCTGAGTATCGCTGATCGTGCTCGAACGTCCTGGGCCGTTTTTTGATCACTGGTCTCCCGCTGGCCAGCTCGCATCGCTGCGTGTGACAGCGAAAGACCAACGATCAGCGACGCTGGGAGCTGGTTTCCAAGGTAAACAGCGGGTATCTAAGAGCCACGCGGCTCTTAGATACCCCGTTTACCTTGGATACCAGCTTGCTTGCTGGTCCTGATCGCTGGTGTGTCCCAGCCATCCCATCCACGTCGGATCGTTGGTGGGATCGCTGGGACATTGAAGTGTGTAACGGGGCCCTTAGAGTACCCCAATTAATTGACAACAGATTGACACTCTCTGGGCAATTTCTTAAGCAGCTTTATCAGGTTCTCACCTAGAATGGCTTTCAACAGCCTTGAATGAGTTCCAGGAGGTGCTGAGCACTTATTGGCTGCTGTGCCTTCACCCTGCATTCCAGCTCAGCCCAAACCTTCTCAGTTGGGTTGAAGCCAGGTGTTTGTGGAGGCCATATCAACTGATGCAGCATGCCATACCTCTTATTCTTTGTCACATAGCTTTTAAATAGCCTAGAAGTGTATTTTGGGGCACTGTCCTTTTACAATAGAAATAATAGTCCCTCTAGATGGGACAACATAATATTGCAGAATGCGGTGGCAGCCATACTGGGTAAGTGTTCTGTGAATTGGAAATAAATAGTCTCACCAGCAAATTCCACAATTGAACCCATCCCCCTACCCCCAACATTCTTCACAGCAGCCACCACAAATGTAGAAACCATTGGCTCACCTTTTCTGCATCTCTCAGACTGGTACAAAAAAAAAAAATCTTTCATTTTGACTTTGTCAGACCACAGAGCAGATTTCCATTGATCTAACATCCAACCTTGGGTTTCTTGTATTTTAGAGACCCATTATTTCTCATTGAACCTCCACTTCTGTTTTCACCGTAACACAGACCAGGAGCATCAACTTCCATTCCACACCACAAATCTGCAGCAATTTACACTGCAATACATTGCGATCTGTACACAGACATTATAACATGGACCTGTGAAGCAAGCCTTAACTGTAACTAAAAAGTTTGTACCTGTAACATCCACGTAATGTACTCGATCCTTCTGCCTATTGTGAGGTGCAACATGTTGCAGACGACATGGCGCGACAACGCAACAGTTTTGGTTAACAGGTGTTGTGGTGCTGTCTATGAAGGGTGTTTGAGCGTTAATTCCTGACATTGTTTTCTCATTAACTTCCTTTTGTGAGCCTTGGATGGAACAACACACATTATAAACTCCTGGATCACTCCTGTTACAAATGCCTACTGGAAGAGTAATTTTGAATCCTCTAGGTTCACTCCTGTTACTCTGCTCCTTGATCCCCTTTACTAACCCGTTCATGATTTGACTATTCTACTGCCTGACGACTTTAATTTATCAAAAGTTGTCTGTATATTGAAAGACTGGCACTTCATACCATAGAATACAAACAAAAATTCGTAATAAACATAACCACAGCCGATGAAGAGAACCAGAAGGTGAAATATAAAATCAATTTTTATTTACCACAATAAAATAATACATAGAAAATCTATAAAAAAAAGCAGAGCAACTAGAAGGGTGAGTGTATATCATCTATAATATATAGAAGATGAAAGTCTGACTATGCTAATATTGCAAATACCCAGCACAAAACTGTATCAAGATGCATGCCCACACATTGGTCTTGATCAAGGTAAGTTGTACTAATCTATTATAAAGAGTCTATGGTGAAAAAGAAAAATCCTATGTAGTTTTCTTGTATAATACCTTAAAACAATAGAAGGATATAGACACTAAATGACTCAATAGGATAGATAAGATACGAGGGCAACACAAGGGGCCAGGACATATATAAAGACCATATAGGTAATGAGCATATAACTGTATATAAGGAAAGTATATAATACCTTAGTCAGGAACAGGAGCACAGGCAAGCAGATGAATGGCACTTCTCCCTCACCCCAATGTACGTTTTGCCATCACTTCTTCCGGGGGCGCGTCTAGGATGGGGGTGGTATGGTGGTTTATATCCCCTGGCACCAATCACAGGAGTTGTTTTAGAAAAGGGGGAGCAAATATTCCAATTCCTTCCAAGGATGTCAATCAGCGAATGAGACTCCCTGCGCCACCGTAATGAACGTTACGTCCGGTGATGCACTCCCTGGAACGCATGCAGTCTGGAAGAGGAGCGCTCCTGGAAGTGAACTGGGCTACAAGATGTGCGCATGCGCACTATCCGGAGGTAATTGGTGATGTAAGCACTACCAAGACTGGGAATTCACTGGTACAGCTAGTACTAAAGGAAAGCATGTAGAACGCTGTAACACGGGAAGAGTGAATATGTAAAGACAGAATAAATTGATACTTCCCTAAAAATGCATTGTGATTAGTTTACTTTCAGTTTTCATAAATTTGACTGTTTATTTTATTTCGGAAGAAATGAACGCCACTGATTGGCTGCAGCTCATATGACACCCTCACGTCAGACTAGTAGGGGATGCAGGGATAAGTATGACAGGGCGGTGCATGTCCAGGCGTTTATTTTCCTCCGGAATCCTTGTACCCCATTAATAAGTGCTTGTCTCTTTAAACAGATAAATATCGAAACCATGACTTTCTTAGGCTGTGTGCACACGCTGCGGATTCTGCTGCGTTTCCGCAGCGGTTTTGGCCCTGCGGAAACGCAGCAGTTCCGCTGACCATGTACAGTACAATGAAACCCTATGGGGTTTCAAAAACGCTGTGCTGACGGTGCGGATTTTTCCGCGCGGTTTTGCTGCGGTTTACAAACCGCAGCATGTCAATTGTTTGTGCGGATTCCGCAGCGGTTTCATACCTTTACCATAGTAGAGGTGTGAAACCGCAGGGCAAAACCGCAGGTCACTTTACCTGCGTTTCCGCGCGGAAAAATCCGCAGCGGAATCCGCAACGTGTGCACATAGCCTTAGAAGTCATTATAAAAACAACCTGGCTAGTACAATACATTCCAATATAGTCCAACAAGAATTCTGCAATACAAGATATAAGTTAGCTAAATTGAAGAAGTAGCTGCAAGGGATTTTCCATGTTGACCTGATAAAATTACATCTGCTATGATACCTAAAAAGTATCAGCAAATTAAACAATTTTCAATCAACTCAGGCTATTATGTTACACAAAAGAATTAAAAAAGGAACCTGTCACCAGATTTGTTCCATGAGGTAAGGCTCATTCAGCCCTGATATAGAGCATTTTAACCCCTTCCTGACATCCGACGTACTATCCCGTCCATGGGACCCGGGCCCCTATGCCCATGGACGGGATAGTACGTCTACCGCGATCAGCGGCGCCCACGTGGTGAGCGCCGCTGATCGCGGCCGGGTGTCAGCTGATTATCACAGCTGACACCCGGCACAATGTGTCAGGGGCAGTCACGGACCGCCCCCGACACGTTAACCCCTTGCACACCGCAATCAAACATGATCGCGGTGTACCGGAGGTTAAAGGGAAGCATCGGCAGGGAGGGGGCTCCCTCCGTGCTTCCCTGAGTCCCCCACGGCAGCGCAATGTGCAGCGCTGCTGCCGGGGGCTCCTTTCCTGCAGGCCCCCGAATCCAAGATGGCGACGGGGGCCTTCGGGGGCCTGCAGGAAGCTGGCTTCCTCAGTGCCTGCAAAGCGCAGGCATGAGGAAGCCTTCTGCAGTGCCTGTGACAGATTGCTGATCTGTCACAGTGATCTGTGATGTGACAGATCAGCGATCTGTCACAGGACAGTAATGTCCCACCTGGGACTATTTAATAAAGAAAAAAAAAAAAAAAAAAAAATATTCCCCCAAATAAATCCATTTTTTAGAAATAAAAAAAAAAAAACAATAAAAGTACACACATTAGGTATCGCCGCGTCCGTAACGACCCGCCCGATAAAACTGTCCCATTAGTTAACCCCTTTAGCGAACCCCTTAAAAAATAAAAAACGAAGCAAAAAATAATGATTTATTATCATACCGCCAAACAAAAAGTGTAATAACGCGCGATCAAAAAGACGCATATAAATATCCATGGTACTGCTGAAAGCGTCATCTTGTCCCGCAAAAAACGAGCCGCCACACAGCATCATCCGCAAAAAAATAAAAAAAGTTATAGCTCGCTGAATAAAGCGATGCAAAAATAATTATTTTTTATATAAAATAGTTTTCATTGCATAAAACCGACAAAACATAAAAAACGATCTAAATGAGATATCGCTGTATCTGTACTGACCCGAAGAAGAAAACCGCTTTATCAATTTTACCGCACGCGGAACGGTGTAAACGCACCCTCCAAAAGAAATTCATGAAACGCTGGTTTTTGTTCATTCTGCGTCCCAAAAATCGGAATAAAAAGCGATCAAAAAATGTCACGTGCCCGAAAATGGTACCAATGAAAACGGTAACTCGTCCCGCAAAGAACATGACCTCACATGACTCGGTGGGTCAAAATACGGAAAAATTAGAGCTCCCAATATGTGGTGATGCAAAAACTATTTTTACAATAAAAAGCGTCTTTTAGCGTGTGACAGCCGCCAAATATAAAAACCGCCATAAATAGTAAATCAAACCCCCCCGTTATCACCCCCTTAGTTAGGGAAAAAATAATAAAATAAAAAAAATGTATTTATTTCCATTTTTCCATTAGGGTTAGGGTAAGGGCTAGGGTTAGGGCTAGGGCTAGGGTAAGGGATACGGCTAGGGTAAGGGTTAGGGGTGTGTTGGGGTTCGGGTTGGAGTTAGAATTGGGGGTTTCCACTGTTTGGGCACATCAGGGGCTCTCCAAATGCAACATGGCGTCTGATCTCAATTCCAGCCAATTCTGAGTTGAAAAAGTCAAATGGTGCTCCTTTCCTTCCAAGCTCTGCCATGCGCCCAAACAGTGTTTTACCCCCACATGTAGGGTATCAGCCTACTCAGGTCAAATTGCAAAACAATTTTTGGGGTCCAATTTCTCCTGTTACCCTTAGGAAAATAAAAAATTGGGGGCAAAAATATCATTTTTGTGGAAAAAAATGATTTTTTTATTTTCACGCCCGAGCGTTATAAACTTCTGTGAAGCACTTGGGGGTTCAAAGTGCTCACCACACATCTAGATAAGTTCCGTGGGGGGCCTAGTGTTGAAAATGGGGTCACTTGTTGGGAGTTTCAATAGTTTAGGTACATCAGGGGCTCTCCAAACACACATGACACCCGCAGACCATTCCATCAAAGTCTGCATTCCAAAATGTCACTGCTTCCCTTCTGAGCCCCGACGTGTGTCCATACGGTAGTTTTCTCCCACATATGGGGTGTCAGCGTACTCATGACAAATTGGACAACAACTTTTGGGGTTCAATTTCTCCTGTTACCCTTGGGAAAATAAAAAAATTGGCGACTAATTGATCATGTTTGTGGAAAAAATACGAATTTTTTATTTTCATGCCCGGGCATTATAAACTTCTGTGAAGCCCTTGGGGGTTCAAAGTGCTCACCACACATCTAGATAAGTTCCTTAGGGGGTCTCGTTTCCAAAATGGGGTCATTTGTGGGGGTTTCCACTGTTTAGGTACATTAGGGGCTCTCCAAAGGCAAAATGACACCCGCAGACCATTCCATCAAAGTCTGCATTCCAAAACGTCACTACTTCCCTTCCGAGCCCTGACGTGTGTCGATACAGTAGTTTTCTCCCACATATGGGACGTCAGCGTACTCAGGACCAATTGGACAACAACTTTTGGGGTTGAATTTCTCCTGTTACCCTTGGGAAAATAAAAAAAATTGGCGACTAATTGATCATGTTTATTTTCACGCCCGGGCGTTATGAACTTCTGTGAAGCACTGGGGGGTTCAGGGTGCTCACCACACATCTAGATAAGTTCCTTGAGGGGTCTAGTTTACAAAATGGTGTCATTTGTCGGGGGTTTCCACTGTTTTGGTACATCAGGGGTTTTCCAATCGCGACATGGTGTCCGATCTCAATTCCAGCCAAAAACGTCAAATGGCATTGCTTCCCTTCCGAGCTCTGCCATGTGCCCAAATAGTGGTTTACCCCCACATGTGGGGTATCAGCGTACTCAGGACAAATTGCACAATAACTTTTAGGGTCCTGTTACCCTTGGGAAAATAAAAATTGGGGTGAAAAGATCATTTTTGTGGAAAAAATATGATTTTTTAATTGTACCGCTGTACGTTATAAACTTCTGTAAAGCCCTTGTGGGTTCAAAGTTCTCACCACATATCTAGATAAGTTCCTTGGGGGGTCTAGTTTCCAAAATGGGGTCACTTGTAGGGGGTTTCCACTGTTTAGGTACATCAGGGACTCTCCAAACGTGACATGGCGTCCGATCTGAATTCCAGCCAATTTTGCATTGAAAAAGTCAAACGGCGCTCCTTCTATTCTGAGCTCTGCCATGCACCGAAACAGTCGTTCCCCCACACATATCAGGTATCAGCGTACTCAGGACAAATTGCACAATAACTTTTGCAGTCCAATTTCTCCTGTTACCCTTGGTAAAATAAAAAAAAATTGAACCTGAAGTATTTTTTTTGTGAAAAAAAGTTAGATGTTCATTTTTTTTTTAAATATTCAAAAAAATTCCTGTGACGCACCTAAAGGGTTAATAAACTTCTTGAATGTGGTTTTGAGCACCTTAAGGGGTGCAGTTTTTAGAATGGTGTCACTTTTGGGTATTTTCTATCATATAGACCCCTCAAAGTGACCTCAAATGTGATGTGGTCCTAAAAATAAAATGGTGTTGTAAAAATGAGAAATCGCTGGTCAACTTTTAACCCTTATAACTTCCTAACAAAAAAAAAATGTTGGTTCCAAAATTGTGCTGATGTAAAGTAAACATGTGGGAAATGTTAGTTATCAAGTTTTTTGTGTGCTGTATCTCTGTGATTTAAGGGCAAAAAAATTTAAAGTTGGAAAATTGCGAAATTTTCGCCAAATTTCCGTTTTTCTCACAAATAAACGCAAGTTATTTGAATGAAATTTTACCACTAACATGAAGTACAATATGTCACGAGAAAACAATGTCAGATTCACCGGGATCCATGGAAGCGTTCCAGAGTTATGGCCTCATAAATCTACAGTGGTCAGAATTGTAAAAATTGGCCCGGTCATGAACGTGCAAACCACCCTTGGGGGTGAAGGGGTTAATATGCCTTAAATGCCCTCAATCCAGCGGGCAAGACAAGAAAAACACATTTTATTATACTCCTCTACTGTATGTTCCGGTTCGAGGAGCGTTGCTGATCTTGGTCCGATATTTCCTTTTTTCTTGAGATGCTGTCCTCCTTCTGTGCTTCGTGTGGATGATGCGTCCTGTGTCATCCACACAGTGTCCCCGGCATTGCGCTCCTGCACAAGTGTACTTCTCTGCCCTGACCAGGCAGAAAACTATGCCAGGGACACTGCATCATCCACACAAAGCACAGAAGGAGAACGGCATCACAAGAAGAGAGGAGGCACAAAACAAATTTCTCCAGAGTACACCGTTACCCCATACAGTTGTGGCCAAAAGTATTGACACCCCTGCAATTCTGTCAGATAATACTCAGTTTCTTCCTGAAAATGATTGCAAACACAAATTCTTTGGTATTATTATCTTCATTTAATTTGTCTTAAATGAAAAAACACAAAAGAGTATGAAGCAAAAAGCAAAACATTGATCATTTCACACAAAATTCCAAAAATGGACCAGACAAAAGTATTGGCACCCTCAGCCTAATACTTGGTTGCACAACCTTTAGCCAACATAACTGCGACCAACCGCTTCCGGTAACCATCAATGAGTTTCTTACAATGCTCTGCTGGAATTTTAGACCATTCTTCTTTGGCAAACTGCTCCAGGTCCCTGATATTTGAAGGGTGCCTTATCCAAACTGCCATTTTTAGATCTCTCCACAGGTGTTCTATGGGATTCAGGTCTGAACTCATTGCTGGCCACCTTAGAAGTCTCCAGTGCTTTCTCTCAAACCATTTTCTAGTGCTTTTTGAAGTGTGTTTTGGGTCATTGTCCTGCTGGAAGACCCATGACCTCTGAGGGAGACCCAGCTTTCTCACACTGGTCCCTACATTATGCTGCAAAATTTGTTGGTAGTCTTCAGACTTCATAATGCCATGCACACGGTCAAGCAGTCTAGTGACAGAGGCAGCAAAGCAACCCCAAAACATCAGGGAACCTCCACCATGTTTGACTGTAGGGACCGTGTTCTTTTCTTTGAATGCCTCTTTTTTTCTCCTGCAAACTCTATGTTGATGCCTTTGCCCAAAAAGCTCTACTTTTGTCTCATCTGATCAGAGAACATTCTTCCAAAACGTTTTAGGCTTTTTCAGGTAAGTTTTGGCAAACTCCAGCCTGGCTTTTTTATGTCTCGGGGTAAGAAGTGGGGTCTTCCTGGGTCTCCTACCATACAGCCCCTTTTTATTCAGATGCCGACGGACAGTACGGGTTGACACTGGTGTACCCTGGAACTGCAGGACAGCTTAATCTTGTTTGGATATTAGTCGAGGTTCTTTGTCCAACATCCGCACAATCTTGCATTGAAATCTCTTGTCAATTTTTCTTTTCATCCACATCTAGGGAGGTTAGCCACAGTGCCATGGGCTTTAAACTTCTTGATGACACTGCGCATGGTAGACACAGGAACATTCAGGTCTTTGGAGATGGGCTTGCAGCCTTGAGATTGCTCATGCTTCGTCACAATTTGGTTTCTCAAGTCCTCAGACAGTTCTTTGGTCTTCTTTCATTTCTCCATGCTTGATGTGGTACACACAAGGACACAGGACAGAGGTTGAGTCAACTTTAATCCATGTCAACTGGCTGCAAGTGTGATTTAGTTATTGCCAACATCTGTTAGGTGCCAGAGGTAAGTTACAGGTGCTGTTAATTACACAAATTAGAGAAGCATCACATGATTTTTCGAACAGTGCCAATACTTTTGTCCACCCTCTTTTTTATGTTTGGTGTGGAATTATATCCAATTTGGCTTTAGGACAATTCTTTTTGTGTTTTTTCATTTAAGACAAATTAAATGAAGATAATAATAACAAAGAATTTGTGTTTGCAATCATTTTCAGGAAGAAACTGAGTATTATCTGACAGAATTGCAGGGGTGTCAATACTTTTGGCCACAACTGTATGTGGTGGAAAACTACAGTTTGGAAGGCAGGGCTCGGAATAAAAGAAGCACCATTTGACTTTTGCAGCACTACATTGGCTGGAATAGATAGCAGACGCCATGTCCCGTTTGCAAAGCCCCCGATATGCCTGAACCAGAGGTGGGGAATCTCCGGCCAGCATGCGGCCCGTGGTGACTTTTCATGCGGCCCACGAGCAGGTCCCCGGAGTCAGCAATGCTCAGGCAGCAGCCATATCCTGCCAGCCATTTAACCCCCAAGTGCAAAGTACTCAACGTTCATTACAGAACGCTGCCTGCACACGAATGATGATGTCATTGAGGTTAGTGCCCAATGCTCTCCCGTCCTCCTGTCGCAGAAGAGGAGATGCTGCCAGAGAGTCCAGAGCGATCTCTGTGCCCGCAGCCCCCCCTATGATCTCTGTGCCCCAATATGATCTGTGCCCCCATGTGATCTTTGCACCCCCCAACTATATGCCCCCATGTGATCTGTGGCCCAGCCATCTACCCCACGTGATCTCTGTGGCCCCAGCTATATATCCCCCTGTGATCTCTGTGCCCCATATCTATATGTCCCCTGTGATTGCTGTGCCTCCCAGCTATGTGCGCCCCTGTGATCTCTCTGCCGCCCAGCTATATGCCCCCTCTATGATCTCTGTTCCCCTCAGCTATGTGCACCCATGTGATCTCTGTGGCTCCCGTGATCCCCGTGTTCTCCTGCTATGTACCCCCTGTGATATTTGTGCTCCCATGTGATCTCTGTGCTTCCCAGCTATGTGCCCTCCTGTGATCTCCGCGCCACCACCCGGTGATCTCTGTGCTCTCCAGCTATGTGCCCCCCCGTGATCTTTGTGCCTCCCCTGGGATCTTCGTGCCACCCCCAGTACTGCATATCCCCACCAGGGCTGTATGTGCCCCCAAGTGATATGCATATTCTCCAGTGCTGCATTTACCCCAGAAGTACTGTATATCCCCCACACCTTGATGTATATGGCCCCCAGTGGTGTATATAGCCTCCACTGATGTACGTGACCACACCAGTATATTCCCCCCATTGACATATATACCCACAGTGCTGTCTGTGCTTCCTAGTGATGTATATAGCCCCTCAGTGATGTCTACTCCAGCCTCCCCGTTGATGAATATGTCCCAGCATATCCTGTGATGTCTATGCCCCCCAGCCCCTCCTGTAATTTATATGACCCTAGAGTCTCCTGTGTAAAGCAGTCCCAGCGTCTCGTATGTGATGTATATACAGCAGTCCCAGCTTCTTCTATGGCATGTATATACAGCAGTCCCAGTGTCTATTGTGTGATGTATATACAGCAGTCCCAGTGTCCTCTATGTGATGTATAGACAGCAGTCCCAGCGTCTCCTATGTAATGTATAGAAAGCAGTCGCAGTGTCTCCTATGTTATGCTTATACAGCTATCTCAGCGTCTCCTACGTGATGTATATACAGTAGTCCCAGCGTCTCCTATGTGATCTATAGGATTTACAAAACTTATTAGGACAAAAAGTTGACTGCTCTCCTGGCCAACACAAACCTGGAAAAGCAGCTGTGACAAGCAATATGGTCAGTATCACCTAACATCACAGCTGCACCAAAGAGAAGTAGCTCCAGCCGTCACATTAAGGGTGAGTTACCGTAATTGTTTAACTAAATATACCGGGGTAATTTTCAAGGTGATCATTTTTGTGTGGCCCCCGAATGATGGTAGAAATTTCCAAATGGCCCCTGGCTGGAAAAAGGTTTCCCACCCCTGGCCTAAACAGTGGAAACCCCCCACTTGGAGGATAGGAGAAAATATGTGTAAGTGGGTTAAGAGCGGCTCAGGGATAGGAAACAAAGGGTGGTTATTAATGGAGCACACTCGGACTGGGTCGCAGTTAGCAGTGGGGTACCGCAGGGGTTGGTTGATGTTGGGCCCACTTCTTTTTAACATGTTTATTAATGACCTTGTGTAGGGGGCATAGATAGTAGAATTTCAATATTGCAGATGACACTAAACTCTGCAGGGTAATCAATACAAAGGAGGACAATTTTATATTACAGGGGGATTTATGTAAACTAGAAGCTTGGGCTGATAAATGGCAAATGAGCTTTAATAGGGATAAATGTAAGGTCATGCACTTGGGTAGAACGAACAAGATGTATAATTATGTGCTTAATTGTAAAACACTGGGCAAAACGGTCACTGAAAAAGACCTGGGTGTATGGGTGGTCAACAAACTCACATTTAGTGGCCAGTGTCAGGCAGCTGCTGCAAAGGCAAATAAAATAATGGGATGCATTAAAAGAGGCATAGATGCTCATGAGGAGAACATACCATATTTTTCAGACCATAAGACCCGGACCATAAGACATACCCCAAATTCTGAGGTGGAAAACAGCAGAAAAAAGGTTTTCATGAGATGGGGGGTCCGTCTTTTTGTCCGAATTTAAGGTATCTTTCCTGAGGGCCGGTGGTGGTACAGTGGGGTCACAGGAGTCATCGTCCATTCCTCAGGAAGCCAGCGGCGGCAGAAGTGGGGCAATGCTGCAGTCCCGGGGTGCGATACTACGGGTCTGGTGTCGGCGGTGAGGCAGCGCACCGGAGCAGGGTCCCTTCCTCAGGATGCTGGCGGCAGGAATGTGTCCACGGCGAGCGCATCACCGGTTTCCCTGCGGCCAACTTCCTGAAGCCGTGGGACGCCGAGGCTTCATAAAATGTTGCCGGAGGCTGCGAGATTGGACATCTCGGCTGCCATTTTCCTGAAGCCGATTGCCGAGATCTCAATCTGCGCACGCGTGGCCCGCGGCTTCAGGAAGATGACCGCAGGGAAACTGGTTATGCACTCACCATGGACACCAGACAGCAGTGTGGACACATTTCTGCAGCTGGCATCCTGAGGAAGGGACCCTGCTCAGGTGCACTCCACACTGCAGCGGCATCGCCAAAACTCTGCCGCCGCCACCAGTTCTGCTGCCCCAACCCCCCGGTAAGCCTGCGTTCACACCATAAGATGCAACCACCATTTTCCTCCCAAATATTTGGGGAAAAAAGTGCGTCTTATGGTGCGAAAAATACGGTATATTCGAGAGGTATGGTGGTGGGGAATGTAGTGTCTGCCAGCTTCCAGTCTGACTGACTGGTCACTCATGATTTAGTAACCTGTCAGTCATAAAAAGGAGGCAGCCAGTGGGTTGGAAGTTTAGGAGAGGGGGCAGGAGAGCTGTTTGTGCAGTGCCCACCCCACTACACTTGCAACTCATTATCATTCAGTTTCAACTATGGATTTCTGTAAAACAGGAAAATTAATTTCTGCAAGAAAGTTAAAGGGGTTGTCCACTACTAAGACAACCCCTTCTTAAACACGGTCTATACTCACCTCCTGTGCCGGCACCCACTCTCCCTGTGGCTGCTCCCTGACTTCTTCTTCATGTTCAGCATGACCAAAGGTGGAGACAGTGACGCCAGCACTGATTGGGTGCCTGGCGTCACGCATCATTCCACCGCATCACAGCCCCGGGACCACCAGTGCCGACATTAATCAGTCTAATGGCTTGTGCACACGACTGGATTGTCGGTCTGAGCGCAATCTGGCAAAACACCAGATCGCACTCAAATCAATTTTATTCTATGGCGTCGTGCACACGTCTGATATTTTGCTTGGACAGAGTCTGTCCAAGGAAAAAATGTCTGTTTGATCCAATATTTAGAAAGCACTTGGTTATGCAAGTCAAGCAGTGCATGGAAAACAACAGACTGCACCCGAGTGACATCTGAGTGCAGTGTAATCTATGCAGACTCACAGAATGGAGATAAATTTTTTTTCTCCCATCTTCTCCTCATCCGTTAGAATCGAATACATGGACAAATGCTCCTACCCTTAAGGCTGTGTGCCCACATTGCGCTTTTGCCGCTGCGGAAACGCTTAAAAAAACGCAGTCCCATGCAATCCTATGGGATTCCGCAGTTGCTGTGCCCATGCTGTGGATTTTACCGCTGCGGAATCGCATAGCGGTAAAATCCGCAAGCATGTCCATTATTTCTGCGGAATCGCGGCGATTCCACTACCATAGGATTGCATTGAAACGCTCACTTTATGCAAGTGGCTATGCCCACCATGTGTGAAGTGAGCGCTTCATGTGCGGATGGTACCCAGGGCATAGGCAGCATCAATAGTAAAAAGTTGGTCACACTTGTCAAGCACTATGCTTGATTAGTGTGACCAACCTGTCAATCACTTTTCCAAGCCATGCTTCAAATCACTTGTGTTTTGCGGGAAACGCATGCGAATTCTGCATGCGTTTTACCCGCGGCAGGGAGTTGCGGAAATACAGCATTTCTGCAACGTGGGCGCATAGCCTAGAGCGCCTTTACATGTCATTAGTTGGGGAACAAAATCCTGCTGACAGGTTCCGTATCCGGATCTGTGCCATATAAAAACGCAATGTATATCCAAAGTTTCCTATTTGTAGCTTTAGGCTAGGTCTGCACAACACTAAAATCGCAGCGCTGCCACATCTGATGACGTCCTATGGTGTGACATTGCAACCTTTGGCGCCTGTGCCTCAAAATCGCAAAGGTTTCTAAACGTGTCGGACTTTTTGTCGCTGGTCGCAAGTCGTACTCAGCTCACGTGCCATAGACTTCAATGCAAGACACATGCGGCTTATCTGCAGATTTTCTAGCAGACAAGTTGCACGACACGACGTAGTGCAGCCGCGTGCGACCTGCAATGTCCTCGGCTGTGACCCCAGGGTCGCCTCTCCTGCACACTCTGTAGAGCTCAGCTCTTCCCTTCCTAACCCTGAAGAATGGGTGACATGAGCTTGGAAACATTTCCTCTAACTTGTTCCGTCTGTGACCACCACAACACATGGGAGAGGGCGGCTCCCAGCAGGAGGCGGGCACAAGGCTGGCTTACCCCAACATAAACAGTTGGAGCCTGCTCTCCCCCCTCCCCCAGCAGCAGCATCCCGGGCGTGTGCAGAGGAGGAGGGCGCTACCAGCAGCGCAGCACACGAGCGCAGCATCCCCATCAATAACTGACAGCCGCCGTCCCATCTCTGTACATGTCCCCGCACACACAAAGGGCGCTGTGCACACTGCCGCGCTATTACTCCGGCACTGATGAGGTAGCCAGTGAGAGCGGGCACACGCCCCTCTGCCCTCCCTCCAACCCGTGCCACTCACCCATCTTTCCTCTTGGCTTTGTAAACATGCCCATAGGTTCCACGACCCACTTTGCAACCTTCATATTCAAAGAGATCCTCCACCCGCTCCCGCTCGGCAGACAGCTTGCTCTTAAACTCGTAATCCATCCTCCTGGGCCAAACAGTGTTTAACCCATCAATGCGCGGCCGCCGGGGCTGGCATGTAATCACTAGGCAGCTCTGCCTCCACCATTTCCTTCTCCTATGCACCTAGACGCATGCCATGTACTTTTGCAGGCACAGCGCCCCCTGTCTTTACTTTCTCTTTTGGTGAACTAGGCTCCAGGATACATTGGGTTACTGGCCGCCTACAGCCGCCTGGCTTCTTGCTCTTTGGGCGGGAGCTCTCTGTGAGGAAAACATTTGTGACTAGCGCTGGTGCGTCGTCCCTCAGTATGAGGAGACAGGAATCCCCGACTAGTATGGAAGGTCGTCTGTAGTAGGCGACCATATCTCCAGAAATGCAGCAGTCCCTATATTAGTATGAAAGGGGGTCTTAGTAGACAACCATATCTTCTGCTGAAATGCAGAATTCCCTACACGGGTATGGAAGGTTGTCTGTCATAGGCAACTGTGATGCAGCTGTGTTCACACAGTGCGGTAAAGAGGCAGGGACCTATAGTGCAACGTAAAAGTCTATATTTTCAAAACTCACAAAATAAAGGCAAACATCCTCCGGATTGCAGGCGGCTCATCAAATACAGTCCGTACCAAACCCGTAAGGCTATGTGCACACGTTGCGGATTTGCTTGCAGACATTTTTGGGCGGTTTCTGCATCTCTTGGCAGGAAACGCAGTGGAAAATCCTCGCGTTGCTTATGTGTTTTTGTTGCGGTTTTGTAAATCCGTAGAGCTAAATAAAGATATATTATTTTAAAAACAAACAAAAGAATTGTGATGTCGTTTCCTTGTTCAACCTCTTCTTTTTCATTCTCCATTGAAGACCGTAATAGCATTACATACCATGTTCAAATTTATAATGTTTACACACAGAAAACAAATATAAGTGAATATATATAATATGTAATGCCAAGCCCAAGGTTTAGTAATGAACAGGTGTCAGCCAGATACCCTCATTAAGAAAGCAGTACATAAAGAGTTAAATAAAAACACACACACGAAATCTGCGTGAAACGCAATATCTTTTTATTTTTTAGAAATTGCGTGGGCTCCCGCATAATTTTCATAACAAGCAGAGGGAAAGCCGACTGCTGATGTTAATATTCTGGGAAGGAGCCAATAGCCATAAAAGTTCCCAGGCTATTGATATCAGCTCACAGCTGATTGCTTAGCCTTTACTGGCTAGTTTACAGGGGAACCCCAGAAAAAATTGACATCGGGCCCCCCTATGCAATCGAACCAGCAAAGGCTAGGCAGACAGCTGCAGGCTGATATTAGTAGCCTGGGAAGGGGCCATGGATATTGGCACCCCCAGGCTAAAAACATCAGTTTTCAGCCGCCCCAGAAATGGCGCGTCTTATAGATGCGCCAATTCTAGCTAGCACTTAGGGCTAATTTTCACTTGCGAGAAACTCGCACGATTCTCGTGCAAGTCTGTCGCGTGAAAAACTTGCACTCGGACCGGAGCGTGCGGCTACATGTATTTCTATGCAGCCACACGCTCTGGTCCCAGTGCTGGTGGCTGTGCCAGGTTTTCATGGGAGAGACTTGCACGAGAATCTCTCGCAAGTCAGTATGAGCCCATAGCCTCGCTCTTCCCACTTGCCCTGTAGCGGTGGCAAGTGGGGTAATATTTGTGGAGTTGATGTCACCTTTGTATTGTCAGATGACATCAAGCCCACAGGTTAGTAATGGAGAGGCATCTACAGTATAAGACACCTATCCACTACTAATCCTATAGTTATACGGTAAATAAACACACAGCAAGAATAAAGTCTTTTATTTGAAATAATCACACAGAAGTCTTTATTGAATCTTAATTAACCATACTTACTGAACGCCTAATACCCGACGCCCTTGTATCCTGCAACAAAAATAAAATAAACCAACATATAATACTATCCTGTCCAATGTAGTCCATTTAAGGCCGGGGTCACACTGGCGAGGAATACGGCTGAGTGAGAGGGGTTAAAAGCACGCATTAGACACGGACCAATGATTCTCTATGGGGTCCCTCGCACCAGCCGTATATTTCTCATCCGTATTCTACGCTCCGTGACAATCGCAGCATGCTGCGATTGTCAGCGTACTACGGCCGTAGTACGCCAATGCAAGTCTATGGGTGCGCAAAAAATACGGATTACACACGGACCACACGTGTGACCTGCGAGAAATACGCACCCGGTGTCTTTTAGCAAAGCCGGCAATTCAGTGCGCTATACAGTAAACTCACACTGACAGGTTTAATAAAGAAACGAAAGAATAGATATAGACACATAGAATACATATATATATATATAAATATATATATATGCATTCTATGTGTCTATATCTATTCTTTCATTTCTTTATTAAAACTGTCATAGGGCTCCATTATATGTCCATTTTGCAAGCCTGCGAGAAAATCTCGCCATACGGATTACATACAGATGCTGACATGCGCAAAATACGCGACCACACCTTGATTACGGATGACATACGGAGCACTATTTAGGGGTCTGTCATCCGTATTACGCATGTAAAATACTGACCGTATTTTGCGTCGGTTAGTGTGACCCCGGCCTTATACCAAGAGTCACACGGCAATCTCATGGGTAGAACAGTCACATCAGGAGATGTGACTGCTTTAGATATACTGACAGGAGGTAAATTGTCCTGCAGTGTATCACTGTGCTGCTGTGAGAGTTCACCAGAGTTCCTCAGCTCCGGTGCTCTCACGGCACTACCACTGTGTGAGAACTTTCTCACGCAGCGGTGCAGTAAGTGAGAGCACCGGAACTGAGGAACTCTGGTGAACTCTCACTGCGGCTCAGTGAAACACTGCAGGAGTGATTACCTCCTGTTAGTGTTTCGCCGGCGGCCGGGTGATATCAACGTGGGACACTTGGTATTAAATGAACTACAGCAGACAGGGAGTATACGTTGGTTTATTATTTTTGATTGCTTGCAGGAGATGCGGGCGTTGGGGATTAGGTGTTCGGTGAGTATGAATATTGTATATGAATATGTATGGGATTATGTCAATGCTTTGATTTTTTGTACAATTGAACTTAGGTGCTGGATGATGAGACTATTCTCCCATCATCGGCTCATGCTGTCTCTGTTATATGTGACAGCAGACATAGCCGGTTGGAAGTAGTAGTCCCATCAGACAACGCCTAAGTAGAATCACTATGGGATATTTGTCACATGGGTACACACCCACACACACCCGCAGAGAGACACGCACATATTCTCCGCTCACAGACATATTCTCCGCCCTGTGAGACAGTGACCGACATTGTTGTAAATGGTCGGTATATGTCGCAGAGAAGGAGATCCTCTGCACTGTAAGCCTGGAAATGTTGCTCTGGGACCTGTAGTTCCATGAGCCTTGTTTTTGTTTATACTAGGGGGCATTACAGGGTTAGCCTGAGAGTGGGGCGGGACTAACTAACCACACGCCTCCCACCTATAGGGGTGGTTTCAGCTACATTACGTGTCCATGGTTTAGGTCACATGGTCTAGGTTGTAAGGTCCTGTATGAGGTCAGGCCTGTGTGTTGGAAGGTCCTATGAGTGGACGGACTTCCTGAAGAGCACATGGTGAGGCCGTGTACCTGGAAGGTCTCTGTGTTGGAAGGTCCTGTGTGTGTGTACTGGATTCCTGAATAGCACATGGAGAGACCGTGGACCTGGATGGTCGCTGTGTTGGAAGTTCCTAAGGGTGGACTCGCAGAGTCTGTAATGGCACTGCGATGGGGAAGCTCCAGACCTTCTGTCTGGACTGTCAGGGATACCCTTGTCCCAAGGCATAGGATGAGACAGAGATCCCAGTAAAGCAGCTTCCCCAGATGTCAGGACTGACGAGGAGTCAGCATGTGGAGCAGTAGCTCCTGTAAGGTAACTCCAGACAAGGGGGTTATAGTAAGGGCACACAAGTATCGGCCATTGGAACAGACTGTTGGTGCTTGTTATGCTCCATGTGTAACAACCCTGTTGGCATCACTGCATGGCCACCCATCCCCCACTCTCCAACTTACTGCTCCAGGTCATGCTGTGATTTCTGTCTGCTGCCAGCTCCATGCTCTGTGCCTCTTGCTTCCTGTCTGCTCTCTGCATGCTTCCTGGCTGTGTGCATAGGGGGGCAGCGCCAGAACTCTCTGCTTCTTATAGAGTCTGGGTGCACCTGTCTAATGTGTCCATGACCAATTACCAAGAGGCCTCTAGTATGCAGGACAGCTCTACCCTGTGGACCCTGCTTGTGCAATGTGTCAACTCAGTTTCTTGCTGCTGAGTAAGCCAGGCCCTGTCCTATGTCTCGCCTTCTCTGGAGGCTTTACTCCTAGCTTTGCTTTGTACTTGTCTGTCTATCCTCCAGGAGGCTGTATATCCTGGACTCTGTGCTATTGCTCCTAGCCTTGCCTTGTACCTGTACAGTGGGGCAAAAAATTATTTAGTCAGTCAGCAATAGTGCAAGTTCCACCACTTAAAAAGATGAGAGGCGTCTGTAATTTACATCATAGGTAGACCTCAACTATGGGAGACAAACTGAGAAAAAAAAATCCAGAAAATCACATTGTCTGTTTTTTTTTTCATTTTATTTGCATATTATGGTGGAAAATAAGTATTTGGTCAGAAACAAAATTTCATCTCAATACTTTGTGATATATCCTTTGTTGGCAATGACAGAGGTCAAACGTTTTCTGTAAGTCTTCACAAGGTTGCCACACACTGTTGTTGGTATGTTGGCCCATTCCTCCATGCAGATCTCCTCTAGAGCAGTGATGTTTTTGGCTTTTCGCTTGGCAACACGGACTTTCAACTCCCTCCAAAGGTTTTCTATAGCGTTGAGATCTGGAGACTGGCTAGGCCACTCCAGGACCTTGAAATGCTTCTTACGAAGCCACTCCTTCGTTGCCCTGGTGGTGTGCTTTGGATCATTGTCATGTTGAAAGACCCAGCCACGTTTCATCTTCAATGCCCTTGCTGATGGAAGGAGGTTTGCACTCAAAATCTCACGATACATGGCCCCATTCATTCTTTCATGTACCCGGATCAGTCATCCTGGCCCCTTTGCAGAGAAACAGCCCCAAAGCATGATGTTTCCACCACCATGCTTTACAGTAGGTATGGTGTTTGATGGATGCAACTCAGTATTCTTTTTCCTCCAAACACGACAAGTTGTGTTTCTACCAAACAGTTCCAGTTTGATTTCATCAGACCATAGGACATTCTCCCAAAACTCCTCTGGATCATCCAAATGCTCTCTAGCAAACTTCAGACGGGCCCGGACATGTACAGGCTTAAGCAGTGGGACACGTCTGGCACTGCAGGATCTGAGTCCATGGTGGCGTAGTGTGTTACTTATGGTAGGCCTTGTTACATTGGTCCCAGCTCTCTGCAGTTCATTCACTAGGTCCCCCCGCGTGGTTCTGGGATTTTTGCTCACCGTTCTTGTGATCATTCTGACCCCACGGGGTGGGATTTTGCGTGGAGCACCAGATCGAGGGAGATTATCAGTGGTCTTGTATGTCTTCCATTTTCTAATTATTGCTCCCACAGTTGATTTCTTCACTCCAAGCTGGTTGGCTATTGCAGATTCAGTCTTCCCAGCCTGGTGCAGGGCTACAATTTTGTTTCTGGTGTCCTTTGACAGCTCTTTGGTCTTCACCATAGTGGAGTTTGGAGTCAGACTGTTTGAGGGTGTGCACAGGTGTCTTTTTATACTGATAACAAGTTTAAACAGGTGCCATTACTACAGGTAATGAGTGGAGGAAAGAGGAGACTCTTAAAGAAGAAGTTACAGGTCTGTGAGAGCCAGAAATCTTGATTGCTTGTTTCTGACCAAATACTTATTTTCCACCATAATATGCAAATAAAATGAAAAAAAAAACAATGTGATTTTCTGGATTTTTTTTTCTCAGTTTGTCTCCCATAGTTGAGGTCTACCTATGATATAAATTACAGACGCCTCTCATCTTTTTAAGTGGTGGAACTTGCACTATTGCTGACTGACTAAATACTTTTTTTCCCCACTGTATATACCCTGGTTCCTGTATCTTTGTTCCCGTACCTTGTCTCGTACCATTACCATGTGTGAACTCATTCCTACCTCTGTCCCTTTGTCTCCTCGTCTGTGGCTACTTTCCCTGCTGTGTCTATCCTTGGGTCCTTTCCGTCTGCCAGTGCTCCGCCCTCTTGAAGCTCTGCCTGCTCAATATTCTTGTGACTCTGCCTGTGCCCCGTACTCTTGCAGCTAAGCCTATGCTCTGCACTCTTGCGGCTCTGCCTGCTCAGTACTCTTGTGACTCTGCCTGTGCTCCGTACTGTTGCAGCTCTGCTTATGCTCCGCACTCTTGCGGCTCTGCCTGCTCAGTACTCTTGTGACTCCGCCTGTGCTCCATACTCTTGCAGCTCTGCTTATGCTCTGCACTCTTGCGGCTCTTCCTGCTCATTCTCTTGTGACTCTGCCTGTGCTCCGTACTCTCGCAGCTCTGCTTATGCTCCGCACTCTTGTGGCTCTGCCTGCTCAGTACTTTTGTGACTCTGCCTGTGCTCCGCACTCCTGCGGTTTTGCTTCGCTCTGGTTCTGCTGCTGCAGAACCTCTTGCTGCTCTACAGCTCTTCTCCGCAGTCTTGCGGTTCTCCTCTTGTGTGAACAGGTCCAAACCTGTTCCTCCATACACCATTCCTTCCTGCCTGTACTATTACCTGCACCCGCTGTGTGAACAGGACCCTACCTAATCCATACACCACTCCTGCCTGCCCTGTGTCTCAGCCGTGCCTACTTGTCTGAGTATCAGCCATGCTCATCTGCCAGTAGTGCCTGTTGCCCACACCTGTCCTAGTGTTCCTGTTCCCCAAGTGGGATCAGCAGCCACAGCCAGACACCGCCCTGGAGTGGCACCTGGCAGCTGCCTGCCTGACCTCACCATCAGATGCTCCAGTGAAAACGTCTTGTATAATTATTTTTAATATATTTGTGTTGTGCAATCATGTTTGTAACCCCTTAATCCCCGGAGTTTTTTTCGCTCCCCTTTTTCCCGGAGCCATAACTTTTTTATTTTTTACCGTCAATATGGCCACATGAGGGCTTGTTTTTGTGAGACGAGTTGTACTTTTGAACGACACCATTGGATTTGCCATGTTTTGCACTAGAAAACGGGAAAAAAATTCCAAGTGCGGTGAAATTGCAAAAAAAGTGCAATTCCACGCTTGTTTTTTGTTTGGCCTTTTTGCTAGGTTAACGAAATGCTAAAACTAACCTGCCATTATGATTCTCCAAGTCATTACAAGTTCATGGACACCAAACATGTCTAGGTTCTTTTTTATCTAAGTGGTGAAAAAATATTCCAAACTTTGTTTTAAAAAAAAAAAGGCATAATTTTCCTATACCTGTAGCGTTTCCATTTTTCGTGATCTCGGGTTGGGTGAGGGCTTATTTTTGTGTGGTGAGCTGATGTTTTTAATGACACGATTTTGGCGCAGATACATTCTTTTAATCTCACGTTATTGCATTTTAATGCAGTGTCGCAGCCACCAAAAAATGTAATTCTGGCGTTTTGACTTTTTTCTCGCTACACCATTTAGCGATCAGGTTAATTCTCTTTTTTAATTGATAGATCGGCCGATTCTGAACATAGTGATACCAAATATGTGTAGGTTTGATTTTATTTTTATTGTTTTGAAGGGGGGTGATTTGAACTTTTATTTTTTTTTTTTTTTTATATATTTAAAAACATTTTTCTTTAATTATTGGCATGCTTCAATAGTCTCCATGGGAGACTAGAAGCTGCCACAACCCAATCGGCTCTGCTACATAGAGGCGATGATCAGATCGCCTCTATATAGCAGATTTACTCACTTGCTATGAGCGCCGACCACTGGTGGCACTAACAGCAAGCCAGCAGGCCGATCACGTGACGCGGGCCATTGGGATGCGGATTTCCGGCGTGATTGCCGGAAGCGCTTGTTAAATGCCGCTGTCAGAGTTTGACAGCGGCATTTAACTGGTTCATAGAGCGGGTGGATCGCGATTCCTCCCGCAGCTATTGCGGGCACATGTCAGCTTTTCAAAACAGCTGACATGTCCCGGAAAAGATGTGGGCTCACCGCTGGAGCCCACTTCAAAGGGAGGGAGTCTGACATCGGCGTACTACTACGTCCGATGTCGGAAAGGGGTTAATCTATATATATAATTGCCTTAAATTGTCTGTCATCCACTTCCATCTGGATGTCCCCGAATCCCACAATCCACTGCGCTGACCGGAAGTACGCCGACCGCCATATTGAAATACTCAAATGATGGGTATTTGAATATGGCACCCACTGGTGGTACCAGGCCCTTCCACAGTACCACCAGTGGGACATCGCTGGGACCCCCCACTGCCGCCGGACCCCCCGACGGACCCGCCGCTGCCTGCCCACCCACCTGTGTCACAGCTGGCAGCAAAGACCTCGGTTTGTGGCCTGTGCACAGGCCCCAAGCCGTGGTCTTTCCTGGTGGCTCGCCCCGCCAGGACCCCCCGCCGGACCCGCCGCTACCTGCCCACCCACCTCTGTCACAGCCAGCAGGAAAGACCACGGCTTGCAGCCTGCCACCGCTGAACCTCCCACCACCACCGCTGCTGGCCACGCCGCCGGACCCCCCAGCCGGACCCGCTGCTACCTGCCCACCATGTACATACACACACGTACACACACACACATGTACACACATGTACACACACACACATGTACGTACACACATGTACGTACACACACATACGTACACACACATGTATGTACACACACACGTATGTACACACACGTACATATACACACATACACACACACGTACTCACACACACATACGTACACACGTATGTACACATACATGTATGTACACAGATACACGTACGTACACACACATACACACACACGTACTCACGTACTCACATACACACACGTATTCACATACACACATGTATTCACACACACACATATTCACATACACACATGTACTCACACACACACGTACTCACATACACACACACGTACTCACATACACACACATGTACACATACACACACATGTACACATGCACACACATGTACACATACACACACACATACACACACACGTATTCACATACATACACACGTATTCACGTACATACACACACGTATTCACATATACACACACACTCACATACACACACACACGTACTTACATCTCCAGCACAGGCCGCAAACCACCCTCTTTCCTGCTGGCTGTGACTGCACGAAGGTGGGTAGGCAGGCAGCTGCGGGACACACACACGTACGTAAACACACACACATGTACACACACACAAGTACTCACACACACATGTACACACACACAAGTACTCATACAAACACACCCCACACACACTTCCCTCCCGATGCGATAGCATTGTGCACACCTCTAGTTAATATATAATAAAGTTTAACCATTATATACTTATTATGGTGGATACTTTCTTTCTTTTTTGGATTTGTCTTTGTATTTTTGTATTTACATTATAGACTAATTTATCTTTACATGTGGGATTTCTTTTCTATATAGGTTTTGTTTGCATGTGATGTTTTGACCTGGTCAAATAGCTTGACCATATCCACTCTTAAGGCCCCGTCACACACAGCAATCTTGCTAGCGAGATCGCTGATTTTGTGACACCACAACGATCTCACCAGCGAGATCGCTGTGTGTGACGATGATCATCGACCGGCCCCCCTGCTGGGTATCGCTGATCGTGCACTACCATGCACGGCTGTTTTTTCATCGTTGCTTTCCCGCTGGCCAGCGCGCATCGCTGCATGTGGCAGTGGGAGCCAACGATCAGTGAGGATCCCAGCGCTCTAAGCAGGCGCTGGGAGCTGGTATCTAAGGTAAATATCGGGTTACTAAGTGACGCGCGTCATTTAGTAACCCGATGTGTACCTTAGAAACCTGCGTGCTCGCAGCTCCCGGCGCAAGCATGCAGGTTTCTAAGGTACACATCGGGTTACTAAGTGACGCTCGCCGCTTAGTAACCCGATATATACCTTAGAAACCAGCGTCGTAGCTGGTGCTGATCGCTGGTGAAGCTGCCTATTTGGCAGCTCACCAGCGATCATGTAGCGATGCACCAGCGATCCTGACAAGGTCGTATCATTGTCGGGATTGCTGGTGCATCATTTAGTGTAACGAGGCCTTTACTTTTCTTTTGGGTTGCAACCACAGATGTAGCTGTGATTACAATGCACTCAAGCGGGTTCAGTATGCTTCTAAGCACATTCTAGGAGATACAAAACAACCATCTCATATAATTCCCCTCACTGTCTCACATATCCCCCTCTGTTCAAATTTGTGGGATTTCCCCCTTCTTTTCAAATTTGTGGGGTTGAACAACTGTCACCATACAAGGTGCCCGTGACAGGGCATCTACATCCCCAGCTCAATGTTTTCTCAGAAAAACTGAAATTTTGTAAAGACAGAGACAATCTGGTGACTTGAGCATTCGTCTTCTTAGCTTTTCGCATCCAGACCAAGGGTGAATGGTCCGTTACCTAACAAAACTGTCGTCCGAACAAATAAATAATGTAGGGACTCCAAGGGCCACTTAATGACTAAGCAATCCTTCACTACTGTATAATTTTTTTTCTACCTTGCTAAGTTTCCTGCTCAAGTAGGTGACCTTGTGTTCTTCTCCAGTGACCTTCTGTGACAGAACCACTCCTAGGCCTTCCTCCAAGGCATCAATTCGTATGGTAAAGCCTTTCTTAAAGTTGGGGCTGGTGAGGACAGGTTCTCCGCACAATGCCATTTTCATGGATTGGAATGCTTTCTCAGTCTCGGAGTTCCACCAAACCAGTACTGATTTTCTTCCCTTTGAGAGATCGGTCAAGGGTGCTGATCTCCCAGTAAAATTAGGTATAAACTATTTGTAGTACCCAATGATGCAGAAGAACACTATTACCTGTTTTGTAGTAAGAGGATGGGGCCGGCCAGTTTTGAATGGCCTCAATTTTGTTTATTTGTGGTTTGATAACCCCATGACTAATCACGTACCCCAAGTACCAGGCTTCTTCGAGACCTAACGTACATTTTGTGGGAAAGAAGATGACGGCACTCCAAAAGTGAAAAAATGAAAAAAGTTTATTTTGGCAAATGAAGCCATATTAAAAACAAGAAGCCTGACACGCTTTAAGTGCGTCAAATGCACTCTTAGTCATAGGATACAAAAACATACAATGAGAAAAATATATATACAAAAAAACAATCAAAATACAACAATCATTAATTACATGTGTGCAAGGTGTGGTTGCTGAAAACTCTGAAAAGAAAAAAAACATTCTAATGAGTATAGAACAAGCCATTTTTAGAATACATACATTGTTCTGCCTTCTTCCACGTATGACGCTGTGTGGATTCCAGCATACAACTTAATCTTTCATCCACTCCCAGAAACAAGACTGTATGGGTGCTTAAGTCTATTACTTATTGGGATGATATGGACAACAATGGGAGATGATAACAGATGGTATAGTAGAACACAGTAGTAGATGAGATCAGGAGTTGTTGTATAAAGTGTGGATGATTCAGGTAAAAACTACAAAGACAGATAATACAGCATGTCAGTACTAGTGGACAGTATACAATACATGAATACTGGCAGGTAATAGCAATGCAGGGTATTATCACAACAGTAGCAATGGTACAGGATTCTGTTATCATGCATTATATAAAAGCTGAGCAGTATAACATACATAGCAGCAAAGGAGAAAGAAATATCTAACACAACTAGTGGCTGTAGATGCATAACTAGAGAATGCTTATAACAAACATGCAGTGAAATAACATCACAGGAGCTGAGCATGCATTGCAATCATCATGGAGGGCTGCATTATCGCTTCTAAGACTTATGCATAACTCATAATTGCATTATCTTACCAGAATCCGCTTGTTATAGCAATGGTTTTGCAAAGAGCTGAGCTGAGCAGGTGTCAGCTACTCCGGAGACAGCTGGATAATGGTTACATGTTGTTGACCAAGGCAAGTAGAAGGGGGTGGTTCAGAACAGTTAATCATTCAGAGAACAGAAAATTCCAACACATGAATAAAAAGGAGAAGGGCAACTTATGATACCTACTGGCTACAGCTGGAACAGCACCCAAAAATATCTAGCTGTACAGAATGGGCAGAACATACATGCAAGAAATTTAGTGTTCAGTTTTGAGATCCAAAATATTTAGTGCATAAAGAGCTTTATTTATTATTCATTACCTCTTCATATAGAATGAAAATTGTATTTCAAATACAAAAAAACAGAAATATGAGAAGAAATGTCTCTCTGATAGACAAAAAAGTATTCCATTACACCTGAAAAAAGTCAATAAATTGCTCAGGGATACATTTTTTTTATATATATTTATTACTGGATGTACATCCAATACATTGTATTCCACATATTATGCATTGAACACAATATATGACAAAATATGAAATCCAATTTAATAAAGAAGATAATAGTTTTTTAGGAACAAATGAAAAAAAAAAAAATATATTTAGTTTTTTTCTGGAACAAAATTACATTCATTGCACTGATTCCCAGCGCACTTGTAATAACCCAGAGTAAGCCTCCAAGGAAGACACTCTTAATCATAAGGTACAGAGACATGCAATGAAAATACAAACCAATCAAAATATAAAAATCATTGATTATATATATACAAAATGTAGTTGCTGAAAAATCTGGGGGAAAAAAAACTTCCGCTAATAAATATAGAACAAGTCATTTTTAGAATTCATACCTGCAGAAATTTGGTGTTCAATTTTAGAATCCAAAATGCTTCACGCATAAAAAGCATTTTTTGTTTGTAATCCCCTTGAATAGGGTGGGAAATTTTTTCAAAAGCAAAAAATCTAAAGGCGCAAGGTATTTCAGGCTGCACTCCCTTAGTGGAGGCGCCTGATTATCGCGTTTCATATGCTGTATCTAGGCCGCCTCGATGCTGCCATTTCTGTCTTGCACAGCCTGCATCTTAACCCTGTTCTTCTTTCTCTCTCCCAGAGTTGCTCCTGCCCATGTCCTCCTGGTGCCTGCTCTCCGTCTCTCCTCAGTCCAGCAACCATCTCCGCCCTTCGTCTCTCCTCAGTACAGCAACCATCTCCGCCCTCCGTCTCTCCTCAGTCCAGCAAGCATATCCACCCTCCGTCTCTCCTCTGCCCTGTTAACCCTCATCTGGTTCTTACTACCTCCATACTGCCCTCGCTTCTTTCCTGCTCTGTTCCTACCCACTACCATACTCCCAGTTTCACCTCCGCTTCTACGTTCTTTTTCCCTGAGCCGACCCCTGGTATCCGTGGTACTAGAGGTCCCTGAGCTTGCTCCCTAATGATCCCTGTATAGGGGTTGGTCGAACCTGGTGCGCTCGCTTGGGGGGAGGTTCAGTATCACGGTCCAGTGGGTCCACTCTTGGCACTCGCCGCCACCGACATAACAGCATAATCAGGCCATGGACCCCGCCGGGACCGCTGCCCAGAAGGAGATGGTATTTTTGTGAGAGAACCAGACTCGCATCATGTCTTTTATGAAGACAATGGATTCCCGGTTGTCCACCTTACAGGCTGCGGATCCCGGGAATGCCTCCCAGTGTCCTAGCCTCCAACAAGAGCTGGTCCAGCAGTGTGACACCCAGGCTCACATCCTGTCCTATATGGCCTCCGTGGATGACCGCCTGCTTTCCTTGCAGTCGGCCTCCTTGCAGGTATCCTCCCTGGCCTCGGACTCAGCGTCTGCTCCCTCACCCCGTCTTGGTAAACTGCCTCGCTATGGCAGCGACCCCAAGCTGTGCCGGGGTTTTCTCAATCAGTGTCACCTGCACTTTGAGTTGTTGCCCCAGCAGTACTCCACCGACCGGGCTAAGGTGGCAGTTATCGTGTCTCATTTGGAGGGTTAGGCTCTCTCCAGGGTGAATCCTCTTTGAGAACGAGATGACCCCATTGTGTCCAGTATTGTGACCTTTCTGGACACCTTCCGAAGGGTCTTTGACAAGTCTGGCTGGCTCGCCTCCACCAATGAGTCTCTTTTTAGCCTTCACCAGGGCACTCTCACGGTAGGACAATATGCCATACACTTCCGCACCTTGTCCTCTGAGCTGGGATGGAACAACGAGGCCTTGGTAGGGGCCTTTTGGCGAGGACTGTCCAGCAAGATAAAGGACGAGCTCGCTGGATGGGATACCCCGACCACCCTGGAAGACCTCATTTATTCGGTCGTCCATGACAGCACCACCTGAGAGAGGGGATCCGCCCTTCAGGAACAGGAAACCTACAGATACAAAAGGGCGGCACCTCTCCCACGCATCAGTTGGTTTCCTGTTCCTAGAGGACAGGACTTCCTACAGATCGTCTGTCATGGATCATCGAGGATTCCAAGGCAGGCTGACCGACCCAGGTAGCGGGGGGTTCTCCTACCTCGGTCAGCGCGGGGTCCCTGGAAGCGCCATGGTGGGGCCGGGTAGGTCGCCACCGCAGTGGACGGAGCAGGTGGAGCAAGGGGTCCAGTGGACAGCCGTCTCCAGAGTGCCAGCACCAGGTATGTATGCCCCGGGCCCCTCCTGGTGCGTTCCCCCTGGGGTCCGGTCCTCTCCTCGTCCGGGCCGTCATTGGCGCCCGGTCGGCGGGCGTGGGGCGGCGCACGTGGGGGCTGGGGACATTCCGGCCCGGGGGCGCCGTGCCAGCTCCTTTCCACGCGCTCCCGCGGTCTCAGGTGAGCGGCGGGGGTGACGCGGCGGAAGGGGCAGGGCCGGGAATGCCGAAACCGGAAGTCGGGTGCCGGCCGGCTTCCGGTGTGCGCCGCAGATGCGCGCCTGTCCTGGGTCGCGGGCGGCGGCCGGAGTGGGGGGGCCGGGGCACGGGGAGGTCGCGGGAGGGTCCCGGATGGGAGGTGCCACGGCCAGAATCCTGCTGACCCGGACATCAGGAGGCCTTATAAGGCAGGCGGGGATGCTGCTGGGGTGCTTCCGAAGGCCCAGCGATGGATATGACGGAAGCCCCCATAGACCAGCAGGACGAAGCGCAGGAGCGCCCGCAGAAACAGGCCACAGCAAAGCCTCATAAGAGTGGCCAGCAAAAAAAGCAAAGACAAACGAGCGGACAGAGCCGCGGAAGTTCCTCCAGACTAAAGGATCCCCCTGCCTCCCTCCGTGATCCGGGGACGAAAGCTACGGGAAAACAGAAGCACAGGGAATGTGCCCTCTGTAGTTGCCCCTTACCAGATGGCCACCCTAAAAAGTTATGTCAGCCTTGCGTGCGACAGACAGTAGGGGTTGGTAGGGAACGATAGCCCATGGGTAGATTGACTGGCCCTTACACTCTCCCCCGTTTATACAGGTAGCGGAGGAGACGCCTGACTTCACTACAAGCCTGAGGGAGATAATCAGGACAGAGATGAAAGCCCTATCTCAAGGGGAATCTTCTAGGAGAAGAGAGGCTAGTTTTTCAGGCTCGGAGTCCTCGGTCACCTAGGAAAGACGATAACTTCTCAGACTCCCCGGCCTCCTCTTCATCTTCTTCGGATGAAGACTCTAGCTGGTTCTGCTTCCCCTTAGACCAAATGGATAGGCTAGTCAAAGCAATAAGGTCCACCATGGGGGTAGCAGACACAAAGCCGGAACTCTCAGCACAGGACATGATGTTCGGGGGTCTAGATCCCAGGAAGCGCAGAGCTTTTCCATTAAATGATGAAGTCCAGAGTCTGATAGTTAGAGAATGGAAGAGGCCTGAAAAAAGGGGCACCTTGCCACCAGCCTTCAAGTGGAGGTACCTTTTTGATGACCCAGTGGTAAGCAGATGGGATAAGGCCCGAAGCTGGACACGGCAGTAACCAAAGCCACCAAAAAATCCTCCATAACTTTTGATGACATGGCCTCCTTAAAAGATCCGCTGGATAAAAAAGCGGATTCTTTTCTAAAGGGAACATGGGAGATGTCAGCGGGCGCCCTAAGACCAGCGATAGCTGCCACATGTACAGCCAGATCCATGATGGTCTGGCTAGATCAACTGGATTCTCAGCTGAAAGACGGAGCCTCGAGAGCATCCATTCGTAAATCTCTGCCGATCATCCAGAATGCCGCTGCTTTTTTAGCCGATGATTCGGCGGACTCTGCAAGGATGGCGGCTAGAACCGCGGGATTGTCTAATGCAGCTCGAAGGGCGCTCTGGTTAAAATGCTGGCCGGGAGATATTCAGGGCAGATCCCGACTCTGTTCCATCCCATGTGAGGGGAAATATCTATTCGGCCCCGTCCTGGACGAACTATTAGAAAAAGCTGGGAATGATAAAAAGGGAGGGAGGTCCAGCACGCGACACTAAAAAGCCGCCCCAATGACTAGTTGCCCCGGTAGGAGGGAGACTAGCTGCCTTCTACCCAGGCTGGTCGCTGATCTCTAATAGCAACTGGATACTGGGGATAATAGCTGCGGGACTACGACTAGAATTCTCCTGAGTTCCCCAAGATCGATTTAAGGTCACCCCACTCAGGTATTCCACATCAGAAAAAGCTGCCCTGGAGGCCGAGGTTCGTGACCTATGCGACAAGAAGGTCCTAACAGAGGTTCCAGAGGGAGAAAGGGGGAAAGGTTTCTACTCCCCTCTGTTCCTGGTCCGCAAGCCAGACAGCTCCTTTAGGACTATAATAAATCTTAAGGCCCTCAACGAGTTTCAAGTCATACGTCCATTCAAAATGGAAACAATCAATTCAACAATAAAATTGCTGTTTCAAAACTGCTTTATGGTGGTTTTAGATTTAAAAGACGCCTACTACCATATACCCATTCATGCAGCTCATCAGCGTTTCCTCAGAGTGGCGGTTCAGTTAGATGGGTCAGTTCGGCATTTCCAATATGCGGCCCTTCCCTTTGGGGTGGCAGTCGCTCCCCGGGTGTTTACTAAAGTGGTAGCGGAAGTAATGGCCCATCAACGTGAATCAGACATTCTAGTAGTCCCCTATTTGGAGGACTTCCTTATTGTAGGCAAAACGGCGGATCATTGTTTGGAACAGCTACAGAGGCCAATGCCTCCCCTAGAGCGGTTAGGATGGTTGCTGAACATCAAAAAATCTCGGTTACAGCCGATGAGAGTCCAGCAATTCTTAGGCCTAATCCTTGATTCTGAGAAACAGGAATGCCATCTGCCTCGTTCGCCTACACCACCAGGTCCTGAATGCTTCCAAAAACCCCACCATGTCCCTCAGGAAAGCCATGTCCCTTCTAGGTTCTCTCTCATCCTGTATCCTGGCAGTCCAGTGGGCCCATTTTCACGCAAGAAAACTACAGGGCGAAGATTTATTACATCAGAGTCCTTGGGGGTTACTTGGAGGGTCAGCTAACCTTGTCCCGAAACACAAGGGAGAACCTAGAGTGGTGGCTAGACAAGGATAATTTATCCAGAGGGGTACCCTGGGAGTATAACATAACCCGCATAGTCACCACGGATGCTAGCCCTTCCGGTTGGGGGGCTCATATGGGTGAGATTCTGGTCCAGGGTCTATGGGAGCATCATCAGATGGAAATGTCGTCTGACCTGAAAGAATTGACAGCAGTGGAGCAGGCAGCTAAAAAGCTCCTTGTGTATCTACAGGGCCATCACGTATGAGTTTTCTCCGACAATCAGGTCACCGTGGCTTATATCAACCACCAAGGCGGAACCCGTTACAAGCCTCTGATGAATGTGGCAGAGCGTTTGTTCCATCTAGCAGAGCAGCATTTTCTATCTTTGACAGCTCTACATATAAAAGGGAAAGAAAACATCACGGCAGACTTCTTAAGCCACAATCTGCTAAAGCAAGGAGAATGGTCCCTAAAAACCTCTGTCTTCAACCTGATTGTACAAAAATGGGGACAACCAGAGGTGGATCTCTTCGCCACCAAAGAAAACAGGAAATTAAGACTATTCTGCTCCCTAAATCCCAGAGAAAATCCTCTGGCGGTAGATGCCTTTCTGATAAAGTGGGACTTCAGGCTAGCCTATGCCTTCCCTCCCCTATCTCTACTACCCCTGGTGATGAGGAAAATCAGAAAAGACAGAGCAAGGGTTATAGTTATCGCTCCATTTTGGCCCAGGAGGGCATGGTTCTCATGCCTCAGGACCATGTCGGTGTCTGATCCTTGGGTTCTTCCGGACATCCCGGATCTCCTATCCCAGGGCCCAATTTTCCATCCTCAGGTGGCTGGCCTACATCTGATGGCGTGGAGTTTGAACGGTCACTGCTAAAAGATAAAGGTTCCTCCCCAGACCTGATTAACACCCTACTTAAAAGTAGAAAAATCATTACTACCAAAATTTACGTCAGAATTTGGAAAAAAATTCCTTCAGAACTCAGGAGTAGTCGCTGGGGATTCAGCGCCTATAATTCAAATCTTAGAGTTTCTACAGAAAGGTCTGGACATGGGGCTTTCCACCAGTACCCTTAAAGTACAAGTATCAGCCTTGGGGGCCCTCTTTAGCTGCAACATCGCGGGTAATTACTGGGTCAGTAGATTCATTAAGGCAGCAGGTAGATCCAGGCCAGTAGTGAAGGACAGATTCATGACGTGGGACTTGAACCTAGTCCTCACAGCTATGACGGAAGCTTCATTTGAACCTATCTCATCAGCTTCCATAAAAATCCTGTCCCTCAAAATAGCCTTCCTGGTAGCTCTGACGTCAGCTCGTAGAGTAAGCGACATCCAGGCATTATCTAGGCGTCCTCCTTATAAACAGTTTAAAGACGATAGGGTAATACTTAGGCCTGATCCAGCGTACTTACCCAAGGTAGTTTCTAGCTTTCATAGGACACAGGAAATAGTCCTTCCATCCTTCCTCCCTAATCCAGCTAACGAAAAGGAAGAGAAACTACACACCCTAGATGTTAGGAGATGCCTCATAGAATATCAGGCAGTTACCGATCCCTGGAAGAAAGATAATGCCTTGTTTGTCTCCCATCAAGGCCCTAGGAAAGGTTTTAGAGCGTCAAAAAATACACTTGCCAGGTGGATTAGAGCGGCAATTTCAATAGCATACACCTCAAAAGGCAGGTCGGCACCTGGGAAGCTGAGGGCACATTCCACCAGAGCCATGGCGGCCTCGTGGGCTGAGAGATCGGAAGTCTCCATTGACCAGATATGTAAGGCGGCTACTTGGTCCTCTCCGAGCACCTTTTATAGTCATTATAGGCTAGATCTGGGTGCTTCCGCAGACCTCTCCTTTGGTGTAAGGGTACTGCAGGCTGTAGTCCCTCCCTAAAGTAGTTATTACTCTCTGTAATTCTCTCAGGTGGTGCTGTCATGGACGACCGAATAAAGTCTTAGTTACTCACCGGTTAACAGTATTTTTCGGAGTCCATGACAGCACCCGTATATTCCCTCCCTTTAGTTTAATTTGGGTGTGCACTTCTTCCCCTTGTATATGTCCACTGGTGATAAATAATTAGATAATAATAGTACTGTACATAAATCATGCATTAACCTTGGAGGTCCTCTTGTGCTCTGTAATCCAACTGATGAGTGGGAGAGGTGCCGCCATTTTGTATCTGTAGGTTTCCTGTTCCTGAAGGGCAGATCCCCTCTCTCAGGTGGTGCTGTCATGGACTCTCTCTTGCCACGCATATTGATTTGCGCTTTCAGGAGAGCACTCAAGAGTCTGTCAGGGAGAGGAGATTGTCACGCTTGCGTCTTGGCAGATTGGTGCGAACCGGGGGGTTGTGGCCCCACTGTGCCACAAACCAGACTACCCTGGAAGGGGCATGACTACGACAGCTACCTCGGCCTTCACTGGAGCCTCTGATGGTGAGGTCAGGCTTGTGCGGCAGATAGCTGTCGAGTGCCACTCCAGGGTGGTGTCTGACTGTGGCTGCTGATCCCACTCGGGGACAAGTCACTTGGACAGAAGCTACAGACAAGCAGGCAGGTAGGCACGGCAAGCACAGCTCAGCCACAGGGCAAGCAGGTGTGGCTTGGAGACACAGGGCAAGCAGGCGTGGCTTGATGACACTGAGCAAGCATGCACAGCTTGGAGATACTGGGCAAGCAGGCACGGCTTGGAGACACTGGGCAAGCAGGCACGGCTTGGAGACACTGGGCAAGAAGGCACAGCTTAGAGACACTGGGCAAGCAGTCACGGCTTGGAGACACTGGGCAAGCAGATGTGGTGCACGAAGGAATAGGTAGGGATCTGTTCACACAACAGAAGCGGGTACTGGCTGGAAAGAATGGAATATGATGGGACAGGTTTGTACCTGTTCACACGGGAGGAGCAGGAATGGATACAGGCAGGAGTGCAGAGTAGGCGGAGCCACAGGAGTGCGGAGTAGGCGGAGCCGCAAGAGTGCACAGTAGGCGGAGTCGCAAGAGTGCGGAGTAGGCAGAGCCGCAAGAGTGGAGAGTAGGCGGAGCCGCAAGAGTGCGGAGTGATACTGCAGCTAGAGGTTCTGCAGCGACAGTAGGAGCGGAGCAAAGCTGAACCACAAGGTCTGTGGAGAGAAGCTGCAGTAAGAGGTTCTGCAGCAGCAGAGCAAAGCTGAACCACAAGGTTTGTGGAGAGAAGCTGCAGCAAGAGGTTCTGCAGCAGCAGAGCAAAGCTGAATGGGTGCAGAGCAGAGACAGAGCTTGCAAAGGTGCAGAGCAAAGACAGAGCTTGAAAAGGTGCAGAGCACAGACAGAGCTTACAAAGGTGCAGAACACAGACAGAGCTTGCAAAGGTGCAGAGCACAGACAGAGCTTGCAATGGTGCAGAGCACAGACAGAGCTTGCAAGGGTGCAGAGCACAGACAGAGCCTGCAGAGGTGCAGAGCACAGACAGAGCTTGCAAGGGTGCAGAGCACAGACAGAGCCTGCAGAGGTGCAGCGCACAGACAGGGAGGACACAAGCAAAGACACAGCAGGGAAGGAAGACACAGACAAGGAGACAAGGAGACTAAGGTAGGACAGAGTTCAGACAAGGTACAGGGACAACGACTCAAGGACCAGGCTATACTGCCACCTGGTGGGCAGACGGAGGTACCAAGCAAGACAAGGACAAGAGCAATAGCACAGAGACCAGGATATACAGCCTCCTGGAGGGCAGACAAGGAACACAAAGCAAGGCTGGAAGTATTCCTCCAGAGAAGGAGATACACAGAACAGGGCCTGGCTTCCTCAGCAGCAAGGCACTAACTGAGTTTTGACATTGCACAGGCAAGGGTTAGTGGGTGTGGCGGCCCTATATAGTAAAGGGCTCCAAGTGATTGGTCAGGGGCATATTAGACAGGTGCTCCCTGACTACATAAGAACCAGAGAGTTCTGGCGCCGCCCCCCTATACACATAGCCAGGAAGCATGCAGGAGAGCAAAGGCACAGAGCAAAGAGCATAGGACTGGCAACAAACAGAATTCACAGCATGACCCGGAGCAGTGAGTAAGTTGGTGTGCGGGGGATGGGAGGCCATGCAGTGATGCCAGCAGGGTTGTTACAGAGACCTTTTAGGCCCACGTCTTCTTCTGTTCACAGACCATTCAGCCCTCAGGCTCCCCCGGCAGTTCTACACCAGAGCCTATGCAGGTAGACCGGATTAAGATGGCAACAATGCTGAAGAGAGAGGTTAGCACAGGGCCTGTGCATATACTGTGATCTTGTCCAGAGAGGCCAGGAAACGCCTCCACCTAGGTCAGGTAAGAGAGGCATCCCAGGTGTGCCAGATTCATCTCCTCCGCTTACTCTTTTTGTTTTGATTGTCCAGGGTCTGAGGCGTGGGTCTGAGGTTTCATAAGTGGATTCGGGGGTGGCAGGCAACTTTATTCGGCTCAAGGAGGTGAAGAAATATCAGATTCCCGTGATCTCCTTTAAGTGCCCTCGTATGATTGCGTCCGTGGATGGTAGACCCCTATAAAAGTCTGTCTCTATGGTTACTGGGACCCTGCATCAAGAGAAGATTTCCTTTTATGTTCTGCCCAACTTGTTGCATGCATTGCTTCTCGGCCTTCCTTGGCTTCGGACACATGAGCCCGTTTTGGATTGGCGTTCCGGTGAGATTCTCTGGTGGGGGCACCCGTGTCAAGAGAGGTGCCTAGGATCTCTCCGTCCGGTGATCGTCCTTAAAACCTTTTCTGGCCCTGTGGGGTTGCCCCCCGCCTACTGGTCCTTTGCAGACGTGTTTGGTAAGAAGGAGGCTGAGATACTTCCATCCCATCTTCCATATGACTGCCCAGTCAAACTACGGCCAGGAACCACCCCGCCTAGTGGCTGAATCTACCCACTCAGGGATTGGGAGCTGTTAGCCATCAAGATGGCCCTGGAGGAGTGGTGCTATCTGCTAGAGGGGGCTATCCATCCATTTACCATCTTTACAGACCACAAGAACCTGGCATACATTCAGTCAACCCAGAGACTCAATCCCCGACAAGCCAGGTGGTCCCTGTTTTTTGCTCGCTTCGACTTTGAGTTGCATTTTCATCCTGGTCAGAAGACTGTTAAGGCAGATGCGTTATCGCGGTCTCTTCAGCCCCCAGACTTTGAAGAGGAGCCATCTCACATCATTGATCCCGGCAAAATCATCACGGTGGCTCCCGTGAGGCTAATTACCCCGCCGCCAGGTAAAACGTTTGTTCTTGAGGCTGATAGGACAAAGGTATTGTGTTGGGGATACTCCTCCAAGATCTCTGGTCATGTAGGGGTTAAGAAGACACTAAACCTCATCTCCCAGTTTTACTGGTGGCCCTCTCTTCGCCAAGACGTGGTTGACTTCACTGCCTCATGCCCCTCCTGTGCCAAGGTCAAGGTCCCCAGATGCTTACCTTCAGGGCTTTTGCTTCCGCTACCTGTCCCTTCGTCTCCATGGCAACACATTGCCTTGGACTTTAGCACGGACCTGTCCCACTCTTCCGGTTACACAACAATCCTGGTGGTAGTAGACTGGTTCTCTAAGATGGCACACTTTGTCCCGCTACAAGGACTCCCATCCACTCCTGAGTTGGCAAGGATCTTCATCCAGCATGTCATCCGACTTCATGGATTCTCGTTACACACTGTGTCTGATCGTGGAGTGCAATTTACCTCTCGATTTTGGAGAGCCTTGTGTGATCTCTTGGAAGTAAAGTTGGACTTCTCTTCTGCCTACCAACCATAAACCAACGGCCAAGTGGATCAATCAAGTGTTGGCGTCCTATCTTCGTTTCTTCACCAACTCACATCAACATGACTGGTCCTGCCTTCTCTCATGGACTGAGTTCACCTATAATAATCATCCCAACGAGTCCTCTGCTAGGTCTCCCTTTTTTGTGGTTTTTGGCATGCATCCTGGTATTCCGCTGCCAGTCTCCGACACCTCCGGAGTGCCTGCAGTCGACTCAGTGACCTTGGAATTCTCCAAAATTTGGCAAGAGACTAAGGAGGCGCTCAAGAGAGCTGGAGAACGAATGAATAGGCACGCCGACAAGAGGCGCCTGGATGCCCCAACTTATGTTCCGGGCGTGAAGGTTTGGCTTTCTTCTAAGTATATTAGATTGAAGATGCCCTCCTACAAGTTAGGACCTCGTTACATCGGCCTTTTTGACATCCTCCGGCGCATCAACAGTGTGGCCTATAAGCCGAAGTTGCCTGCCTTGCTCCACGTTCCCAATGTCTTCCACGTCTCTCTCCTGAAGCCAGTCATACTGAATCATTTCCAATTTGCAGACACGGTGGCTATTGGCCCTCATCAGTGCAAAGTATGAGAACTGATTTGGCTAGGTGAGAGGCTCTGGGCTGGGGTCTAAGCGGTAAGGTTTCTCCGTGTCCGCAAATTGAGATTCTGATTTGGCTTTAATCCTAAGTCATATTGCAAGATTTGTTAAAGGGTCGATTGTGACTTGTAGGATCGCTTCAACAGTGGTTCTCAGACAATGGGGGGACCCCAAAATACGGCATGGGGACCCTCTATTCTTGATAACCAGCCTTGCTAAATCTGACAACTGAGGGTTGCAGCCCGCAGATGTCAGTTTGCCCAGCTGGTTATCAAAAATTCAGCGGAACCCCAGGCAATTTTTTTATTTATTTATTTATAGAGCAGACGTCGGCTGTTGAATACTCCCATCAGCCGTTGTCTGCTCTTGCTGTTAACAGTTGAATGGAACTCTCAACATTGTTCCCTGCTAGAGCTGGAATACTGATGCCTAAAAATGTTCCTTTCCCTCCTTTGTCTTCCTATAGCTTGATGTTTTATTGGACATTATACTTATATTCTATGATATATTAATGTTGATATTGTCCTGTTTATTCTTCTTTTTTGTATTTTTGTCATTGAAAATGATAAAATGTTTCAATAAAAACTGAATTTTGAAAAGAAAAAAACTTTAGCAAAATGCTTCAAATACGATGTAAACAGGTCCTCTGTGTCTAAAAGACCCTATGTCCTCAACACTGAATGTTAATTCTTTTGCCTGTTCAAGTTTTGTTCCCTTCTGCGCAGAAGAAAGTTGAAAAAGTTGTGTGGATTACTTAGGAGAAGTCATCCATATCAAGACAGAGGAGGTGGTCATTTTGAGCTCAGATGAGGTGCTAAGCACATTCCAGATGCACAGGACTTAGCTGTTTTTAGCAGTCTCATAGAGAAGAAATGTGCCTGCTGGGAGTATTATAAAACATAAATACACAAAACTCAGATCACCTTCTAAGGCTTCTTTTTCTTCAAGTGAGCAAGCCCAATTTTTCTATAATTTTTACTAGTGACTAATGTTGAATAAAAAAGTATGTGCTATACATGTTTATCTCAATTATGAAGAATCTTTATGTGTATAATTTGCAGCTTTGCTTACCAAAAATATGCAAACTACATGTGACAGTCTTCGATTTTATGTAAAGACTTGACGTAACCAAATCACGATACACAGCAAATAGATGATGGCTTTATCGTATGAAGGCCAAAAACAGTGTGGGATAGTCAAGATATAGAGGATATTCAGTATATTGAGGAAAGAGGATCATGGTACCAGGAACCGGGCTCTGAATACTGAGAGCATTACAGAGTAAGAATTTGGGCTCGGAGTGATAGAAAATGACACTGAGGGAGCTTTTTATAGAATAATCACAGTTTCAAAGTTATTTTGTTCCAATAGTATTAAGGGATTGTTGTTAACAAACCAACAATAATCATTAGGATGGTCAATAGGAGGTAACATATGATAATGGTAAAATAAATGGTTTACACAGGAAACAGTATTGTTTAACACATTTTCGCCCCATTATTCAAAATTGGTGTTATGTAGGCTATGCTTATGGAAGGGTGCATCGAAGTTTGATGCGCCACATTGAATTTGAAATCCCTCTTCCACTTCTCTCTGCTCAAATTGGATTACTAGGATTAAAACATTTTTTACACTGCACTTATAATTGGGGGAGTTAAAGGTATGGGGTAAATACCCTAGACAAGTTCACTTTAAATGATTAAAAAATCTTTTGAATTTAAATTGCGCAAGGATGATATATTGACAGTGGCATGTAAAATAGAGTACATTCTATTCTAACTACAGTCTTATAGATTCTTTAGAAGTAGGTTTGCCTGTATAACTTTATTTTGCAATTTTTCATTGTTGAGCAAATAAATAACACATTTACAGAAACATCACATTGCGCTTACGGCATACTCAGAATAACTCAGAATAACTAGGGTGAAACACAGTACATCGTTACTTGTTTAATCAATAACCTTTTTCCAATTGGTTTGGAAATAAACTTAATAGAAAACCTCGCTAGATTAGAATACGACATGTTAAGTAATCCACTTTGTGACCCTTATAAGGGTGTTCCCATTTGGGACATTTATTTTATATTCTGTTCATAGATGAGGGATGCACTGGTGCCACTGGCCACTTCTTCATTCCTTAAAAGCAATCCAAACGGAGCTATGGGCAGAAAGTGGGGTGCAAATACACAAGGGAACATTAAAGGAAGTAAATTTAACAATATAAGCTCAAAATGAGTCATCATATAAACTCAAAATATTAAGTAGGTGAGTGCAAGGAGTGTCACTCCGCACCAGAAAATGTCCACTGGTGACAAATGGTGTAAGAACAAGGACACAATAGAAGTCACTGAAAGAATGTCCACTAATGGCAAATGGAGACCTACAGTGAACCTCACGCAACCTTGAAGTGGAGTCACAGCAGAAGGTAAAGACAACCTCCTTATTCCTGCCTTACACTGTACCAAACTCACCTTTGTGTGCAAATTTGCATTATCTCTAGCTGTGGAGAGAGTATAATCAGCTATTTTGGTATCCTAATATATTTTTGATGCCCAGGGATCGTTAGCACCACAAGAACTCTACTTGCCCTGCACTAGGTGGTAACGTATTTAGTCGATACAGACTGCGGTATTACTCTGGCCACAACATTTGCAATTAGTGGACATTCTTTCAGTGACATCTATTGCATCCTTGTTCTTACACCATTTGTCACCAGTGGACATTTTCTGGTGCGGAGTGACACTCTTTGCACTCCCCTACTTAATATTTTGAGTTTATGTGATGACTCATTTCTGAGCTTATATTATTTAATTTACTTTCTTTACTGTTCCCTCGAAGAGTTGTGCTCAAAAGTTTACATACCCCAGCAGAATTTTTGCTTTCTTGGCCTTTTCTCTTGGCCTTTAGTCAGAGAATATAAATGATAACACCAAAACTTTTTCTTCACTCATGGTCAGTGGTTGAGTGAAGCCATTTATTGTCAAACTACTGTGTTTTATCTTTTTAAATCATAATGACAACCCAAAACATTCAAATGACCCTGATCAAAAATTCACATAGTCCATTCCATAATACCATGTATTGCCCCCTCTAACATCAATGACAGCTTGAATTCTTTTGTGGTAGTTGTGGATGAGGTTCTTTATTTTTTCAGATGGTAAAGCTGCCCACTCTTCCTGGCAAAAAGCATCCAGTTCCTGTAAATTCATGGGCTGTATAGCATGAACTGCGCGCTTGAGATCTCCCCAGAGTGACACAATGATATTGAGGTCAGGAGACTGAGATGGCCACTCCAGAACCTTCACTTTGTTCTGCTGTAGCCAATGACAGGTCGACTTGGCCTTGTGCTTTGGATTGTTGTCATGTTGGAACATCCAAGTACGTTCCATGTGCATAGATAGCAAAAATTCTGTGGGGGTATGTAAACTTTTGAGCACAACTATGCCATTTGGATTGTTTTTATATTATACATTCATTTTCCCAGGCAACAGGTGGTAGTTGATCACCAAACTATCAGCTTAGTGGTTATTACAGTGTCTAGCACCAGTGCTATATTTACTTTACACTTCTTCATTCTAAAGTTCATCTTCATTCTAAAGTTGGATTGAGGTTCCAGGACCATAAGTCTAGGGCTACACTGCAAAATGTGTCACACAATAGTGGTTCTCAGACATATTGGGCAATCAAAAACATTTGTTCAACTTATTTGCTACTCACTGTCTAGTGACTATTTTTCATTTGCATTTTTGCTGTGAGAAAAATACAACAAAAAACAGCAACTCTGAGCAATTAAAAGGGTTGAAAAAATGATGTATCATTCTCAAAATGTTACAAAAGTATATATGTATACAGTGCCAGTCAAAAGTTTGGACACACCTATTCATACAATTTTTTTCCTTGTTCTTATTGGAATGTGAACATTGTAGAGTCTATCTGAAAGCAGAAAAAGCAAGAGATAACAGTTATTTGCAAAATAATAGCAGTGTGTTTAAAACAACTGAGAAAAAGCTCAATCCTCATAATAGCATTTATTTCCATATACCCAAAGGCACTGGCAGCACTGAACACTGAATTCCAAATTAAAACACAAACACAATTTTCAAAATTTTAACTGAAAATGGAGAAAAAGGACTAATCAGCTGTTCAAAAAAAAAAAACACTGTCTTCAGTTTCACTTACAAACTCGGATATTTACAGTATAAACTGAAATTTGTTTAGTGACTTAGCTTTTCTGTTAATCGCAGAACTAATATTTAGTTTTTTAAACTTTATTTTTGATAACTGCTTTACATCTGTGTGGCATGGAGTTACCATATTTTTCGGACTATAAGACGCACCAGACCATAAGACTCACCCCAAATTTTGGGGTGAAAATAGCAGAAAAAAAGATTTTTATAAGATGGGGGTCCATCTTATTGTCTGAATTTAAGGTATCTTACCTGAGGGCTGGCGGTTGTACAGCAGGGTCACAGGAGGCATGGTCCCTTCCTCAGGATAAGTCAGGTCCGGTGTTGGCGGTGCTGATGTTCAGTGTGGGCTGTGGGGAGTGCATCTTAGCAGGGTCATTTCCTGCTAAGGTGGGCGACGTCGTGGCCTGGTGTCCATGGGGAGTTAAGGCAGTGGTGTGGCGGCGGCAGAGGTGCAATGATGCTGAGGCGCGGTGGGCGGTACGGCGTGCACCAGAGTAGGGTTCCTTCCTCAGGTGAGGTGACGCTGTGGCCCACTGTCCAAGGTGAGCAGCAGAGCTGGGTTAATCATCGGTACCTCGGTGGCGGCAGCCATCTTCCTGAGGCCATGCATGCGCAAATTGAGTACTCTGCTTCCTGGGGCTTCAGGAAAATGGCCATGGGAGGCAGCGCAGGCGCAGATGGAGATCGCGGTGGCCATTTTAATTAAACCGAATGAAGCCTAAATCAGCGAAATCGGCGAACTCAGCTTCAGGAAAATGGCCGCCACGATCTTAATCTGCGCACGCGCGACCTCCAGCGGCCATTTTCCTGGAGCCCCGGGAAGCAGAGAACTCAATCTGCGCACATGCGGCCTCAGGAAGATGGCCGCAGCCACCGAGAAACCCATGATTCACCCGGCTCTGCTCTCTGTGGACACCGGGCCGCAGCGTCACCTTACCTGAGGAAGGGACCCTGCTCAAGTGCACGTGTGGCGCCCCTGAGGCTCAGTCGCCACAGAGGTACTGAACCTTCTCCTAAGGTGTAGTGCCCCACCATCCAGGTAAGGTGGGAAATCCTTGCCACACTCCAACACCTGCAGCCCACACACAGGATAGTTCAGCAGGACCACATTGTAGCTTTAGGCTCAGGGTGTAGCAGAGCACCTTTTGTTGGATCCTGCTTCGTAACACGAGATGTGCTGGGAGGTGGGTGGAGTTCGTATAAAAGAAGGGGAAAGATAGAATTACAGTGAGTTCAGTCTGGGGTGAGTCCCAGAGGAGAGCAGGCTGACAGGAGGTCAGCCTATTGGGAGTTCAGGCGGGGGAAAGACAGTCAGGAGAGGCTGAGGACTGGTCTTAGTGGAGAGCTCCCGAGGAAAGGAATAGAAGAAGGGGTGCTGCAGCTGCCTCAATGACCTGAGCCAGCTGGCACGGGAAAGGAAAGAGAAGGAGAGACGTAGAACTGTAACCTGCATTTCCATAAGAGAGAGAAAAACAAGTACGGAACGAAGAAGAGAGAGAACAGAGAGGAGGAGTGGGTTGGATAGGAACCCTGCCTATAGGTTCTCAGCGCAAGGCCGGGGCCCGGTCCCCGAGGTTGTACGGACACTTATGGTTCTGCAGCAGACACCAGTGGAGTAGTTGGCTGTAAATGCACTACTCCCATCAAAGACTTGGGACACAACAGTAAACTGATAGAGAGCTGGGATTCAGGAGAAGGGAGTCCCCGAAGCAGGCTACAGCTGTCTGTCATACAAGTGGAGTTGTTAGAATCATCTGACAGGAGGAACTTCAGAGTGACTGAGTACTGGAGTGCTTCACACCACACACGCGCTAGGAAGGAGACTGCACAGCCCGTCTGTGAGAGAGAATCCCTGAGTTGCTTCCAGGCTAGCCTGCTCCAATACCATCTGTAATCAGGACCCTGGACTGCAGTTATCAAGTAAAGGTACAGAAATTGCACCCCGCTGTGTCGTGTCTGCTTCCTACCCTATCGGCACTGCTACATCTCCGTGCCAACCAAATCTACAATTTTGCATTCATGAACAGGATGTCGAGACCTGACAACATCGGGTTCTGTGTGCCTGAAATTTGTTGGACTTTGACTTTTTGAAAATGTGCAGAAGACCTGATTTGATAGACTGTAAAATGGACATTAAAAATGGCTGCTGGCGCAGAGAAGAAGGGCGTGAAGAGATAGTAGGTCCTAAGAAAAGCCCGCGAAGAGTATTGGGCCTGCCCTGCCTGAATTACTATGTGACAGATACATGGCCCACCCTCCGAGGGGTTCGTATACTGGCTTGGTATGGAGGCGCAGGAAGAAGACGCCGCCCCGGAAGGAGGGGCAGAAGAAGCCAGTGGCGGGAAAGGGGCCGAGGCAGGAAGAACACCAGAACGCCATCTTGGAGAGCGAGGGGAGGAGTCCTGCGTAGCGCAGGGAAGTGCATAGCCCCGGCACCATGGCTGAAGGCTCCAACCCTGACTCTGAAATGGACTTCCGCAATTAGCCGAAGAAATTATTGAACTGACTACCCGTCTGCAGCTGAGGCAGGAGGCCTTGAAGAGCCTGAGATGGCAGCGCGCCCCGGAAGGGCCTACACCTGCGGTACCCCCTCCACTGGTATCCGCCGCTGTGGCACCGGACCTTTTCTGGGCAGACCTTGCGGAGCTTGGAGCCGCTGCCATGCCATCAACGGCGTACTCTGTCCCTTCTTTACCGCTAATACTGGAGGAGTTGTATACAGCCCAGGGAGCTGAAGCGGAGGGAGAGGAGCCCCCGTCTGGACCTGGCGCGGCTGCGCAGGTCCCGTCAATGACCCCTGCAGAACCGCAACCACCGTTGGCTCCACCGCCATCCCCGGTATCTCACCGGGCGGCCCCTGCTACCACCACACCTGCATCGGAGCAGAGACCGCACCGCCGGGAACTCCCAGGTATATATCCCAGCCTTCCTAATGGGTTGATGGGGAGAAGGAGGAGGACCCTACTGCTGGGGGTAAGGTTGGAACCAGTGCGCCCGATCCGACACCTACAGGCCAGAGGCAGGTCTGGATCATTTTGGGATGGTGATCTTGGGATTCCTTCACTGCCAAGCCCCCGGGTAGCTGCCTGTCAGGACCAACAGGCTGCGGAGACCCTGGGAGCTAGACCTCGCACTAGAAATGCGGAACCACTGATTGCCACAGAACAGTTGATGGGCATTGAGATACACCATGGGTTCCCTCTGCCACAACTTCAAAGCTCTATCACCAGTACTCAATATCAAGATGAGGATATCACGTATGGTAGCAGTCCCAGTTCGGTTTCCAGAACCCCAGGAGGGGACCACCATTAAAAGATTTTTCCTTTTCAATCTCGTTACCCAGGAGGGTTTGTTGCACAAGTTGTGCCTTTTCGTTCATTATGTTGCCTAGTTTTTGATTGACAGCGTTATTTTTGAAATGGAACTGAGGAGATCATAGACGCTGATTGATCCAAAACTTTAATGTAAATAGTTTGCACCTCTTTAGGTGCCCTTTCTTGGTTTTACATACAGAGACACTTTGTGAAGATGATTCTTTCTGCATGGACACTTTTCGAAGAATGATGTCTACCTCAAAGGACACTTCAAGAGATCCCAGCTGGGAGCAGTGTCCAGCACTTACAAGACTATTTGCAATGTTTTATCGAAAAAGTATTTGATAATGTTTTTTATGAGAATGTTGATAATTAAGAAATGGCTTTTGTATAGTGAGAATTAGGAATGTCTGATATAGAGATGAGCAATGTGAATAAGGAATTGATAGAGACAGGTGACAGACCAGGTATTTGAGGTCAGTGTCTTGCGTCTAGTAGAATGAGAGAAAAATGAGAGTAACCTGACAGAATAAGAGAAAAGTAATAAAGAAATGTGTTACAGAGAATTGCACTTTGAAAGTAAGAATTGCTCTTGGAATTGAGAAATAATTGCACTGTTTGACATAGAATTTTAGATAGGATTGTTGGTAACGTTCAAGAAGAGTACCTCCTATACTAGGAAGTTTAGAATAAGAAAAGTTTATTATGCATTATAAAAATTTTGTATGTTTCTTTGCTGTATGCTTTGTTTCCTTGCAGCCCGCGGACGTGCTGTGTTTAACGGGGGGGTATGTGGCGCCCCTGAGGCTCAGTCGCCACAGAGGTACTGCACCTTCTCCTAAGGTGTAGTGCCCCACCATCCAGGTAAGGTGGGAACTCCTTGCCACACTCCAACACCTGCAGCCCACACACAGGATAGTTCAGCAGGACCACATTGTAACTTTAGGCTCAGGGTGTCGCAGAGCACCTTTCGTGGGGTCCTGCTTCGTAACACGAGATGTGCTGGGAGGTGGGTGTAGTATAAAAGAAGGGGAAAGATAGAATTACAGTGAGTTCAGTCTGGGGTGAGTCCCAGAGGAGAGCAGGCTGACAGGAGGTCAGCCTGTTGGGAGTTCAGGCGGGGGAAAGACACTCAGTCAGGAGAGGCTGAGGACTGGTCTTAGTGGAGAGCTCCTGAGGAAAGGAATAGAAGAAGGGGTGCTGCAGCTGCCTCAGTGACCTGAGCCAGCTGGCACGGGAAAGGAAAGAGAAGGAGAGACGTAGAACTGTAACCTGCATTTCCATAAGAGAGAGAAAGACAAGTACGGAACGAAGAAGAGAGAGAACAGAGAGGAGGAGTGGGTTGGCTAGGAACCCTGCCTATAGGTTCTCAGCGCAAGGCCGGGGCCCGGTCCCCGAGGTTGTACGGACACTTATGGTTCTGCAGCAGACACCGGTGGAGTAGTTGGCTGTAAATGCACTATTCCCATCAAAGACTTGGGACACAACAGCAAACTGATAGAGAGCCGGGATTCAGGAGAAGGGAGTCCCCGAAGCAGGCTACAGCTGTCTGTCATACAAGTGGAGTTGTTAGAAACATCTGACAGGAGGAACTTCAGAGAACCACGGTACTGGAGCTCTTCATACTAAAAGGCGCAATAGAGGAGTCGTTCAGGAAGGCACATGTTGGTGGGGTGCTGGTGGGGAGAGTCCTATCTTTCCTGGAGGTTGGCTGGGCCTCTGCCCCGGAGGACACGGTACCGAAGCAGGCACCTGTGTGCATTACGAACTGTGAGTAAAGCTTTGAAACTGCAAGCTCTGGTGTCCTCCATTCATTCCCGCATCAGCACCGTTACGTTTGGGTATCAACATCTACACCATTCGGTGCCCCTACTCCTCCATCGCACCTATCCACTGCCCTGGGGTTACAGCTTCACCTGTGGAGAGCTACACTATCTAAGCTGCGACACACCATCAGCCCCAGAGGATCTGCACGCAGCGTTGGCTAACATCTTACTTGCCAAACACCACAGGTGGCGTCATGAACTTTCCTTATAAACTACATTACAAACATCACCGCCATTGATATTGGGCGCCCAGGGCCACGGACCGGGTCACCACTGCTGTGACACACCATCCCCCTGACACCGGCCCGGTACCGAGTACACCACAGCCCTGGGTGAAGCCTGGGAGGGCGACCCACACGCCATACCGCCTACTGCACCTCAGCATCACTGCACTTCGGCTGCCGCCACACCACACCACTGCCGCAACCCCCCGGTAAGCCTGCATTCGCACTCTAAAACGCACCCCCCATTTTCCTCACAATTTTTTTGGGGGAAAAGTGCGCCTTATAGTCCAAAAAATACAGTAACTAACATCTGACACTTGCGAACAGATATTCGTGCCCAAGCTGACTGGACTACATTCCACAGGTCTTTTGCAGTCTTAGGTTTTGTATCAAAACCAGCATTTTTTATGTCACTCCACAAATCCTCAAACAGTTTGAGGTCTGGGGATTGGACTGGCCACTTCATAACATCAATCTTGTTGATCTGGAACCAGGATGTTGCTTGCTTGCTGGTGCGTTTAGTGTTGGTGTCCTGCTGAAACACCCATTTCAAGGGTATTTCTTCTTCAGCATAAGGTAACATGACCTCTTCCAGTTTCTTGATATATTCAAAATGGTCCATGGTGCCTGGTATGCAATAAATCGGCTCAACTCCATAGTATGAGCAACATACCAAAATCATTCTGCTTGCACCTCTATGTTTTATTGTCTTGTATTGTGGCTTGAATTCAGCATTTATTGGTCGTTTCACAAACTTTCTGCGGCCTTTAGACCCAATAAAAATAATCTTGCTCTCAGCTGTCCATAGAATGTTGCGCAACTTCTCTTTAAGCCAGCTAATGTGTTCTTTGGCAAACTGTAACCTTTTCCACACAAATATTTTTTATAAGCAATGGTATTTTACAAGGGTTTCATGCAAATAGTTTTGCTTCATGTAGGCGTCTTCTCATGGTTGCAGGACTCACAGATAACTGAAGATCTTCTTTGATCTCCCTGGAGCTGATCATTGAATGCTCCTTTACCATTCTTGTGATTCTATGTGATCTATGCAGATGGTAGTATTTATTTTTCTAACACGTGTTTCGATGGTTTTTTCTTTTGCCATTTTGAAGCATTGGAAATCTTTTTAGCTAAGCAGCCAATTATGTTCTGCACTTCTTTATGTCTTCCCTTATCCTATCAAGTTGTTGAGGAAAGTTCTTTCTCTTTTGGTACAATAAATTAAAAAAACATGGGACATGCACAAGAATGAACAGGTCAGTAAGACAATGTTCACACCACCCAAAGACTGAGACACAGAAAAAACACACAGCATGACAAATGTGCATGAATACTCTGTTGTAAAATATATCTAACAATAAGCAGCAAGTGCTGGTAAAAGATGATAACAAAAACAGGGTATTTAGATGATATGTTTTTTGCAAAAAATGTATACGAAGCCACTCCACCACGTCACAGTATACCCTTCTCGGAGAAGTCCTATCTAATGTATTCAATCCTGATCATGTGAACAATACCTACACGAGCAGGATTCAGAAAGGCGCTGACCGGTATGGGCACGCTGGACAAAATGGCTCTTCATGTGCAAGTCCCACAAGAGAGAGGCGGGGATCTCCCAAAGCTTGCATGAGCAAGAAATTAATAAATTAAAAATACATGGGACATGCACAAGAATGAACAGGTCAGTAAGACAATGTTCACACTGTCATGATCCAGGTTGGATCTGACAGATTAAATGTTCAAGTAACCTTTTTTTTTCCTTTAGCTGTGCTAAAGGTGGTTTTGCCCCCGGTGGCCATTAGGATTATTGCACTGTGGTGTGGTTTGTTCTAAGTTTTCCCCCCGATGGTGGTGAGCGTCATTGCACTCTGTTTCTTTAGTTTAGTGCACATGATTAGGATACAGGTGTGATTGCTGGCTCTGCTATAAAAGAGTCTCAAGTGTTGCAATCAGCTTTGATATTATTGTTTGGGCTTTTCCAACCATGCTGGGTGAAGGAAGCAGCTGAGGAGAGTCCAGGACAGCTCGGTCAGAGTCCTGGAGTGGCAGCTATGATGTGAGCGAGGAGTTCATGTAAAGCATGGTGAAGTGGCAACTATGGTGTCAGCGAGGAGTTCGTGTAAAGCATGGTGGAGTGGCAGCTATGGTGTCAGTGAAGAATTCTTGCAAAGCTTGGTGGAGTGGCAGCTATGGTGTAGTGCTGCACTCAGTTGCTGGACTCTTTTGCTGGAAGCTGCACTCAGATGCTGGACTCGGTTGCTGAAAGCTGGACTCCAAATCCTGGACTCTTTTGCTGGAAAGCTGGACTCATATGCTGGATTCTGTTTCTGGACAGCTGCACGCAGGTGGTGGACTCTGTTTGCTCCAAGGTTGCACTGTGGTGTTGGATCTGGTGGGAGGAAAAGATGCATGCAGGTGGTGGGCTCTGTTCCTGGGAGTGTAAGCAACAGAGCAAAGCTAAGTGGTGTTTCCCTGTTTGTCACTTTTCCTCATGTTGGTGTTAGTGCAGCAGTGGAGCCAGTGCCTGCGCCACCCAGCTCCCTAGCAAGGGATAGGTGTAGGGTGTGCTAGGGCGATAGGTTCGTGATCGGCGACAGGTGAGGAGCCTGTATAGGGAACGTTAGGAGTGTTAGGGACACTGACTCAGGGGAGTGCAGGAGGTCTCCACATCCCCCGTTCCCTATCACAGGGCCCACCATTGTAAATGTTTCCCTATCCCCAGTGTCTGGCTATATTAGTTACCGGCCTGCGGGCCACGTCACACTGGACAATTACACGTGCTGTGTCCTGTTGTATTAGTTACCGGCCTGCTGGCCGTGTCACACAGGACAGGGCACGTGACACACACTACCCAAAGACTGAGTCACAGAAAAAACACACAGCGTGACAAACATGCATGAATACTCTGTTATAAAATATATGTAACAATAAGCAGCGAGTGCTGGTAAAAGATGATAACAAAAACAGGGTATTTAGTTGATACGTTTTTTGCAAAAAAAATGTATACAAAGCCACTCCACCATGTCACGGTATACCCTTCTCAGAGCAGTCCTATCTAATGTATTCAAACCTGATCATGTGAACAATACCTACACGAGCAGGATTCAGAAAGGCGCTGCCCGGTTTGGGCACGCTGGGCAAAATGGCTCTTCATGTGTAAGTCCTACAAGAGAGAGGCGGGGATCTCCCAAAGCTTGCATGAGCAAGAAATTAATAAATTAAAAACACATGTGACATGCACAAGAATGAACAGGTCAGTAAGACAATGTTCACACCACCCAAAGACTGAGACACAGAAAAAACACACAGCATGACAAAAGTGCATGAATACTCTATTGTAAAATATACAGTATGTATCAATAAGGCCTCTTTCACACATCAGGTTTTCGCCGTCAGGCGCGATCCAGCACTTTTGACAAAAACTGGATCCGGCGAAATGCAATGCCGGATCCGGTTTCCCCCCCATTGACTTGCATTAGAGCCGGATCGAGCCGGATGGCCATGCGTTTCATCCGGTTTTCGCCGGATCCGGCAATGTGTCACGATCCAGCGTCTGGAAAAAACGGCTACTGTAACGTTTTTTGTCTCCGGCGAAAAAGCCGGACACGCCGGATCCGGCGTGTCCGGCTTTTTCACACAATGAAAGCCTATGAGTGCCGCAATGCGCCGGATCCGTTTTTTTTGGTCTGAGCATGCTCAGTAGCTCTACCCACAAGACATATATAAAAGCATGACAGTGGGACCCTCAGCCACACCCAACATGCCACCCAAGACAGCAACCAGGCGCAGGAGAAGGCAGGAGACCACTGCAGCAGCACCATCAGCACCACCACCACCCCAAATGGAGCAGCATGCTGAACAACGGGAGGGGAGTCCAGCAGCAGATGAGAGACGGTAATTATCAAATCCCCCATTCCTCCAAACTAGGGCCATGGAATATCAAGATATTCATTGGCCCTTTGTTTCTCTTTATTCAACAGCCACCCAAGAGATGCAGCAGCAGCAACAGTGGCAGCACTGGCAGCAGCAGTAACACCACCCACAGGCATGGAGTCTGGCCAGCAGGAAGACAGCACATCTTCTTCTGGGAGCCCTCCCTCGCATCGTCAGCATTAGACGGTAAGTTTTTATTTCCAAAATCCATCATCTCTGTAATATATGTCTATTCATTGCCTTTTATTTCAAAACAGGAATCACAAGCTGAAGAGGAGCTCCCAGAAGAAGAAGGAAGGGGTGGACAGACACCTGGAGTGGGCTCACAACTGGTAAGTTTTTTGCATCAAACGCAGAAACACAACATCACACTACACACAACACATAGAAAACAATGCCTACATCCAAACACATAAATTTTTTTCTTTTCTTCTCTAGTCTTCACAATCTGGTGCTCGGCCAAGAGGTCCTCGCAGTGCCTCCCAGGGTCGTCGGCAACAGCAACGCGGCGGTCACCAGCGTGTAAGTATAATATTTAAGTGAAATTTTGGTACACTTTTTATTTCATGTCTTAAGTGTGGTGACTAATTTTGCTATTTTTCTCTTTTACTTTAACAGCCATCACAGCGTGCTCCCGACTCAGACGGTGAGGATGGAGGAATTGATGTGGACCACCTCATCGATCTCGTCAGAGAAAGGGAGCCGCTATGGAATATGGCTGACCGCCGCCATGCTGACCTGATCGTTACCCGACGACTCTGGGAGGAAATCTGTTCGCTCCTTGTGGACCGCTGGGAGGACCTCGATGCTCGGCCCAGATTAAAGAGCGTAAGTATATACAGTATCGGTTGCTTGATGTAAACCAGTGTTTCCCGAACTCCAGTCCTCGTGGTCCAAACGGATCATGTGTTCAGGATTTCTATTTACTATGGAAATCCTGAAAACATGACCCCTGGGGACCATGAGGACTGGAGTTTGGGAAACACTGATGTTGTATACTAACCACTTTGTCCTTTCTCGTTTCAGGGGACAGAATTGTGAAGCGGTGGCGGTCTGTGAGGGATCGTTTCAAGAAGGAGTTCAATAAAGAGATGCGGGCCCCGAGTGGATCTGGAGGACGCAGGAGCAAGTACAAGTACGCACGAGCCCTGTGGTTCCTCCGGGATACAATGGTCACCAGAAGGTAAATATTACACACCACATGTGAAAAAAAATGTTTAGATGTAACAATTTTTTTTCAGCCAGGGCCATGCCATGTCACTATTTTAATTGTTTTTTTTTCTCTTTATTCCACAGCATGGTGAGCAGCACTCGGGAGCCTGCATGATTGGACCCTTCTGAGGCGATCCCTGAGGAGACCGGCACCGAGGGACACTTCGACCGCCCTGGTACATCTGCACCTTCCCAGCCTTCCCTCACATTCAACCCATCTGTCCCATCCACCAGCACAGGAGCATCGTGGCCGCCTACATTACATGAAGCTGCTGGTGAGGAGATCGTTTTCCATTTACCCCACCCTTCTGCCCCTGCCACCTCTAGTACACCTGCGGGTACTGGGCGGCAGCGGCAGAGGGGTCAGGAAAAGACTTATGCGCCAGAGTTCTTGCATCTGAATGCATGTTTCCAGAACTGTCTAAAAGTCTTGTCAGAGCAAATCTCCGCAGGCTTTCAGCAGATCAACTCCAGCATTCTGGAGGTGAAGACACTTCTGAAAACCATGCATTCAGAAGCAAGATCTTCGCCAAACCACACCTTTTTCAGGTCTGTTGTGGAGCGCATGGAAACGCTCTCTCCTACCCAGCAGATGCATGTAATGCATTCAAGCCACGGTGCTCTCCAGCACGTTACCTTCCAACCTCCTCCTCCCACCCCAGTAGTTCCTCCACCTGCACCCCCTCCAGCCACTTTCCATCCTCCCCCTCCTATTACATACCATCCACCTCCCCAGCACCAGCCACCTCCCCAGTACCAGCAACCTCCCCAGTACCAGCAACCTCCCCAGTACCAGCAACCTCCCCAGTACCAGACATCTCACCACTTCCAGCAACCTGCCCCGTACCAAACTCCTTCCCCGTACCAAACTCCTTCCCCATACAACTTGCCATCAACATCATCTGCTCCTACAGTCCCTGCCCAACCCTCCACTCCACCGCCCACCACCTCTTCTGCCTCCCACTTGTCCACCCATTCTGTAGCTTTTTCCACACTTTCACCTCTAACTGTTCCTTCCCCACCACGATCCCAGTCCTCTCTCCACACTCCCAGTGTCGAAGTGTCCCGCAGCCCCTCCAGCAGTATTTCCACCACACACTACACAGATTTATAATGTGTTTTTTAATAAAAATGCCCATTGGGTTTAAAACCTTTATTAAAAAAGTTTTTTGCACATTAAAAACATTTTACAAAAAAAAAAATATTTTAAATAAAAGTTAAATTATCGTTTCACAATGGTTGTCTGTCATTTCTTTCTGCGGCGAACTATGTTTAAAAAAAAGGTTAAATACAGGGTATTTCAAAGGTAAAAAGGTATTCAAAACCAGGTATATAACTGTGGGTAAATTTTAGCTTTTTGCCACAGTTGTGTTCCTGGTTGTGTTTGAAGCAAAGTATTTCACCTAAAAAGTTGTGTTTATTGTTGGTGATTTCCTAACAATGTACACAACTTTTGTTAAAAGGTGAAATACTTTGCATAAAACACAACCAGGTACACACCTGTGGCCTAAAGGTAAAAATAGTAAGACCATGACAAGATAGCCAACTTTGGTTGGCAAAGGTATATACTGTTGGTACAGAAGGTACACAAGTTTGGTTAAGGGAACAAATCTTTCACACTATGTCATCCTGCCAGTGTACTCTGCCTTGAGGTGACATAAAGTATAGTGCAAAATTGTCCCTCATTACTGAAACCGTCACAGAACTTCTAGTGGTAATGTCACGGTAATCTTGCAAGGTGGTTTCTTCAGAGGTGTCCTCAATGGAAATGGGTTCTTTGCAGATAACAAAATTGTGGAGTACCACGCAAGCTTTGATCACCTCGTCCACAGTTTCTGTCTTGAGGTTGATCGCAGTCAATAGGACCCGCCATTTGGCTGTCAGAATACCAAAGGTACATTCAACCATTCTTCTTGCTCTTGTGAGGCGTTAATTAAAAATGCGTTTTGCTCTTGACAATCCTCTGCTACCGTACGGTTTCAAAAGGTGTTCTGACAGCTGGAAGGCTTCATCCCCTACACAGACAAATGGCATAGGTGGACCAGATGTTTGCGGTAAAGGAATCAATCAATACTTATCAGTCTGTAGCTCCGGTCAGGGTTACACGATTCCACGGTGTCGACACAGGTGACAGAAGAAGTCTCGAAAGCGGTCCCGGATGACGAGTCTCGAAAGCGGTCCCGGATGACGTGGAAACAATGTCTCTTGAATGAAATGGAATTTTTCGATATCGTTCTCTAATAGGTGCGGTATTTTCCGTGGGGATCTCGTGAGTGATGGCTGTGGTACAGCCAAATTCATATTCATGATGAGCAAACACATCCTTACATCTTCCTAATAGGGCTTCCTCCTGCTGCATCTGTTTCTGGGTGAGTTTAGCCGATTCTGTTCGCATTTGGTCCAGGATAATTCGCCCCTCTTGAATATGCTGAGGCTCCGATGACACCAAATCATTTACTGTTACGGTCCAGGGGTGCTCATGATGTACTTTCAACTGCACGGGTGGCCACTTCACTTCTGGGGCAAAAGGTGATATCCTGGTCCTCTAAATTAACACATCGTATGGGCAAAGCTCCATCCCACACAGTGGCCAACGTACGGGCTACCAAAAATCCCGAAGGTAGTTTCTCCCACCAGGAAGGCTCAATCTGAATTTCCACTCCCTCCAGCGGAATATGAGCTCGAACAGGCAGAGATACCACCGTTTGTCCTGGGGGCAACACGAGTTTGTCAGCAGAGGGCATAATCACTTTTCCTAATGCTTCTCTCTCCTGGCATGACTCCTGTGCTTGAGCTACACGGATCAACTGTTGGAATATTTTTCTCTGAGGTGTGTGGGAACTCCACTGCTTCAGGGTCTCATTGGAGGATTCATTCATTAGATTTCTAAATTCTTTTAAGATGTTCATTCCCAGAGTAACAGTGTGTCCGTTGTTCACTTCTCCGCGTGTCAGCACCACAGTCCTACGTCCCAGGACTTTGCCACACATGGAGATCTGCATCCATGCCACCCCTGCGACCGGAATGGGCAATTGATTGACAGCCATCAACTTTATCACTGGGCCCCACTCGGGCTGGCCGATTTCGGAAAAATATTGCCGTAAGTAAGCCTCAGGCATCGTTGTCACTTGGGAGCCTGTATCCACTAGGCAGAGTACTGCATGACTGTCAAACTCAGCCCAGACCAGAGGGCACATAGACACTAAACTTGCGGGACTTCCACTACTCCTCACCATATGACCTGGCTCTGGCCGGCATCCCGCCGACTCGGATCCCTCTAGTTTAACAGTTGTCGGGGCTGAACTCTTCCCAAGCGCGTCCACTCCAGCGACATATGTCCGTGCCCACCACAGTTGAAGCACATGAGAGGCCTTTGTTGGCGGAACCCTCTGGGGTCCCGCCGAAACTCCGGGCCTCCACTGACCCCTGAAGCATCTGCAACAGTCTCGGTCTTTTTCTTTACCTCAGCTAACTCTCCTTTCAAATTCAGAAGTTCTTTCCGTAATTCTTCAGCCCAGTGAGGTTCAGCGTTGATATTCACGGACAATTCTGCACCCTGAACCATCCCCACCGGGACTGTCACCCCCTGCTCTTGTTCTCAGGTGTGCTGTTATGAATGGGTCACCAAGGAGGGAAAAAAAAAAGACAACAAGCTAAGTCTCAGAAAACCAGAGAAATTGGTAACTATGCAGATTGCAGATCCCTGATCTTAACCGCACAACTAACAGCAGTCGTGGAGCGTTCCTACGATGGTCCTAGACGCCTCATCACAACCGGAGAGCTACATAAGCCTAAAGCAGGAATAGAGGAAAACTAACTCCCCCAGAGCAGACCCCAAAGGAAAGACAGCCCCCCACATGTATTGACGGTGAAACAAGATGAAAATACAAACAAAGGCAGGAAAATAGGCTGAGCAAACGATGGGCCCGACTAACTAAAAAGGACAGGAAAGGAAAGACACTGTCTGCAATCTGCCAAAAAAAAAACCTACAAAATATTGTCCAACACTTCTGACAGCAAAATTAACCCTGAAGTCACTATACTTCAAAACCTATATCAGCACTTTGAAATATTCTGAGACAGAGCAAAAAGAGGCCAATCTAATAAGGGACAAAAAGCAGATTGGCAAATACTGATAAATAGGAGTGGAAATTCAGCATAGCCCCAGAAGGGGCAGGCTGATCACACAAGAAACTGAATTGACCAACAAGCGCAAGTGTGAACATAAGCAAAAAACAAACTTAACTTGAGAAGACTGGAAGAGAGCTGAAGTCCAGGACCTGAGAAGCAGACTGAATCACCAGCACTAGGATAGGGCGTCGGCTATCTTATATCCAGTCTGATTCTCCAGAGATCCAATCATTATCTTCCTCATCAGGTGGCAGATCACTACCACTTAAACCAACATCGCTATCTCCTGTCACCACCAGAGGGAGAACGGAAGGGGAACACTCAACTGGTGGAGCAGAAAATGAGTTCATAACAGTGCGCGCTTTGCTTCCTATTTCGGAGAATGTCAAGCAAGGGTTCACCAGCACGCGCTCCCGCAGGGCCTGCTTTGTCAGCGTGTCTTGCAAGCCTGTCACTAAAAGTTTCCACAGCATTATATCCATAGACCCTACGCCTATGCCATCTTTCACCAGCATGCGCTCCCGCAGGGCCTGCTTCGTCAGTGTGTCTCGCAAGCCTGTCACTAAAAGGTCCCACAGCATTATGTCCATAGGCTCTATGCCTATGCCGTCTTTCCTGACAATCGCAGTATGTAACTCCTGCAATACGTTCATATACTGCATCACAGTCTCCCCTTCTCTCTGCATGCGGCTAAAAAGACGTGTCCTCAGTTCCCCTACGTCAGTGGGGTCTCCATGAGTCTCCTCCAAAATCTGCAACACCTTATTAAAGGTGTCTCGTTCCCTGGGGGCCCGTAACATCACTGAGTCTCTAACTTTTCCGTCCAGGGCCATAATCGCCACCTCGGCCTGTTAGGTAGGAGTCATTGGGTGCATCCTCATCATGCCCTGTATTCGCTCAGTCCAGCTCCATTACATGGTGTTGTTACCCATAAATTTTGGCAAATTATTCAACTTTTCCCCCAGCGAGATACTGGACCTTGGGCCACCCCCAACTGCTTGATCTGCTGCCTCAGTGCTGTTAGACTGCATCCTGTTGACTACAAAAAATGTAAGGGGCAAGCAGGAACGCGGGATGCAGTGACGAGCAGGAGGCAGAACAAGAGTTAACGGGTATTTTATTCAGAGATTAATCGGAAGTCAGTACTCCATGCAGGGAGGATGGAAAAACATAATAATACAAATGCAAGAAGTATGAACAATGTAGATATAACGCTAACAACGATCGGTAAAGGAATGAATCAACACTTATCAGTCTGTAGCTCCCGGACGGTCAGGGTTAAATGATTCCAAGGTGTCGACGCAGGTGACAGGAGAAGTCTCAAAAGTAGAGTTGAGCGATACCGTCCGATACTTCAAAGTATCGTATCGGATGGTATCGGCCGATCTTTAAAAAAAGTATCGGTATCGCCGATTCCGATACCGGAAGTCCCATTCAAGTCTATGGGACTTCCGGTATCGGAATAAGAAAAACCCTTTCCTGCCCTTGTACAGCCTCTCTGGGGTCTGTACGGGCCTTTCGGGGGGCTGTGCCGGCCTGCCAGGGGGTCTGTGCAGGCTCCGGTGGTCTGTGCCGGCCTGCCGGGGGGCTGTGCCGGCCTGCCGGGGGGCTGTGCCGGCCTGCCGGTGGTCTGTGCAGGCTCCGGTGGGCTGTGCCGGCCTGCCGGGGGGCTGTGCCGGCCTGCCGGGGGGCTGTGCAGGCTCCGGGGGGCTGTGCCGGCCTGCCGGGGGGCTGTGCCGGCCTGCCGGTGGTCTGTGCAGGCATCGTCCGATGGGACTACAAGTCCCATCGGGCGATGCCTGCTACCATGACAGTGATTGACACATTAGCCAATGATGGGACAGTAGTAGTCCCATCATCCGGCTAATGTGTTAAATGTAAAAAAAAATAAAAAAAAATTACATGCTACATACATACAACATGCATACTACATACATGCTACATTCATACTACATAAATACTACATGCAACATACATACTACATATATACTACATACATACTACATACATGCTACATTCATACTACATAAATACTACATGCAACATACATACTACATATATACTACATGCATGCTACATACATACTGCATGCTACATACATACTACATGCTACATATATACTACATACATACTACATACATACTACATACATACTACATGCATGCTACATGCATGCTACATGCTACATACATAACACATATATACTACATGCATGCTACATACATACTACATGCTACATACATAACACATATATACTACATGCATGCTACATACATACTACATGCTACATACATACTACATGCTACATACTACATATATACTACATGCATGCTACATACATACTACATACATACTACATACATACTACATGCATGCTACATACATACTACATACATACTACATGCATGCTACATACATACTACATACATACTACATACATACTACATGCTACATACATACTACATATATACTACATGCATGCTACATACATACTACATACATACTACATACATACTACATGCTACATACATACTACATATATACTACATGCATGCTACATACATACTACATACATACTACATATATACTACATGCATGCTACATACATACTACATATATACTACATGCATGCTACATACATACTGCATGCTACATGCATGCTACATACATACTACATACATACTACATGCTACATACATACCACATATATACTACATACATGCTACATACATACCACATACATGCTACATACATACTACATGCATGCTACATACATACTACATGCATGCTACATACATACTACATGCTACATACATACCACATACATACTACATACATACTACATACATACTACATACATACTACATATATACTACATGCATGCTACATACATACTACATATATACTACATGCATGCTACATACATACTACATATATACTACATGCATGCTACATACATACTGCATGCTACATGCATGCTACATACATACTACATACATACTACATGCTACATACATACCACATATATACTACATACATACTACATACAATACATTCATACAATACATACATAGACATACAGTACATATAACATAGAGTAACATACTTACCAATACTTGTCACATTGTTCCCCGAAGCCATTGTCGTCTACGGAATAAATATTAACATAACAAACCACAAAAATACTCACCCACGATCCGAAGCAGTCCACGAGTGTGTCCCACGACGATCTTGGGTAGAGAACTGCAGCATCAGCTGTTGCTGCCGTTCTCTACGGGCTGCAGGAATCCAATGACGGAAGGTAGGTATCCTTCCGCACTGTATTCCTCCGCCACTTAAAAAAAAAAAAAGTCCCTAGTCTCACTTTATGCCATTGCTGTGTGGGAATTTCCCACGCAGCAATGGCATAAAGTGAGACTAGGGACTTTTTTTTTTTTTAAGTGGCGGAGGAATACAGTGCGGAAGGATACCTACCTTCCGTCATTGGATTCCTGCAGCCCGTAGAGAACGGCAGCATCATCTGATGCTGCAGTTCTCTACCCAAGATCGTCGTGGGACACACTTGTGGACTGCTTCGGATCGTGGGTGAGTATTTTTGTGGTTTGTTATGTTAATATTTATTCCGGAAAAGACAATGGCTTCGGGGAACAATGTGACAAGTATTGGTAAGTATGTTACTCTATGTTATATGTACTGTATGTCTATGTATGTATTGTATGAATGTATTGTATGTATGTAGTATATATGTGGTATGTATGTAGCATGTAGTATGTATGTAGTATGTATGTAGCATGCAGTATGTATGTAGCATGCATGTAGTATATATGTAGTATGTATGTAGCATGCATGTAGTATATATGTAGTATGTATGTAGTATGTATGTAGCATGCATGTAGTATATATGTAGTATGTATGTAGCATGTAGTATGTATGTAGTATGTATGTAGTATGTATGTGGTATGTATGTAGCATGTAGTATGTATGTAGCATGCATGTAGTATGTATGTAGCATGCATGTAGTATGTATGTAGTATGTATGTAGCATGTATGTAGTATGTATGTGGTATGTATGTAGCATGTATGTAGTATATATGTGGTATGTATGTAGCATGTAGTATGTATGTAGTATGTATGTAGCATGCATGTAGTATATATGTAGTATGTATGTAGTATGTATGTAGCATGCATGTAGTATATATGTAGTATGTATGTAGCATGTAGTATGTATGTAGTATGTATGTAGCATGCATGTAGTATGTATGTAGTATGTATGTAGTATGTATGTAGCATGTAGTATGTATGTAGTATGTATGTAGCATGCATGTAGTATGTATGTAGCATGTATGTAGTATGTATGTAGCATATATGTAGTATGTATGTAGCATGCAGTATGTATGTAGTATGTATGTAGTATTTTTTTTAACATTTAACACATTAGCCGGATGATGGGACTACTACTGTCCCATCATTGGCTAATGTGTCAATCACTGTCATGGTAGCAGGCATCGCCCGATGGGACTTGTAGTCCCATCGGACGATGCTTGCACAGACCCCCGGACATCAGCACAGCCCCCCGGCAGGCCGGCACAGCCCCCCGGCAGGCCGGTACAGACCCCCACAGGGTGCACAGACCACCGGCAGGCCGGCACAGCCCCCCGGCAGGCCGGTACAGACCCCCACAGGGTGCACAGACCACCGGCAGGCCGGCACAGCCCCCCGGCAGGCCGGTACAGACCCCGGGCAGTCCACACAGCCCCCCGGCAGGCCGGCACAGCCCCCCGGCAGGCCGGCAGAGACCCCCGGAAGGCCCGAAATGACGGCGCATCATGATGCGCACACACCGCGCATCATGATGACGTCAGTCTGTCAATCAACTTTGAACTTCCGATTCCGATGCCGAATTCCGATATTGAAAAAATATCGGAAGTCGGTATCGGAATTCCGATACAGCAAGTATCGGCCGATACCCGATACTTGCGGTATCGGAATGCTCAACACTACTCAAAAGCGATCCCGGATGACGTGGAAACAATGTCTCTTGAATGAAATGGCGGTTCCTGGCTTTTCCTGATGCAGGTTCCGGTCTTGGTACATGAGATTGCGCGGGGTGTAGAAGATGGAAAAACACTTGGGCCAAAAAGTTCCAGATAGGAGGCCGAAGAGGGGACCCCGTGGTCAGTGCGCTGTGCGTAGTCCGTTTGATAACGACTGTCAGGCACTGCGAAGGGTGCTGTCTAATCAGAGCTGTCAGGTGTGGAAGTCTGTCGGCTCTGTCTGGACGCAGGCTGTGCACTTAGAAGCAAGTAAGCTGTGGCGTCGGCCTTCTGATAGGCGTGGAACAGGGGAGACAGAGTGAATCTTCTCCTTGCGTGCTCTCTGTCTTCCCGCCAAAGTCCCCCTCGTGCGCTCAGCCCCTTTTATCCCCAACCCACCCCCTGCAGTCAGGTGCAGAGGTCTGCTCCGGTCAGAAAGTACTTCCCCCCGCAACAATGCTGACAGCCCCGATGGTTCCAGCCCAGACACACAAGAAGCTGCCCCAGCCCGGTCCATCTCCCTAGAATTGCACTATAAAATTTGGTCCATATAAAGTGACAACTCCTTTTGCTTGTCTCTTGTGCTCCTGCATCGGATCACCTCTTACAATTGTCCAACAGTAATCTGCAAGCATTGATGTATTCCATTTTCCTTGATACCTTTTACCTATTGCTGCAATATCTTGGTGAAATCTCTCACCATGCTTGTCAGTCACTGCTCCGCAGTTTGATGGAGGAAAGTCTAGATGCTAATTTATTTAATGAATCTTTAAGTACATGTTATAGCAAAGATCCTTATATGTCTTGAAGAGATTTTCCAGCAACTCTTCATACAGTGGGTATGGAAAGTATTCAGACCCCTTTAAATTTTTCACTCTTTGTTTCATTGCAGCCATTTGATAAAGTCAAAAAAAAATTTTTTTTTCTCATTAATGTACACTCTGCACCCCCTCTTGACTGAAAAAAACAAACGTAGAAATGTTTGCAAATTTATTAAAAAAGAAAAACTGAAATATTCTACTCAGTATTGAGTAGAAGCACCCTTTTGCGCTAGTGCAGCCATGACTCTTCTTGGGAATGATGCAACAGGTTTTTCACACCTGGATTTGGAGATCCTCTGTCATTCTTCTTTGCAGATCCTCTCTAGTTCCATTAGGTTGGATCGTGAACTTTGGTGGACAGCCATTTTCAGGTCTCTCCAGAGATGCTCAATTGGTTTTAGATCAGGGCTCTGGCTGGGCCAGTCAAGAATGGTCACAGAGTTGTTCTGAAGCCACTCCTTTGTTATTTTAGCTGTGTGCTTAGGGTCATTGTTTTGTTGGAAGGTGAACCTTCAGCCAAGTCTGAGGTCCAGAGCACTCTTGAAGAGGTTTTCATCCAGGATCTCTCTGTACTTGGCCGCATTCATGTTTCCTTCAATTGCAACCAGTCGTCCTATACTTGCAACTTAAAAACACACCCATAGCATGATGCTGCCACCACCATGTTTCACTGTTAGGATTGTATTATGCAGGTGATGAGCAGTGTCTGGTTTTCTCCACACATACCGCTTAGAATTATCACCAAAAAGTTCTATCTTCGTATCATCAGATCAGAGATTCTTATTTCTCATAGTCTGGGAGTCCTTCATGTGTTTTTTAGCAAACTCTATGTGGACTTTCATTTGCCTGTCACTGAGGAGAGGCTTCCGTCAGGCCACTCTGCCATAAAAGCCTGATTGATGGAGGGCTGCAGTGATTGTTGACTTTGTGGAACTTTCTCCCATCTCCCTACTGCATCTGTGGAGCTCAGCCACAGTGATCTTGGGGTTCTTCTTTACCTCTCTCACCAAGGCTCTTCTCCCACAATTGATCAGTTTGGCTGGAAAGCCAGGTCTAGGAAGACTTCTGGTAGTCCCTCACTTCTTCCATTTAAGGATTATGGAGACCACTGTGCTTTTAGGAACCATGAGTACTGCAGAAATTCTTTTGTAACCTTGGCCAGATGTGTGCCTTGCCACAATTCTGTCTCTGAGCTCCTTGGCCAGTTCCTTTTGACCTAATAATTCTCATTTGGTATGACATTCACTGTGAGGTCTTATATAGACAGGTGTGTGCCATTACAAATCAAGTCATATGAGTTTAATTAAACAGAGCTGGTCTCCAATTCAGGAGTAGAACCATCTCAAGGAAGATCACAAGGAAATGGACAGCATGTGACTTAAATATGAGCGTCAAGCAAAGGGTCTGAACAATTATGACCATGTGATATGAGTTTTTCTTTTTTAATAAATTATCAAAAATGTCTACATTTCTGTTATTTTTTTCAGTCAAGATGGGGTGCAGAGTGTACATTAATGAGAAAAAAATGAACTTTTTTGAATTTACCAAATGGCAGCAATGAAACAAAGAGTGAAATATTTAAAGGGGTCTGAATACTTGCCATACCCACTGTAGTTGTCTTCTCTTGAGTTTCCCAAAAAATGGTTACCATTAAGGCGAATTCTACACGTACAGCCTTTTCCTTGCCCTGCAACAAATGGAGAAACTCCTCATCGTGAAGAAGCTTACGAACCTAAGATCTAATAAAGACTCCTTCCTTTATCTTTGTTTCACTCAACTTTTGAAATTTATCAATAAGATACTTGATAAATTTATCAATTCAAGATACTTGAATGCTTTGCCATTTTTATCCATTGCCTTTACAAAGTTCTTCAGTAGGCCTAACTTAATATGCAATGGTGGCAACAAAATCTTATGTGGGTCAACAAGTGCTTGATGCAAGACATTTTTACTCCCTAGCCGAAGTGAATGTTGGAGAGGCCAGTTTCTTTAATTGCAGTGATCTTCTCTTGTACGACTATTCCACTCACACAAAAAAACAGTACTTTGTGTATCCACCATGGAGTCCAGGTAAGAGGACATCCACCTTTATGTCACCACAGAGGAGCCATAAATGTTGGTCACTGTTCAGGCATCTCAACAGCTGTGTCATGTTTCATAGGTTTCTTTCATATGGATTGCATAACCAACTTGAAATTAAGGTAGCACATTGCCATTATGCAGCAAAACGTCTTTTAGGCTTGTTTTGAAGAAATTCATAAAGAGCCTCCGTACCTCTGAATTATGACTTATCTTCAGAGCTCCCTTTAAACCGTTGATGTTGCATGCCACAAGATTGCCCTCCATGATGACGTATTGGACAAGATCTTTATTTCAGTTGCTGATCAAAGAAATCTGAACATAGCCGCTAGGAAATTCCACTCCTGTAGCCTGGAACCTAAGAACTCAGCCTTACCCTTGGGCAGATCCAAATCTCTAACAAAATCGTTCAGTTCACTTTGTGTTATAAGGTGTGGTTCAGTTTAACTTGCTGACAGAAAGTCTGGGTTATGAGAGGAAATGCTTCATGACACCAAGTGCCCTCTTCTTTCTCACTTAACTGGAATGAAAATGTTTCTGCTGCTTTTGGAGCTGGCAGTTCTTTTGTATTTGGTACTGTGTATGTGAGGGAGCGCCATGGCCGTAGTCGTGGCTGAGAATATCGAATCTTGCACGCCCTGGTCTCCCGTCACATACATAGATCGTCCTTTTGTCAGTATACTTGCTTCTCTGCTCTCTGCACCTTCAGGGTCTCTTCTGGGTTGCTGAAGGTCTTCTCCATACGATTGCACACAAACAGAGACACAGTCCAGTTGTAACTTAAAACGTAGAACTTTACTTCTTTCTCTTCGCAGCACATCCTTACTAGATACAACATCAGCATAGGGTTCCATACAGTCCAAATTCTCCACTTTCCCTGCACTCTTTCCTATGTCCTTCAGTACGTGCCCAGGTCCTACCATCTCATCTGGTACCGCAGTGTCTTCCCTGTTCAAACTCACTACACTCAGGAGTTCCCTTGTCCGTTTCACCCCAGACATGAGGGCATCTGCCCATGCAGTAAGCTTCCACATTTTAGAGTGACCTCTGTCCCCGTACTGTTGTGACCTCTGCTGTAGCTTCTGCTCCACCACTGCTGTCACCACTACTGCCTCAGCTGCACTTCTGGCCCACTGGGCCCTGGACGGCTGGGTTGCTTGCTTGAAAACATTATGGAGCTGTCCGCCCTATATGGGCTACATGGCCCTACTGACTAGGCTCAGGAAACCCCTCTATCTTAACCACTGTTGGCTCCTCCTAGATAAAACTATCTACAGGAATACTGCTAATGAACTAGAGTGTGCCCCTTCTAGTGGCTTAACTAAGGCACTGTAATTTCCCTATGTTAACAACATTATATACATATACAGTATACCATTTTACCTACAAGACAATATCTACATCAAGGAAGGGAGTGGAGTAATCACACGGTCCCTGTACACCCCTTACATGTATATGGCAGATTGAATGCTTGGATACTGTAAAGTCCACTTCTTCCTTGAAACTCCTTTTCTAAAGGGGGGCACCATGCAGAAACACTGTAGCAATAGGTAGTTTGATCAGTTGGCTGTCTCCCGATCATTAGAACTGCAAAAGGCATAGATTGCTCATCCCATGCAACCACTGGGTAAGATGTGATGCACATCTCTTGCAGCATATGTGTGGAGCCCAACTTGTGTCCTGATATCCTATCCTGCAGCCAAAATACAGATTGAAGGCTTTTCTTATCATGGTAGTCAAGCTTTGCCTTTGTGACGCAAAAGTGACTTCTCAGCATTTAAAGCAAAAAATATCTGCTTTGTTGATGAAATAATGAAGCATATCTTGAAAATCATATAGAAACATGTCAATATGCTAAGAAACTAAGCTAAGAAATCTTAAAACTGTGTACCTTACACAGACAGCATTTAAAAAAATTGGGCAATGCAACTGTATTTAGGATTACATCATTGGAGCTGAGTTGGCGTTATATGATTCGTCACCCTAAGATGACAGAATACTGAAGGCTTAATAGTCTAAATAAACTAGCTACTAACAATAATGATGAATTACCGTGATAAAGATGTAATTTTTCTATAAGCCTCCTTAAAGGTGTCATAAGTAATTACAGCCTCCACTGGATTTTGAATATTAGAGCCAATCAGTAAATGTAAGCATAATATTCGATTGCAGCACCACAAAATTAGCTACGTTCAACTGTTCTAATCTCTGAAGAGTTGGAGACTAGTCATGGGCGAACGTGCTCGAATAACGTCTTATCTGAGCATGCTCGGATGTTATCAGAGTATCTTGGGCTTGCTCATGTATTATGTTCGTGTCTCTGAGGCTGCATGATTGGTGGCTGTTAGTCAGTCTGAACACATTTAGGGATTGCCTGTTTGTTAGGGAATCACCACATGTGTTCATCCCAGCCCATGGCCCACAGCATCGCTCCACTCCTGCTGTCAAATGACGTAAATGTGATCCTGCTCCTGCCTCATGGGACCCCGTTCCACTGCTGCCTTGGTAAGCTACGCTCGGACTTTAAGAAGTACCTATTATTATTCTGGGTGGTGGTGTAATGACATACTGATAACCAACAAGTCACACTTGGCACTAATGGTTGCACTCCTTTGTACCCAGAGGGCTGGGTGTACTTTTTACCCACTTCCCGATCCTGGCAAGGGGGAACTTTAGCAGAGCCTTTCCCAGGCGATGGCTGGTGATCAGACACACAAATAGCAGACCGGGCAAACACATCAGAACCGAAAACCGCAGTTCGTCTGCAGGAACTAGAGTGAACAATGATAAACCAAGCGCAGGCACCAAAGCATGAACATCCTCATAAGCACAGAAACACTGTCCTTAACCACCCACCAGAACTGAAAATAATCAGTAGCAAAAGGAGTACTGTATATACTCGAGTATAAGCCGACCCAAGCATAAGCAGAGGCACCCACTTTTGCCAAGGAAAACTGGGTAAGCTTATTGACTCGTGTATAAGCCAGGTATGCATTGTCCTCTCATCTCTGTCCTGGTATGCATGGCTCTCACGACCCTGTCATTGTATGCATGCCTCCCCTATCCCTGTCATTGTATGCATGCCTCCTCATCCTGTTCCTGTATGCATAGCTCCCTAGTCCCTGTCGTTGTATGCATGCCTCTCTGTCCCTGTCATTGTATGCATGCCTCCCCCGTCCTGTCCATGTATGCATGGCTCTCCCATCCCGTCCCTGTATGCATGGCTCCCCCGCCCCTGTCATTGTATGCATGGCACCCCCATCCTGTCCCTGTATGTATGGCTCCCTGGTCCATTCCTGTATGCGTGGCTCACCCGTCCCATCCCTGTATGCATGGATCCTTATCCCCTATCCCTGTTTGCATGTTTCCTATTGAAAAAAAAAACATCCTACTGACCTACCTGCGTGCCCTGGGTGCTGTCACTTCATCTCGTTCCGGCCGCCAGCGCCTGCAGCTCTTCCTGACGAGCGATCACGTGTCCCCGCTCATTAAGGTCAAAACCAGGGGAAGAGTCTTGAGGAGATCATTTGCATATTCCCAGTGCCTTCTGGGATAAGTGAAGAGTCTCCGCGAGCTCAACGATCACTGGGTTTTGGCCGTTGCAGCTGAAAAGAGGAAATCTCAAGATGGAAGAGGCCAGGAGCCATTTGGTGAGCTGCATTTCTTGCTACATGTTCACAGATTTACCAGTGGAAAAGCCAAACTTCACATGCCACAAATGCAAGCTTGTGTCCCTGTTGGAGGAAAAGTTGCAAAATCTCGAAGAGAGGTTAGCTACGTTGAAGATCATTAAGGAAGGTGAAGAGTTCTTGGACAGAGCAGAATTATCTCTTCATGTTACAGAAAGAGAAGAAATTCGAAGTGCACCTGAAGAAACAGAGGAATGGAGACATGTGACCCAGAGAAGCAGGAGGATCAGGAGGCAGTCAGCACCCATACTGCTCAGAAACCAGTACCAGGCTCTCACGCAGGAAAACGATGAAGAAATACATCAGGATAAGACTTTGCCAACAAACCGCAACCTTGTACGCCCTCAGAGTCCTCCTGGATGGAGAAAGAAAAATGTTGTGAAGAAGAAACGGAGAGTGGTAGTCATGGGGGATTCCCTGCTGAGAGGAACAGAGGCCGCTATCTGCAGACCGGATATAACTTCAAGAGAAATGTGCTGTCTTCCAGGTGCAAAAATTAAAGATGTGTCTGACAGGATATCAGGACTCTTCAGACCTACAGATGACTACCCATTCCTGCTACTACATGTGGGGACAAATGACACCGCAAGAAACGACCTGGAAACCATCTGCAGAGACTTTGAAGACTTAGGCAAGAAAGTGAAAGAACTGGGAGCGCATGTGGTCTTCTCTTCCATCCTCCCAGTGGATGGCCATGGAACAAGGAGGTGGAATAAGATTCTGCAGGTGAACAACTGGCTACGTCGATGGTGCCGTCAGCAACGATTTGGATTTCTGGATCACGGAGTGAACTACTTATACGATGGACTACTTGCTAGAGATGGGGTGCACCTTACGAAGACTGGAAAGCATGTATTTGGAAGTCGCCTTGCTACACTTGTAAGGAGAGCTTTAAACTAGAACAACATGGGAAGGGAAGCAAAAGACCAGAAAAAGCCATACACCTGACAAATGCTATTGAGAACTCTGCTATTAGAAGTGGAAAGGAAGAACAAAGACGAAAGAATCTAATTAATAAAAATATTGGAGAAAGAGAAACCAATCACAAACTAAAATGTTTCTATACTAATGCACAAAGCATGGGCAACAAACAAGGAGAATTGGAACTACTAACACAGGAAAAGAAATATGATGTCATTGGAATCACTGAAACTTGGTGGGACAATACACATGATTGGAATACAAGACTAGAAGGATACAACTTATTTTCAAGAAACAGACTTGATAAACGAGGAGGGGGTGTTGCATTGTATGTTCGAAACGCGTATATCTGCACAGAGATTGAAGCTTCAGAGACTGGGAGTTCTGTGGAAACTGTTTGGGTAAGAATACAAGGACAGAACAATGGAAAGGACACCATTGTAGGCATTTACTACAGGCCGCCTGTGCAAGCCGAAGATATGGATGAACTCTTTATGCATCAGATGGCCAAGTTCTCCAAAAAATATGACATAGTTGTCATGGGAGATTTCAACTATCCAGACATTTGTTGGGAATCTCAGGCAATACTAACAGGTCAAGGAAATTCTTATCCTCTCTTGCTGACGACTTTATCTTCCAAAAGGTAAAGGAGAAAACAAGGGGAACTGCTACCTTGGATCTAATCCTTATAAACAGGGAGGAAATGGTTGAGGAGGTAAAAGTGGCTGGGACCCTAGGAGGTAGCGACCATGCTATTTTAGAATTTTGGATAACTAGAGGCGGAAGACCTGTGAAGACTCAGACGTCAAGGTTAGATTTCAGAAAGGCAGATTTTAAGGGATTCAGAAAGAGAATTGGAGGGATCCAATGGCTGGATATCCTTAAAGACAAAAATGTCCAGGAAGGATGGGAAATCTTGAAAAATGAAATTCTCAAAGCACAGTTGTTAACAATTCCGAAAAGAGGGAAGAATAGGAAGCATTTAAGGAAACCAGGATGGATGAACACAGAACTTAAGCACATGCTAAAAAGGAAGAAAAAAATGTTTATAAAATGGAAAGAGGGAGGCATATCTAAAGAAGAATATAATGCTGTCTGCAGAACCTGCAGGGCACAAATCAGATTATCTAAAGCTGAAAATGAGCTGAGGCTTGCAAGAGATGTCAAAAGCAATAATAAAGGATTTTGGGGATATGTCAAAAGTAAAAGAAAAGTCAAAGATGCTATAGGATTTTTACAGGATGAAAATGATGAAATGGTAAGACAGGATGTTGAGAAGGCTGAACTTTTAAATTCCTATTTTGCATCTGTTTTCTCTCAGAAAGGAAATGCAACATCAACTGTTATTCACTGTCCTATTAAGGGAATAGAAGAATCCAGGATATCTATAAACAGAAAGATAGTGAGGAAACACTTAGCTAACCTAAATGAATTCAAGTCTCCAGGTCCAGATGAATTACACCCCAGAGTACTGAAGGAGATAGCAGAAGAAATTTTTGAACCCCTCTCCATAATCTTTGAAAATTCTTGGAGAACAGGAGAAGTGCCAGAAGACTGGAGAAGAGCAAATGTTGTTCCTATCTTCAAAAAGGGGAAGAAGGTGGACCCAGGAAACTATAGGCCGGTGAGTCTGACTTCTATACCAGGAAAGATCTTTGAACAAATTATTAAACAACATGTATGTCAATACCTGGATAAGAATGAAGTGATTAAACAGAGTCAGCATGGGTTTGTAACTAATAAGTCATGTCAGACTAACTTAATTTCCTTCTATGACGGTATCACTGATTGGGTGGATCAAGGAAATGCTGTAGATATAGTATAGCTTGACTTCAGCAAAGCATTTGACAAAGTCTCTCATACAATCCTTATTGAAAAAATGACTAAGTATGGAATGGACAAGGCAACTGTTAGGTGGATTCATAACTGGCTTAGTGATCGGACCCAAAGAGTGGTCGTAAATGGCTGCACATCCAGTTGGAAGAATGTCTCAAGTGGGGTACCACAGGGCTCTGTCCTGGGCCCTGTATTGTTCAACATCTTTATCAACGATTTAGATGAAGGAATTGAGGGTAAACTGATTAAATTTGCTGATGACACAAAGCTAGGAGGGATAGCTAATACTAGAGAAGAGAGAGAGAGGATTCAAAAAGATTTAAATAAACTGGAGAAGTGGGCAGCAACTAACAGAATGGTTTTTAACAGGGAGAAATGCAAAGCACTACATCTGGGCAATAAAAATGAAAAAAGCATATATAGAATGGGAGGAATAGGGCTAAGTGACAGCACATGTGAAAAAGACTTGGGTATACTAATAGATCACAGACTGAATATGAGTCAACAGTGTGATGCAGCAGCAAAAAAGGCAAATGCAATTCTAGGATGTATTAACAGAAGCATACAGTCTAGATCACGTGAAGTCATTATTTCCCTCTACTCCTCTTTGGTCAGACCTCATCTGGAATATTGTGTCCAGTTTTGGGCACCACATTTTAAAAAAGACATCAACAAACTGGAGCAAGTTCAGAAAAGAGCGACCAGAATGGTGACCGGTCTGCAAACCCTGTCTTATGAGGAAAGGTTGCAGGATTTGGGAATGTTTAGTTTGCAAAAGAGAAGACTGAGAGGAGACTTAATAGCTGTCTACAAATATCTTAAGGGCTGTCACATTGTAGAAGGATCAACTTTATTCTCATTTGCACAAGGAAAGACTAGAAGCAATGGGATGAAACTGAATGGGAGGAGACACAGATTAGATATTACAAAAAACTTTTTGACAGTTAGAGTGATCAATGAGTGGAACAGGCTGCCACGAGAAGTGGTGAGTTCTCCTTCAATGGAAGTCTTCAAACAGAGGCTGGACAGACATCTGACTGGGATGATTTAGCGAATCCTGCTTTGAGCAGGGGGTTGGACCAGATGGCCCAGGAGGTCCCTTCCAACTCTACGATTCTATGATTCTATGAATATGCGCTCCATGCCTATGGGAGTGAAGAGCAGTGCATATTCATTATCTTAATGAACGGGGATATGTGACCGCTTGGCAGGAAGAGCTGCAGACTCCGGCGGCCGGAATGAGATGCAGTGCCAGCACCCAGGGCGCGCAGGCAGGTGAGCATGATATCTTAGTGCTGCGGCTGGCACTGTGCGCTATTACAGCAGCGGCACAGGCTTTAGCCACAGCCGTTGGCTCCCATCCCCCGCCGGCTTTCTTGGACAATGACTCATGTATAAGCCGAGGGGGGCATTTTCAGCACAAAAAAATGTGCTGAAAAAACTCGGCTTATACATGAGTATATACGGTTAATGGCAGGTTTAAATCTGCCTCCCAACAGTCACCTGACTACGCTGGTGCAAGGACCAATCTCCACTGCCAGACCCCAGAGACAGCGGAATAGGAGAGAGAAGACCAGATGGAACCTTCCACCTTGTGACTGCCATAACAAGTACAGCGTCCTGCACCCACTGGCAGCAGCTAACACTAAGGCATCCCGGAGTCCCTGAAGAGCATAATCGCTGGGAGCAGCGGCGTCCCGTCTCCCAGCAATGCTAGTAGTTAATCTCCTAGAATGCAATATTGAGACTGAGCGAGCACCCCCGCAAGCTCTGCCCCCACGGAAGGGACACCCTGTCACTCATGGCCAGTGAAAAGTGTCGGGTGACCCGCCGGAGAGCCGGAGCCCACTCAGAAGCACAAGAGGCCCACTCAGGTACGGATTAACCATTTCTGACACCTGTGACCCCTGACATGCCTGATCCTGATGACAGGTTAAAATTATTCTTTTCCTAATATTTACTCCTCTAAACTTGGAGTGTGTCTTATAGTCTGAAAAAATACTGCAATTTGTTCTCCGGGAGCCAAAAAGCACCCCATCCCTGCCATGTGGTTAAGAAGTACTGTACAGCCACATATGGGGTATTGCCACTTTCAGCAGAAATTGTGTGACAAAATTTAGTACAATTTTACTGATTTCTTCTTGTGAAAATGTAAAATCTGGGACTAAAACAAATTTTTTGTGGTAAAACTGTACCGTATTTTTCGCTTTATAAGACGCACCTGATTATAAGATGCACCCCCAAATTTGGTGAAGAAAAAGAGAAAAAAATGTTTTTTTATGTTAAATGGAGGTGTGTCTTATAATGCCAGTGTCCGTCTTACAAATCATATATATGTCCCTCATCCTGGTATCTATATAACCCCCATCCTGGCACATGGCACCCTTGTGCTGGCACATAGCCCCCCCATCCTATCCTGGATATGACCCCCCCGGTCACTATATGCCCCCCTGTTGGCACTCACACGGCCCCACATCCCTATATTTCCCCTGCTGGCACACATTGTCAACCTGTCCCAATATTCTCCCCTGCTGGCATTCACACAGCCCCCCCCATCCCTATGTCCCCCCCTGCTGGCACACATTGTCATCCCGGTCCTATAATCCCCCCTGCTGGCACACATTGTCCCCCCGGTCCTATAATCCCCCCTGCTGGCACACATTGTCCACCCGGTCTTATAATCCCCCCTGCTGGCACACATTGTCCCCCCGGTCCTATAATCCCCCCTGCTGGCACACATTGTCCCCCCCTCCATATATTTTCCCCTGCTGGCACACATTGTCCCCCCCTCCATATATTCCCCCTGCTGGCACACATTGCCTCCCCTCCATATATTCCCCCCTGCTGGCACACATTGTCCCCCCTCCATATATTCCCCCCTGCTGGCACATATTGTCCCCCCCTCCATATATTCCCCCCTGCTGGCACACATTGCCCCCCCCTCCATATATTCCCCCCTGCTGGCACACATTGCCCCCCATCCCTATATTCCCCCTGCTGTCACAAATGGCCCCCGTCCCTATATTCCCCCCTGCTGTCACACATGGCCCCCATCCCTATATTTCCCCCCTGCTGGCAAGCACATGCTAAAATAATAAACAGTTAACTCACCTACTGATGATCGCTCCTGCTCCCAGCTCCCCTGTAGCTTACCTGTGTCTGTGCTGAGTCATCCTCCTCCAGCAGGGCACACACAGCTGCTGCTCATTCAAGCAGCTCATTGTAGCTACAGGACCTTCCATGATGTGACCAATAGGAGCTGCTCAGCTGCGGTCATGTGACTCGCAGTGCACACTGAGAGTCATGTGACCGCAGGTCCTATGGTCACATCATGCAAAGTCCTGAAGCAATGAGCTGCCTGAATGAGCTGCTGCTGCCGCTCACCCAGCAGGAGGAGGATGACAGCAGACTAGACACAGGAAAGCCATGGGGGAGCTGAGAGCAGGAGTGATCATCAGTAGGTAAGTGTCTATAGTGACTGGGGGTGAGTGCAGGCACATGTAATATGCACCGCTCCCCTGTCTACCAACTCGGCACTGTTTCAGCACCAAGGTGATGGACAGCGGGTGCAGTGAATATTACATGAGCCTAATGAGCGGGAGCACAGGACCTCCCTGTCTCTGCAGCCCCCATCCGGCCCACCCCAGCCCCCTGACTCCATGCCAGAGCAACCCTCCCACTCTATAGCTCAGCAGCACACAGATTCGCTTTATAAGACGCACCCCCCACTTTCCCCCCAAATTTGGGGGAACAAAAGTGCGTCTTATAAAGCGAAAAATACCGTAATTCTTTTTTCTTCACTGCCCAAAGGTATAATATTCTGTAACACACCTTTGGTGTCATTATGTTCACTGCACCCTTAGATCAACTTGTTGAGAGATGTAATTTTTAGAATTGAGTCTCTTAGGTGGATTCTGCTGTTACGGCACTTCAGGGGCTATGGCAATGTGACATGGTACCCTCAAACCTGAAGAAAATCGAGGATGAAACCCAAAGTTACAGAATAAGGGCGACATCAAGGTGGCAGAACTAGCTCTATTATTTAAAGCGATTTCGGCCAAGGGCAAAAATGAAACCCAATCATCCTGATCAGCAGATATAAAACATCTCAAATAGGACTACAAAGTCTGGTTTGTTGTCTCCGTCTGGTGAAACGCAGAGGAGAAGGACAAATGAATTCCCAGCTTGGAACAAAAGGCTTTCCAGAATATGGAAACAAACTGAACTCCTCTGTCCGATACAATGTTCTCAGGAATCCCATGCAACCGAACCACCTGTTGTAAAAACAAGGGTACCAACTCTGAGGAAGATGGCAACTTTGGGAGTGGTACAAGATGGACCATCTTAGAGAATCTATCACAAATCACCCAGATAACAGTCATTCTCTGAGAGACAGGAAGATCAGAAATAAAATCCATTGAAATATGGGTCCATGGCCTCTTAGGCACCGGTAAGGGCATCAACAACCCACAGGACTGCACAAAATTCCTGACATCACGAGATAAGGCGGGCCACCAAAAAGACCGACTCACCAAATCTCTGGTACCAAAAATACCTGGATGACCAGCCAATGCGGAGCAATGAACTTCAGACATCACTCTCTTCCTCCACTGGTCAGGAACATACAATTTTCCCATAGGACAACGCTCAGGTTTGTCCTCCTGGAATTCTTCCAGAGCACGTCTCAAATCGGGCGAGATGGCAGAAAGAACTACCTCCTCACCTAAGATGTTAGTAGGCTTGGTCACAATAGGAGAATCAGCAAAGAAACTCCTAGAAAGGGCATCTGCCTTAACATTCTTAGTGCCTGGAAGAAAGGAGACCACAAAATCAAAAGGCGTAAAAAACAAGGCCCACCTAGCCTGTCTAGGATTCAAGCGTTTGGCCGACTCAAGGTAAATCAAATTCTTGTGGTCAGTGAAGACCACAACTTGATGTCTAGCTCCCTCCAACCAATGTCTCCACTCCTCAAATGCCCATTTCATGGCTAACAATTCCCGATTCCCCACATCATAGTTGCGTTCAGATGGGGAGAACTTTCGGGAAAAGAAAGCACAGGGATTCATTTTAGAGGTCACCGGATCTTTTTGGGACAAAACAGCTCCTGCACCAATCTCTGAAGCGTCTACCTCCACCTGAAAAGGAAGTGAGACATCAGGTTGCCGCAAAACCGGAGCAGAAGTGAACCTCCGCTTCAGCTCCTGAAAGGCCGAAACAGCCTCTGAAGACCAATTCAGCACATCACCACCCTTCTTAGTTAAATCAGTCAGTGGTTTAGCAATACCAGAAAAATTAGCTATAAATTTACTATAAAAATTAGCAAAATCCAAAAACTTCTGGAGAGCCTTCAAAGAAGTGGGTTGAACTCAATCATAAATGGCCTGTACCTTGGCCGGGTCCATTTCAATAGTTGACGGAGACAAAATAAATCCCAAAAATGAAATCCTCTGTACACCAAAAAGGCACTTCGATCCCTTAACATACAAGAAATTCTCCCTCAAAATCCGGAACACAGTCCGAACATGTTCCACATGAGAATCCCAATCCCTGGAAAAGATCAAAATATCATCCAGATAGATGATCAAAAACTTATCCACAAAGTCCCGGAAAATATCATTCATGAAGGATTGGAAGACAGAAGGGGCATTAGTGAGCCCAAAAGGCATCACCAGGTACTCAAAATGTCCCTCCGGAGTATTAAACGCCGTTTTCCATTCATCCCCATGCTTGATGCGAATAAGATTATACGCCCCCCTGAGGTCAAGCTTAGTAAACCAGCAAGCACTGTTAACTCTGGAGAATAAATCAGAAATCAGGGGTAACGGATACTGAAATTTAACCGTAATTTAGTTGAGGGAATGATAGTCAATACAAGGCCTTAATGAACCATCCTTCTTGGCCACGAAAACAAACCCAGCACCTAAGGGCGAAGAGGATGGTCTAATATGACCTTTCTCCAACGACTCCTTAATATAAGATCGCATAGCCTCGTGTTCGGGTACAGATAAATTGAAAAGTCGACCCTTGGGAAATTTACACCCAGGTCTCAACTCAATTGCACACTCATAACTCCTATGAGGAGGCAAAGACGCAGACTTGCTCTCACTAAATACAACATAAAAATCAGCCAAATAGTCAGGAACATCATGCGACTGGGGAGAGGTGGAGAAAACAGGAGTGTCACCAAGAGCACACCGACAACCCCAACTCACCACCGACACAGATTTCCAATCCAAAACCGGATTATGGATTTGCAACCAGGGAAGACCCAGAACAAAGGTATCATGTAAATTATGCAACACCAAAAATCTGCAATTTTCTTGGTGGTCTGGGGCGACCCGCATTATCACCTGGGTCCAAAACTGAGGTTTATTCTTCGCCAAAGGAGTAGCATCAATACCCCTCAAAGGAATAGGCGTCCGCAGAGGTGTCATAGGAAAACCACAACGTTTAACAAAATCCAAGTCCATTAGATTCAAGGCCGCTCATGAATCCACAAAAGCCTTCGCGGAAAATGTAGACAAGGAGCAGATCAGAGTAATTGCCAAAAGAAACTTAGGTTGTACACCACCCACAGAAAATGTGTGTGCAAAACGTTTCTCTCGTTTAGGGCAGACAGAAATAACATGAGAGTCATCTCCACAGAAAAAACACCGCTTATTACGCCTTCTAAACTCCTGACGTTGCGCCCTAGACAAAACTCCATCACATTGCATAGGTTCAGACGTATGTTCAAAAGGTGGCAGCGCCTCCCGTGTAGTCTTGCGTTCATGTAAACGCCGATCAACTTGAATGGCTAATGACATAGAATCGTCAAAACCAGAGGGAACAGGAAATCCCACCATAGTATCTTTTAAAGTCTCAGACAAACCCTTCCGAAAGAGAGCTGCCAATGCACTATCATTCCATGTAGTAAGGACCGCCCACTTTCAGAATTTCTGACAGTATAACTCTGCAGGATCCTGACCCTGGTTCAATGCCAATAGGGCTCTCTCAGCTTGATCAATATCATTAGGTTCATCATATAACAACCCCAAGGCTTGAAAAAATGCATCCACATTAGTCAAAACAGGATCTTCAGGTGTCAAAGAAAATGCCCAATCCTGGGGATCGCCGCGCAGCAAGGAGATGACAATTTTAACCTGCTGCGCAGATCTCCCCGATGAGTTAGGCTTCAAGGCAAGAAATAATTTACAATTATTCTTAAAATTCAAAAATTTAGACTGATCCCCAGAAAACACATCAGGAGCAGGGATCCTTGGTTCAACAGCATGTGAATGAGTGAGATAGGTGGAAATTCCCCGTACTTCAGCTACAGACCCAGAGAAATAGAGGAGAAAATATACATATAAAAAAAAAATTCTGACACTTTTTTTTTTTTACAATTCTCTCCTGCTTTTGAGTACCCTAGAATCTGCGGTATGGCTGGTGATTCTGTTATGAATGAGTCACCGAGGAGGAAAAAACAAAAAGCAAGCTAAGCCCAGAAAACTGGAGAGATTGGTAACTAGCGGATTGCAGACACCTGATCCTATCCACAACAACTAGCAGTAGCCGTGGAGCGTGCCTACGGTGGTCCTAGACGCCTCGTCACGGCCGGAGAACTAAATAAGCCTAAAGAAAGAAAGGGAAAATCTAAACTGCCCCAAAGCAGACCCCAAAGCAATAGACAGCCCCCAACATGTATTGTCGGTGAAACAAGATGAAAACACAAACACAGGCAGAAAGATAGGCTGAGCAAACGATGGGGCCCTCGCTAACTAGAAAGGACAGGAAAGAAAAGCTGCTGTCTGAAATCACGCAAAAAACCCTGCCAAAAAGAATGTCCAACACGTCTGATAGAAAAAGGCCCTGAAGTCGCTAGACTTCAAATCACTATATCAGCACTCAGGTATATTCTGAAGACAGAGCAAAAGAGATCAACTGATCAGAGACAAAAAATGGGGATTCAGCCCAGTCCCAGCCAGGGCTGGCTGAACACAAAAACTAAGTAAACCAGACAAAAACTCATATGAACAACAGCAGAGAAAACTTAGCTTTAGGAAGGCAGGAACCAAACTGGAAACCAGGAGCCACAGTCAGGAAAAATCACCAACAAGAAACTAGGGAGTCAGCTGCCTTAAATCCAATCAGAAACTCCTGATGTCCAATCGCAGTCCTCTTCCTCAGGTGGCCAGTCTCTGCCATTTAGATCAGCTTCATTACCTCCCTTCACCAACAGAGGGAGTCCAGATAGAGAACTCACCACTCCTCTGTGAGCACAGCCAGCTCCATAACCCTCATCAGAAGCCAGAGGCAAACCTGAAAATGAGCTCACAACACTTCGGGGTGAAGGGGTTAATAAAATTACCACTTCACAAGCTTCTACTCACAATCTGTATGCACTAAACTTCTGAACCATCAAAGAATCCTCAGTGCTTACTAGCATAATGTCTAGATAGAGTATATGCTTCAAATGTACACTGGATAGAGTATATGCTTCAAATATACACTGCTCAAAAAAAATAAAGGGAACCCTGGGAACTCTTACTAAGCAGACACAAGGATGTTAGTGACCTTCTTATCATTTTTAACTGTTGTTTATTCCATTTGCACAACATCAGGAAAAATTGAATCACAATCAGTGTTGATTTCACAGAAGTTTGACTAACTTGGAGTTATATTTTGCTGTTTAACCCCTTTACCCCAAGGGTGGTTTGCACATTAATGACCGGGACAATTTTTACAATTCTGACCACTGTCCTTTTATGAGGTAATAACTCTGGAATGCTTTCATGGATCCTGGTGATTTTGACATTGTTTTTCTCGTGACATATTGTATTTCATGCTAGTGGTAAAATTTCATTGATATAACTTGCGTTTATTTGTGAAAAAATGTAAATTTGGTGAAAATTTTGAAAATTTCATAATTTTCCAACTTTGAATTTTTATGCCCTTAAATCACAGAGATATGGCACACAAAAAACTAAATAAGTAACATTTCCCACATGTTTACTTTACATCAGCACAAGTTTAGAAGCAAAATTAGAAGTTATAAGGGTTAAAATTGACCAGCGATTTCTCATTTTTACAACACCATTTTTTTAGGGACCACATCACATTTGAAGTCACTTTGAGAGGTCTATATGATAGAAAATACCCAAAAGTGACACCATTCTAAAAACTGCACCCCTGATGGTACTCAAAACAACATTTAAGAAGTTTATTAACCATTCAAGTGCTTCACAGGAATTTTTTGAATGTTTTAAAAAAAAATGAACATTTAACTTTTTTTCATAAAAAAATTACTTCAGGTCCAATTTTTTATTTTTATGAAGGGTAACAGGAGAAATTGGACCATAAAAGTTATTGTGCAATTTGTCCTGAGTACGCTGATACCTGATATGTGAGGGGGAACCACTGTTTCGGCACATGGCAGAGCTCAGAAGGGAAGGAGCACCGTTTGACTTTTTCAAAGCAAAATTGGCTGGAATTGAGATCGGGGCCATGTCGTGTTTGGAGAGCCCCTGATGTGCCTGAACAGTGGAAACCCCCACAAGTGATCCCATTTTGTAAACTAGACCCCCTAAGGAACTTATCTAGATGTGTGGTGAGAACTTTGAACCCCCAAGTGCTTTAAAGAAGTTTATAACGCCGGGCGTGAAAATAAGAAAATCATAATTTTTCCACAAACATGATCTTTCGACCTTAATTTTTTTATTTTCCCAAGGGTAACAGGAGAAATTGGACCCCAAAAGTTGTTGTCCAATTTGTCCTGAGTATGCTGATACCCCATATGTGGGAGAAAACTACTGTATGGGCACACGTCGGGGCTCGGAAGGGAAGTAGTGACGTTTTGGAATGCAGACTTTGATGGAATGGTCTGCGAGTGTCATGTCGCATTTCGAGAGCCCCTGATGTGCCTAAACTGTGGAAATTCCCCACAAGTGACCTCATTTTGGAAATTAGACCCCCCAAGGAACTTATCTAGATGTGTGGTGAGCACTTTGAACCCCCAAGTGCTTCATAGAAGTTTATAACGCCGGGCGTGAAAATAAAAAAATCATTTTTTTTCCACAAACATGATCTTTTAGTCCCCAATTTTTTTATTTTTCCCAAGGGCAACAGGAGAAATTGGACACCAAATGTTGTTGTCCAATTTGTCCTGAGTACGCTGATACTCCATATGTGGGAGAAAACTACTGTATGGGCACACGTCGGGGTTCGGAAGGGAAGTAGTGATGCTTTGGAATGCAGACTTTGATGGAATGGTCTGCTGGTGTCATGTCACATTTTGAGAGCCCCTGATGTGCCTAAACTGTGGAAATCCACCACAAGTGACCCCAATTTAGAAACTAGACCCCCATTAGGAACTTATCTAGATGTGTGGTGAGCACTTTGAACCTCCAAGTACTTCACAGAAGTTTATAACGTAGAGCCATAAAAATAAAAAAATCATATTTTTTTCCACAAAAATGATATTTTTGCACCCCAATTTTTTTATTTTCCCAAGGGTAACAGGAGTAATTGGACCCCAAAAGTTGTTGTGCAATTTCTCCTGAGTAGGCTATTACCCCATATGTGGGGGTAAATCACTGTTTGGGCACATGGCAGAGCTTGGAAGGGAAGGAGCACTGTTTGACCTTTTCAATGCAGAATTTACTGGAATCAAAATCATACACCATGTTGCGTTTGGAGAGCTTCTAAACAGTGGAAACCCCCCCAATTCTAACTCCAACCCTAACCCCAACACACCCCTAACCCTAATCTCAGCCCTAACCCTAGCCCTAGCCCTAACCCTAATGGGAAAATGGAAATAAATACATTTTTTTTAAATTTTATTATTTTTCCCTAACTAGGGGGGTGATAAAGGGGGGTTTGATTTACTATATGTCAGAGACACCGCACTGCACTTGCTCATAGAGCCAGTGCGCGTGTCCTGAGTACAGAAGCAGTGCTAAAAGATACCTGTAGAGACGGGCAGCAGAGGTGACCATGCGTGCTTCAGGCTAATAGTGTCAGGGTCCAGTCAGCGCTGGAAAGTAAAGAGGCATAGGACCTGCGGACACTGAAACTGAATAATCTGCACGGGACCTATGGTCATGTGACTGCAAGGGGGAGGGGCTTAGCGTCCTGTTTTCAGATAGGACAGAACACCATACAACAACTCAGAGTCAGGCAAAACAGAGGTCACAGCAGTACGGGCAAACGAGGTACAGGAGGGAAAAACAGATGGGTAGTCTGACAGAGCCAAAAGTCATACATAAGAGGGCGACGTGGTACCAAGGGGACAAGCAGAGAGGAGTCGGGTCACAAGCAGAGAGTCATACATGAGAGGTAGCGCAGTACAAGAGGGTCAGGCAGAACTCGTAACAGGGACAGAACCAGATCACAACCGAACAAGCAAGCAAGATATCAGGCACAAGGCACAAGTATACAAGAGGTCACTTAACTCAGCCGAGGGCAGGAGTATAACTGACACCGGACCCAGGTCCAGTGAGCACTAAATAGCCTCCTGCTGCCAGAGAGAGGCAGCACAATTAACCCATAGTCTAACCAGGACGGGTCAAAGCGAAATCCCGTTCTGGATCATGACACTATATATGGCAGGTTTTTATGTTTGGCAGCTGTCACACGCTAAAAGACGCTTTTCATTGTAAAAATAGTTTTTGCATCACCACATTTTGAGAGCTATAACTTTTCCGTATTTTGACCCACAGAGTCAAGTGAGGTCTTATTCCTTGCAGGACGTTTTTTATTGGTACCATGTTCGGGCGCGTGACATTTTTTGATCGCTTTTTATTCTGATTTTTGGGATGCAGAATGAGCAAAAACCAGCATTTCATAAATATATTATGAGTATATTAAGTATGTAAAGGATATATTGACTAACTCTTTTAGTCATTTGAGATTTGGTTCACCCTACTGTATATAATTTTTGTTGCTGAGGCATTTGATGCAATATATAAATACTTTTCCTTTATTGTAAAACTTATATTTCCTTCATTGTAAAAAAAAAAAATATTTTTGGCTTGTAATTTACAACATTCTTACAGGTTTTACCTGGAAAAAAGCTCATATTTCAATTGTTAATGCAAAAACAAACAAAAAATTAATGGTGTGTGAGGCAGTGAGGGGAACTATATGCGAGGGACTGTATGTATCCCCCTGGATGCACATAGACGCGTATTGAGCCCGCTGGAGTGCATTGCAGTCACAGACATAGCTGTGGTTGCAGTATAGAATAAAAGTAAGTTTGGACTTGGTCAAGCTATTTGGCCATGGCAGATTTATAAAATCCTTGCATGGGATTTTGTGGTGCCCCTGAGGCTTCAGTCGCCACAGAGCTAATGCACCTTCTCCTACCTATCCAGGTAGGCTGTGAACTCCTTTCCGCATTCCAACACCTGCACCCCACACACAGGATAGTTCAGCAGGGACCCATCCATGCTTTATGCTGGAAAGGTCATAGGGTGCTTTTTGTGATCCCTGGCTTCGTAACACGAGAGGTGCTGGGGAGGCGGGTGGAGTTAGATATAAAAGAGAGGGAAGGTGTAGGATTTCAAGTCAGTCTGACAGAAGGTCTGTCTGGGGTGAGTCCCAGAGAGAGAGCAGGCTGACAGCAGGTCAGTCTGAGAGGAGCTCAAGGCGGAGGAAGGCAGTCAGTCAGGAGAGGCTGAGGACTGGTCTTAGTGGAACGAGCTCCTCAGGGAAGGAAGAGAAGGAGAAAGAGACGTAGACTGAAGACTACAGACTCCATAAGAGAGATAGAACAGATCGGAACGAAGGAGAATAGAAGGACGGTGGGAAGCAGGTTGAGAAAGAGAGAGAACCCTTCCAGTCCAGAGAGAGAGCAAAGGCCAGGGCCCGGTCCCCGAGGTTGATTGGAACTTTATGTCCGGCAACAGACACCGGAGGAGTAGTGAGCCGCTAACGCCTTGCTCCCATCATAGACTTGGGACACAACAGCAACTGAATAGAGAGCCGGGACGCAGTGAGGAGTCCCCGAGCAGGCTACAGCTGTCTGTCATACAAGTAAAGACTAGGAACACCTAGAGAGAGGCATTCCAGGGTAACTAAGTACTGGAGTGCTTCGCACCTAAAGGCGCATTGGAGGAGTCGTTCAGGAAGATACATGTTGGCGGAGTGTGGAAGGGAGAATTCTATCCTGCCTGGAGGTTGGCTGGAGCCCTGACCTGGAGAACACGGTACGGAGGCAAGCAGTTGTGTGAACTGCAAACAGTGAGTAAAGCTTTGGAACCGCATACTCTGGTGTCCTCCAGTTATTCCAGCACCTCTACACCTGGGTACCAGCCGCCATACCATTCTGCGCCTCTCCTCATTCATTGCACCTACACTGCCCTGGGACTACAGCTCCACCTGTGGGGAGCTATACCATCTCTGCTGCACCACACCATCAGTCCCAGCGCATCTGCATGCAGCGTTGGCTTACCACCTTACTTGCCAAACACCACGGGTGGCGTCACGAACTATTCATATAAACTCTAACACCATTAACATCACCGCCATTGATATTGGGCGCCCAGGGCCACGGACCGGGTCACCGCTGCTGTGACACATTCCCGCCTTGACACCGGCCCAGTACCGAGTACCCCGCTGCCCTGGGCATGCGAGGGCGCCCCACTTTTATTTTTGGAGTGAACAACAGGATGGCAGTGGGGCTGTTCACACCCTCCAGCCAAGTCTTACAAGTGGCCCATGGCCACAGATCCCATTTAAAACCATGCAGCAAAGGGTTGGGTGTGTCATTATTTGCTTGCAAGCTGCAGAGAGCTCTGCAACATCCGGCTTGTGTGAAGTCAACACAGAGTCAAGGAAAGCAAAACGCCTGGCACCCCCTCAGCGTGATACGGTGATGCAGTCGCCCACGGAACCCGGTTTCGTAAACTGACTGTTTTGATGCCCCGGCTGCGATCCGTAGGATACCATTTTGCCTTTAAGTTGTGAGTTTTTGGACAATAAAGACATTTGCATTGAGCTTTACTGAGTCACTGCCTTATTACCGCACGGTGTGAAAACCGCTGCACTACAATATGGTTGAGAATGCGAGTAGTGTGAACTGAGGCATACCCCAACGCCAGCTGTATGTCTGTCATTAGGCCTGCCACACTGCAATCCAGGTCTGCGGACAAGATGTAGGAAATCCTGAGGCAGTTGGTCCTCACAGCAACAACAACAACAGACAAATAACCTGTTGCTGCAGGAGATTGCGACTCTGCGTGAGGCACCCTCATCACCAACCCCGGAACATTGTGAGGCCTGGGACAAGGTCTGTTCTGCTTTGCGCAAGATGAGTCCGGATGATCCACGTGGAAGCCTTCCTCACCATCTACCAGCATAGTGTGGGAGGAACAGCCCCCCCTTCAAGTGTCCGGGCCAGAACCAAGGGAGCCGTCATCTGGGTTCCGGGGGAAACTATCCCTGGGGGACAGAATTCGGGGACGGACCATTCTGACAAACAGATGGGCTGGGGGAGGGACCAGTATAAAGGAGGCGGGGAATTCCCCGGACGATGAGTCAGCAGACCGGGACAGAGACTGCAGGAGAGCGTGGGAGCGACGGGAAGCTAGAGCGACTCACCAGTGCCAGAGAGGACGCTCACCAAGGACTCCAGAGGGATGGTGCCAAGGCGATCGTCCGAGACTTGCTGCCCTGCTTCAGCCGCGGCCACTGCGGCCCCAGTTCAACCTGCGGCCGCTGCCGCCTCCTCTCAGCCCGCGGCTGCGGCCTACCCGCAGTCACCTGCGGCCGCTGCCTCCTCCCCTCAGCCCGCGGCTGCGGCCTGTTTCCCGCCACCCGCAGCCACTCCACTCTCGCCCATGGCTGCAGCAAGTGACGTGCCGTCGGCAGCCCCCATCATCCTGCTCCGGTCCGCAGCAGAGGCCGGGACTCCCCATCGCAGCCGTTAACTGCGCAGGTGGCCTGTCATCCGCCACCACACATCGCTGCCACTTGCCCCAGTCCGGGGGCTGCGATCCACCCATTCAAGGACTCCGCCGGGGCCTGTGGGGCTCCAGTGTCACCAGCGCACTGGAGGGCGCGAAGACTTTGTCAATGCCTCAGCAACTGGGCCCAGCAACTACTACGCCGAAAGACCACCAACCTGAACAGCAAGGGACGTCTGGACAGCAGCTAAGTTGACTTTTCAATTAAGGACCGTAGTTGGCCAAACCGCGGCCCTATAGTGACCGGCTATTGCCGGAAGTAGTCGTGTTCTACTCTTTTGTGTTTGCTTGTCTAGAGCCCCTGCGAGGGCAAAACATGTTACCCCGTTGTGTGATCAGGCCGTGACTGAGGAAAGTTCCCTCTAGTCCTATAAACGTTATTTTAGAAAGCACCAAATTGTCTCGCGACTCGTCACTGCATCCTGCGTATCTGCAAATCCCACATTTGGCGTAGTCGGCAGGATGCAGTCTCCGAGCGCAGATGGTGCTGAGCCTGATCAGAGTGGGGCTGCTCGCGCTGCTGCTGATGGGGGTCCTCGCTCCAGCATCTCCCTGGGGGCTATGCTAAGTAACCTGCCCCGGTTTTCTGGCTCTGACACGCTGTTGTGGAGCTGGACAGAACGTATGCGGGGCCTTTTCCGCATGCACCCCATGACCCCCGATTTAGAGGCTGAGGTGGCCCTCATGGCGCTAGATGGGGAGGCCCAGAAGTCGGTAATGTTGAGACCCCCGGGGCGTCGTAACACCTTCACCAGAGTCTTACAGATCCTGGAACATACCCACGGGGATCCAATAGACGTGGGGGAGTTGAGAACCCGGTTGTTCAGTCGGATGCAGGGGGGGGAGACCATCACCCAGTATATGAACGCCCTCCAGGAGCTACACACTGCCATAGAAAGGAAGGACAGAATAGGGGTAGGGCCCATCGACATTACCCTGCGTGATCTGCTAGTGACTGGACTCCGGGACCCGCTAATCAAGCAGGCATTGCGGGAACAGGTCCGAGCGAACCCACGTCTAGCCTTTTCCGAAGTGGAGTCAGGCCCGGGTGCAAGAGCAAGAGCAGGGGATGATAGCTCCTGTGGGAAAGGCCCGGAGCATGGAGTCCTCCGTAAGTGTTGTCGAAGAACCTCAATGGATTGAGGAAATGAGACAAGAACTGAAGAGTATCCGGGGTGAGCTGGCCGAACTGAAGAAAAGGACGGAGCCCGTGCCCGGCCGACCTGGCTACAATTCCAGGCCCTGGGGGCCTCGCAATACCCGGGATGTCCGAGCCTCACCGCCCCGGTGTTATGAGTGTGGAGAACTGGGCCACTTCGCACGGGAGTGTCCATGGCGTGGGAGATACCCACCCCGGCGGACATTAAACTAGAGGGCTCCGAGCATGGGGGACGCTGCTCGGAGCCGGAAGCCACAGCAAGGGGTGGTGGAAGTCCCGAAGAACTGGTCGCAAAGTGCCCAATAGTATGGGCTGAAGTTGAGGGTCGAGCTGTGCGGTGCCTAGTGGATACGGGGTCGCAGGTGACGACCATGCCAGCAACGTACTTCCGGCAGCATTTCCCGGAAGCGGCAAGGCCTCAATGGGGGCCCATGATACGACTAATAGCCGCAAACCAACTGCCGGTACCTGTCGCCGGGGTGGTGTGGCTTCAGATGACATTGTGTGGTAAATCCCTCGGTCGCCGGGAAGTGGTGCTGACTCAAGGAGAGACTAACGACCGTCATCCGATCATCTTGGGCTCATGTACTGCGGGAGTTCGGCAATCTACTCCTCAACGATTCCACACAGGAGACCCTGAGTCAGTGGGGTTCTCGCACGGCCCAGGGGCAGGTCTTCCAGCGGTTGGTGCAAGTGCTCCAGGAGTGTCAGGAGGGTGAGGCGCTGAGCAAAGGTCATCGCGCCGGCGGGCCCCCCGCTTGTGCTCCCTCCGGGGCAGACGATGGTGGTCTGCCGATCCGAGCACCGATACCACTGGAGGGCGTGGAGGTGCAGGTGGAACCATGTTACTCAGAACGCCTGCACCCTGGCATCCTGGTGGCCCGCTCCCTGGCCACAGTGCAGGAGGGGACCGTCTTGGTACGTTGTGTTAACCTGGAAGATCAGGATATCACCCTGAAGCCCCGGGCCGAAATGGCCAAACTTGTAAGGCCGTTGGAGGAGCTGCTGCCAGACCCCGCAGTCCAGTTGCGGGTGCAACCCGAATATCCCTGGGCAGTAACGGTACTAACCCAACAGGCTGCCGCATCTGCGGCCCAAGAAAAAGGTTGAGTCATTCTGGAGAGAATGCGGGCTGAACTTTCCGGCCTAGTGCCAGCCCAGCTTCTCCAAGTAGAGACACTCCTTGGACCATTTTACAGTGTCTTCGCCAGCCACGAGGATGACTTCAGATGTACCATGGCCATCACGCATGGGATCCCCACGGCGGGAGTGGCCCCCATCCGGGAGCGGTATCGGCAAATACCACCGCAGCTATATCAGGAAGTGAAAACTCTATTAGCCCAGATGCTCCGGAAGGGGGTCATACGCAAAAGCCAAAGCCCATGGGCGGCCCCTATTGTCCTGGTTCGGAAGAAAGACGGCACTCTACGTTTTTGCGTGGATTACAGGAAGTTGAACGCCTGCACCATCAAGGATTCGTATCCACTGCCCCGCATAGAAGAGTCTCTGTCCGCCCTGGGGAACATAGCGTACTTCTCGACCCTTGACCTGGCCAGTGGGTACTGGCAGGTGCCGATGTCAGAGGAAGACAGAGCCAAGACGGCATTCATCTTACCCATGGGACTGTTCAAGTTCAATCGGATGCCGTTTGGGCTGGCCAACACCCCCGGAACTTTTCAGCGGTTGATGGAGCGATGTCTAGGAGATCTCAACTTTGAAGCCACGTTGAAATACCTGGACGATATCATTATCTATTCCGCCACGTTCGAAGACCACCTGAAGCGGTTGGAGCAGGTGTTTGGCCGGCTGCAGAAGTACGGGTTAAAGATGAAGCCCCAGAAATGCCACCTGTTCCGCACCCAGATCGAGTACCAGGGGCATACCATCTCGGCAGAGGGCGTTCGACCATCCCTGGAAAAGGTCGCTGCCATCCAGGGATGGCCTACCCCCAAGACGGCGAGGAATGTGCGGGCCTTCTTGGGGTTGGCCGGCTACTACCGTTGGTTCGTGAAGAATTTTGCATGCAGAGCCCGAGCCCTGCAGGACCTGCTGAAGGGGGCTCCCGCCGGGGCGAATGGACGGAAGATCCAGTGGCAGCAACCGCAAGAGGATGCATTTCAAGACCTCAAAGCAGCTCTCTCGGACGCCCCGGTACTGGCATATGTGGATTTTTCGCAACCGTTCAACCTGCATACCGACGGGAGCCACCAAGGACTAGAAGCTGTGTTGTCACAGGTGCAGGATGGCCGGGAGAAAGTAATCGCCTATGGTAGCCGGTCGCTGAACGACTCAGAACGCAACCCGGACAATTACAGCTCCTTTAAGCTTGAGCTCCTCACAGTAGTGTGGGCAATGACGGAGCGATTCGCAGAGTATATGGCGGGCTCCGAAGTAGTAGTGCGGACCGATAACAACCTGATAGCCCACTTGGAGAATGCCAAACTAGGGGCCCTCGAGCAGCGGTGGGTGGCTTGGATGGCCAAATTTAATTATAAGATCATCTACACATGGGGAGCTGAAAACGTGCACGCCGACGCGCTCTCCAGAATCTGACACACCAACCCAGGGAGAAACCGAGACGACGAATTAGAAGCAGATGAGACGCCGTTCGCCCTCACCATCGCCGCGCTTACAGTCAACACACAAGAAGTGCCTCATGCGGGACTCCTAGGAGGGATGCTGGGACAGCCCCGCGACAACTGGTTCCAGCAGCAACAGGAAGATACAGAAATTGGACTCCTGCGCCGATGGGTGGCACTGGTAAATTGCCCACGGGCTCGCAGAGGCAGACTTTGACCCAAGATATGTTGCTGATGCTGCGCCAGTGGGAGAAACTAGTCATCAAAAAGGGACTTTTATATCGAAAGACCTTGTCACGAACCACGTCAGCTACGACATGGCAGGTGATCGTGCCCGGGGCCCATCTCAAGCAACTGGCCTGGGAAGCCCATGAAAAGGGGGCTTACTTTGGTGCTCAAAAGACTTTACAATGGTTGCAGCAGATAGTGTATCACCCACACTTGCACGCTGCTGTAGAAGAAGTTTGTCGAACCTGCTGCCCGTGTGAGCTCGCTAAACCCCCTGCACAGCGAGCCCCGATGCAAACGATTGTAACATCCACCCCTCTGGCTCTTCTAACTGTGGATTACCTGACCAAAAGTCCTGCCTATTATCAGGGGTATGAACATTGTCTCGTTATGGTGGACCATTTCACCAAGTTCGCTGTGGTCACCCCCACCCGAGACAAAACAGTGGAGTCGTCCGCCTATGCGATTTGTAAGAACTTTATTCAAGTGTACGGCTGTCGACAACGAATACATTCGGACCAAGGAGCATGTTTCCTAGGAAAAGTCATGGAAGAGCTACACCATCTTTATGGTATCGATAGATCGCGTACTACACCATACCACCCGCAGGGAAACGGAGCCTGCGAGCGATTCAATGGTACGCTAATCCAAATGCTGCACACCCTGGAGAGCGACCGCAAGGCCCGCTGGCCTGAATATGTCCCCGAGCTGGTGTGGGTATATAACAATCGGGTGCATCGAGTGACTGGTTACACCCCCTATTCATTGCTGTTCGGACGGGAAGGCAAAGGAATTACAGAAGTGGAGTTGAACCCGGAAGAACCACAACCCTGGACCGGGGTATCCACGTGGGTCCGAAACCACCGGCATCGACTGCAGACCCTCCACCGTATTGTCCATACGAAACTCCAGGATCTAGAACACCAAGGGGGAGCATTGCCCCCACCCATTGACTTTCAAGCTGGGGATCGGGTACTCGTACTTGATCAACGTCCCCAAACCAAGTTAGAACCCCAGTGGGAGGTGAACCCATACCGAGTGTTACGACGAATAAGCCCTGATGGGCCTGTGTACGAAATACAATCTGAAGGAAACAACGCGCCTCTCACTCGGGTTGTGCACCGTAACATGTTGCGACCATCATACACGTCTACAGATCCCCCACGGCCCGAACCGACCCCCCCAGGTCCCCGACCCCCTGCCCACGGTCTGGGACCTGGATGACGAAGAGGACTTCCCCGTCACATCTGTCGGGCGCCCCAGTAGTGGCACTACAATAGACCCGAAAATCCCACCAGAACCAACTAGTCAACCAATCTCCACCAACCCAGAAGACTCCGCTACACCCGAACTTCGACGCTCCGAGCGGTCAACAGCTGGCAAACCCCCTGGACCTTACAAACAGGAGCAGTTCATATGGCGACAAGGACTATCATCTCTAAAGACTAACCCAAGTCTACAAAAACCCTCGCCCGAGGACTGACAAGCATACAGGGCGGGGGAGTGTAGGAGGAATGGCCCCCCCCGTCGAGTGTCCGGGCCGGAACCAAGGGAGCCGTCACCTGGGTTCCGGGGGAAACTATCCCCGGGGGACAGAATTCGGGGATGGATCGTTCTGACAGACAGATGGGCTGGGGGAGGGACCAGTATAAAGGAGGCGGGGAATTCCCCGGACGATGAGTCAGCAGGCTGGGACAGAGACTGCAGGAGAGCGTGGGAGCGACGGGAAGCTAGAGCGTCTCACCAGTGCGAGAGAGGACGCTCACTGAGGACTCCAGAGGGACGGTGCCAAGGTGATCGTCCGAGACTTGCTGTCCTGCTTCAGCCCGCGGCCACTGCGGCTCCAGTTCAACCCGCGGCCACTGCCGCCTCCTCTCAACCCGCGGCTGTGGCCTACTCGCGGTCACCTGTGGCCGCTGCCGCCTCCCCTCAGCCCGCGACTGCGGCCTGTTCCCCGCCACCCGCAGCCGCCCCGCTCTCGCCCGTGGCCGCGGCAAGTGCCGGGCCGGTGGCGGCCCCCACCGTCCTGCTCCGGTCCGCAGCAGGGGCCGGGCCTCTGCTAACCGCGGACTCCCCATCACAGCTGTTAGCTGCGCAGGTGGCCTGTCATCCGCCACCACACATCGTTGCCGCTTGCCCCAGTCCGGGGGCTGCGGTCCACCCGTCCAAGGACTCCGCCGGGGCCTGTGGGGCTCCAGTGTCACCAGCGCGCCAGAGGGCGCGAAGACTTCATCAACGCCTCAGCAACTGGGCCCAGCAACTACTACGCCAAAAGACCACCAACCTGAACGGCGAGGGACGTCTGGACAGCAGCTAAGTTGACTTTTCAATTAAGGACCCGTAGTCGGCCAAACCGCGGCCATATAGTGACCGGCTATTGCCGGAAGTAGTCGTGTTCTACTCTTTTGTGTTTGCTTGTCTAGAGCCCCTGCGATGGCAACACGTGTTACCCCTTTGTGTGATCAGGCCGTGACTGAGGAAAGTTCCCTCTAGTCCTATAAACGTTATTTTAGAAAGCACCAAATTGTCTCGCGACTCGTCACTGCATCCTGTGTACCTGCAAATCCCACAATACTGCGGAGCAGAAGAATCTGCCAACTTCCCAGTGGGCTGAAGTTGTGGCTCTTTTCCTGATGGGTTATGCGCGAAAAGCCTACTTTGACCTCAGTCGGAAGGACTCCCAGAACTATGAGAAGCTAAAAGGTGAGATCCTTGCCCAATTGGAGGTTAATACATATGTGAGAGCACAATGGGTGTTCTCATGGACTTTTGTTGAGGCCCAACCTGCCAGGTCTCAGGTATTTGATTTACTGCAGCTAGTTAAAAGATGGCTCCAGCCTGAGACTTTGACTCCAGCCCAGATAGTGGAGAGGGTGGTGGTCGACCAGCTAGTGAGAGCTCTGCCATTCGCCATACAGCGTTGTGTGGGGCAAGGGGACCAGGGCACTCTAGACGAGGTGGTTGGCCTGGTCAAGCGGTACACAGCCACTCAGGACATCATACGGGACTCTAACCCATTGCGGCTGACACGCTGGGAACTGCAAACCCAGGGAAAGAGTCGCGTTTCCTTGCTGGGGACAGTCAGCCCCGAGCCCATACAGAGGGGGTGCCTCAGAGTGAGAATGGCAGGAGACCAGTTTCCCCTAAAATGGTTCCAAAGACTAATGATGCCACCACTGTCAGGTGCAGGCAATGCCACGGGAGCATGACATGCCCGGACATGTGGCTGCCACCTGCCTCCTGACGGCTGAACCTATGAACTGCGGGTTTATGTGCAGAGTCTCGATTTATGCCCAGTCAGTCTGCACCGCCACTACAGGCACTGCATACAGCGTAACTCCAAATGTGCTAAGTTCTCGTCAACGTGTACTAGACAGAGGCTCTCTTGGAAACTAGGAGCCTGTTGACTCTGGTACATGGGTCACTAGTTGCTGGGGACAACTGGTGGTTGGAAAATGGGGGTTGTGTGTATACATGGGGACCCCCGAGAGTACCCAACAGCAAAGTTCACTTTTTCCACCCTGTGTGGAGAGATGAAACATGTGGTGGGAGTGGTGAAGACCCTTCCTTATGGGACTGTGTTGGGAAGAGACTTGCCCCTGTGAGAAAACAGAGTTAACCCTCCCAGGGTAAGTGTCATTCCGGGCACAGAACCTGAAGATCTCAAGTCAGGGATACCTTCTGTAGGGGTCGCCAACCTAGGGACAGAGTGTAACCCCGATAGGTTTCCCTTAGAGGTTTTGGCAGGAGAGGTCGAGGAGACCCTGTCGATCCCAGAACTCGTAGTGTCCCCTGGTACGTTCGGGACAGCTCTGGCCCGGGCATGAGAAAGGGTGGTAGAAATAAATGGGGTGGCTCAGCAACCGAGTGCAGAAGCGTTTTTTCCCCACATGGCTGTCAACCAGGATTGTTGTATAGGGTTGATAAAATCCGAGATGAAGCGGTGGAACAGCTGGTAGTGCCCCAGTCATATTGTTGGACCGTGCTAGAGATGGCACACACACATACTTTGAGGATACTTAGGTGTAAAGAAACCCAAGAACGTATTCTGCAGCGGATCTTTTGGCCCAGTATTTTTGCTGAGGTCCAGAGGTATTGTGAATCATGTCCCGAGTGTCAACTTACCACACCCACCACAAATTTCCACAGTCCATTGGTACCTCTACCGATTATAGAGGTACCATTTGAGCGGATTGCAGTGGATCTGTTGGGGCCTATAGTAAAGTCCACCCACGGCCACCAACATATTCTGGTTGTAATAGATTATGCCACTCGTTACCCAGAGGCAATACACTTTGTCACACTTCGGTAAAACTTATCGCCCACGAGCTGTTGGCAATGTTCTGACCCCTTGAGCTACCAAAGGAGATTCTTACCGATCGGGGGACTCTTTTTATGTCTAAGGTGACAAAGGAGCTATGTAAGCTGCTCCGGATTTATCAGTTGCGCACATCGGTGTACCACTCACAGACCAATGGGTTGGTAGAAAGATTTAATAAGACCCTTAAATCTATGCTAAAAAAAGTGGTCTCCAAGGATGGGAGGGATTGGGACATGATACTACCCTATTTGATATTCCCTGTCCGCGAGGTACCACAGGCTTCCACTGACTTCTCCCCCTTTGAGCTATTGTACGGCATGCATCCTATCCTAGGATGTTGCTTTACGTAGCCAAGGGAACGTGGGAACAGGAGCCAACTCCACATAGGAGTGTAATTGGGTAAGTGGCAAGTATGCAGGACTGGATTGCGGCAGTCATGCCTATAGTAAAAGAGCACCTAATGGATGCCCAGGCAGCTCAGAGACGCACGTATAATAAAAGAGTCATGGTCAGGTTCTTTAAAGAAGGGGATTGGGTGTTAGTGCTAGTGACCACAGCAGAGAGAAAACTCATGGCCAAGTGGCAAGGGCCATATGAGGTAGGGGAAAAGATGGGGGAAGTGAATTACAGAGTGTATCAGCCCAAAAAGAGAAAACCGGAACAACTGTGTCATGTGAACCTGCTAAATCTTCCCTGGAAAGATGGAGAATGTTTGGTTACAGAGGCGACTTCAGTTATACCATCAGGGAACCCTCTGTCTCCAGCAAAGGACACAGCCGGGGGTGAGGTTAAGACAAATGACGCTCTCATGAAACAGCAGCGACAGGAGGCACAGTTTTTGGTGAAAATACCCAGCTGGACCATGGTGATCCAACATGACATTGTCACCGAGCCTCAGGTAAGGGTACAGATGAAACTGTACCGAGTGCCAGAAACCCTGAGGCAAGCCATCACAGTCAAAAAAAAGCAAAAGATCCAGTTAGAAGTTATCGAGGAATCCCGGAGTGAGTGGGCTAGCCCCATTGCACTGATTCTGAAATCAGACGGGTCATTTCGATTCTGTAATGACTTTCGGAAATTGAATGAGGTGTCAAAATTTGACCTTTATTCAATGCCCAGGGTGGAAGAGCTAATTGAGAGACTGGGGGAGGCCCAGCCCCTCACCACGCTCAATCTTTCCAAGGGTTACTGGCAGGTGCCACTGACAGAATCAGCAAAAGAAAAGATTGCCTTTATAATGCCAGAGGGTCTCTATCACTATGTCATCTTGCCTTTTGGATAACATGGTGCTCAGGCTACATTCCAGAGACAAATAGACATAGTGTTAGAGCCTCATCAGAAGTACGTATCTGCATATTTAGATGATATCGTTATCTTTAGTACCGACTGGAATACCCACCTGTCCCAGGTACAAGCAGTTCTGGATTGTCTCAGAATAGCGGGGTTAACAGCGAACCCAAAAAAACGTGCGATAGGACTCACAGAAGCCCAGTAGTTAGGATACATGATTGGCTGCGGGGTTATCAAACCCCAAATAAGCAAGGTTGAGGCCATCCAAGACTGGCCCAGGCCTTTATGTACAAAACAGGTGAGGGCATTCCTCGGCATCATTGGGTACTACCGCCAGTTTACACCTATTTTTGCTGGGGATCAGCACCCCTAACAGATATGTTAAAGGTTAAGAAGTTGGTTATGGTACGGTGGAACCCTCAAGCGGAGGAAGCGTTCCAGTTCATGAAGTCAGCATTGTATGGACAGCCAGTCCTCATCAGCCCCAACTTCAGGAAAACCTTTTTCGTTCAAACAAATGCCTTAGAGGTAGACCTAGGAGCGATACTGTCACAAGAGATGAACGGGGATGAACATCCAGTCACCTACTTTAGCAGGAAGCTTACCCTGGCAGAGAAAAATAATAGTGTAGTGATGAAGTAGTGCTTGGCGATTAAGTGAGCCTTGAAGTCCCTACGCGACTATTTGCTTGGGCAACAGTTTAGTTTGGTACCGAACGATTCACCCCTCGTCTGGATGAGCAATGCAATGGAGAGGAATGCTTGGATCACCAGATGGTTCCTGTCCCTACAAAATTTTAGTTTTTCGGCGGAACATCGGGCAAGGAAGTCGCAAGGAAATGTGGATGCCCTGCCGTGGGCACCCTGCATGGTGACAAATGTTCAACCCCACAAGTTTGAACAGAGGGGGGAGGAATGTGAGGCAGTGAGGGGAATTATATGCGAAGGATGGTACGTAGTCCTCAAGATGCGCATAGACGTGTATTGAGCCCGCTGGAGTGCATTGCATCACAGACTTAGCTGTGGTTAGAGTGCAGAATAAAAGTAAGTTTGGACTTGGTCAAGCTATTTGACACCCCGGCTGCGATCCGGAGGATACCATTTTGCCTTTAAGTTGTGAGTTTTTGGACAATAAAGACATTTGTGTTGAACTTTGTTTGGTCAATGCCTCATTACCGCATGGTGTGAACACCGCCATACTACAGGTGATACAATAAAGATTTTATTTTACAGTGTTTTCTTCTGCAAAGGTATTAAAATGTAATACATTTTTTCTACTATTAACATGTTGAAGGAAATCTGTTACGAGGTTTTTGCCACCAAGTAAACTTTCTACCATGTAGTCCTCTATATTCAGGAACTCTGCATAACTCCGCTCACACCATTGATGGGCTGCTTTCTGCCTGTGCAAAGTGCACACAGAAAGCATATCTCCTAATTGTCCAGGAGATATGGTGGCAGTTAAGGGTACTTATTTCTCAGTGCTGCTTTTAAACTGCGCTGATAAATAAGGTTATACTGCCCCCCAGCTTCGGAAAATCTCTGTGGTCTCGAGAAAAATAGTAAATCAAACCCCCTTTATCACCCCCTTAGTTAGCTAAAAATAATAAAATAAAAAAAGTATTTTTTTCCATTTTTCCATTAGGGTTAGTGTTAGGGCTAGGGTTAGGTTTATGGTTGAGGTCATAGTTGGGGTTATAGCTAGGGTTAGGGTTGGGCTAGGGTTATGGTTGGGGTTATAGTTGGGTTTATAGCTAGGGCTAGGGTTGGGCTAGGGTTAGGGTTGGGGCTAGTGCTAGGGTTGGGGTTGGGCTAGGGTTTGGGTTGGGCTAGGGTTTGGGTTGCAGCTAGGGTAGGAGATAGGGTTAGGGTTGGGGTTAGGGTTGCGCTAGAGTTAGGTTTGGGGCTAGGGTTAGAGCTAGGGTTAAGGTTGGGCTAGGGTTTGGGTTGGGGATAGGGTTAGAGTTGGGATTACGGTTGTGTGGAGTTAGGGTTGTGGTGTTGGGGTTAGTGATGTGGTATTGGGGTTAGGGTGGTGTTTGGGTTAGGGTTGTGTTTATGGTTATGGTAAGGGATGGGATTAAGGTAAACAGTGTGTTGGGGTTAGGGCTGTGTTACGGTTGGAGTTAGAATTGTTTTCTACTGTTTAGGGGGGTCTCTAAACGTGACATGGTGCCCAACACTGATTTTTTTTACAAAGAAATGGTAAATGACTGGGGCTTGGTGTGTGGCTAGAGGTGGAGTCAAAATTTGCAATGGTGCTGCATGGTTTGTCCTTCTTTGTCTTTTGCAAAAGTTGGGAACTACAGTTGTGGCCAAAAGTATTGACACCCCTGCAATTCTGTCAGATAATACTCAGTTTCTTCCTGAAAATGATTGCAAACACAAATTCTTTGGTATTATTATGTTCATTTAATTTGTCTTAAATGAAAAAACACAAAAAGAATTGTCCTAAAGCCAAATTGGATATAATTCCACACCAAACATAGTAAAGATGGTGGACAAAAGTATTGGCACTGTTCGAAAAATCATGTGATGCTTCTCTAATTTGTGTAATTAACAGCACCTGTAACTTTCCTGTGGCACCTAACAGGTGTTGGCAATAGCTAAATCACACTTGCAGCCAGTTGACATGGATTAAAGTTGACTCAACCTCTGTCCTCTGTCCTTGTGTGTACCACATTGAGAATGGAGAAAAGAAAGAAGACCAAAGAACTGTCTGAGGACTTGAGAAACCAAATTGTGAGGAAGCATGAGCAATCTCAAGGCTACAAGTCCATCTCCAAAGACCTGAATGTTCCTGTGTCTACCGTGCACAGTGTCATCAAGAAGATTAAAGCCCAGGGCACTGTGGCTAACCTCCCTAGATGTGGACGGAAAAGAAAAATTGACAAGAGATTTCAACGCAAGATTGTGCGCATGTTGGATAAAGAACCTCGAATAACATCCAAACAAGTTCAAGCTGCCCTGCAGTCCGAGGGTACAACAGTGTCAACCCGTACTATCCGTCGGCGTCTGAATGAAAAGGGACTGTATGGTAGGAGACCCAGGAAGACCCCACTTCTTGCCCCGAGACTTAAAAAAGCCAGGCTGGAGTTTGCCAAAACTTACCTGAAAAAGCCTAAAACGTTTTGGAAGAATGTTCTCTGGTCAGATGAGACAAAAGTAGAGCTTTTTGGGGAAAGGCATCAACATAGAGTTTACAGGAGAAAAAAGAGGCATTCAAAGAAAAGAACACGATCCCTACAGTCAAACATGGCGGAGGTTCCCTGATGTTTTGGGGTTGCTTTGCTGCCTCTGGCACTGGACTGCTTGACCGTGTGCATGGCATTATGAAGTCAGAAGACTACCAACAAATTTTGCAGCATAATGTAGGGCCCAGTGTGAGAAAGCTGGGTCTCCCTCAGAGGTCATGGGTCTTCCAGCAGGACAATGACCCAAAACACACTTCAAAAAGCACTAGAAAATGGTTTGAGAGAAAGCACTGGAGACTTCTAAGGTGGCCAGCAATGAGTCCAGACCTGAATCCCATAGAACACCTGTGGATAGATCTAAAAATGGCAGTTTGGAGAAGGCACCCTTCAAATATCAGGGACCTGGAGCAGTTTGCCAAAGAAGAATGGTCTAAAATTCCAGCAGAGCATTGTAAGAAACTCATTGATGGTTACCGGAAGCGGTTGGTCGCAGTTATTTTGGCTAAAGGTTGTGCAACCATGTATTAGGCTGAAGGTGCCAATACTTTTGTCTGGCCCATTTTTCGAGTTTTGTGTGAAATGATCAATGTTTTGCTTTTTGCTTCATTCTCTTTTGTGTTTTTTCATTTAAGACAAATTAAAAGAAGATAATAATACCAAAGAATTTGTGTTTGCAATCATTTTCAGGAAGAAACTGAGTATTATCTGACAGAATTGCAGGGGTGTCAATACTTTTGGCCACAACTGCATGCAGAAAGTTATCTATCAGTGGTTAGGTTATACAGAGCTCAACATTCACAGAACTCGTAGATATGAGGCAGAGAAAACAGTGATTTTATCAAAATAACAGTTTACAAACCAGTACCGTCAGCACGTGATTGCTGGAATTTTGGAATAAAGGTACTGTCACACTAAGCGATATCGCTAGCAACATCGCTATAACTTGTGACGTTATAGCGATATTGCTAGCAACGTCGCTGTGTCTGATACTTACCTACGACCCGCTCCCCCGCTGGTTATCGCTGATTTCGCGAGAACGTCCTTGACCGCTTCTCGTCGTCAGCTTCATGCGGCGCTTCCTGTGGAGAGACGAGCGACGAGCGTGGAACCGGGCGGGAGGACGCAGGATCGCCTAGTGTGACAGGTAAGTAGCGACCCCCGTCCCCAGCGATGTCGCTGGTGAGATCTGCCTGTGTGGCAGCTCACTAGCAACCACTTAGCGATGTACCAGCGATCTTGACTGCGTCATATCGCTAGTCGGGATCGCTGGTACATCGCTAAGTGTGACAGTACCTTTAGAGTCTCTGCACCCAACATCATGCCGCAATCAGAAGAGCTTGCAAAAACCAGTGTGACAGATTCCCTTGAATTATTATGAAAGGTAAACAGACAGAATTACTGTGTCTTTTTTTTTTTACATTTCCACAGAAAGAGTTCACAAAAGTTAGCAAGTTATATATACTTCAAAAACATGCAATGAGAATATGAGAATATCTTTCATTCCACTCACAGGCGGACATACCGCATGTGCAGCCGGTGCTGCTGTATCGGGGCCCGGAGGTGGAGGGGGGCCCCTGCAGGACAGCTAATAATGAGGGCAATCTGGCCTGTTTATCCTGCCTCGAGGCTCCAGGGGGCCCCTGGCCAGATTGCCCTCACGTGCGGCGGGCAGGGAGAGATCCCTGCAGCTCCGCTGCCTGCAAGAGATAATGGCAGCAGGAGTGGAGCTGCAGCGATCCGTCCTGTTCCCTGTCCACACTTCCTGTCTCTCGCACAATCAGCAGCGCGGCTGAATGATGTCATCATTCAGCACCGCGGCTGTGTGACAGAGAGGAAGCTGCAGGCGATGGTGATGCTGCGGGAGAGCGTGCATAGAGGTGCGGAAAGGTGAGAGGTGCTGTGTGTGTGTCTCTGCGGGGAAACGTGCAGAGAGGTGAATTGTGCTGTGTGTGTAGGTGAAGGAGAGGGAAGTGATAGGGGAGAAGGCAATGATGGGGGTGAAGGGGGAGAAAGCAATGATGGTGGCAGTTGAAAGGACAATGATGGGGTGGTGGGGGAGAAGGAAATGATGGAGGTGGTGAAATGGGCAATGATGCGGGTGGTGGGGGAGAAGGCAATGATGGTGGCAGTGGAAAGAACAATGATGGGAGAAGGAGGTAATGATGGAGGTGGCTGGGGAGAAGGCAATGATGGAGGTGGTGGAAAGGACAATGATGGGGTGGTGGAGAGAAAGCAATGATGGAGGTGGTGGAATGGGCAATGATGGGGTGGTGGGGAAAAGGCAATGATGGTGGTGGTGGAAAGGACAATGATGGTCGTGATGGAAAGGGCAATATTGGAGGTGGTGGAATGGGCAGTGATGGGGGTGGTAGTGGAAAGGACAATGTTGGTGGAAAGGGCAATGATGGGGGTGGTGGGGGAGGAGGAAATGATGAGGTGGTGGGGAGAAGGCAATGATGGAGGTGGTGAAGAGGGCAATGATTGGGGTGGAGGAGAGGACAATAATGAGAAGAGGGGGAGGAGGAAAATGAGGTGTGAGGGGGATTGGGATGGGAGGAAGGGGATTTAGTGTAAGTGGGTGAAGCAGAAGAAGGACCTGGAACCATTTAGCTGTGCAGTAGAGTTGACAGGGGGGAAGACTCTTGAACCTGAACCGACTGCATCATGGGCCTGTCAGTAGCAGTGGGGAGGAGGAAGTTGTGCTGCACAGGAAGGAAACAGTACGGGCTGAGGGCAGGAAAGACGGGCGCACAGGGCTCAGATCAGCTTGTGTAGGGGAGAGAGCAGGACGCAGCTGCACACTGCAGAGGGAGAGCTCACGGCCAGAGATCTAAGACAGGCGGACGGGACACAGATATTTCCGCCCGTGAGTACCTGAAAGCGGGATCTTCAGTGAGTAGCGAAGTGCGTCCTGCAGACCGTGCCGAGATATAGAGACACCGAGCCCCTGATTCCTGCTGAGAGACTTATAGAGATAGAGCCCCTGATTCCTGCTGAGAGATTTATAGAGGTACAGAGCCCCTGATTTCTGCTGAGAGACTAATAGAGACACAGAGCTCTTGATTCCAGCGGAGAGACTGTTTAGTTTTGGAGCATAGACTCAGAGCAGGGGACAACCGGAATGCCTTGTGTTCCCCCTGCCTGTCCTCATTAACCCCTGAGACCCCTGTTGTGGGTCCATAGGGACTGCAGAGCCTACAGCGACTAAAGAGATGACAAGTGCTGCTGCTGACGGCACCGACGCGGGAGAAGACGACCCTACAAGCAAGTTCTCATCAGACTGATAAGTTCCAAGACCACCTGTTCCTAACTGTTCTTCTTTTTGACTGTTTGATATACTGCTCTAAAACCAGTTTAACCCCCACTGCTTTCTCCCTGCAAGAAGTATCATATCCCTGTAAATAAAACCCTTCAACTTTTGATCTGTCTCGGTTCCGTGGTGACATACCAGTACCTGCACGTTTATTACATTAGAAACAAGGGGAGGTGGAAAAAGACGTTATTGCTTATTATGTCTAACACAGTCCCTTAGTATAGCGCCATCCCTAAGTATATAGTGGTCACTTTTTGTGATGCCATCCCTTATTATATAGCTCACTCTGCTGTTATGTACAGTGCTGTCTCTTACATAGTGTATTCTTGTTTTTGTTATTCAAAGTGCCCTCTTTATTAAATAGTCCCCTCTCTTGTTAGCTATAAAATAACTGCTGATGGAGGAGCCAGTAACCGTGTCCGTGGCTGCATGTGCGCAAAACTGAAAGGGCCAGCGTTTGTCGCTTACAGGTGCAGATAACCCGCTGAACACCGTTAGTGATGGGGATCTGGGATTACAATTATTACCCGCGAACAATGATTTCCCAGTAAGTGCAGGTCAACCGCAGTTCCGGAATTAGGCCTAACCGTCATTCCTGAAAAAATGAAAAACTTACGTGTGCAAACCACAGGTGATGTAGCTTGCTTAACAGCTCGCCAGCTGTTCTCAGGCCCAGTATGGATTACATGTGATTGCACAAAGGTGAGAAAGGGTACCGTATCACCGGATAACATGTATGGATAGCATAGTGTACACATTCAAAATATATGTCTATAGATCAGGAGGCAGGCTCAGACGGTGTCAGGCCCAGTATGGATTACATGTGATTGCACAAAGGTGAGAAAGGGTACCGTATCACCGGATAACATGTATGGATAGCATAGTGTACACTTTCAAAATATATGTCTATAGATCAGGAGGCAGGCTCAGACGGTGTCAGGCCCAGTATGGATTACACGTGATTGCACAAAGGTGAGAAAGGGTACCGTATCACCGGATAACATGTATGGATAGCATAGTGTACACATTCAAAATATATGTCTATAGATCAGGAGGCAGGCTCAGACGGTGTCAGGCCCAGTATGGATTACACGTGATTGCACAAAGGTGAGAAAGGGTACCATATCACCGGATAACATGTATGGATAGCATAGTGTACACATTCAAAATATATGTCTATAGATCAGGAGGCAGACTCAGATGGTGTCAGGCCCAGTATGGATTACACGTGATTGCACAAAGGTGAGAAAGGATACCGTATCACCGGATAACATGTATGGATAGCATAGTGTACACATTCAAAATATATGTCTATAGACCAGGAGGCAGGCTCAGACGGTGTCAGGCCCAGAATGGATTTGACGGCCCACACTACACAGCGGAGGAGCAGGGAGAGGTAAAGATTGCAAATGCTGGGGCCCTGTCCAAGCAAGGGGGGCCCACTCATGGGCGTCGGTACTGGCACTGGGCCCCTCATAGTACGGCGGTGTGTCTGGCGGCGGGTGTGCACCACCACCGTCAGAGACACTTCATTGCACTATGAGGGACCCTGTGCCAGTGCCCGCGCCCAAGAGTCGGCCTACCCACCTGTCCAGGGCAACGGCACTCGCACGGTTTCGTGCGCTAGGTGGTGACCCCGGCTATGGGGGGGGGGAGGCAGCACAGTTAGGGAGTTTTAGAAAGTGGCATATGTTGATGTTGGACATTCAGCTGATGCAAAAGGCGAAATTGTTCAAGTCCCAGGAAGAGGAGGACCAAAGCAAGCCATTTTTCTGTCAACCTATGTGTCATCAGGGGAAGGTGGGACAAAATCCTTGGAAACCCATGCAAGGATCATTTTCAGGAATGATCCAGCAGCACTGAAGACTCTTTTCGATAGCACACTTGCAGCTGGGCAAGCGAGCTCCTGTAGCGCATATTGTGCCAATTCAGGCCAGGTGTCCAGTTTAGCGGCCCAATAGTCAAAGGGGAATGACCTGTGAGGGAGAACATCGACATGGGAGGAAAAGTAGTTTGTAACCATAGTTGACAAGTGCTGTCTCCTGTCACTTTCCATCGATGCAGTATTACCAGTCGTGTGAGCGGGACTTTAAAAATCAGTCCACAACATGGTCATGAAACCCCTGTCTCCAACGCCACTTCTGATGTGTGCACCACGAACACCTCTTCCAAGCTGCCCCTGGCCCCTACGGCTTGTGTGAGAACCATCACCGCTGCTGTGTGCTGGGAATGCCTCAACCAACCGGTTTACCAGAGTAGCTTGTTTGTTAGCCAATATTAGGTCAATGTTCTCCTGTGGCATGATGTTTTGGAATTTGCCTTTATAGCGTGGATCCAGGATGCTGGCCAACCAGTAGTCGTCATCGTTCATCATTTTGGCAATGCGGGGGTCCCTTTTTAGGATCTGCAAGGCATAATCTGACATGTGGGCCAATGTTCCCGGTGTCAATGATGCAGTGCGACTGCTTGGTGGAGGAGCACTTTCTGGCAAATCCACATCCCTCCAGTCACGCACAAACCCTGTACCAGACCTTGCCACGCCAACATTTTCTCTGGACACACAAGAAGCATCCTCCTCCCCTAAATAATCATCCCCATCATCACCCTCCTCCTCCTCTTCCTCTTCTTCCTCCACCTCGTCCAGGAGAGGTCCCGGAGCAGACAATGGCTGACTGTCATCAAGGATTTCCTCCTCCTCTTCCTCTTCGTCAACCTTGGCTGCAGACGCCTGCTCCTTAATGTGCGTCAAAGTTTGCATGAGCAGACGCATAAGTGGGATGCTCATGCTTATGATGGTGTCGTCTGCGCTTACCAGCCGTGTGCATTCCTCAAAACACTGACGGACTTTACAGAGGTCTTTCAGCTTTGACCACTGCACACCTGTCAACTCCATGTCTGCCCTCAAAGTGCCTGTCCGGGTATCCTCCCACAAATGCATTACGGCCTGCCTCTGTTCGCACAGCCGCTCAACCATGTGCAGGGTGGAGTTCCACCTTGTTGCAACGTCGATAATTAGCTGGTGCTTGGGAAGGTGTAGCAATCGCTGCAGCTTCTGCATACGACTGGAGTGTACGGGCGACCGGCGGATGTGCGAGCACAGTTTTCGAACCTTCTGGAGCAGGCCTGTTAACTCTGGATAATTATTGAGGAAGCACTGCACCACCAGGTTCAAGGTGTGAGCCAAGCAAGGTATGTGTCTGATTTCTGAAAGGGCTATGGCAGCCACAAAATTACGGCCGTTATCGCTGACTACCTTGCCTGCCTCAAGATGTAGACTGCACAGCCATGACTCAGTTTGTTGCTGAAAGTAGTCGGCCAGTACATCCGCGGCGTGTCTGTCGCCCAAACACATCATCTTCAACACAGCCTGCTGACGCTTTCCACTAGCTGATCGATAGGGGGACACCTCGTGTGCAACACTGGCAGCTGCGGATGGAGTGCTGCTGCGACTACGCTCTGGGGACGAGCTTTCGCTTCTAGAGGAGTAGGAGGAGGAGGGTCGAACGCCTACAGCCAACTGTTTCCTATACCGTGGGCTAGGCAGCACAGTCCCACCACCGCTGTCCCCTGTGGACCCTGCATCCACCACATTAACCCAGTGCGCAGTGATGTACACGTAACGGCCCTGGCCATGCCTACTGGACCATGCATCAGTTGTGAGGTGCACCTTTCCACTCACTGATTGCTTGAGTGCATAGACAATGTGGTCCTTCACATGAAGGTGGAGGGCTGGGATGGCTTTGCGAGAAAAGAAGTGGCGACTGGGTAGTTCATAGCGTGGTACTGCGTAGGCCATGAGTTCGAGGAAAGCTGCGCTTTCCACAAACCGATAGGGCATCATCTCTAACGAGATTAGTTTGGCAATGTGGGCGTTCAAACCCAGTGTACGCGGATGAGAGGATGAGTACTTTCTTGTCCTACTCATAGTCTCTGGCAGGGTGAGCTGGACTTGAGAGATGCCTATGGTGGAACTAGCAGTGGACAGGGCGGACTGAGAGAGGGTTGATGATGGTGATGGAGTTGGTGTTCTTTCTGATGGCCTAGATTCAGTCTTTCGTTGATATAACATTGTGATTCCCTGACAGCTTTGGCCTTGCAACGACACCTCAACATTTGCTGCTGTGCTAACCGGTGGGCTTACAGTGGGGGAAACAATGTAGCGTTGCTGACTACCTTCTTTGGGAGCATTTGCACATGTGGTACTTGAGGTTTGGTGTTCCGTCCACGCTTGCAAGTGCATGGTGGTTAAATGTCTAAGCATGCAACTGGTATTCAAATTTTTCAGATTTTTCCCTCGGCTAAAGGTCTTTGCGCACTTCTTACAGATAACCTTGGCCTGATCATTAGGATTTTGTTCAAAAAAGTGCCACACTGCACTCTTCCTACTATGGAAGACATTTTGCGTCCTTGCACGCTGTGCTATTTTGACCGTCTGGCCAAGCAGTCCAGCAACTTTTTGGCTTTTTGTAACCCGTTTTTGGACTGCTCCGTGCCTGCCAGATAACAGCTGTTGCGATGTCGATGCCTGCTGCGGATGCTCCTCCTCCTCTTCGGAGCTATTGGCAGCGGCACCCTCTTCCCCCAATGGATGCCAATCTGGGTCAACAACTGGGTCATCCATCACCTCCTCTTCAATGTCATGTGCACCTTCCTCTGTGTCACCGTGTACGGTGGTATAGTATGCGGGAAGGGGCACCTGAGTTTCATCAGGGTCAGAATCTGGCTCAGTACACTGCGAGGACAATGTCGTGTTCTTAGTGAATGTACCAGCAGAATCATCTATCAGTGGCTGTGCATCAGTGCACTCCATGTCAGATTCATCTTGGCCTGTGTAATTCACCATTTCACTTGATAACCCAGGCATGGTATGTGAAAACAGCTCCATGGAGTAATCTGTTGTGTGGCCTGCCGCATCCTTCAATTTTGGCTGGGGTGAAGGACACAAAGAAAGGTGTGGTTCATGACCATGAGCCTCCAAAGACGACTCAGTGCTTTTATTTTTTACAAGTTCAGAAGAGGAGGCAATAGAGCTGGAGGCCGAGTCAGCAATGTAGGCCAAAACTTGTTCCTGAAGCTCCGGCTTTAAAAGCGGTTTACCTACTCCCAGAAAAGGGAGCCTTCGAGGCCTTGTGTAGCAAGACAATGACGCAGGCTTAACACCTCCTGCATTAGGTGTTATTTTGCTTTTGCCACTACCAGCAGATCCAACACCAACACCATCATTAACAGCTGGCAACCCCCGCCCACTAACACGGCCTCTTACACCACACTTCCTCATTTTTTTGAAAAAAGTACCCACAATTCCACCAACGATATGGAACTGTAAAACAAGGTACAAGGTGTATATAGGACAGGGGAGAATTTAATTCTCCTACCACTTCTGGACACTGATGTATTGTGTCAGGCCAGTGTATATCACACCGCTGTATGACAGGCTGAATTTGGCTGGTGTGTAAAATGTGATATATGACGGGAGAAATGGAATGTCCTTACACACTTCTGGACACTGATGTATTGTGTGAGGCCCAATGTATATCACACTGCTGTATGACAGGCTGAATTTGGCTGGTGTGAAAAATGTGACATAGGACGGCAGAAATGGATTGTCCTTCCACACTTCTGGACACTGATGTATTGTGTGAGGCCCAATGTATATCACACCACTGTATGACAGGCTGAATTTGGCTGGTGTGAAAAATGTGACATAGGACGGCAGAAATGGATTGTCCTTACACACTTCTGGACACTGATGTATTGTGTCAGGCCAGTGTATATCACACCGCTGTATGACAGGCTGAATTTGGCTGGTGTGTAAAATGTGATATATGACTGGAGAAATGGAATGTCCTTACACACTTCTGGACACTGATGTATTGTGTCAGGCCAGTGTATATCACACCGCTGTATGACAGGCTGAATTTAGCTGGTGTGTAAAATGTGATATATGACGGGAGAAATGCAATGTCCTTACACACTTCTGGACACTGATGTATTGTGTCAGGCCAGTGTATATCACACCGCTGTATGACAGGCTGAATTTGGCTGGTGTGTAAAATGTGATATATGACGGGAGAAATGGAATGTACTTACACACTTCTGGACACTGATGTATTGTGTCAGGCCAGTGTATATCACACTGCTGTATGACAGGCTGAATTTGGCTGTTGTGTAAAATGTGATATATGACCGGACAAATGGAATGTCCTTACACACTTCTGGACACTGATGTATTGTGTGAGGCCCAATGTATATCACACCGCTGTATGACAGACTGAATTAGGCTGGTGTGAAAAATGTGACATAGGACAGCAGAAATGGATTGTCCTTACACACTTCTGGACACTGATGTATTGTGTGAGGCCCAACGTATATCACACCACTGTATGACAGGCTGAATTTGGCTGGTGTGAAAAATGTGACATAGGACGGCAGAAATGGATTATCCTTACACACTTCTGGACACTGATGTATTGCGTGAGGCCCAACGTATATCACACCACTGTATGACAGGCTGAATTTGGCTGGTGTGAAAAATGTTATATAGGATGGGAGAAATAGAATGCCCTTACATACTTCTGGACACTGATGTATTGTGTCAGGCCAGTGTATATCACACCGCTGTATGACAGAATGAATTTGGCAGGTGTGAAAAATGTTATATAGGATGGGAAAAATAGAATTCCCTTACACACTTCTGGACACTGATGTATTGTGTCAGGCCCAGTGTATATCACACCACTGTATGACAGGATGAATTTGGCAGGTGTGAAAAATGTTATATAGGACGGGAGAAATGGAATGTCCTTACACACTTCTGGACACTGATGTATTGTGTCAGGCCCAGTGTATATCACACCGCTGTATGACAGGATGAATTTGGCAGGTGTGAAAAATGTTATATAGGACAGGGCAGGATTGGAATCTCCCTAGAGTGTAGGTCTGCAAGAACGGAACAACTCCTCGACATCTCCTTACAGAGTCACACCCTTAGCTTCACTGTGGTCGTGATAACAGCCGTTACACGGTACTGAGAGAGCAGCGTGCACGTACACCGCTGTCCGGTATATGTTAAATTGTCAAGCTCCGTGTTTTTTTAGTATACGGACTGACACACTCTGTCTCTCTATAGTTTGGAATGTAATCAAACAGCAAATAGACTAGACTGTTTGAAAAACAGACAAAACTATAAGGTGGAGGTCTGTAAGAATGGAACAACTCCTCGACTTATTCTTACAGAGTCACACCCTTAGCTTCACTGTGGCCGTGATAACAGCCGTTACACGGTACTGAGAGAGCAGCGTGCACGTACACCGCTGTCCGGTGTATGTTAAATTGTCAAGCTCCGTGTTTTTTTAGTATACGGACTGACACACGCTGTCTCTCTATAGTTTTGAATGTAATCAAACAGCAAATAGACTAGACTGTTTGAAAAACAGACAAAACTATAAGGTGGAGGTCTGTAAGAACGGAACAACTCCTCGACTTATCCTTACAGAGTCACACCCTTAGCTTCACTGTGGCCGTGATAACAGCTGTTACACGGTACTGAGAGAGCAGCGTACACCGCTGTACGGTGTGAAAAAATGCACGCTCAGTATCTCACCAGGACAAAAAAAAAGGATTGCTTTTAAAAAAGCAGTTTGCTAAGCAGTGTGAAACCAGCAATGCAGCTATCAGGTAGCCTTATAAGGCAGCCTAACAACCAACAGAGCTGATCCACCAAAATATAGCCTGCACAGTGACTGGTGTGTTGTACAGGCAAAATCGCTAGCAGCAGCAGCTGATTTTTTTTCTTCTTCCCTGCCTAATGCTCTCCCTACAGAATCTGCAGCAGCAGCATCTCTCCCTATACTGAGATCAGCAGAAGTAAGATGGCGGTCGGCGTGCACACCCTTTTATACCCCCTGTGACGCCCCCAAAGCAAGCCAATCACTTGCATGCCCTTCTCAAAGATGGTGGGGACCGCTGCCTATGTCTTCGCGTTGCCCACAGTGTCCGTTCTTCCTCATTGGCTGAAAAAGGGCCCTGAAGCATGTTTTGAAACGCGACTTTGGCGCTAAAGTCGCTGACCTCGTGGCCGACCTCACGCTGAGGTCGGGTTTCGTTTCATGAAACCCGACTTTGGCGAAAGTTGGCGACTTTTGAATTTTTTCGACCCGTTTCGCTCAACTCTATTAATAACAAATAATCAGTATTTATATATAAGGAAAGACCATCATACCCATAGATTAGGTCAGCCGAACTTGTTACCAACAAGAAAGATCGCCAACGCGCGTTTCTCCTGTAACATAAACTTGCTTTCTCAAGGGGAGTTGGTCGCATCTTGTCTACAGCATGTGACATGTTCTGCATGTGTACCAATCCAAGTCAAGCTCAATTTTTGTGTTTTTTCTTTGTATTATTGCATTCTGTGCAAGCCAGGGTGTGGCCTCCCTCTCCTGACCTGGAAATTGTATATAAGGCTTCACCAGACTGGTGTTTCACTGGTTGGACCCAGTCCTTTTGTCTGCCCTTAGTCACACACTGACGTCAACATTGACACATGGTAAAGTTTTAATATTAGACAGTGTAGGACTGTCCCAATCAGAGTTACCTTGTTGTGGTGGGATGGCTTTTATGCTATTTTTTGATAAACTAAAAACTCTGTGCTATTTAAATGCACTTTTTTTGCATTTTATTTATTTAGTTACAGCAGGGTTTTTGCCTACTTTTTCTCTTGTAGGTTTTTTAGCATGTGACTGATGCAACCAATCACTGCGCCTCGCTGTCATGTCATGGGAGATTTCAACTATCCAGACATTTGTTGGGAATCTCTCTCAGGCTAAACTAACAGGTCAAGCAAATTCTTATCCTCTCTTGCTAACAACTTTAGGCTACGTGCACATGCTGCGGAATGGGGTGCGGATTTGGCCGCGCGGATTTTGAAAAATCCGCAGGTCAAAAGACCTGCAGTTTATCTGCCGTTTATCCTGCGGTTTGGCCCTGCGGTTTCACCATCTCCACAATGGTGGAGATAGGAAACCGCTGCGGATTCCGCAGAAAGAATTGACATGTCAATTCTTTCTGCGGTTTGAAAACCACGCGGAAAAATCCGCACCATCTACACTGCGTTTTTTTATTCCCATAGGGAATAATGATACTGTACACCACAGCAAAAACTGCTGCGGACCCACAGTGGCCAAATCCGCTGCAGAACCGCAGAAGAATCCGCAGCATGTGTTCACACCCTTATCTTCCAAAAGGTAGGGGAGAAAACAAGGGGATTTGCTACCTTGCATCTAATCCTTATAAACAGGGAGTAAATGGTTGAGGAGGTAAGAGTGGATAGGACCTTAGGAGGTAGCGACCATGCTATTTTAGAATTTTAGATAACCAGAGGAGGAAAACCTGTGAAGGGACTCAGAAAGAGAATCGGAGGGATCCAATGGCTGGTTATCTGTTTGGACAAAAATGTTCAGGAAGGATGGGAAATTTTGAAAAATGAGATTCTCAAGGCAAAATCGTTAACAATTCTGAAAAGAGGGAAGAATAGGAAGCATTTAAGGAAACCAGGATGGATGAACACAGAACTTAAACACATGCTAAAAAGGAAGAAAGAAATGTTTATCAAAAGGAAATAGGGATGCATATCTAAAGAAGAATATAATGCTGTCTGCAGAAACTGCAGGGGACGCATCAGATTAGCTAAAGCTGACAATAAATTAAGGCTTGCAAGAGACGTCAAAAGCAATAAAAAAAGGATTTTGAGGACATGTCAAAAGTAAAAGAAAAGTCAAAGATGCTATAGGATTTTTACAAGATGAAAATGATGAAATGGTAAGAAAGGATGTTGAGAAGGCCGAACTTTTAAATTCCTATTTTGCATCTGTTTTCTCTCAGAAAGGAAATGTAACATTAACTGATCTTCACTGTCCTATTAAAGGAATAGAAGAATCCAGGCTATCCATAAACAGAAAGATAGTGAGGGAATACTTAGCTAACATAAATGAATTCAAGTCTCCAGGTCCAGATGAATTACACCCTAGAGTATTGAAGGAAATGTCAGAAGAACTTTTTGAACAATTCTCCATAATCTTTGAAAATTCTTGGAGATCAGGAGAAGTCCCAGAAGACTGGAGAAGAGCAAATGTTGTTCCTATCTTCAAAAAGGGGAAGAAGGTGAACCCATGGAACTATAGACCGGTGAGTCTGACTTCTATACCAGGAAAGACCTTTGAACAAATTATTCAACAACATGAATGTACGTACCTGGATAAGAATGAACTGATTAACCAGAGTTAGCATGGGTTTATAACTAATAAGTCATGTCAGACTAACTTAATTTCCTTCTATGACAGAATCACTGACTGGCTGGATTAGGGAAATGCTGTAGATATACTATATCTTGACTTAAGCAAAGCATTTGACAAAGTATCTCACACCATCCTTATTGAAAAAATGACTAAGCATGGAATGGACAAGGCAACTGTTAGGTGGATTCGTAACTGGCTTAGTGATTGGACACAAAGAGTCATCGTAAATAGCTGCACATCCAGTTGGAAGAATGTCTCAAGTGGGGTACCATAGGGCTTTGTTCTGGGCCCTATATTGTTCAATATCTTTATAAGTGATTTAGATGAAGGAACTGAGGGTACACTGATTAAATTTGCTGATGATAGAAAGTTAAGAGGGATAGCTAATACTAGAGAAGAGAGAGGATTCAAAAAGATATAAATAAACTGAAGCAGTGGGCAGCAACTAACAGAATGTTTTTTTACAAGAAAAATGCAAAGTACTACATCTGGACAATAAAAATGAAAAAAGCATATACAGAATGGGAGAAATGGGGCTAAGCAACAGCACATGTGAAAAAGACATGGGTATACTAATAGATCATAAACTAAACATGAGTCAACAGTGTGATGCAGCGGCAAAAAAGGCATAACCATTCTGGGATGTATTAACAGATGCATACAGTCTAGATCACGTGAAATCATTATCCCCCTCTACTCCTCTTTGGTCAGACCTCATCTGGAATACTGTGTTCAGTTTTGGGCACCAGTTTGGGTGACCAGTCTGCAAACCATGTCCTTTGAGGAAAGGTTGCAGGATTTGGGAATGTTCAGCTTGCAAAAAAGAAGACTGAGAGAAGATTTAATAGCTGTCTACAAATATCCCAAGGGCTGTCACATTGTAGAAGGCTAATCTTTATTCCCATTTGTAGAAAAAGCAGATGGCTAGCACTCGAATTCTATGATGGTGATGGTGCTAGTGAATGGAGCCAGTAGTCCCATCAATAGTAAAATATATAATCGCTGCTCTCGTACAAGAGAAGATTTGCTTCAAGTGGATCATTTATTGGTGAGAAGTGTGGAGACAGGAAAAAAAATAACATTTCGGCCAATCAATAGCCTTGATCACAATGTCGCACACTGAGGGAAAAATTTTTTTTTCTGCACTGGGTTCCAAAAGACGCCAAGGTAGAGATGCATACATTGTGCACTAATAGACAATTAGATTGGTATTTGGTTTGGGAAAAAAGGACACATCCGTATTGAAATGGAGTTACTGTACTAGCCGTCGTTGGTGATACAGTAGAAATGCTGAGATATATATGTTCAGGCAAGGAGGGGCGATCAAATCAGCATTGCTGTAAAAAGAGTTTATGGCCAGAGGAGGGTTTGGAAACAAGTCCGTGGGTGGCACAGCTGTGTCTGCAGATCAGGCAGTTTCCCTAGAGTTGCTGCAGGAGCCAGCGTTGGTGGCTAAGTGGGAGATGCTGACACTTCCGTGTCTGAGCAGCTGTGCCACCAACGGACTTGTTTCCAAACCCTCCTCTGGCCATAAACTCTTTTTACAGCAATGCTGATTTGATCGCTCCTCCTTGCCTGGACATATACAGTATATCTCAGCATTTCTACTGTATCACCAACGACGGCCAGTACAGTAACTCCATTTCAAAACAGATGTGTCCTTTTTTCCAAACTAAATACCAATCTAATTTTCTATCGGTGCACACTGTATGCATCTCTACCTTGGCGTCTTTTGGACCCCAGTGCAGAAAAAAAAAAATTTCCCTCAGTGTGCGACATTGTGATCAAGGCCATTGATTGGCTGAAAAGTTATTTTTTTTCCTGTCGCCTCACTTCTCACCAATACATTATCCACTTGAAGCAAATCTTCTCTTGTACGAGTGCAGTGATTATATATTTTACTAATTTTTATTCCCATTTGCACAAGGAAAAACTAGAATCAATAGGATGAAACTGAACGGGAGGAGACACAGATTAGATATTAGAAAAAACTTTTTGACAGTGAGGGTGATCAATGAGTGGAACAGGCTGCCACGAGAGGTGGTGATTTCTCCTTCAATGGAAGTCTTCAAACAGAGGCTGGACAGACATCTGCCTGGGATGATTTAGTGAATCCTGCTTTGAGCAGGGGGTTGGACCCGATGGCCCAGTACGTCCCTTCCAGCTCTACCATTCAATGATTCTATGATATTCTTTGGCAAAGTAACTGAGGCCAGCTTTTGGCCGGCCCTTAGGGCTTAATAGGGCTTAATGCTGGAGTCTATTCAGAGTTGCTGGTAGTGAACAATCAGCCCTAGTCATGTCTAACACAAGCTGTGAAGAAAAGATTCTTGGAGCAGCCTGTACCTGAGATTTGGCCTTGGTTTATAAGATATTCACATGCTCAAGTTTATAAACCTGGTGCGCTGTCAACATTATTTTGTCATTTGTTAATTATTAGTCACTTATCTGTAGACAATTTTCTTACTTAAAGGCAAACATTTTAATGTTTGAAACTTCCTAGGTAGATGAGGTTGTAATTTACTGATAACATTTAATTTGCCTTAGTGTGGCGCCCCCAGGAGTACGGTCGCCACAGTGGCATTACCTTCCTCCTAGGGAGGGTGATGTCATGCTTGGAAGCAATGAAGGATCTCTATATCAGGTAAATCCAGCACACAGCACAGTTCCCATTCCAAGCCAGCAGAGGGAGCTCTGAACCAAACTGCTGAGGAGCTGCTCTCTGTGGCCAGGAAAGGGAAGTTAGTGAGTTTGTGTGGAGAGGGAAAAGAGTGTGGAGAGATGAGCTGGGAGGATTGAGCCAATTGGGCTAGCTGAAGCGCATTGTCCGAAGCCCTGTATCTGAGGTTGTATGGATACTGATGATCCTGCAGCAAAAACCGGAGGAACAAGAGGCTGTAAATGCTCTGTTCCCAACTAAGACTCGGAGTCACAGCAGCAAGATGTGTGAGCCAGAGAGAGGAGGCTACGGCTGCCTGCCATACGAGTGGGGTTCTAATAGAGAGCAAGCAAGAGGAACTTGTCATGATCCCAGTGCAGGTTTTGACCTGCACGTCAGGGGTTAATGTCTTGTCAGGGCCTTTTTCATATCAGCTTGTTGGCTTATGTCTTTGATAGGGTTTTGGCAGATTGCAGACAGCAGCCTTCCTGTCCTTTCCTATCTAGGTAGTTTTGGGCCCCGTCTTTGCTCAAGTCTATCTTTCTGTCTGTGTTAGTATTTTCATCTTGCTTCACCGTCATTATATGTTGGGGGCTGCCTATTGCTTTGGGGTCTGCTCTGGGGCAGTTTAGATTTCCCCTTTCTTTCTTTAGGCCTATGTAATTCTCCGGCTGTGATCGAGGGGTCTAGGGCATCGTAGGAACCCCCCACGGCTACTGTTAGTTGTGTTGATAGGTTCAGGGGTCTGCAATCTGATAGTTGCCAACTTCTCTGGCTTTCTGGACTTAGCTTGTATTTCTGCGTTTGCCTCCTACGGTGACTCATTCATAACAGAATCACCCGCCATACCGCAGATCCTAGGGTACTCAATAGCAGGAAAGAATTGTAAAAAAAAAAAAAAAAAGTGTGTATATTTTTTCCTCTATATCTCTGAGGCCGTAGGGGGAATTTTTTTTTCTCTCAATGGAGATAAAGCAATTGTCTGATCGTGTGGAGCAGCTCACTGCGGAAGTGCGGGGAATTTCCGCCTACCTTGCTCATTCACATGCTGCTGAACCAAAGATTCCCACACCTGATGTATTTTTTGGGGATCGGTCTAAATTTTTGAATTTCAAAAATAATTGTCAATTATTTTTTGCCTTGAAGCCTAACTCGTCAGGGAGCTCCGCGCAGCAGGTTAAAATTGTCATCTCTTTGCTGCGTGGCGATCCCCAGGATTGGGCGTTTTCTTTGAAACCAGATGATCCTATTCTGACTAATGTGAACACATTCTTTCAAGCTTTGGGGTTGTTGTATGACGAACCTAATGCCATTGATCAGGCTGAAAAGACCCTGCTGGCATTGAGCCAGGGTCGTGATTCTGCAGAATTGTACTGTCAAAAATTCCGAAAGTGGGCAGTACTTACTACCTGGAATGATAATGCTTTGGCTGCTCTCTTTCGGAAGGGGTTGTCAGAAGCCGTAAAAGATACCATGGTGGGATTTCCTGTTCCCTCTGGTCTTGACGATTCTATGTCATTAGCCATTCAGGTTGATCGGCGTTTGCGCGAACGCAAAGCTGCACGAGAGGTGTTGCCACCTGTTGAACAAATGTCTGAACCTATGCAATGTGATAGAGTTTTTTCCAGAGAGCAGCGTCAGGAGTTCAGAAGGCGTAATAAGTTGTGTTTTGTCTGTGGAGATGCCTCGCATATTATTTCTGTCTGTCCTAAACGAGAGAAACGCTTTGCACACACGTTTTCTGTTGGGGGTGTTCAACCTAAGTTTCTTCTGGCTATTACTCTGATCTGCTCCCTGTCCACATTTTCTGCCAAGGCTTTTGTGGATTCGGGAGCAGCCCTAAACCTAATGGACTTGGATTTTGCTAAACGTTGTGGATTTCCGATGACACCTCTGCAGACGCCTATTCCTTTGAGGGGGATTGATGCTACTCCTTTGGCTAAAAATAAACCCCAGTTTTGGACCCAGGTGGTAATGCGGGTCGCCCCAGACCATCAAGAAAATTGCAGATTTTTGGTGTTGCATAATCTGCATGATACTATTGTTCTGGGGTTTCCCTGGTTACAGATTCATAATCCAGTTTTGGATTGGAAATCTGTGTCTGTGGTGAGTTGGGGTTGTCGGTGTGCCTTTAGTGAGGCTCCGGTGTTTTCCACCTCTCCTCAGTCGCATGATGTTCCTGATTATTTGGCGGACTTTTATGATGTATTTAGTGAGAATGAGTCTGCGTCTCTGCCTCCTCATAGGAGTTATGACTGTGCAATTGAACTGAGCCCGGGGTGTAAATTTCCCATGGGTCGGCTCTTCAATTTATCTGTACCCGAGCACGAGGCTATGCGATCCTATATTAAGGAGGCGTTGGAGAAGGGTCATATTAGACCATCCTCGTCACCCTTAAGTGCCGGGTTTTTTTTGTAGCCAAAAAGGATGGAGCATTAAGACCTTGTATTGATTATTGTGCCCTCAACAAAATTACTGTTAAATATCAGTATCCGTTACCCCTGATTTCTGATCTATTCTCCAGAGTTAAAGGTGCTTGCTGGTTTACCAAGCTTGACCTCAGGGGGGCGTATAATCTTATTCGCATTAAGCATGGGGATGAATGGAAGACGGCGTTTAATACTCCGGAGGGACATTTTGAGTACCTGGTGATGCCTTTTGGGCTCACTAATGCCCCTTCTGTCTTCCAGTGCTTCATGAACGATATTTTCCGAGATTTTGTCGATAAATTTTTGATTATCTATCTGGATGATATTTTGATCTTCTCCAAGGATTGGGATTCTCATGTGGAACATATTCGGACTGTGTTCCGGATCTTGAGGGAGAATTCCCTGTATGTCAAAGGATCTAAATGCCTTTTTGGAGTACAGAGGATTTCTTTTTTGGGATTTATTTTGTCCCCGTCAACTATTGAAATGGACCCGGCCAAGGTACAGGCCATTCACGATTGGGTTCAGCCCACTTCTTTGAAGGCCCTCCAGAAGTTTTTGGGTTTTGCTAATTTTTATCGGAAATTTATAGCAAAATTTTCTAGTATTGCCAAGCCATTGACTGATTTGACTAAGAAGGGTGCTGATGTGTTAAATTGGTCTCCGGAGGCTGTTTCTTCCTTTCAGGAGCTGAAGCGAAGATTCACCTCCGCCCCGGTTTTGCGGCAACTTGATGTCTCACTTCCATTCCAGGTAGAGGTGGATGCTTCTGAGATTGGTGCAGGAGCTGTTTTGTCCCAAAAGGATCCTGTAACATCTAAAATGAATCCCTGTGCTTTCTTTTCTCGAAAGTTCTCTCCAGCTGAACGTAACAATGATGTGGGGAATAGGGAACTGTTGGCCATGAAATGGGCATTTGAGGAGTGGAGACATTGGTTGGAGGGAGCTAAACATCAAGTCGTGGTCCTCACTGACCACAAGAATTTGATTTACCTAGAGTCGGCTAAGCGCTTGAACCCTTGACAGGCTAGGTGGGCCTTGTTTTTTACACGTTTTGATTTTGTGGTTTCTTTTCTTCCTGGAACAAAGAATGTCAAGGCAGACGCCCTCTCTAGGAGCTTCTTTGCTGATTCTCCTGTGGTGACCAAGCCTGCTACCATCTTAGGCGAAGGGGTAGTTCTTTCTGCCATCTCGCCCGATTTGAGACGTGCTCTGGAAGAGTTCCAGGAGGACAAACCTGAGCGTTGTCCCAGTGGAAAGTTGTATGTTCCTGACCAGTGGAAGAAGAGAGTGATGTCTGAAGTTCATTGCTCTGCTTTGGCTGGTCATCCAGGTATTTTTGGTACTAGAGATCTGGTGAGTCGGTTTTTTTGGTGGCCCTCCTTGTCTCGTGATGTCAGGAATTTTGTGCAGTCCTGTGGGACGTGCTCCCGGTCTAAATCGTGTTCTCGCTCTAGTGGGTTGTTGATGCCTTTGCCTGTCCCCAAGAGGCCATGGACCCATATTTCAATGGATTTCATCTCTGATATGCCTGTCTCTCAGAGGATGACTGTTATTTGGGTGATTTGTGATAGGTTCTCTAAGATGGTTCATCTTGTACCACTCCCTAAGTTGCCGTCTTCCTCTGAGTTGGTGCCCCTGTTTTTACAACAGGTGGTTCGTTTGCACGGGATTCCTGAGAACATTGTATCTGACAGAGGAGTCCAGTTTGTGTCTAGATTTTGGAGAACTTTCTGTTCCAGGCTGGGAATTCAGTTGTCCTTCTCCTCTGCTTTTCACGCTCAGACCAATGGGCAGACGGAGAGAACAAACCAGACCTTGGAGTCATATTTGAGATGTTTTATTTCTGCTGATCAGGATGATTGGGTTTCATTTTTGCCCTTGGCCGAATTTGCTTTAAATAATAGAGCTAGTTCTGCCACTTTGATGTCACCTTTTTTTTGTAACTTTGGGTTTCATCCTTGATTTTCTTCAGGGCAGGTGGAGCCCTCTGCCTGCCCGGGTGTTGACACTGTGGTGGAGAGAATGCACCAGATCTGGGACCAAGTGGTGGATAAGTTATCTCTCTCCCAGGAAAAGGCCCTGCGGTTTTCCAACCGACATAGGACCATTGGTCCCCAGTTTAAGGTTGGTGATATGGTGTGGTTATCATCAAAAAATATTGCTATGAAGGTGCCTTCTCCTAAGTTTAAGCCTAGGTTTATTGGACCTTACAAGATTGTGGAGATTATTAATCCGGTCTCTTTTCGTTTGGCTCTTCCTGTCGCATTTAAAATCCATAATGTGTTCCATAAATCTTTGTTGAAGAGGTTTGTTGAACCTGTTGTTCCGGGGGTGGCACCTCCAGACCCTGTATTGGTTGAAGGTAACATGGAATATGAGGTAGAGAAAGTACTGGATTCCCGTCTGGCTAGACGGAGACTCCAGTATTTGGTTAAGTGGAAGGGTTATGGTCAGGAGGATAATTCCTGGGTCTCTGCCTCTGATATTCATGCCAAAAGATTGGTGCGTGCCTTTCATCGGGCTCACCCTGATCGCCCTGGTGGCGTAGTTGAGGGTTCGGTGACCCCTCCTCAAGGGGGAGGTACTGTTGTGAGTTCATTTTCCCCTTCATTACTGAGGCCCGAGGAACTCCCTCTTCTGGTAAAGAAAGGTAGTGAGCCTGATTATCAAACACCTGAGGCTGATGATGATGACTGGCTGAGTGGAGTTACTGACTGGATATAAGGCTGCCGACGCCCTTCTGCCCTCTGGGTGATTTCTCTGTGGGATCCTTGGAGACCAGTCTGAATTCCTGCTACTTCTCTAAAGCTAAGTTTGCTGCTCGGCCTTTTGCTTTGGTGCTTTGACTTTGTTTTGCTTTGTTTTTCTGGATTTCTGCCATTCCCTGCTGGGGTGTGCTGAATTAATTTAGCTCTGTCTTCTGAAAATACCTGAGTGCTGATTTAGTTTTTGAAGCCTAGCTGCTTCAGGGCCTTTTTCATATCAGCTTGTTGGCTTATGTCTTTGATAGGGTTTTGGCAGATTGCAGACAGCAGCCTTCCTGTCCTTTCCTATCTAGGTAGTTTTGGGCCCCGTCTTTGCTCAAGTCTATCTTTCTGTCTGTGTTAGTATTTTCATCTTGCTTCACCGTCATTATATGTTGGGGGCTGCCTATTGCTTTGGGGTCTGCTCTGGGGAAGTTTAGATTTCCCCTTTCTTTCTTTAGGCCTATGTAATTCTCCGGCTGTGATCGAGGGGTCTAGGGCATCGTAGGAACCCCCCACGGCTACTGCTAGTTGTGTTGATAGGTTCAGGGGTCTGCAATCTGATAGTTGCCAACTTCTCTGGTTTTCTGGACTTAGCTTGTATTTCTGCGTTTGCCTCCTATGGTGACTCATTCATAACAGTGGGGGTTATTATTTCCCTGCTTAGAGGGGCCCCGCAGGCCTGGGCATTTTCTCTTTTGGCGTAATATCTCTCGGGCCCAGGGGAGGTATAAATATTTTGCTGACAAAAAGAGAGCCCCGGGACACATGTTTCAGGTAGGGGAGAAGGTTTGGCTTTCCACACGTAACATCAACTTGAAGATACCATCAGCTAAATTGGAACCAAAGTTCATTGGTCGGTATGAGATTGTGGAAATAGTCAACCCAGTGGCATATAGGCTGCGTCTACCCGCCTCCTTAAAAATATCCAATATCCATAAATCGCTGTTGAAACCCGTGGGGTCTGTCAAGTAGAACTCCGAGCTTGTTGATCCTCCAGTGTTGGTGATGGGTCACTTGGAGTATGAGGTCGGACATATTGTGGACTCTCGGCAGGTGCGCCGCTCCTTGCAGTACCTGGTCCACTGGAAGGGATATGGACCGGAGGATCGCTCGTGGGTTCCTGCTCACTCTGTACATGCAGATCACCTGGTTCAGGCTTTCCATGCAAAATACCCGGGGAAGCCTGGGGGTCCAGAGGCCCCCCGTTGAGCGGGGGTACTGTCATGATCCCAGTGCAGGTTTTGACCTGCACGTCAGGGGTTAATGTCTTGGGCTCAGTGCAGGCTTGACCTGCACGCCGGGGGGTTAATTATTGTAGCCTCTCTTTGGCTCAAGGAGGGCTTCTTATAGCCCTGGGAGACTCCAATCCCTGTCAGTTATACTTTTGCCTTTGGCCGAGTGTGGTGACCCCTATGTGCCTGTGCCTTCTGATTGTCTTCTAGCTTGCTTATATGGTTCTGACCCGGTTCTGTCCCCTGTTGTAAATTTGTCTCTTGATTCTGTACTATCTGCTTCTCTGGTTTCTGACTCACTGCCTATGTCCTGACTAGTCTCTGATTGCCCCTCTTGTACTGTGCTGCTATCTCCGTGTATGACTCATTGCTTACGTTCTGACTACTCTCTGCTTGACCCTCTGGTACCACACTGCCCTCTCTGTGTATGACCCCCGTTTGTCTGATTTGAGGATCCCTGTAGTAGAATCCTGCACTTATCTCCAGCAGCAGGACGCTAATCCCCGCCCCCCAGCAATCACATGATCGTAGGTCCTTCACTGCTTTCTACCTTCAGTGACACAGGTCCTGTGAGCCTGGAGCACGCATCGTCATCACTGCTACCCCGCTCCACAGGTATCTTTGGGCACAGGTTTCTACTCAGGACATGCACACTGGCTCAGTGAGCAAGTGCAGTGCGGTGTTCCTGACAGAACTTGAGTGTAATTCAGAACTGCAAGTACCTCTGATTAGCACTAGAAAGGAGACTACACAACCCATCTGCATAGAGAGATTCCTAAGTTGCTTACAGGCTGATCGACTCCTGTACCATCTGTGGTCTGAATCCTGGACTATACCTTCAGTAAAGGTAAAAGAAACTGCACTCTTTTGTGTTCTTTGAATCCTTCCTGCAACCCCTTCAGCACTGCTACATCTCTGTGCCTAACACTACACCATTTACCTCAACACCTATTACTACTGCCCTGGGACTACAGCTCTACCTGTGGGGAGCTATTACATCTTTGCTGCCTTATGCCATCTGTCCCAGAGGATCTGCACCGCAGCGTCGACTTAACACTTTCATTGCCGAGCACCACAGATGGCGTCATGTATCATCTACCTATAAACTTTATTCAGCTACATTTCACCCATTTTCCATGGACACCCAGGGCCACGGACCGGGTCACCGCCACCGCGACCTATCCCTTTAGGACACTGGCCCAGTACCGAGTATCCCACAGCCCTGGGGGCGCGCGATCCATTAGTCTCCAAAAATTCTCTTAGGCCAGGGTCAGACTTGCGAGAAACTCTCATGAGTCTCGCATCTCAATACCTGGCACTGCCGCCGGCACTCGGGACCGGAGTATGAGGCTGCATAGAAAGACATGCAGCTGCACACTCCGTCCTGAGTGCCAGCGGCAGTGCCGGGTATTGAGATGCGAGACTCGTGCGAGTTTCCCGCAAGTCTGACCCCGGCCTTAAAGGGATTCTCTTGGCACAGTTCAAATCACTTCCACAGCACGCATCACTGCTCAGGGCACAAGCTGCTAGGCAAGGTTGACGGCATGTGACACTGAGCTCAGAGCACAAGTTGTTTAAGTGTTGCCATCAGTAGCATTTAAATAGCTAAACCGCAGTGATTGGAACTAGCTTTAATCACTGATGTTACAGGAAATTACTTTGCACCACAGTGTGCATCTTCCTGGTTTAGTCCAGGCTCAGCTGCTGATCTTGCTTCATACTAGACTGTGACCGAACATATGAAATACTATTATGTCTTATGTTGGGAAGGAGTTAAGCTAAAAAAAGTTTCTACAGATAAGTGACTATTAATTAACAATAGAAAAAGTAATATTGAGATAGTGAGTAATCTACATGTTTTTCTTTCAAACATTTTTATTGAATTTTATTGAATTTTAGTAATAATATAGGGTTGAAAGGGAGGGGAGAGGAAGGGAATTAACACTAAGGGAAAGGGAAGGGAGAGGAAAGAAAAGGGAATAAAAACTAGAGAACTCAAGTCCATGTTAAAATACCTTACAAATACACAGCTAATTAATTAAATAGAATAACAAGACATCATGCAATATTCGTGCTATCTACATGTTTTTAACCCCTTCATGACCCAGCCTATTTTGACCTTAATGACCTGGCCATTTTTGGCAATTCTGACCAGTGTAACTTTATGAGGTAATAACTCAGGAACGCTTCAATGGATCCTTGCGATTCTGAGATTGTTTTTCGTGACATATTGGGCTTCATGTTAGTGGTAAATTTAGGTCGATAATGTTTGCTTTTATTTGTGAAAAAAAATGGAAATTTGGCAAAAATTTTGAAAATTTCGCAATTTTTAAATTTTGAGTTTTTATTCTGTTAAACCAGAGAGTTATGTGACACAAAATAGTTAATAAATAACATTTCCCACATGTCTACTTTACATCAGCACAATTTTGGAAACAACATTTTTTTTTGTTAGGAAGTTATAAGGGTTAAAAGTTGGCCAGCGATTTCTAATTTTTACAACAAAATTTACAAATCCATTTTTTTTAAGGACCACCTCACATTTGAAGTCACTTTGAGGGGTCTATATGGCAGAAAATACCCAAAAGTGACACCATTCTAAAAACTGCACCCCTCAAGCTACTCAAAACTACATTCAAGAAGGTTATTAACCCTTCAGTTGCTTCACAGCAACTAAAGCAATGTGGAAGGAAAAAATGGACATTTTAATTTTTCCAACAAAAATTTTCTTTTAGCATCAATTTTTTCATTTTCACATGGGCAATAGGATAAAATGGATCCTAAATTTTGTTGGGCAATTTCTCCTGAGTACACCGATACCTCATATGTGGTTATAAACTACTGTTTGTGCGCACAGCAGGGCCCGGAAGGGAAGGAGCACCATTTGACTTTTTGAATGGATTAGCTCCAATCGTTAGCGGACACCATGTTGTGTTTGGAGAGCCCCTGTGTACCTAAACATTGGAGCTCCCCCACAAGTGACCCCATTTTGGAAACTAGACCCCACAAGGAACTTATCTGGATGTGTGGTGAGCAGTTTGAACCCCAAAGTGCTTCACAGAAGTTTATAACGCAGAGCAGTGAAAATAAAAAATCATTTTTTTTCCTCAAAAATGATATTTTAGCCCACTATTTTTTATTTTCACAAGGCTAACAGGAGAAATTGGACCACAAAAGTTGTTGTGCAATTTGTCCTGAGTATGCTGGTACCCCATATGTGGGGGGGAACCACTGTTTTGGCGCATGGGAGAGCTCAGAAGGGAAGGAGCGCGATTTTGGAATGCAGACTGATGGAATGTTCTGCGGGCATCATGTTGCGTTTGCAGAGTCCCTGATGTGCCTAAACAGTAGAAACACCCCACAAGTGACCCCATTTTGGAAACTAGACCACCCAAGGAGCTTATCTAGCTGTGTAGTGAGCACTTTGAACCCCCAAGTGCTTCACAGAAGTTTATAAAACCAGAGCCATGAAAATAAAAAAATAATTTTTTTTTCTCAAAAATGATTTTTTAGCCCGCTATTTTTTATTTTCACAAGGGTGAATGGAAAATTAGCTCCAATCATTAGCGGACACCATGTCGTGTTGGGAGAGGCCCTGTGTACCTAAACATTGGAGCTCCCCCACAAATGACCACATTTTGGAAACTAGACCCACTAAGGAACTTATCTATATGCATAGTGAGCACTTTGAACCCCCAGGTGCTTTACAGAAGTGTATAACACAGAGCCGTGAAAATAAAAATAATTTTTTTTTCCTCAAAAATGATTTTTTTAGCCCGCAATTTTTTATTTTCACACGGTAACAGTATAAATTCGACCCCAAAAGCTGTTGTCCATTTTGTCCTGAGTATGCTGGTACCCCATATGTGGGGGGGACCACTGTTTGGGCACACGTCGGGGCTCGGAAGGGAAGTAGTGGCGTTTTGAAATACCGACTTGATGGAATGGTCTGCAGGCGTCATGTTACGTTTGCAGAGCCTCTGATGTGCCTAAACAGTAGAAACCTCCCACAAGTGACCCCATTTTGGAGACTAGACCCCCCCAAGGAACTTATCTAGATGTGTAGTGAGCACTTTGAACCCCCAAGTGCTTCACAGAAGTTTATAAACCCAGAGCCATGAAAATGAAAAAGTCATTTTTTTTCCTCAAAAATGATTTTTTAGCCCGCTATTTTTTATTTTCACAAGGGTAACAGGATAGATTGGACCCCTAAAGTTGTCCAGTTTGTCCTGAGTACGCTGGTGCCCCATATGTGGGGGGAACCACTGTTTGGGTGCACGGCAGGGCTCAGAAGGGAAGGAGCGCCATTTGACTTTTTGAATGGAAAATTAGTTCCAATCACTAGCGGACACCATGTCGTGCTTGGAGAAGCCCTGTCTGCCTACACTTTGGAGCTCCCCCACAAATGACCCAATTTTGGAACTAGACCCCCTAAGGAACTTATCTATATGCATAGTGAGCACTTTTAACCCCAAGGTGCTTTACAGAAGTGTATAACACAGAGCCGTGAAAATAAAAATAATTTTTTTTTCCTCAAAAAATGATTTTTTAGCCCGCTATTTTTTATTTTCACAAGGGTAACAGGAGAAATCGGACCCCAAAAGTTGTTGTCCAGTTTGTCCTGAGTACGCTGGTACCCCATATATGGGGGGGACCACTGTTTGGGCACACGTCGGGGCTCGGAAGGGAAGTAGTGACGCTTTGAAATACCGACTTGATGGAATGGTCTGCGGGCGTCATGTTACGCTTGCAGAGCCTCTGATGTGCCTAAACAGTGGAAACCCCCCACAAGTGACCACATTTTGGAAACTAGACCACCCAAGGAACTTATCTAGATGTGTGGTGAGCACTTTGAACCCCAAAGTGCTTCACAGAAGTTTATAACGCAGAGCCGTGAAAATAAAAAAATCATTTTTTTTCACAAAAATCATTTTTTAGCCTCCAATTTTTTATTTTCCCAAGGGTAACAGGAGAAATTAGACCCCCAAAGTTGTTGTGAAATTTTTCCTGAGTACGCTCATACCCCATATGTGGGGGTAAACCACTGTTTGGGCACACGTCGGGGCTCGGAATGGAGGGAGTGCTGTTTGACATTTTGAACGCAAAGTTGGCTGGAATAAATCGTGGCACCATGTTGCGTGCGGAGACCCCGTGATGTGCCTAAACAGTCAAAACCCCTCAATTCCAACTCCAACTCTAACCCCAATACACCCCTAACTCTAACCCAACCCTAATCATAACCCTAACTACAACCCTAACCCCCAACACACACCTAAACCTAATCCCAACTCTAACCCTAACCACAAGCCTTACCCTAATCCCAACCCCAACCCACCCCTAACCCTAATCTTAACCCTAATTCCAGCGCTAACCCTAATTCCAACCCTAACCCTAATTCCAACCCTAACCCTTATTCCAACCCTAATTTTAACCCTAACCCTAATTCCAACCCTAACCCTAATTCTAACCCTAACCCTATTTCTAACCCTAACCCTTTCTCTAACCCTAACCCTAGCTATAACCCTAATTCCAACCCTAACCCTAATTTCAACCCTAACCCTAATTCTAACCCTAAATGGAAAAAAAAAATTTTTTTATTTTATTATTTGTGCCTGGCTATAGGGGTGATAAACGAGGGGTGTATTTACTTTTTTTTTTCATTTTGATCACTGTGAGAGTGTATCACAGTGATCAAAATGAAAAATGAACGGGCAGCCGGCAAATTCATGGGCGCCGCCATCTTGGACAATGGCAGGCGCACTGCGCTTGCGCCCGCCATTTTGCAAGACGGTGGCGCCCATCATCCGTACGTCAGAACACCGGGAGCCACGGCGGGACACCGGGAGCCACAACGGGACATTGGAGGTACTGGGGAGGGAATCGGAAGGTGGGGGGAGCGATAGGAAGGGGAGGGGGAGTAGATAATGATGGCGACAACCGATCGCCGCCGTCCATCGGTGGCGGGAGCCGATCGGTCCTGCCAGTCTGTGTGGGGGGGGTCGGGTGTCGATGTCCTGCCTTGTCCGATGCTATTGCAGCATCGGCCATGGCTGGATTGTAATATTTCACCAAATTTCATTGGTGAAATATTACAAATCGCTCTGATTTCATTGGTGAAATATTACAAATCGCTCTGATTGGCTGTTTCACTTTTAACAGCCAATCAGAGCGATCGTAGGCACGTGGGGGCTAAGCCACGCCCCCTGGGATTAACCATAGAGTGTCCTCTGTGTGCGGGTCGGGTGACCTTTCAGTGACCCCGGTCACCCGACCCGCAGGAGGGTGATTTATAGCATGACGCCTACGTAGGTGTCATGGGTCGTTTTGGCACGACTTTTCATGACGCCTACATAGGCATCATGGGTCGTGAAGGGGTTAAACTCCAGCATCTGAATGCTTCATAAACCAAGTCCAAGTTTGCAGATTTTGTGACTATTTCAACAGTTGATGGTCATTAATATTAAGTTTTCATTAAACATTACAATATAAGCGTAACAAGCTTGATGAGGTATTAATATAAGTTCTCACATGAACCAAATAATTGTGTGTGTTAGAGGAATGTATAGAAGAAATGACACCAGAAAGCAAAGTAATGCGGAAGAAAAGGAGATGGAGAGGGGGGACAAAAAAAGCACAACTTATTGAAACCAGCACTTTAGACCACATCTACCATGACATTCTACCAGGATTATTTTCTGACAACCAGATTGCCAGGTCATTCCCCTCACTGAATAATATTCAACATGTCCATTGGTGATTAAAAGCTTTGATGTGATTGCTATCATGTGCAATCATGTTTTCCATTTTCAATATTCCAACCTCTTCCGCCCGTTCACCCAAAGTGTGAGTATTTGTGGATTTCAACTGACCTGGAATAATTGACTTAATTGCTATTTGAAACTGCCTAAAGATATCCTTCTTTGCCTTTGAGATTAAATCCAGAGTAATGGAAAGTAGGTCTATTTGGGGTGAGGGTGTGACTGCTACCAGTCAGACTATTATAAGATGAGAAAATTGAATTCCATAATCAAAAACCAAAGGACATTCCCAGAGGAGTATCTGAGGTGGGCAGCCAGGTGCAGCTGGCAAGGGGGCGCAGTCGGGCCGTCTAATGCGACGATCTGAAGTGTTTCCCGTGGCGTCTGCATTGTGCGGCCCCCCGGACTGAGTTCTCTGGGCCGGATGATTTGAAGACGAGTTTTTGGAGCAAAGAAGGGAAAGGTGCAGACACAATATGGGGAGCGGGAGAAATTTGAAGACACAATATAAGGAGGAAGGTATGAGATGGGGCATCTATGGGGGAATGGATGCAGACACAGTGTGAAGAGCGAGGGGAAAATGTACTGTGGGTACGGAAAGCATTCAGACCTCTTTAACCCCTTCACTCCCAAGGGTGGTTTGCACGTTCATGACCGGGCCAATTTTTACAATTCTGACCACTGTACCTTTATGAGGTCATAACTCTGGAACGCTTCCATGGATCCCGGTGATTCTGACATTGTTTTCTCGTGATATATTATACTTCATGGTAGTGGTAAAATTTCATTCAAATAACTTGCGTTTATTTGTGAGAAAAATGGAAATTTGGCAAAAATTTTGAAAATTTCGCAATTTTCCAACTTTGAATTTTTATGCCCTTAAATCACAGAGATACGGCACACAAAAAACTTGATAACTAACATTTCCCACATGTTTACTTTACATCAGCACAGTTTTGGAACCAAAATTTTTTTTTGTTAGGAAGTTATAAGGGTTAAAAGTTGACCAGTGATTTCTCATTTTTACAACACCATTTTATTTTTAGGACCACATCACATTTGAAGCCACTTTGAGGGGTCTATATGATAGAAAATACCCAAAAGTGACACCATTCTAAAAACTGCACCCCTTAAGGTGCTCAAAACCACATTCAAGAAGTTTATTAACCCTTTAGGTGCGTCACAGGAATTTTTTTGAATATTTAAAAAAAAATGAACATCTAACTTTTTTCACAAAAAAAATACTTCAGGTTCAATTTTTTTATTTTACCAAGGGTAACAGGAGAAATTGGACTGCAAAAGTTATTGTGCAATTTGTCCTGAGTACGCTGATACCTTATATGTGGGGGGGAACGACTGTTTCGGTGCATCGCAGAGCTCAGAATGGAAGGAGCGCCGTTTGACTTTTTCAATGCAAAATTGGCTGTAATTCAGATCGGTCGCCATGTCACGTTTGGAGAGTCCCTGATGTACCTAAACAGTGGAAACCCCATACAAGTGACCCCATTTTGGAAACTAGACCCCCCAAGGAACTTATCTAGATATGTGGTGAGAACTTTGAACCCACAAGGGCTTTACAGAAGTTTATAATGTACAGCAGTACAATTAAAAAATCATATTTTTTCCACAAAAATGATCTTTTCACCCCAATTTTTATTTTCCCAAGGGTAACAGGACCCTAAAAGTTATTGTGCAATTTGTCCTGAGTACGCTGATACCCCACATGTGGGGGTAAACCACTATTTGGGTGCATGGCAGAGCTCGGAAGGGAAGCAGCGCCATTTGACGTTTTTGGCTGGAATTGAGATCAGACATCATGTCACGATTGGAAAACCCCTGATGTACCAAAACAGTGGAAACCCCCCACAAATGACACCATTTTGGAAACTAGACCCCCTAAGGAACTTATCTAGATGTGTGGTGAGAACTTTGAACCCCCAAGGGCTTCACAGAAGTTTATAACATACAGCCGTACAATTAAAAAATCATATTTTTTCCACAAAAATGATCTTTTCACCCTCAATTCTTATTTTTCCAAGGGTAACAGGACCGTAAAAGTTATTGTGCAATTTGTCCTGAGTACGCTGATACCCCAAATGTGGGGGTAAACCACTATTTGGGCGCATGGCAGAGCTCGGAAGAGAAGCAGCGCCATTTGACGTTTTTGGCTGGAATTGAGATCGGACACCATGTCGCGATTGGAAAACCCCTGATGTACCAAAACAGTGGAAACCCTCCACAATTGACACCATTTTGGAAACTAGACCCCCTAAGGAACTTATCTAGATGTGTGGTGAGAACTTTGAACCCCCAAGGGCTTCACAGAAGTTTATAACATAAAGCCGTACAATTACAAAATCATATTTTTTCCACAAAAATGATCTTTTCACCCTCAATTTTTATTTTTCCAAGGGTAACAGGACCCTAAAAGTTATTGTGCAATTTGTCCTGAGTATGCTGATACCCCACATGCGGGGGTAAACCACTATTTGGGCGCATGGCAGAGCTCGGAAGGGAAGCAGCGCCATTTGACGTTTTTGGCTGGAATTGAGATCGGACACCATGTCGCGATTGGAAAACCCCTGATGTACCTAAACAGTGGAAACCCCCCACAAATGACACCATTTTATAAACTAGACCCCCCAAGGAACTTATCTAGATGTGTGGTGAGCACTTTGAACCCCCCAGTGCTTCACAGAAGTTTATAACGCCCGGGCGTGAAAATAAAAAATTCGTATTTTTTCCACAAACATGATATTTTAGTCACCATTTTTTTATTTTCCCAAGGGTACCAGGAGAAATTGGACCCTAAAAGTTGTTGTCCAATTTGTCCTGAGTATGCTGATACCCCATATGTGGGAGAAAACTACTGTATGGGCACACGTCGGGGCTCGGAAGGGAAGTAGTGACGTTTTGGAATGCAGACTTTGATGGAACGGTCTGCGGGTGTCATGTTGCCTTTGGAGAGCCCCTAATGTACCTAAACAGTGGAAACCCCCCACAAATGACCCCATTTTGAAAACTAGACCCCCTAAGGAACTTATCTAGATGTGAGGTGAGCACATGGAACCCCCAAAGGCTTCACAGAAGTTTATAATGCCAGGGCATGAAAATAAAAAAATCGTATTTTTTCCACAAACATGATCAATTAGTCCCCAATTTTTTTATTTTCCCAAGGGTAACAGGAGAAATTGAACCCCAAAAGTTGTTGTCCAATTTGTCCTGAGTACGCTGACGCCCCATATGTGGGTGAAAACTACTGTATGGACACACGTCGGGGCTCGGAAGGGAAGTAGTGACGTTTTGGAATGCAGGCTTTGAGGGAATGTTCTGCGGGTGTCATGTTGCCTTTGGAGAGCCCCTAATGTACCTAAACAGTGGAAACCCCCACAAATGACCCCATTTTGGAAACGAGACCCCCTAAGGAGCATATCTAGATGTGTGGTGAGCACTTTGAACCCCCAAGGGCTTCACAGAAGTTTATAATGCCCGGGCATGAAAATAAAAAAATCGTATTTTTTCCAGAAACATGATCAATTAGTCCCCAATTTTTTCATTTTCCCAAGGGTAACAGGAGAAATTGGACCCCAAAAGTTGTTGTCCAATTTGTCATGAGTACGCTGACACCCCATATGTGGGAGAAAACTACTGTATGGACACACGTCTGGGCTCGGAAGGGAAGCAGTGTCGTTTTGGAATGCAGACTTTGATGGAATGGTCTGCGGGTGTCATGTGCGTTTGGAGAGCCCCTGATGTACCTAAACTATTGAAACTCCCCACAAGTGACCCCATTTTGGACACTAGACCCCCCACGGAACTAATCTAGATGTGTGGTGAGCACTTTGAACCCCCAAGTGCTTCACAGAAGTTTATAACGCTCGGACGTGAAAATAAAAAAATCATTTTTTTCCACAAAAATGATATTTTTTCCCCCAATTTTTTATTTTCCTAAGGGTAACAGGAGAAATTGGACCCCAAAACTTGTTTTGCAATTTGACCTGAGTAGGCTGATACCCTACATGTGGGGGTAAAACACTGTTTGGGCGCATGGCAGAGCTTGGAAGGGAAGGAGCACCATTTGACTTTTTCAACTCAGAATTGGCTGGAATTGAGATCAGACGCCATGTTGCATTTGGAGAGCCCCTGATGTGCCCAAACAGTAGAAACCCCCAATTCTAACTCCAACCCGAACCCCAACACACCCCTAACCCTAATCTCAGCCCTAACCCTAGCCCTAACGCTAACCCTAGCCCTAACCCTAGCCCGAACCCTAACCCTAGCCCTAACCCTAATGGAAAAATGGAAATAAATACATTTTTTTTATTTTATTATTTTTCCCTAACTAAGGGGGTGATAACGGGGGGTTTGATTTACTATTCATGGCGGTTTTTATATTTGGCAGCTGTCGCACGCTAAAATATGCTTTTTATTGTAAAAATAGTTTTTGCATCACCACATATTGAGAGCTATAATTTTTCCGTATTTTGACCAACCGAGACATGTGAGGTCTTATTTTTTGCGGGACGAGTTGACGTTTTTATTGGTACCATTTTTGGGCACGTGACATTTTTTGATCGCTTTTTATTCCGATTTTTGGGACGCAGAATGAACAAAAACCAGCGTTTCATACATTTTTTTGGGGGGGTGCGTTTACACCGTTCCGCGTTCAATAAAATTGATAAGGCAGTTTTATTCTTCGGGTCAGTACGGTTACAGCGATACCTCATTTAGGTCGTTTTTTTATGTTTTGTCGGTTTTATGCAATGAAAACTATTTTATATAAAAAATAATTATTTTTGCATCGCTTTATTCTGCGAGCTATAACTTTTTTATTTTTTCGCTGATGATGCTGTGTGGCAGCTCATTTTTTGCGGGACAAGATGACGTTTTCAGCGGTGCCATGGATATTTATATGCGTCTTTTTGATCGCGCGTTATTACACTTTTTGTTTGGCGGTATGATAATAAATCATTATTTTTTGCTTCGTTTTTTATTTTTATTTTTTAAGGGGTTTGCTAAAGGGGTTAACTAATGGGACAGTTTTATAGGGCGGGTCGTTACGGACGCAGCGATACCTAATATGTGTACTTTTATTGTTTTGTTTTTTTTATTTCCAAAAAATGGATTTATTTGGGGGAATATTTTTTTTTTTTTCTAATTTATTTGGCGATTTTTTTAAATTTATTTTAACACTTTTTTTTATTTTTTTTAACTTTATTAAATAGTCCCAGGTGGGACATCACTGTCCTGTGACAGATCGCTGATCTGTCACATCACAGATCACTGTGACAGATCAGCAATCTGTCACAGGCAGTGAAGAAGGCTTCCTCATGCCTGCGCTTTGCAGGCACTGAGGAAGCCAGCTTCCTGCAGGCCCCCGAAGGCCCCGTCGCCATCTTGGATTCGGGGGCCTGCAGGAAAGGAGCCCCCCCGCAGCAGCGCTGCACATTGCGCTGCCGTGGGGGGCTCAGGGAAGCACGGAGGGAGCCCCCTCCCTGCCGATGCTTCCCTTTAACCCCCGGTACACCACGATCATGTTTGATCGCGGTGTGCAAGGGGTTAACGTGTCGTGGGCGGTCCGTGACCGCCCCTGACACATTGTGCCGGGTATATGAAGATAAACGGGGTGCTCACTGTTTTATATTTGGTGCTCAGAGGTAAAATTCAATACTAAATATAATGCAAAAACCTCGGCACACAATCAAATGAAACTCAGATGAATATGAATAAAGACCAAAGTTTATTGATAGTACGTCTGATGTCAGGAAGGGGTTAAATTTGTCACTCTTTGTTTCATTGCAGCCATTTGTTAAATGCAAAAAAAAGTTCATTTTTTTCTCATTAATGTACTGTACACTCTGCACCCCACCTTGACTGAAAAAAACAGAGATGTAGACATTTTTGCAAATTTATTAAATAAGAATAACTGAAATATCACAAGGTCATAAGTATTCAGACCCTTTGCTCAGTATTGAGTAGAATCACCCTTTAGAGTTATTACGGCCATGAGTCTTCTTGGGAAAGATGCCACAAGTTTTTCATACCTGAATTTGGGGATCCTCTGTCATTCTTCCTTGCAAATTTTCAGGTCTAACCAGAGATGCTCAATTGGGTTTAGGTCAGGGTTCTGGCTGGACCAGTCAAGAATGGTTACAGAGTTGTTCTGAAGCTACACCTTTGTTATTTTAGCTGTGTGCTTAGGGTCATTGCCTTGTTGGAAGGTTAACTTTCGGCCAAGTCTGAGGTCTAGAGCAGAGTTCCCTAACTCCAGTCCTCAAGGCCCACCAACAGATCATGTTTTCAGGATTTCCTTAGTATTGCTCAGGTAATAATTGCTTCACCTGTGCATATAAAGGAAATCCTGAAAACATGATCTGTTGGTGGGCCTTGAGGACTGGAGTTGGGGAACCTTGGTCTAGAGGACACTGGAAGAGGTTTTCATCCAGGATATCTCTCTACTTGTCCGCATTCATGATTCCTTCAATGGCAACGAGTCATCCTCTCCCTGCAGCTGAAAAACACCCCCATAGCATGATGCTGCCACCACCGTGTTTAATTGTTGGTATTGTATTGGACAGGTAATGAGAAGTGTCTGGTTTTCTCCACACATACCACTTAGAATTATCATCAAAAAGGTTTATCTTTGTCTCTCCAGACCAGAGAATCTTATTTCTCATAGTCTGGGAGTCCTTCATGTGTTTTTAGTAAACTCTATGTGGGCTTTCATATGTCTTGCAGTGAGGAGAGGTGTCAAGAACACCGCACTACATTTGCTCACTGAGCCAGTGCGTGTGTCCTGAGTAAAGCAAACTGTGCTCAAAGATACATGTAGAGCGGGCAGCAGCCAAGTAGGTACGTACTTCCGAACAGCAGGACCTGAAGCACGTGATTGCTGGGGACGTGGCCTAAACTCCAGAGAGCTAGGAGCTGCACGAGACAAGGGTAACTGCGAGACAAAGTTACCAAGGGGCATAGACAGGGAGGATAGTCAGGATGTAGCCAATGAGTCATATACAGAGATAGCTGCAAGGTACAAGAGGGGCGAGCAGAGAGTAGTCAGATCACAGGCAATGAGTCATACACAGGGAGAGTAGCAAAGTACAGAATCAACAGGCAAACTCACAACGGGGAACAGAACCGGGTCAGAACCATATAAACAAGCTATAACAACGAACAGGCACAGGCACACAGAGGTCACCACACTCGGCCAAAGGCAAAAGTATAACTGACGGATTGGAGCTTCCCAGGGGTTTAAGAAGCTCTCCCTGAACCATAGAGATGCCACAATCATTAACCCCAGGTGTGCAGGTCAAAACCTGCACTGAGCTCCAGACATTAACCCCCTACGTGCAGCTCAAAAACCTGCACTGGGATCATGACAAGAGGCTTCCCTAGGGCCACTCTGCCATAAAGGCACAACTGGTGGAGGGCTGCAGTGATAGTTAACTTTGTGGAACTTTCTCCGATCTCCCTACTACATCTCTGGAGCTCAGCCACAGTGATCTTGGGGTTCTTCTTTACCTCTCTCACCAAGGCTCTTCTCCCACGATTGCTCAGTTTGGCTGGATGACCAGGTCTAGGACCAAGGATAATTATCTGTCACAACTTGTGCAGGGCCCAACTAGAGGGACAGCCCTTCTGGACTTAATTTTAAGCAACAGGCCAGATAGAATAACAGAAGTACAAGTCGATGGGCACCTAGGGAACAGTGACCACAATATACAGTAATACAATTCCACTTGTCCTTCAATAAGGTGCCATGGAAGGGGGTTACAAAAACGCTGAATTTCAGGAAAGCAAAGTTTGATCAGCTTAGAGAGGACCTTTGCCGAATTGATCGGGACAATGTCCTCAAAAATAGCACAGAAAGTAAATGGGAAATATTTAAATCAGTTTTACACACCCACTGCGAGCTAGCCATACCGTACAGAAATAAAAGGGCTAGGAACAGGAGAACACCAATGTGGCTAAATAAGGATGTAAAAAGGGCAATAAATAACAAGAACAAGGCATTTAAGAAGCTAAAACAAGAAGGCAATGAAGAAGCATTAACAAGTTATAGAGAAAAAATAAAATGTGTAAAAAACAAATACATTTAGCAAAAGTGGAAACTGAGAGACTCATTGCTAAGGAAAGTAAAACAAACCCCAAACTATTCTTTAATTATATAAACAGTAAAATGATTAAAATTGATGGTGTCGGCCCTTTAAAGAACAATGAGGGTGAAATCATAGAGAGCGATGTGGGAAAAGCAAATGTTTTAAATACTTTTTTCTCAACAGTGTTCACACAGGAAAAGGATTTGCCAGGGGAAATGCAGAGTGATAATGTAAACTCCCCATTAATTATTACCTGCCTAACCCAGGAAGAAGTGCAGAACCGCCTTAGTAAGATTAAAATTGACAAATCACCAGGCCCTGATGGCATTCACCCTCGGGTATTAAGGGAGTTAAGTAATGTGATAGACAGGCCTCTATTCATTATGTTTAAAGGTTCTATAGAAACAGGGTCTGTTCCTTTTGATTGGCGGCAAGCAAATGTGGTACCAATATTCAAAAAGGGGTGTAAAAGGGAACCTGGAAACTATAGGCCGGTAAGCTTAACATCTGTTGTGGGTAAAATTTTTGAAGGGTTTCTAAGGGATACCATTAAGGAATATCTCAATGTTAATAAATGTTTAACTCCATATCAACATGGATTTATGAAGGATCGCTCCTGTCAAACTAACCTGATCAGCTTCTATGAGGATGTAAGCTCTCAAATGGACCAAGGAGAATCAATGGATATCATTTATCTCGACTTCTCTAAAGCATTTGACACTGTCCCACATAAAAGATTGGTAAGTAAGATGAGAAAGCTTGGGCTAGGGGAAAATGTGTGTAGATGGGTAGGTAGCTGGCTTAGTGATAGAAAACAAAGAGTGGTTATTAATGACGCATACTCAGATTGGGCCAGGGTTACTAGTGGGGTACCGCAGGGTTCTGTATAGGGCCCCTACTGTTTAATATATTTATTAATGATCTAGTGGATGGCTTACACAGTAAAATATCAGTATTTGCAGATGATACAAAACTATGTAAGGTAGTTAACACAAAGGAGGACAGTTTGCAACTACAGACAGATTTGAGTAAATTGGAGAATTGGGCTGAAAAATGGCAAATGAGGTTTAACACAGATAAGTGTAAGGTTATGCACATGGGAAGGAGAAACAGATGCTACAATTACTTACTAAATGGGAAACTGCTGGGGAAATCAGACATGGAAAAAGACTTCGGCATCTTAGTCAATAAGAAGCTAAATTGGAGTGCCCAGCGTCAGGAAGCTGCCACCAAAGCAAATAGGGTCATGGGATGCATTAGAAGAGGTCTGGGGACACGAGATGAAAACATAATTCTCCCTCTGTACAAATCACTCGTCAGACCACACTTGGAGTATTGTGTGCAATTTTGGATGCCAGTGCTCAAGAAAGACATTACTGAACTTGAAAGGGTTCAAAGGCGGGCTACTAAAATGATAAATGGAGTTGGTTCACTACAATATTCAGAAAGGTTATCAAAATTAGGTCTATTTACTCTAGAAAAGAGAAGACTTAGGGGAGACCTAATATATGTACAAGTATATCAGAGGGCAATACAGACATCTCTCCAATGAACTGTTTGTACCAAGGACTGTGACAAGAACAAGGGGACATTCTCTTCGTTTGGAGGAAAGACAATTTCTGCACCAGCATAGAAGAGGGTTCTTCACGGTAAGAGCAGTGAGATTCTGGAATTCTCTTCCTGAGGAAGTGGTGATGGCCAACTCACTGAATGAATTTAAGAAAGGAATGGATGCTTTTCTTATGAGTAACAATATACATGGTTATGAATAACATAATATTATAGGTAGATGGTTAACCCAGCTTAGGGGAAGGAACTTTTTTCCCTATGGAGAAAACTGGCTGCTACTCTGTTGGCTTTTTGCCTTCCCCAGGATCAACAATGCAGAACAGCTGCACTAAAAAGGCTGAACTAGATGGACATAAGGTCTTCCTTCAGCCTTCAAAACTATATGTAACTATATATATATGTAACTTCTAGTGTTCCCATATTTCTTCCATTTAAGGATTATGGAGGCAACTGTGCTCTTAGGATCCTTGAGTACTGCAGAAATTCTTTTGTAACCTTGGCCAGATGTGTTCCTTGCCACAATTCAGTCTCTGAGCACCTTGGCCAGTTCCTTTGACCGCATGATTCTCATTTGGTCTGGCACTGTGAGCTATGAGGTCTTATATAGACAGGTGTGTGCCTTTCCAAATCAAGTCCTATCAGTTTAATAAAACACAGCTGGACTCCATTGAAGGAGTAGAACCATGTCAAGGAGGATCACAAGGAAGTGGACAGCATGTGACTTAAATATGAGTGTCTGAGCAAAGGGTCTGAATACTTATGACCATGTGATATTTCAGTTTTTCTTTTTTAATAAATTTGCAAAAATTTCTACTTTTCTGTTTTTTTTAGTCAAGATGAGGAGCAGAGTGCACATTAAGGCCGGCGTCACACTAGAGAGAAATAAGGACGAGTGAGAGGCGTAAAAACAACGCATTGCACTCGGACCAATGTTTCTGTATGGGGCAGCTCCCATCATCCGTATATTTCATGTCCGTATTTTATGGGCCGAGACAATCGCAGCATGCTGCAGTTGTCATCATATTACAGCCAAAATACACCAATGCAAGTCTATGGGTGCGCTAAAAATATAGATTACACATGGACCATTCGTGTGACTTGCGAGAAATACACAAGACTTCTCCAGATGACAGGTAATGGGAAAAGCCATTATCAGGAAGCTTAGACATGCTACTTAGCTCAAAAAGCGCTCCAGACATTCCGGAAGAACACCTCCACGGAGTCCTGCAGCATGTCTACCCACATCAATGTGGAGATGCTCATCATTTTGGTCCAGGAAAGGCCCGAACTTTGGGACCAAAGGGATGCACATTACTCCGACCGGGCCAGAAAAGAGGCAGCAGGGAGGCGCATCTGTGGGCAGATGTTTCCTGACTTTGTGGCACGTCCACGTGAGGAACAGCAACAAATGAGTAAGTTAGCTAATTTATTAACAATCATCTTAAATGCCAGAATTTACCATTTTTCCAAGTAGACCCAAAAATCATATTCTGTGTATTTTGTGATCGTTGTTTGTAATCGAGTATCTGTTTCTAAACTGACATCCTACTAGGCCACATGACTATGTAAAATGTACAGAAACTGTTTGTTCACATGTCAGCAATGTACTAAGAAGTTATTCTGTCACATTGCAGTTGAAGATGTGATGGGACGCTGGCGCATCATCTGCGACCAGTACAGGAACGTCAGCAGCGGGCCAGGAGTGGGGCTGCAGCACCGACAAAGCGGAAGTACATTTATTATGACCGCCTTGCTTTTTTGGCCCCTATTATGGATCTCAGACTGTAAGTACATACTGTACATCATGCCACATTACACATATGGTGTTTAGGATCAGATCTCCAACCTTTTTTATTTTATTACATTTCATAACAGAACTCAGTCCAACCTCACAGAGAGGGAGACAGGGTCGGATTCTTAGGCCATTATAGACCCAGTCGTTGGAGGTGAAGAGGTGGCTAGCCCATCTTCTGAGCCTTCCAGCTGCAACCCCCAAGCTCCACCTGCACCAGTACCTGCAACAGTTCATGAACCAGGACCTGTCCCAGCAGCTGCACCAGCACCCGGCAGCCTTGAGGAACCAGGCAACAGCAGCAGCCCTACTGTACATATGGAGGGCTCCCCCCAGCCTGCTGCCATATCCCGCCATGGGAGACGAAGGTGAGAGATCCCTGCCTCTGATACCCGGAGGCATGTCGACACGGGGGTGCTCAATTACCTGTCCAAGGATGCCCTGGATGAGGGTGAAGAGGCATATTCCCGAAGTCTGGCCCGGCATCTTCATCCCCTACCCCGTTAGTTGAGGCTACGTGTGCGAGGACCCATTCAGATCCTCATTGATGCATGCACACACCCCAATACCCCATATGAGGTATTTGAGTTCCTTGAGAGGTGGCAGCTCTCACCTCGTAACCTTCTCCGCCTTACCCCCTACCCAGATGTGCATGCTCAATTAGGATCTGAGATACCTCCTGCACGTGTGCCTACACCTCATCCCGTTCTCCCCCAAAAACAACCTTGGCCACAACAGGCCCAAATGGCAGCCTATAACCCACCTGCCCGATATAGCCACTTGTACAGACCCAGTGTTGGAGGCTGGCCCCAACCTGGATTCGGCCAACATGGCCATATTGGGGGGTATGATGCACGTGGCTACCATAATCCCTAGGAGTATAATCTCCATTATCCATATGGCCACTTTGCCGCTCAGCAACCTGACCTGGGCCGCGTCATACATCAGGGCCCAGATTATGCACCCCCACAGGGTGAAGGCCAAGCTGGTCACCAAAGCCAGAAACAAAGAGAAGCTGGTCTCCCGCCCTCACCTCCACCAACATACCAAGACTTGTAAATATTTTGCTATTTCTCTGTTTTTGCTTTAGCAAATATATGTTGATTTAGTTATATTTGGTTTTACAAATCTTGTCACAAAAAAATGTGGCCAAATTGTTCGGGCCCAATAAGCCATATGCTAGAAATATGGTATTCAGTATCAAAAGTAACATTTTGGCTTTATAAAAAGTTTAAAAATGCCAAGTTTGGACTCTTATTTAATTAATTCCTTAACAAACAGAAAAAATTACATCTCTAAGCAACATTAACTGAACACACAACACAAATTAACGGAAAAAAATATAATTTTATAGACAGACATATCAACATTACAACATAGATACAGCCTGATCTTGCCAGGTCGTAGCACCCTGAGAGGAAACAAAATAATGTCTGAACATATCACGGACTTTGAGTCCTGAGAGCGGACGACGGAAAGGGATCACATGTGGGCTAGGCCTATCCCCATAGTCCACCACACCTTCAGCATCATCAGATGATGACTAATCATGCATTCTAGTGAAGTTATGTAGGACCACACAAGCTTTGATGACCTTATTTACGTTCGCTACACTCAGCTGAATGGCTGACTGGAGGACCCACCATTTGGCACAAAGAATGCCAAAGGCGCACTCCACCAGTCGTCAGGCACGTGATAGGTGCAAGTAAAAGATCCTGCGCCAGTGGTCCAGGTTTCTTCACGGATATGGCCTCATTACATGCCTGGTTAATTGCAAGGCCTCATCTCCCACTATGACATAAGGCACAGAATCTTGATTGGAGCCTGGAAGCTGATGTGTTCAGATTTCTGAACATGTAGCCCGGACTATGCCTGATATGGTAGATCTCCCAATCAAAACTCAAGATGGAGTGCGGCATATGAAAGACCAGTTGTGAGGAACCTAAAATTAAACAAATGTTGATAAATAAAACATTACAAAATGCCAAACTTGCAAAAAATAACATATAGATCACCACAACAGTGTGTAACTAATAAGCAAGGCAAACGCAACATATAGACAAGTCAAATGGCTATGTGAATTTAACATAAACAACATATTATTTTTACTTAGAGAAGAGATTTGGGATATATTAAGAAGATAATTCACCAAAAGGGTTCCCTGACAAAGATAATACTTTGTAAGATGCATCATCAACATACAGTATGTGGCTAAGGAATACATACCGTAAGGTAAGGCGCTCCTCAGCAGAGAGACATTGGGGCATCCTGGTGTGCTGAAAGGTGATCCCTGGACGCACTGTCTCCAACAAAGCATCAAACGTGGCAATGCTTCTCCGACAATATAGGAAAAACTTGTCGGGATGTGTCCAAAGAGATGCATAAAGCCGGTGAAAATGGCCTTTATTGAGGCGTTATCTCAAATGCAGATGCACCCACTTTCGTCTCCTCCTCGGATCCACAATCACTGAGTATGGCTGGCCAAAGCAGTGGGACAAAACCCAGTTGTAAAGAACACGGTCAGTTGGGGTGAACTGAAGTGTGTCTGACATGTTGGCAACCAACCACCAATACACCAACACAAGCACAGCACCAAAATGCCCAGATTGGAGGCTTCCACCTGTTGTAGAGGCAATAAATAGGGTTGCTGATGATGATTTAAATTACTTTCAGGCCTCAAAACCGTTAAAGGGAATCTGTCACCCCTTTTTTGAGATATCATATAATGATATCATTCAATTGTGTGTCACATAAGGATTCTCTTAGTACTTTTGATTCCCCCTGACCCCGCACCTTTCATGCATAAATACCTTTTTTACATCGGTTCAGATGTATGTAAACTGCCACGGTCCGGTCCGATGGGCGGGGCTTATTCACCTGCTCCCCCCTCCCTGTCTTGCTCTACGCATTTCTTCTTGTGTAGAAGAAGGAGAAGGCCTGTAGTCATTGCACAGAATTAAATAACTTTAAATGGGGCAGTATGGATAAAACAAGGTTATGGTGCAAAACATGATTATAATACTCCTCTGCACTAGTTTTGATCCTCTGTACTAGCAGAGTGATTAGATCCATTGAAAAGCATATGAGCCACATGTATAAATTAGACAAGAATAATATATTATAAAGAGACACATTGCAGACTGATTGCCTGCAGAAGAGAAACTACAAAGCCACACACTGTACATGGCACACACTGCATAGCACCCCCCCAAAAAAAACCCAAAACATTTTCTATTAATATTACCTAAAAACCTTAAATCATAGTTACATAGGTTGAATAAATACCTAGGTCCATTAAGCTCAACCTTTCTCCACCTTTCTAACAAACAGGCAATTCTTGCATGTTTTGCGACTGTCAAACAGCTGTGAGACATGCAGGCGGCACGGACACTCGAACATATGATCCTAGCACGGCCAAGATACTCAGATAGCACCCTAGCACACTCAGACAACACGTTATCGGAGCATGTTCGCTCATCACTAATCTACATTTATCAATATTAAGTCTCATTTGCTAAGTATTTGTCCATTCAGACATCTTATACAGCACTTTTGCAATATTGTAATGTCAAGGTAAGTTTTGAATAACCTACATAGTGTGGTGTTATCAGCAAAGACTGACACTTTACTCTCAATCCCATCCACAAGATCCACAATAAAGACGTTAAAAAGAATCAGTAGTAGCACAGATCACTGCGGTCCTCACTGCTGACTATATCCCATTTAGAGAATGTACCATTTGCGACAACCCTATTTCCTGTTATTTAGCCAATTCCTTACCCATCTGCATATAGTTTCCCCCAGCTCTTGCTTCTGTAGCTTCAGTATAAGGCTGTTATGTGGTACAGTGTCAAATGCCTTTGCAAAGGCCAGATAAATCACATCAGCTGCATTAACAAAATCCGGATTTGCAGTTATGTCCTCATAGAAACCCAACATGTTGGCTAGAAACAACTTACCCTTCATGAATACATCCTGGTTGTCAATCATTATATTATTCTCTGCAATATACACAGCTCAAAAAATAAAGGGAGCGGACACAGCACATGTGAGCCACAGGAAGACTGAGCTCCTGAGGTGCAACTTCATAATCTACTTCCATCTTGGCCAAAAATTATCTTCTATCCTAGAGTCCAAAGTGATCGTATAAGGATTACAATTGTGCACATTTTGAATCTGGTTTGGACTGTTTCGGAAGCTCCTGAGTGAAGATATACCACCTAGAAGCTGAAGAGGAATCTGAGCCGAGGCTTAGGCCTCCCACACTGCTACAGGTCTTAACTGGGGCCTAGCTGGACCACAGGCTCCCGTGGGCGCCACACAGCACCATAAGATTTATTCAAGAAGATTTACCTTTCCGGAGCCAAACCAAGCGCATACCTCCCAACTTTTGAAGAAGGGAAAGAGGGAAAAAGGCTGCGGCGTGCGCATCGCACCACCGCAAATTCTAGGACATGCCCCAACCACACCCATTTTGTGACTAGTCACACCCATGTCCACGCCCAGTCGCACCCATTTACCACTGCTGATCACACTGACTGCTATTAGGGGCATAGTGGCTGGCATTATGCACACAGTGGCTGGTACTGTGGGCACACTGACTGGTACTAAGGAAAAGAAAGAAAGAAAACAGAGAGAGAGAAAAAAGTAAATAGAGAGATAAAGAAAGAAAGAAAGAAAGGAGAGCGAGAGAGAAAGAAAGAACAGAGAGAGAAAGAAGAAAGAACAGAGAGAAAGAAAGAGGGGAAAGAAAGAACAGAGAGAGAAAGGAAGAGGGGAAAGAAAGAACAGAGAGTGAAAGAAAGAACAGAGAGAGACAAAGAAAGGAGAAAGAAAGCAAGAACAGAGAAAAATAAAGAGGGGAAATAAAGAAGGAACAGAGAAAAAGAAAGAAAGAGAAAGAAAGAAAGAACACAGAGAGAAAAAAGCGGGGACATAAAAAAGAACAGAGAGAGAGAAAGAAAGAGCAGAGAGAAAGAAAGAGGGAAAAGAAAGAAGAGAGAGAACAGAAAGAGAGAAAGAAAGAGGGGACAGAAAACACAGGGAGAGCGAAAGAAAGGGGAAAGAAAGAAAGAAGACAGAGAAAGAGAAAAAAAGAAAGAAAGAAAGAAAAAACAGAGAGAAAAAGAAAAAGGGGAAAGAAAGAACAGAGCGATAGAGAGAGAAAGAGGGGAAGAAAGAACAGAGAGAGAGAAAGAAAGAGAAAAAATTAAAGAAAGAACAGAGAGAAAGAAAGAAAGAGGGGAAAGAAAGAAAGAAAGAACAGAGAGATAGAGAGAAAGAAAGAGGGGAAAGAAAGAACAGAGAGAGACAGAGAAAGAACAGAGAGAGAGAAAGAAAGAAGTAAAGAAAGAAAGAACAGAGAGAAAGAAAGAGAGGAAAGACAAAGAAAGAAAGAAAGAAAGAAAGAGGGGAAAGAAAGAACAGAGAGAGAAAGAAAGAAAAGAGAGAGAAAGAAAAAAAGAAAGATTAGAGAGAGAAAGAAAGAACAGAGAGAGAGAAAGAAAAAGAGAGGGATAGACAGAACAGAGAATGAGAAAGAAACAGAGAGAAAGAAAGAACAGAGAAAGAAAGAAACAGAGAGAGAGAAAGAAAGAAAGATTCTATGAAGATACTATAGCAGCCCGGCTCCCATTGTAATGCCCACCTGAGCCTCCCGGTGCAGGACATATCAAGATCCGCTCACATGGCTGGCATCCCTGATTCCAAGGCGATCCTGCTGTCCGCGCTGTCAGAGGAGGACACGGTGATGGATCTGAAGCATTCCCTGAAGTGCCTCCATTGTTCCATCACAATCCCCTTCCAAAATTACCTAATTTACGGTCAGCTTCCAGCACGTCACTTCCGGTAGAACATCACGTGCGAGTTTTAAAGTGCTCCTTGGGACTCCGCCGTGTACTCCTGTGTCCACGGAAAAAGTAAACTCCCGGCAGGAGCAGTCTCTCTCCCAAAATTGGGACTGTCCGGCTAGATCCGGGATGGTTGGGAGGTATGAATGCTCCCCACCATACACCTCGTACACACACGGCTCCGCATGGTGATGGATTTGAAGCATTCCTGGTTCCGTCACAATCTCCTCATGAAATTACCTCATTTCCGGTCAGCTTCCAGCACATCACTTCCGGTGGAACGTCATGTGCGAGTTTTAAAGTGCTCCTCGGGGCTCCGTCGTGTACTCCTGTGTCTGTGGGAAAAGCCCACTTTGTATGCCTCGTACACACTTGGCTCCGCTCCGTACATCCAGTACACATATGGCTCCACTCCGTACACACACAGCTCCGCATACCCCATACACACATGACTCCGCTCCGTACACCTCGTACACGCGGCTCCGCTCCGTACACTCGCGACTCTGCTCCGTACACATGCGGCTCCGTACGCCCCATATACGTGCTGCTCCGCTTTGTACACCTCGTACACATGCGGCGCCACTCCCCACACCTCATACACACGCGATTCCGCTCCGTACACCTCATACACAGGTGGCTCTGTACACCTTGTACATGCGCGGCTCCGCTCTGTACACCTCATACACATGGGGCTCCGCTCCATACACCTCGTACACACGCGGCTCCGCTCCGTAACCTCATACACGCACGACTCCGCTCTGTGCACCTCGTACATGCACGGCTCCACTCCATACACCTCATACACACGCGGCTCTGCTCCGTACACCTCGTACACACACAGCTCCGCTCCATACACCTCGAATACACACGGCTCTGCTACATCCACACTGTAAAACCCTCCTGACCCCACACAGAAACTTTACCTAATCCAGCACCATGACAACCAGCACAGCAGAGTCCTGCAGAGTGCAGACAGACAAGGAGGCAGACACGGCCCCTGATCATGTGACTCCTGATTCCTCCCCTCTCACAGGTCATGTGCACACAGAACACAGACAGCCCAGCCACATAGACACGGAGGCCCCTGATCATGTGACTCCTGACTCCTCCCCTCTCACAGGTCCTCTGCGCACATAACACACACAGCCCGGCCACATCATTGCAGGCTGTGGTGCGTCTATCTGGGACGGCGAGCATGGCGTCGGTGGATGGGGGCGTGGTGTGGCAGCTCAGTGCAATGCGGGAAAAATAGCGTCCAGGGCGGGACGCCGGAGGGGGGTGTCAAAAACAGGACTGTCCCGTGGGAATCGGGACGGTTGGGAGCCATGCAAGCACCTCTCTCATAACGGAGCTATCAAAACCACAGGAATCTTTAACTGCTGTAAGCAGCTGAAAACAGAGAACCACGCAGCAATAGATCTCCGCTTGCCGGACTGACCCCTGGCCCTCACCAAGGATAAAGACCTGGGAGACCTGAGACCTGGACCCGGGACCAACCACTGAAAAAGTACCTATATATAAATATATACTGTATATAATTATAATCTTCAAAGAACGAGGGGTGAATCCCTTTATTAATACGGGTACCTTCTCCACCCGCTGGAGAATCTCATATGTGACTGACGCAGCCTTTAATAACTTTCCACCAGCTGATAAATTGCCTACGGACCTGTTCGGCTTAACAAATCCCGAACCAGACTGTCAGATCATTGCTACTCATCACTGGGAGCCTCGGGCTTAACCGGCTGCAAAGTGGCTGACATCAGCTAAAAAATCCGGCAATAGCTTTTCTTGTAAGAACTGCAAGTAGTTCCGGCCCCCACTGAATACCCACTAGCCGGTCGCCTACCTTGTTGCGCCCATATATATCCCTCTGCCAGCTGCGATACAGTGACTGCTGCATGCCGGTAACAAACCAAGCTGGGACCTAGCAATTCCACGACTAACCACTACAATTATCACCGCGACACTGCGACATATCAGCCGCAGCCCCTGGAAGATCTCTGGATCCGCTGCCTTTAATATAGCGCAATCCCCAGCCATATCCCTCCGCCGCTGCAACTGCTGCAGACAGGACCTGGACATAAGCAGTGACACAGTTATATCGTGGCTGTCATCCTTGATCAGGCACAGCAACAGTTTCAGCACACACACTGGAGGCAAAGCCGCATCTGGAACGGAACACCGCTGCTTCCCCTCAAATCCTCTGCTTTCCATATTCTACCAGCTGCTGAGGGACCCACATCTCATCACCTATAAACCAATGAACAGAGGTCCATACATCCTTTAATCACTCCTTCAAGAAAGGAGATAATGCAAGATAGACCCTCAAAGCTATAGCCTTGGTATCCACCTGAGAGCACCAGAACTCCCATAGGGAGCACACGGCTGTCACTGGCTCCTCAGAGACCCACGTCTGCCGGATCCAGAATACTGGCGCGGCTGACGCTTGGGTCTATATGTAAGAGGGTCAGGGCCTAGGCCTTTCAATGTTGATGCTACAGCCGCCACACTATTTTCTGCTCTGCTCCCACAAACAGAACCAACTCTGCTGCACATCACTAGAATTCAGAGAGCTGTGGGGAAACCACGTTCAGTCAAAAACCCCAGAGACGTTATCCTTAAACTGCCTCATGAAGAAGCCCGTGATTTAATAATGTGCTGCGTTGTGCATAAATATGTGACTCTTCAGATTTTGTGTTAGTCTATGCCTGATGACGAGACCTGAGTAGTCTCCAAAGCTTGCAATGTGTTACTATCTTTTCAGTTAGGCCTCTTTCACACATCCGTCTGTCACCATCAGTCAAAATCCGCCGTTTTGCAAAAAAACGGGATCCGTCATTTTTCTTGGCGGATCCGTTTTTCTTACCATTGACTTGCATTATCGGCGGATCTTGACAGATAGTTATTCGTAGGATCCGTTTTTTCACGGATCCGCCAAAATTTTGGCGTCCGCTGACATGACTGGACGGACACTGAAACTTTTTTTGCAGGCCGGATCCACATTTGCCTGGAAGAATTGCCTTTGCTGGAAATTTAACCCTAAATCCCATTCTGGCGGCTGAGAAATTCTCTCTCTCCTTTTTCCAGGCACGGGTTCCTTTAACCCCTTTCCTTCATTGGACGTAATATTCCGTCCATGTGCCCTGGGCCCTAATTACCATGGATGGAATATTACGTCATAGCGATAAGCGGTGCCCACGTGGTGAGCGCCGCTTATCGCGGTCAGGTGTCAGCTAATTATCATAGCTGACACCTGGCATGATGTGTCAGGGGCGGTCACGGACCGCCCCGACACGTTAACCCCTTGTACACCGCGATCAAACACGATCGCGGTGTACCGGGGGTTAAAGGGAAGCATCAGCAGGGAGGGGGCTCCCTCCATGCTTCCCTGAGCCCCCCACAGCAGTGCAATGTGCAGCGCTGCTGCGGGGGTCTCCTTTCCTGCAGGTCCCCGGATCCGGGGGCCTGCAGGAAGCTGGCTTCCTCACTGCCCGCAGTGCGCAGGCATGAGGAAGCCTGCAGCAGTGCCTGTGACAGATCGCTGATATGTCACAGCGATCTGTGATGTGACAGATCAGTGATCTGTCACATGACAGTTATGTACCCCCTGGGACATTGTAATAAAGTAAAAAAAAAAAAATGTGTAAAAATCATTTTAAAAAATCGCTAAATAAATTAAAAAAAAAGATATATACACTCACTGGCCACTTTATTAGGTACACCATGCTAGTAACGGGTTGGACCCCCTTTTGCCTTCAGAACTGCCTCAATTCTTCGTGGGAGAGATTCAACAAGGTGCTGGAAGCATTCCTCAGAGATTTTGGACCATATTGACATGATGGCATCACACAGTTGGCGCAGATTTGTCGGCTGCACATCCCTGATGCGAATCTCCCGTTCCACCACATCCCAAAGATGCTCTATTGGATTGAGATCTGGTGACTGAGGAGGCCATTTGAGTACAGTGAACTCATTGTCATGTTCAAGAAACCAATCTGAGATGATTCGAGCTTTATGACATGGCGCATTATCCTGCTGAAAGTAGCCATCAGATGCCTGTTCTTAGCTGAGAGGAGTGGTACCCAGTGTGGTCTTCTGCTGCTGTAGCCCATCTGCCTCAAAGTTCGACGCACTGTGCGTTCAGAGATGCTCTTCTGCCTACCTTGGTTGTAACGGGTGGCAATTTGAGTCACTGTTGCCTTTCTATCAGCTCGAACCAGTATGCCCATTCTCCTCTGACCTCTGGCATCAACAAGGCGTTTCCGGCCACAGAACTGCCGCTCACTGGATTTTTTTTCTTTTTCGGACCATTCTCTGTAAACCCTAGAGATGGTTGTGCGTGAAAATCCCAGTAGATCAGCAGTTTCTGAAATACTCAGACCAGCCCTTCTGGCACCAACAATCATGCCACGTTCAAAGGCACTCAAATCACCTTTCTTCCCCATACTGATGCTCGGTTTGAACTGCAGGAGATTGTCTTGACCATGTCTACATGCCTAAATGCACTGAGTTGCCGCCATGTGATTGGCTGATTAGAAATTAAGTCTTAACACACAGTTGGACAGGTGTACCTAATAAAGTGGCCAGTGAGTGTATATTCTCCAATAAATTCATTTTTTGGAAATAATAAAAAAAAACAATAAAAGTACACATATTTGGTATCGCCGCGTCTGTAACAACCCACCCTATAAAACTGTCCCATTAGTTAACCCCTTAAGCGAATCCCTTAAAAAATAAAAATAAAAAACGAAGCAAAAAATAATGATTTATTATCATACCGCCGAACAAAAAGTGCAATAACGCGCGATCATAAAGACGCATATAAATATCCATGGTACCGCTGAAAACGTCATCTTGTCCCACAAAAAACGAGCCATCATACAGTATCATCAGCAAAAAAATAAAAAAGTTATTGCTCGCAGAATAAAGCGATGCAAAAATAATTATTTTTTTTATACAAAATAGTTTTCATTGCATAAAAGCACCAAAACATAAAAAACCACATAAATGTGGTATCACTGTAATCGTACTGACCCGAAGAAGAAAACTGTTTTATCAATTTTATCGGAACGGTGTAAACGCACCACCCAAAAGAAATTCATGAAACGCTGGTTTTTGTAAATTCTGCGTCCCAAAAAACGAGATAAAAAGCGATCAAAAAATGTCACATGCCCAAACATGGTACCAATAAAAACGTCAACTCGTCCCGCAAAAAATAAGACCTCACATGACTCGGTGGGTCAAAATATGGAAAAATTATAGCTCTCAATATGTGGTGATGCAAAAACTATTTTAACAATAAAAAGCATCTTTTAGCGTGTGACAGCTGCCAAATATAAAAACCCGCCATAAATAGTAAATCAAACCCCCCGTTATCACCTCCTTAGTTAGGGAAAAATAATAAAATTAAAAAAATGTATTTATTTCCATTTTCCCATTAGGGTTAGGGCTATTGTTAGGGCTAGGGTTAGGGCTAGGGTTAGGGTTAGGGCTAGGGTTAGGGTTAGGGCTAGGGTTGGGGTTAGGGTTGGAGTTAGAATTGGGGGTTTCCACTATTTGCGCACATCAGGTGCTCTCCAAACGCAACATGGCGTCTGATCTCAATTCCAGCCAATTCTGCATTGAAAAAGTCAAATGGTGCTCCTTCCCTTCCAAGCTCTGCCATGCACCCAAACAGTGTTTTACCCCCTCATATGGGGTGTCAGCCTACTCAGGACAATTTGAAAAACAAATTTTGGGGTCCTATTTCTCCTGTTGCCCTTAGGAAAATAAAAAATTGGGGGCAAAAATATCATTTTTGTGGAAAAAAAAATATGATTTTTTTTATTTTGACGCCTGGGGGTTCAAAGTTCTCACCACACATCTAGATAAGTTCCTTGGGGGGTCTAGTTTCCAAAATGGGGTCATTTGTGGGGGGATTCCACTGTTTTGGTACATCAGGGGCTTTGCAAACACGACATGGTGTCCGATCTCAATTCCAGCCAAAAAAGTCAAATGGCGCTGCTCCCTTCCGAGCTCTGCCATGCACCCAAATAGTGGTTTACCCCCCCATGTGGGGTATCAGCGTACTCAGGACAAATTGCACAATAACTTTTAGGGTCCTGTTACCCTTGGGAAAATAAAAATTGGGGGTGAAAAGATCATTTTGTGGAAAAAATATGATTTTTTAATTGTACCGCTGTACGTTATAAACTTCTGTGAAGCCCTTGTGGGTTGAAAGTTCTCACCACATATCTAGATAAGTTCCTTGGGGGGGTCTAGTTTCCAAAATGGGGTCACTTGTGGGGGGTTTCCACTGTTTAGGTACATCAGGGGCTCTCCATACGTGACATGGCGTCCGATCTGAATTCCAGCCAATTTTGCATTGCAAAAGTCAAACGGCGCTCCTTCCCTTCTGAGCTCTGCCATGCGCCGAAACAGTGGTTCCCCCCCACATATCAGGTATCAACGTACTCAGGACAAATTGCTCAATAATTTTTGCAGTCCAATTTCTACTGTTACCCTTGGTAAAATAAAAAAAATTGAACCTGAACTTTTTTTTTGTGAAAAAAAGTTAAATGTTCATTTTTTTTTAAATATTCAAAAAATTCCTGTGAAGCACCTGAAGGGTTAATAAATTCCTTGAATGTGGTTTTGAGCACCTTAAGGGGTGCAGTTTTTAGAATGGTGTCACTTTTGGGTATTTTCTATCATATAGACCCCTCAAAGTGGCTTCAAATGTGATGTGGTCCGTAAAAATAAAATGGTGTTGTAAAAATGAGAAATCACTGGTCAACTTTTAACCCTTATAACTTCCTAACAAAAAAAAATTTTGGTTCCAAAATTGTGCTGATGTAAAGTAAATATGTGGGAAATGTTACTTATAAAGTTTTTTGTGTGCCATATCTCTGTGATTTAAGGGCATAAAAATTCAAAGTTGGAAAATTGCAAAATTTTCAAAATTTTCGCCAAATTTCCGTTTTTTTCACAAATAAACGCAAGTTATATGAATGAAATTTTATCACTAACATGAAGTACAATATGTCACGAGAAAACAATGTCAGAATCAACGGGATCCATGGAAGCGTTCCAGAGTTATGGCCTCATAAAAGGACAGTGGTCAGAACTGTAAAAATTGGCCCGAGAGTTAACGTGCAAACCACCCTTGGTAGTGAAGGGGTTAAAATTCAACCTTACACGGATCCGTCAACACAACGGTCCGATGCCACCCGTTTCTTTCAATCCGCATAAGGATCCGTTTTCCGCCATTTTAGCGGATTTCGACTGAGCTGAAAAACGGATGTGTGAAACAGGCCTTAGCCATTAAAAGGTATCAACCACTGAGGACTCTCAATTCTGAATATTTTTCTATCTACTGGCTAACACTGTACAAAGATATACATCTTTCCTGTATTGTCAACAGTTATCTCCCAGCCTCGGCCCAATTCTCAGTCTTCAAATTAATCCTAGCCAAACTTTATACATTCTCATCTAACCATCTGATATGGTGTGGTGATTTTAATTTTTCTATTAATCCTTCCCTAGATAGTAACGCTGCAAAACGCTCTGATATTGCTAAAATAGAGAGGAAGAAAATCCTTAGTCTCATGAAGGAGAATCACTTAGCAGATCTTTGGAGGGAACATAATGGGACTTCAAGGGGTTACACTTACTACTCTCCAGCACACAAAATGTATTCTAGAATCGACCTTCATTTGACCATAGCTACCTCACTACCAACAGCTCCATATACCCTCCTCGTGGTTGGACCACGATGCGGTTATGTCAGTTTTTAAATTAAAATTTAATATACCCACGTCTAGGCTTTATAGATGGAGGCTAAACGAGTCTATCCTTGCTGACACAGTTAATGTAACCGCTATAAAAGAAGATTTAATAAATTTCTTTGAAACTAACACAACGGAGGAGTCCTCACTTGGAGCAATTTGGCTTGCACACAAAAAATATATTATCGGTTCTCTGATTAAGTTAGCGGCAAACAGGAAGAAAGATAGGTCTGAATTACAGACCAGATTGGAAAACAAACTGCAGAAGTTAGACTTGGCCAATCAACTCTCTTCATCCCTATACTTATCTAAACAAATTCAAGATACAAAATTACAATTAGATGCCATTCTTACTACCAAAACAGAGAGGGCCCTAACTTGGACTAAAGCCACGTTTTATAAACATGCCAATAAGCCTAATAAGATGCTAGCTCGTAAGCTTAGAATGAAAAAGTCACTTAATATAATATCCTCTATAAAGGACCCTAAGGGTCAGATCTCAGCCCACCTGTCACGATCCTTTTTCGGATCTGTGGCAGAGTCTGGACTCTCTTATAGAAACCTTTTTCCTTTCAGGCCCTGGGGGGCTAATATGGGTTTTTGCCCCCGGTGGCCGCTGGGGTTACTGCAACTGTAGTTGCGCTGCTGCTGGTTTTCCCCCGGTGGCCGCTGGTGTTACTACAACTGTAGTTGCTCTGCTGCTGGTTTCCCCCCCCGGTGGCCGCTGGTGTTACTTACTACATGTTCAATTAGCCAGCAGGTGGTGACTACCCCCCTCCTTCCTATAAAAGGTTGTCATGTGCTGTTGCTCATTGTTGGTAATACTGATCATTTGCTAACCAATCTTGGTGAAGACTGGACCTACCTGGTGCAGAGGGGCTTCAGCTTACCTGGAGCAGTAGAGTTGCTGCTGGATGCTGATCGGGTGCCTTTCTCTGCTGCTTGGAGCATTGGCAGCAGAAAAAACTAAGTTTTGTTTTTTATTTGCTTTAACCCCATGGTGTCTGTTTTGTCTTTCCTTTCATGTTATTGGTGCAGTTCACTTTATTCCCTGTCTCACCTCCTGGGGAGGGGATTGTGGGTTTAGCTCAGGGCTAAATATTAGATAGGGACAGGTCGGGGACTTGGGCCTCACTACAATCAAGTGTACCCCCAAGTTAAGGAAAGTCAGGTCACCTCCTTAGCTTGAGGGACAGTTCAGGGGCCCAGGTTCGACGTCTCCTGCTTTTTCCCTACAGCCCCGTGACATTATTACCAAACGCCCATTTTTTTTTCTGGTGAGCCATGGCCATAATGCAGACCTGTCTCTAATTGCTGCAGACCCTCACTGAGGAGCGTGGGGTTCTGAGTGGTGTGGTAGAGCAGCAGCTGCAGCAGTTGGTGGGGTACGGGGCCTCAGCTCAGATGCAGGCTCAACCAGAGCCCAAGTTATCTCTCCCAGACAGGTTTTCTGGACGGAGAGAGATTTTTTTTTTCAGGAGGCCTGCAAGCTACACTTCAGGCTCCGCCCTCCTTCATTAGGGAGTGAGGAACAGCGGGTGGGATTCATTATAGCCCTCCTTGAGAGTGATCCCCAGTCCTGGGCCTTCTCCCTGCCGGCCGATTCACCATCTCTACGGTCGGTGGATGAGTTTTTTGCGGCTTTGGCGAATATGCCCCCTGTAGTCCTTGCTAGGGAGGAGGACACACTGGTGCAGGCGGATGAGCCCAGGCAGGTGGGAGGAGGTGGTTCCCCAGCGGTGTTGCCTGAGGTTCATCGTGGTGTGGGGGCATGTTTTAGCTGTGGGCAGACTGGTAATGTTCTCAGGGTCTGCCCAGCACGCGCCAAATCTTCTGTACCATCTAAGAAGCCGCGTCCCCTGGTCGTGTGGAGGGAGGCGACCAGGGAGTGTATATTTCCTACATTTTGCCCTCTCAGTGTACTATGTCAGCAGAAGTGGTGGTTGGCGGGGTACCTGAGGGCATACCGGTGTTTGTGGACAGTGGAGCGGGAGTCAGTCTGGTGGATGCTCACTTTGTCCAGACTCATGGTCTGAAGTGTAGGACGCTGGCCAAACTTCTAAGCGTCCAGGCCATTGACTCTGTCCCGCTGAGCCAGGGGAGGTTGACCCAAGTCGTAGAAAATATCTATCTGCGCATAGGGACTCAGCATGAAGAGTCCCTGTCATGCTACTTCTTGGGGGGAATGCCATCACCTATCGTTTTAGGCCTCCCTTGGTTGGAAAAACACAACCCGGTCATAGATTGGCGGTCTAGGGAAGTAGTTAGCTGGGATCAGTTGTGTGAGGGCTGCTGTCTGGGGGCTACTGTCTCTGCCGTCTTTCTACAACCGTCCCCTTCTTCCCCAGTGGGGGCAGCAGACGTGCTGCCAGGGAGTAGGGGCAAGTCTCAACCCTCGCCATTAGCCAACTCTGAGAGGCGGAGTCCTCATAGAAGGAGGGGTTGGAGGAGGGTGGTGGTTCCCTCTGTAAATAGCGGGGGTGGGCATGGTGACACAGGGGGACGCCTCTGTTGTCGGTGCTGTGAAGAGTTCACCATCTTGTGGCAAACGTGTGCGTGGCAATAAACATTCAGATCCAGACCTGTGTATGAATGAGTACGTATGGCTGTCCTCCGAAAACTTCCGGTGGAGATGTGCTGCTGGGGTCTGGAGTTCTCGCGAGTTCGGGCCATATCGGGTGTCAGCCATCCTCGGCCCGGGGACTTACCAGCTGGAGCTACCCCCAATAATGCCCATACACAACTCATTCCCCAGGTCGGCGCTCTGGAGATTTGTGGTGCCTCTGGAGCATACGTTGCCACTTCCATCTGCCCACATTTGCCATAAACCTGTGAGTCAGGTGGTTGCTGAGGTGAACTCTGGTGGATCTAGGCATCCTCACTGTAGGCGGTTTTCCGGTGAGGGGCGGTGTTGAGGGTCCAGAGGCCCCTTATTGAAGGAGGGGTACTGTCACGATCCATTTTCGGATCTGTGGCAGAGTCTGGAATCTCTTATAGAAACCTTTTTCATTTCAGGCCCTGGGGGGGTTAATATGGGTTTTTGCCCCCCAGTGGCCGCTGGTGTTACTGTAACTGTAGTTGCTCTGCTGCTGGTTCCCCCCCCCCCCGGTGGCCGCTGGTGTTACTACAACTGTAGTTGCTCTGCTACTGGTTTTCCCCCCGGTGGCTGCTGGTGTTACTACATGTTCAATTAGCCAGGAGGTGGAGACCACCCCCCTCCTTCCTTTAAAAGGTCGTCAGGTGCAGTAGCTCATTGTTGGTAATACTGGTCATTTGCTAACCAACCTTGGTGAAGACTGGACCTACCTGGTGCAGAGGGGGTTCAGCTTATCTGGAACAGTAGAGTTGCTGCTGGATGCTGATTGGGTGTCTTTCTCTGCTGCTTGGAGCATTGGCAGCAGATAAAGCTAAGTCTTGGTTTTTAGTTGCTTTAACCCCGTGGTGTCTGTTTTGTCTTTCCTTCCGTGTTATTGGTGCAGTTCACTTTATTCCCTGTCTCACCTCCTGGGGAGGGGATTGTGGGTTTAGCTCAGGGCTAAACAGGGGATAGGGACAGGTCGGGGACTTGTGCCTCACTACCATCAAGTGTACACCCAAGTTAAGGAAAGTCAGGTCACCTCCTTAGCCTGAGGGGCAGTTCAGGGGCCCAGGTTCCACGTCTCCTACTTTTTCCCTACTGCCCCGTGACACCACCCCGATGTCACTTATAACACTTTTAATGAATACTACCTGAGTTTGTATTCGGCTCCACAATCACTCCCCCACTACTGAAGTCATTCCTTCACAAACTACATCTACCTAAATTGACTGAGTCCGCGGCACAACAACTCCATTTAGACATCTCTGAGGAGAAAATAGTTTCAACAATCAAAAACTAAAAAAAGGAAAGGCCCAGGGACCAGATAGTCTTACAGCACTATATTATAAAAAATTTAGCGATGTGCTGATGCCACATATAAAAAACCTCTGTAATTCGCTACTAAATGGCTCACAGTTGCTCCCTGAGTTCTACGTTGCTTATGTAACCGTAATCCCTAAACCTAAGAAAGATCATCTCCTCACAAAAAATTATAGACCTATATTCCTCTTAAACATTGACTTAAAACTCTTTACATCCATTGTGACTAACAGGATCAATAAAATCCTCCCTCACCTCATCCATCGAGATCAGGTTGGTTTTATGCCAACGCGACAGGCCCCAGATAATATTAGGAGAGCGTTAAATATTATTCATACAACTAACCTACAAAGAAAGCGACTCCTACTGCTTGCAGTAGATATTGAGAAGGCTTTTGATTCAGTGTCCTGGACATATCTTTTTACAGTTCTTTCGGAATTCGTATTCTCCCCTAAACTTATAAAATGCCTCCAGTTGTTATATGATAGCCCTATTGCTTATTTAAAACTCCCGTCAACACATCCCACTCCAATTAATATTGAGAGTGGTACCAGGCAGGGCTGTCCTCTATCTCCGGCTCTTTTTGCGCTTGCAATGGAACCCATTGCGGAAGTAATAAGGAGAGATCAGAATATCCTGGGTCCTGAGAATATGGGAGACCAATATAAAGTCTACCTCTTTGCGGATGATCTCCTGCTAACATTAATAAGTCCCCACACTACACTCCCTCACTTGTTTTCTCTCCTTCATAAATTTGAGAAGATGTCAGGATTAAAGATTAACATTGATAAATCCAAAGCATTATTTGTACATTTTCCTAAGACAGACCAAACTAATATAGCATCCCACTTTGAGTTTATACACAAAGAACATTATCTAACATATCTGGGTATGAGATAAGAGCCAAAAGGTCAACTCTGTTTAGGTGGACCGTAGAATTACACTCCACACACTAAGTTATCCTGGTGTCACTGCCTCGCTTCTTATATCTATTTAGGTCCCTCCCAATTACGGTAAAAGCCAGAACGTTTACTCATTTACACTCTATGATGGCTAAGTTTCTTTGGCTAGGAAAACAACCCAGAACTGCGCAAAAACTTATGTTCCGTTATAGAAAAGAAGAGGGTTTATCCCTCCCTAATTTTACACTTTATTACAAGTTGGCACAGATTGTTAAATTAATAAGTATGTGTTCATATCCCAATAGTCCGAGATGGGTTAATCTGAAATCATTTCTCTCTAAACCATTCTCTTTATTAGGCCTAATGTGGACCACAGACTGACTTCCACGGGGGTTAATGAATGTGGCTCCTTTTACAGTCCATTCGTTGCTTCTTTGGAGGAAAGTCTGGTTTAAATATAACTTACAATCAAGCCCTTCTCCCCTGACAGCTATATTACAAAACTCCATGTTCCCGCCAGGCCTTGAGCCACAATTTTTTCTTGGTGGAAGCTGAAAGGTATTCATATACTTAAACATTTGTGTTCCCCATTTAATATCTTACTTGACAGACAGGAATTTGTTCAAAAATTTGAACCTCCAGTTAGGGAGGTAATGTGATTGAACCAGATCTTCCACTTTGCAAAGCAGATCCTCCCGAGCGGTACTACTCTCAGGGCAACGAGTTTTGAAAATAAATGTCTAAATTACCCTTTGGGCAGGGGAACGATCTCATTGATCTACTATGCTATAAATTCTCCACAAGATGATAAAAAAATTAAATATATGTTACAATGGTAGGAGGATCTGGGGTTTGAACAGTCAATTGATGAATAGTATCGTAGCTGTGACACCATATCGAAAGGTAGTCACCAGACTTCCCTTGTGGAGACCTCCTTAAAACTATTGCACAGAGTCTATTATGTACCGGAAAAAATTCACAGCATTTTTCCTAATGTCTCGGGAGACTGTTTTCGAGGCTGTGGAATATCTGGTGACATGAAACATATTTGGTGGTCTTGTATGGTGGTTTCTGGGCTTTGGGAGAAGGTGAAGCGTCTGATAGCACAGATGTATGATGGACCAGTTGATCTGAAACCTTCTACCCTTTTACTGGGAACCAGGCCTTCCCGTCTTCCAAAAAGCTTTCAGAAGCTCGTAAACTACTTATGTATGGCCACTAAAATCCACATTGCGGCAAAGTGGAAGTCGCCCTCACTGTCAATATCTATGGTGAAAGAGAAGATGAACGACATTATATTATATGAAAGAATAGAAGCAAGTAGAACAGACAAGTGGGATTCTTTCTTCAGGGTTTGGCACCACTGGATGGAACTTCGCTCAGATACTCGACTGGATCAGGCACTGAGACTCTCTCCGTAGCAAATTGATAACTGATCATGGCCTGGGACGGGATTCATATATGATCCTACAATAGTGAGGTGCATAACCGCTTTAAACACCCTGGATTGGTTATTGGTGATACTATTATAGATTATTGGATATCGTATAATTAAATCCTTTGTGCCTTTCCCTACCCCTGTCTATGTCCTGTCCTCCCTTATATTATTTGAAGTTTATTGAATGTTTGTTAAATTGTTAGTTTACGCTCCCTTGTGTGGGAGTTCATAGATTGGACTTGGTTTAATAAGTTTCTAAATAAAAATGTATTGAAACTAAAAAATAAAGTAACACTAAAATACCACATCCTAGATATCACTGAATGAAATATTCCATTTACAAACCTTTATTCATTACATAGTGGAATGCATTGAGAACAATAAAACATAAAAATGATCAGTGTAAATGAAAATTAATATCCCATAGAGGTCTGTAATTAGAAAAATACTCAACATCAAAGTGCAAAATCAAATTACAGGCTGATCCATCTTCAGTGGAAATGCCTCAAGAGAAGGAAATTGTTACGGTTCGCTATTGCAAAAGAGGAAAGCAAAAGGTTACCCGAGAGTGGACCCTCTGGGTCACGGTTCCAGAGCCCCCGAGGGCGAGCACCCAGGTGAGGACCACCCCCTATACAGGGAGTGTTAGGGACAGACCCCCAGGGGATAGAACCGTGACAGCCGGAACCAAAGGGACGACTGGGGCAATAGACTAGAAGGAGTCACCGACGTATCCGTACAGGAGGACACCAGAGAACACAGAGACTTAAGCTGAGCACAGGACCGGAGAGCCAGGGGCGTCCGGGACGGGAGGCTGCAAAAGAGAGGAAGCACAAAGATACACTAGGCAGGAGGGTATGCAACAACAAGGAAGGTAACAGGGTTGGACGAGAGGCGGCAGGAGCAGGACAGAGACAGAGGGAGAAGCACGGAGGCACTAACAGGCAGAGACAGCGCAGGCAGAGCGCCCCAGAGACACAGAGCGCAGCGCTGACAGAGGCAAGGGTGTAGGGGCCTGGAAACACAGAGCACGCCGCACGAGACAGCGCTACCGCGTTTGATAGACAGGCGTCTTACCTGTCCAGACGCCGGACATAAGTAGTGGTGGGCGCTGCCATGTTGGAGGCGGGGCCAGTGCGTCACTCTACCCAGGAGGCTGTGCGCCAGGAGTCATGCAGTGTGCAGGTGCCCGACGAGAAGGGAGCTGGAGGCCGGGCGCGGGGACGCGCCGAGAAGCAGGAGTGCTGCGAGGGGCGCGCGCAGCGCAGTAAGTGGGGGCTGGGGCTGGAGCCGTTACAGAAATGATGCTCAATAGTGTGTAGTCTCCATGTGTCTGCATGACCTCCCTACAATGCCTTAGCTCAGTCCTTATGAGGCGGCAGATGTTATTCTGAGGGATCTCCTCCCAGACGTGCATTAAAGCATCAATCAACTCCTGGACAGCCTGTGTTGCAACGTGGCATTGGTGGATGGAAGAAGACATGATTTCCTAAATGTGCTCGATTGGATTCAGGTCTGGAGCACGGGCAGGCCAGTCCATTTGTCACGATTCGACTGGCGAGTGACCTGGGACCAGGGGTACGTTTCCTGGCCCTAACACTAGGGGGCACCCTGTTCCCCGGGATACTTCAGATGGCGAAGATGCAGAGGACTCCGTCCTTGTCCTATCTCCTAGAAGAGCCCTTTGTCTGTCCCCTTCCCCCACCCAGGGAAGAGAGGCGCTACTATGCACCGAAGTACACCAAGTCGACAGACAGGGGAACAAAGACAAGGGTAAACTAATAACTCCATGCACACAAATTATTCACTCACATATAACAGAGGAATTCACCAGGGTGTGTAGAGAGGGGGAACAAAGCAAAACAGGGAAGGATAAGGGATTTCCAAGCGTACAAACCAGACAGCAGTCGCTATTAAACTACTCCAGCTCTCCTTCTCAAAACCAACTTTTCCAGCTCCAATATCATGCAGCAAATGCTAACTCTGATGAGGACTTGGTAATTGATCCCAGATTTTATAGGGAAAAGGAGTGGCTGAATGTAGGAGTTTTCCAATATGGCCGATTAACCCCTGTTCTGCTGGAAGAAATAAACACGTTTAATACACTGGAGAAGTGCTTCTTCTCAGCATATTAGGAGCAACCAGACACCGCAGTCTTCTGGTTCCGCTCTGTTACGGTAGCCCAGTGACACCATAGAATCAACGCCTTCATCATGCAGGAACTGTTAGGCGTCGGATTCCTGACGCTGCACAGCGGGAATCCAGAGCCAGACATCCGGTGGTCCCCCATTCCACTCCGACCGCTCAGACTCCTGCTCAGCAATCACAGCGAGCCAGGCATTCTGCCTAGACTCGTTCTGTGAGCCTGGATGTTGCTGCCACCTCTGGTGCAGCAATGGTAGCGCAACCTGCTCTGCAGAGAACCGCTCCAGAGGCTAAGTCCTCGTGCCGTGCTACTGGGCATGCCCGCAACTTGTCCTCTCAGTGGAGAGCAGGGGTCACATGTCCAGGACCTGCGTCGGATCTGATTGGTTCTTCCCAGGTCACTGGAAGGTCCCGGAAGCGCATGGCTATAAAAAGCCCGCATGGCGGCTCGGCCATGCGCTAGTGTAGACCTACTATGCTATGTGTGAATGGTGATGGATGCATGTTCTGGTGGATGACTTATTATGAAACCCCTACCCTCTGATATTACGAGTGGTGACCGAGTGAGTATAGTCAGCTCCAGGTAGTGGCTAGCTATTTGCCACTGTGCTACCGTACCTAGCACTAGCGCCCGTCGGTGTCCGCCTGTCGGCACCGTCGTCTAGCGGCGTGAGTTACTGCCGCGCCTGCGCTTAGCAGTTCTGCTGCGCTTAGCAGTCCTCTGGCGTTCACGGTTACGATGCCCCGCTGGTTACCTTGTGCGTTTAACAAGGCCAGCGTTTCAGTATTTATTTGTTAAAAGGTTTTCTGTGCGTGAACAGAGCCGGCCTTAGCTGCTCGGGTGACATTAACCCGAGCGCACTACTTCACTCAATGGAGTATCTGCCATTGTCCAGCAGCGGTCTTGTCATCTACCGTACGGTGGACCCCGGGCGGCGAACGCACCTTGTATTATTTTTATTAGGTGCGTTCCGCCGACCATAACATTACACTAGCGCCAGGGTCTGGCTGGTAATGGCAGACCTGCAGCAGCTGCAGCGATACATCCGGCAGCTGGAGAGCAGGTTGGCGGCTATCGAGAGCGCCAACTCAGCTGCGAATGCTGCACTAGCTGCTGCCCAGACAGTCGCAGAGGCGGTCACACGTGTGCCCACAATCTCGCCCACACCGACAATCTCTCGCCTCCCGCTCCCCGACAAGTTATCGGGTGACAGCGCCACCTGTAGGGGATTCGTCAGCCAGTGCTCTATTCAGCTGGAGTTGCTGGCTGCACGGTTCCCTACAGAGCGGGTTAAGGTGGGGTTTATTGTCTCCTTGCTGTCTGGCCGGGCATTACAGTGGGCCACGCCACTGTGGGAGCGTGGTGATCCCGTGGTTCAGGGTCCTGCTCAGTTCCTTGCGGCCCTGAAGCAGGTCTTTTTGGGACCACGGATCACGCACGATACCTCACTCCAACTACTATCCCTAACACAGGGCTCACTCTCGGTTAGCCACTATGCGGTCCGGTTCCGGACCCTGGCTTCTGAGATAGAGTGGCCGGACAAAGCATTAGTTCCGGTGTTTTGGAGTGGGTTAGCTGAGCACGTGAAAGATGCTTTAGCCACTAGAGAAGTTCCCACGAGTCTGGAGGAATTGATTGCAGTTTCCACCCGCATTGACCTCCGGTTCACGGAGCGCAGGTTGGAACGTGCACAATCCAGACGAAGTGTTAATTTGGCTCCCACATTCTCCGAGCCGCTAACTTGTCCGGCTCGGGAGCTTTCGCCCTCCGAACCCATGGAGGTGTCTCGCACAGGCTCTAAGCCACGGCCGATGCGAGGCTCGGTACGTTGTTATCAGTGCCGCCAGTTTGGTCACCCGGCCAGCACGTGTCCTCTGCGGGCGAAAAAACGCCCACGACTAGTGGCCGTAGGTGGTGGGCAGTCCAATATGAAACCCTTCTCATCCAAACCAGTATTTCGGGGTATCTAAGACAGTGGGTCTTCCACTTGGGAGGCAGAGGTTACCGTGGATTCTGGGGCCGAGGGGAATTTTATGTCCTCTATCTTCGCCCAGAAACACGCTATCCCCCTGGTATTATTACCACAGCCTCTGACCATCAGGGTGGTTAACAGTGCCCCGTTACCCTCTCAGGTGACCCATCAGACAGCTCCACTCGGGCTCTCTATCTCACCCTCTCATCGTGAGATTCTGTCCCTGCTCATTCTGCCAGATGGCATCGACCAGGTGCTTCTGGGAGTTCCCTGGCTCCGTTGCCATTCCCCTCACATTGATTGGGCTTTGGGGAATATACTGGGATGGAGCAAGGACTGTGAGGGAAGGTGCCTGAGGGGCAGTGTTCAGGCGGCTTCCACTGAAGTGCCTGCGGATCTCTCCGCGCTCCCCAAGCCCTACCACCAGTACGCGGACGTCTTCTCTAAGAAGTCTGCGGAGACACTCCCGCCGCACCGTCCCTATGATTGCCCGATTGATCTCCTGCCAGGCACAGAACCTCCCCGAGGCTGTGTGTATCCTTTATCACTTTAGGCTGTGTCTCAATATATCCGGGAGAACCTGGCTAGGGGTTTTATCAGAAAGTCGGTGTCACCGGCTGGCGCAGGGTTCTTCTTCGTACAGAAGAAGAACGGAGAGTTACGTCCCTGCATTGACTACAGAGGTCTCAATGCTATCACGGTTAAAAACAAATACCCTCTACCGTTGATCTCTGAGTTATTTGACAGGTTGCGGGGGGCGCGGATCTTTACAAAATTAGATCTGCGGGGGGCATACAACCTGATCCGCATTCGCGAAGGAGACGAATGGAAGACAGCTTTTAATACCAGGGATGGCCATTATGAATACCTGGTTATGTCCTTTGGCCTTTGTAATGCGCCAGCTGTCTTCCAAGATTTTGTCAACGACGTCTTCCGCGACATGCTCTCTACATCGGTGGTGGTCTATCTGGATGACATACTCATCTTTTCGTCAGATTTGGCCACCCACCGGAGAGACGTCTGCAGGGTCTTTGACCGTCTGCGGGCGAACTCTCTATTTGCCAAGCTGGAGAAGTGTCAGTTTGAGCAGGAGTCCTTGCCGTTCCTGGGCTATATCATCTCGGCCCAGGGGCTGGCCATGGATCCTGCCAAACTACAAGCGGTAATGGACTGGCAGGAACCCCATTCCCTCAAAGCGGTGCAGCGCTTTTTGGGGTTCGTGAATTACTACCGCCAGTTTATACCACATTTTTCCACACTGGTGGCTCCTTTGGTTGCTCTCACCAAGAAAGGAGCTAACCCCAATGCTTGGTCGGAACAGGTCTCCAAGGCTTTCTCGGCTATAAAATCACATTTTGCCGGCGCTCCCATATTACATCGTCCCGATGTGAATAAACCGTTTATTCTGGAGGTAGATGCCTCTTCCGTCGGTGCAGGAGCAGTCCTTTTCCAGAAGGACGCTCAAGGTCGGAAGCATCCATGCTTCTTCTTCTCAAAGACCTTCTCACCGGCGGAGAAGAATTACTCCATCGGTGATAGGGAGCTACTAGCCATGAAGTTAGCCTTTTCTGAGTGGAGACATCTCCTGGAGGGGGCTCGGTTTCCCTTCCAGGTATACACAGACCATAAAAATCTGGTCTATTTGCAGACGGCCCAGCGCCTGAACTCCCGTCAGGCTAGGTGGTCGCTTTTCTTTTCTCGCTTCCGCTTCACCCTGCACTATCTCTCAGGAGAAAAGAACGTCCGTGCGGATGCTCTCTCCCGCTCGGTGGTTTCAGCGGAGGAAGGAGAGGCTGAGCCTCGGTTAATTCTCCCGCCGGAGAGTTTTACGACCGTGGCTCCAGTCGCTCTCGAGTCAGTGCCACCAGGCAAGATCTTGGTGCCTCCTCAGCTACGGCCAGAGGTCCTCGCCTGGGCACATGCCTCCAGGGTGGGTGGTCATTTTGGCAATAAACGGACCACCGAACTCCTGGCAAGGTCATACTGGTGGCCACATATGGCTCGAGATGTTAAGGAGTACGTGCAAGCATGTGTCTCGTGTGCTCGGATCAGACCCTCTAGACAGAGGCCGGCAGGGCTGTTGTATCCCCTGCCAGTGGCGGATAGACCTTGGGAGATGGTTGGCATGGACTTCGTGGTTGGCCTGCCCAAGTCTGGTGGCAGTACGGTCATCTGGGTGGTCACCGACCATTTTTCCAAAATGGTGCATCTGGTGCCACTCGCACGGTTGCCTTCCGCTCGTGGTCTTGCCACTTTGTTCATAAAGCACGTATTCCGGTTACATGGTATGCCGGACAAAATCGTGAGTGACCGAGGCCCCCAGTTCGCGTCTCGGTTCTGGAGGGAGCTCTGCAGCTTACTTAGCATCGAGCTCAATCTGTCCTCCGCTTACCATCCCGAGACGAACGGCTTGGTTGAGAGAGCCAATCAGACCTTGGTCACCTACCTACGGCATTTTGTATCTGCCAGACAGGATGACTGGGCATCCTTGCTACCTTGGGCTGAATTTGCCCTAAACAATGCAGTGGCTGATTCCACGGGTCAGACGCCTTTCCTCCTAAATTACGGCCAACATCCTCGCGTCCCTGTCCCGATGCCAGTGTCCTCCGCTGACTCCAGGGTGGCAGACTGGGCAGTGGAGGCACGGGACATTTGGGACCGCACTCAGGATGCTATCCGTGCCTCTAAGGAAAGGATGAGGGCGTCCGCCGACACGCATCGGCGACCCGCTCCAAGCTTCTCCCCTGGCGACATGGTGTGGCTCTCCTCCCGAAATATCAAACTACGGGTCGAGTCCCCCAAGTTCGCGCCGCGATATATTGGACCATTCAAGGTCCTTGAGCAACTTAGCTCGGTGGTCTACCGCCTGGCTCTTCCTCCACATTTAGCCATTTCAGATGTGTTCCATGTGTCCCTCCTCAAACCAGTTCACATGGCCCGGTTTTCCGAGTCATCGGCCGGGTCGTCAGACTTGTCATCTGATGAGTTTGAGGTTAATGCCATCGTGGGGTGCAGGTTTGTGCGTGGCAAAAAGTTCTATTTGGTGGATTGGAAGGGTCACGGTCCCGAGGCTCGGACCTGGGAGCCAGTGGAAAACATCCACGCACCGCTTCTAATCGCGGCCTTTGAGCGCAGTGAGGCGCGGGCCTTAGGAGGGGGGGTAATGTTAGGCGTCGGATTCCTGACGCTGCACAGCGGGAATCCAGAGCCAGACATCCGGTGGTGCCCCATTCCACTCCGACCGCTCGGACTCCTGCTCAGCAATCACGGCGAGCCAGGCATTCTGCCCAGACTCGTTCTGTGAGCCTGGATGTTGCTGCCACCTCTGGTGCAGCAATGGTAGCGCAACCTGCTCTGCAGAGAACCGCTCCAGAGGCTAAGTCCTCGTGCCGTGCTACTGGGCATGCCCGCAACTTGTCCTCTCAGTGGAGAGCAGGGGTCACATGTCCAGGTCCTGCGTCGGATCTGATTGGTTCTTCCCAGGTTACTGGAAGGTCCCGGAAGCGCATGGCTATAAAAAGCCCGCATGGCGGCTCGGCCATGCGCTAGTGTAGACCTACTATGCTATGTGTGAATGGTGATGGATGCATGTTCTGGTGGATGACTTATTATGAAACCCCTACCCTCTGATATTACGAGTGGTGACCGAGTGAGTATAGTCAGCTCCAGGTAGTGGCTAGCTATTTGCCACTGTGCTACCGCACATAGCACTAGCGCCCGTCGGTGTCCGCCTGTCGGCACCGTCGTCTAGCGGCGTGAGTTACCGCCGCGCCTGCGCTTAGCAGTTCTTCCGCGCTGCGCTTAGCAGTCCTCTGGCGTTCGCGGTTGCGATGCCCCGCTGGTTACCTTGTGCGTTTAACAAGGCCAGCGTTTCAGTATTTATTTGTTAAAAGGTTTTCTGTGCGTGAACAGAGCCGGCCTTAGCTGCTCGGGTGACATTAACCCGAGCGCACTACTTCACTCATTGGAGTATCTGCCATTGTCCAGCAGCGGTCTTGTCATCTACCGCACGGTGGACCCCGGGCGGCGAACGCACCTTGTATTATTTTTATTAGGTGCGTTCCGCCGACCATAACAGGAACTGCTTACACACTTCAGCCACATGAGGCCTAGCATTGTAATGCATCAGAAGGAACCCAGGGCCCAATGCACCTGCATATGGTCTCACAATGGGTCTAAGGAACTCATACCTGTACCTAATAGCAGTCAGGGTACCTCTGGCTAGCACATGGAGAGCTGTGCAACCCTCTAAAGAAATGCCTCTCCACACCATTACTGGCTCAGAGCCAAACAGGTCACACTGATGGATGTTGCAGGCATCAGAACGTTCTCCATGGCGTCTCCAGACTCTGTCATGTCTGTCATGTGCACAGTGTGAATCCACTTTCATCTGTGAAATGCACAGGACGCCAATGTTGAATCTACCAATCTTGGTTTTATCTGGCAAATGCCAATCCCCCTACATGGTTTTGAGTTGTAAGCACAACACTCACTTGTGGACTTCCGGCCCTCATGCCACCCTCATGGGGTCTTTTTCTGACAGTTTGAGCAAGCACATGGATGTTAGTGGCCTGCTGGAGGTAATTTTGCAAAAGCAAAACTACAGAGTGCAACTTTATTTGTTTGTTGTTTATAGAAATGGCTACTCTTAGTTTGCACCTGTGCACACCAGTTTTCTGATTTGGAAGTGCCAGTCAGTCTTTTCTTATGTGCATATAGTAGTGACCCAGTCCAGAGTGGCAGAGTGTGTCTGGCCCTTTAAGTAATACTGAATTGTGAGTAGCTTCTGTCCACTACAGTTCACTCTCTAACTGGCCCTCTACATTATTTGTGAGCTGTAATTCTCCATTTCTAGTCACCTCCTTTTTAAAAGCAAAGCATTTCTCATTTGCTGTGTTCTGGTGCCATCTAATGGTGAAAGTGTACAATGACTCATAATTATTGTTTTGTAAGGATTTGAGATGTGAATTTGGTGTCCTATTGGCCAGCTCCTAGTCACATGGTCAATAGGAGGAGCTGTTTTCCAGGCAAGTCTAGAATGTTCTGGAGTCTGAGGGATGCCTTCAGGGAGAGCAGAACACATGTGCAGGCTATTTTTACCTCAAGATCTCCTGCAGGCCTAAGAACCTGAGTTCCATCTAACCTGTACAGAAATCATTCTAAAGTCTTTCTCACCACATCTATAGTTTTTCTGACTGCATTCACCACAGGTTCTACATTCACCTATAAGTACTTGTGCATGTGCCGCAAAACACTGTAGAGATAACCCCAAGTACAGGTCTGTAACCCCTAATTGCTACGTCTACCTCCTTCTGTAAAATACCAAAAGACACTGTCCAGTGCTCTTTAAGCTCCAGACCCCAATCACTTCTCAGCATTTAAGTGTGAACTGTAATTGCTATGTACTACCCATATTTGTTCCAAGTTTTAATTCCCGTTCCTGCCGAAGTAAAAGCAACTGTTTTCCCCGAGACCAGTGTGTGTCATAATTCCTTCAGCTACGGACACCGTGTGGGGGTGGATAGCAGGGATTTTCAGCCTGGTCATGGCTGAAAAATGGCATCACGAACAGGATCTATTCCTCTGTGCCTATTTACTGTTACTGCACTACAAGTCCCAGCACTGGTCATTAACCTCTCTCTTGCTAGTGAAGACTGTCTTGCTGCTGCTTGTATTTGTGCATGAAGCCAAGAACTCTGATACTTTTGTTTCTCAGGACTGGACGTGCCTGCCTGTTTTGCACACACTGTGACCGACTTCTGCAACAGCTTCTCTCCTCTCCTGCCTCCCAAGTTATACAGCTGTGAAAAGTCTCATTTCCTGCTGTGCTATATTCAAGAGGGGAAGCCTTCCATTTCACAAACTGTGTTGCTGTATAATTGTGCATTTCTTAAAGTTACAGTGTCGTCCTTATTCCTAAAGAGACAGTACCGGTATTAACATCAAAATGTCTGACCCTCTTCATAATGACCAGGAAGAGTCCACTAACTCTACACCATCATCGTCATCAGCTAGTGTTCCAGTTTCACAGGCTAATGCCAACAACCCGGTTCCAGCCCCTGTCAAGGACACTGGCATGCCGTTCTTCATAGGAACCTCTAGTCTCCCAATCTACAGAGGAGATCCCTAGAGTTGAGCGAAACGGGTCGAACAATTTCAAAAGTCGCCGACTTTTGGCAAAGTCGGGTTTCATGAAACGAAACCCGACCCTAGGATGAGGTCGGCCACGAGGTCGGCGACTTACACGCCAAAGTCGCGTTTCAAAAGTTTGTTTAGCGCTCTTTTTCAGCCAATCAGGATCCACGGACACTGTGGGCAACGTGATGACATAGGCAGGGGTCGCCACCATCTTTCAGAAGGGCATGCAAGTGATTGGCTTGCTTTGGTGGGCGTCACAGGGGTTGTAAAAGGGCGTGCACGCCGACCGCCATCTTACTTCTGCCGATCTTAGCATAGGGAGAGGTTGCTGATTCTGTAGGGAGAGCGTTAGGCAGGGAAGAAGACAAAAAAACTGCTTCTGCTGCTAGCGATTTTGCCTGTACAACACACCAGTCACTGTGTGTGCAGTGCAAGGGGAGGCTATATTGTGGTGGATCAGCGGTGTTGGTTGTTAGGCTGCCTTCTAAGGCTTCCTGACAGCTGCATTGCTGTTTCCCCACTGCTCTGCAAACTGCTTTTTTAAAAGCAATCCCAATTTTTTTTTTGTCCTGCTAAGGTACTGAGCGTGCATTTATTCACACCATACAGCGGTGTACGCTCCTCACACAGTACCGTGTAACGGCTGTTATCACAGCCACAGAGAAGCTATCTGTGTGTCACTGTGGAAGGATAAGTGGAGGACTTGTTCCGTTCTTACAGACCTACACTCTAGGGAGATTCCTATTCTGCCCAATTCTACAATTCACTTTTTTCACACCTGTGCCATCGAGCCTGTGACATAGCGCTCTGATATTCAGTGGGCCTCACACAATCCAAAAGTGTCCAGTGTCCACAAGTGTCTGCAGAAATTCAAAATCTCCCTTATCCTGTAGTCACTTTTTTCACACCTGCTGCATCGAGCCTGTGACATAGCGCTCTGATATTCATTGGGCCTCACACAATCCAAAAGTGTCCAGTGTCCACAAGTGTCTGCAGCAATTCAAAATCTCCCTTATCCTGTAGTCACTTTTTTCACACCTGTGCCATCGAGCCTGTGACATAGCGCTGTGATATTCAGTGGGCCTCACACAATCCAAGTGTCCAGTGTCCACAAGTGTCTGCAGAAATTTAAAATCTCCCTTATCCTGTAGTCACTTTTTTCACACCTGTGCCATCGAGCCTGTGACATAGCGCTGTGATATTCAGTGGGCCTCACACAATCCATGTGTCCAGTGTCCACAAGTGTCTGCAGAAATTCAAAATCTCCCAGAAATTCAAAATCTCCCTTATCCTGTAGTCACTTTTTTCACACCTGTGCCATCGAGCCTGTGACAAAGCACTGTGATATTCAGTGGGCCTCACACAATCCAAGTGTCCAGTGTCCACAAGTGTCTGCAGAAATTCAAAATCTCCCTTATCCTGTAGTCACTTTTTTCACACCTGTGCCATCGAGCCTGTGACATAGCACTGTGATATTCAGTGGGCCTCACACAATCCAAGTGTCCAGTGTCCACAAGTGTCTGCAGAAATTCAAAATCTCCCAGAAATTTAAAATCTCCCTTATCCTGTAGTCACTTTTTTCACACCTGTGCCATCGAGCCTGTGACATAGCACTGTGATATTCAGTGGGCCTCACACAATCCAAGTGTCCAGTGTCCACAAGTGTCTGCAGAAATTCAAAATCTCCCTTATCCTGTAGTGACTTTTTTCACACCTGTGCCATCGAGCCTGTGACATAGCACTGTGATATTCAGTGGGCCTCACGCAATCCAAGTGTCCAGTGTCCACAAGTGTCTGCAGAAATTCAAAATCTCCCTTATCCTGTAGTCACTTTTTTCACACCTGTGCCATCGAGCCTGTGACATAGCGCTGTGATATTCAGTGGGCCTCACACAATCCAAGTGTCCAGTGTCCACAAGTGTCTGCAGAAATTCAAAATCTCCCAGAAATTCAAAATCTCCCTTATCCTGTAGTCACTTTTTTCACACCTGTGCCATCGAGCCTGTGACATAGCGCTCTGATATTCAGTGGGCCTCACACAATCCAAGTGTCCAGTGTCCACAAGTGTCTGCAGAAATTCAAAATCTCCCAGAAATTCAAAATCTCCCTTTTCCTGTAGTCACTTTTTTCACACCTGTGCCATCGAGCCTGTGACATAGCGCTGTGATATTCAGTGGGCCTCACACAATCCAAGTGTCCAGTGTCCACAAGTGTCTGCAGAAATTCAAAATCTCCCAGAAATTCAAAATCTCCCTTATCCTGTAGTCACTTTTTTCACACCTGTGCCATCGAGCCTGTGACATAGCACTGTGATATTCAGTGGGCCTCACACAATCCAAGTGTCCAGTGTCCACAAGTGTCTGCAGAAATTCAAAATCTCCCTTATCCTGTAGTCACTTTTTTCACACCTGTGCCATCGAGCCTGTGACATAGCACTGTGATGTTCAGTGGGCCTCACACAATCCAAGTGTCCAGTGTCCACAAGTGTCTGCAGAAATTCAAAATCTCCCTTATCCTGTAGTCACTTTTTTCACACCTGTGCCATCGAGCCTGTGACATAGCACTGTGATATTCAGTGGGCCTCACGCAATCCAAGTGTCCAGTGTCCACAAGTGTCTGCAGAAATTCAAAATCTCCCTTATCCTGTAGTCACTTTTTTCACACCAGTGCCATCGAGCCTGTGACATAGCGCTGTGATATTCAGTGGGCCTCACACAATCCAAGTGTCCAGTGTCCACAAGTGTCTGCAGAAATTCAAAATCTCCCAGAAATTCAAAATCTCCCTTATCCTGTAGTCACTTTTTTCACACCTGTGCCATCGAGCCTGTGACATAGCGCTCTGATATTCAGTGGGCCTCACACAATCCAAGTGTCCAGTGTCCACAAGTGTCTGCAGAAATTCAAAATCTCCCAGAAATTCAAAATCTCCCTTATCCTGTAGTCACTTTTTTCACACCTGTGCCATCGAGCCTGTGACATAGCGCTGTGATATTCAGTGGGCCTCACACAATCCAAGTGTCCAGTGTCCACAAGTGTCTGCAGAAATTCAAAATCTCCCAGAAATTCAAAATCTCCCTTATCCTGTAGTCACTTTTTTCACACCTGTGCCATCGAGCCTGTGACATAGCACTGTGATGTTCAGTGGGCCTCACACAATCCAAGTGTCCAGTGTCCACAAGTGTCTGCAGAAATTCAAAATCTCCCAGAAATACAAAATCTCCCTTATCCTGTAGTCACTTTTTTCACACCTGTGCCATCGAGCCTGTGACAAAGCACTGTGATATTCAGTGGGCCTCACACAATCCAAGTGTCCAGTGTCCACAAGTGTCTGCAGAAATTCAAAATCTCCCAGAAATTCAAAATCTCCCTTATCCTGTAGTCACTTTTTTCACACCTGTGCCATCGAGCCTGTGACATAGCGCTCTGATATTCAGTGGGCCTCACACAATCCAAGTGTCCAGTGTCCACAAGTGTCTGCAGAAATTCAAAATCTCCCAGAAATTCAAAATCTCCCTTATCCTGTAGTCACTTTTTTCACACCTGTGCCATCGAGCCTGTGACATAGCGCTGTGATATTCAGTGGGCCTCACACAATCCAAGTGTCCAGTGTCCACAAGTGTCTGCAGAAATTCAAAATCTCCCAGAAATTCAAAATCTCCCTTATCCTGTAGTCACTTTTTTCACACCTGTGCCATCGAGCCTGTGACATAGCACTGTGATGTTCAGTGGGCCTCACACAATCCAAGTGTCCAGTGTCCACAAGTGTCTGCAGAAATTCAAAATCTCCCAGAAATTCAAAATCTCCCTTATCCTGTAGTCACTTTTTTCACACCTGTGCCATCGAGCCTGTGACAAAGCACTGTGATATTCAGTGGGCCTCACACAATCCAAGTGTCCAGTGTCCACAAGTGTCTGCAGAAATTCAAAATCTCCCAGAAATTCAAAATCTCCCTTATCCTGTAGTCACTTTTTTCACACCTGTGCCATCGAGCCTGTGACATAGCGCTGTGATATTCAGTGGGCCTCACACAATCCAAGTGTCCAGTGTCCACAAGTGTCTGCAGAAAATCTAAATCTCCCCTGTCCTATAGACACCTTGTACCTTGTTTTACATTACTATATAGTTTGTAGGATTTTGTCTACATTTCTACCAAAAATGAGGAAGGCTGGTGGAAGAGGCCGTGGAATTGGGCGGGGGTTGGCAGCTGGTAATGATGGTGTTGGTGGTGGATCTGATGGTAGTGGCAAAAGCAAAATAGGACCGAATGCAGGAGGTGTTGAGCCTGCGTCATCGTCTGGCTCCATAAGGCTTCGAAGGTGTCATGATCTCAGTGCGGGTTTGACTCGCACACGTGGGGTTAATGTTTGGAACCAGTGCTGATGACTGGCATTTCTGGGGTTAAAGGTTGTGATCCCGATGCAGGCTTACCTGCACACCTGGGGCTATGATTGTGGCCTCTCCCTGGTTCTGGGGGAGGCTTCTTATAGCCTCAGGACGCTCCCATCCCTGTCAGTTATACTCTTGCCCTTGGCATTTGTGTGGTGACCCCTGAGTGTGTTTGTGCTGTGTTCTGGTTACTTGATTCTCTGTGTATGACTCGGTCTGTACTCTGGATATCGCTTTGGATTCTGCCTGGTACCTCCTATGTCTGTTTGGTTTTGATCTCTGCTTGGCCCTGATTATCCGCTCTGTCTCATCCCTGGTACTGTACTGTGATCCTGTGTATGACCTTTGGCTTTGTCTGACCTCCCGTCTGTTTATTCCTCCTGTACCTTGTTTAGCACTGCTTCTGTACTCAGGACACGCGCACTGGCTCTATGAGCAAGTGTAGTGCGGTGTCTCTGACAGAAGGCTTAGTTTTCTAGGAGTTGGCAAACCGCTTTTAACGCCAGAGCATCAGGAAAAAGTTTTGTCTTACATTGCTGACTCAGCCTCCAGCTCTATCGCCTCCTCTTCTGAAGTTGTAAAAAGTAAAAGCACTGAGTCGTCATTGGAGGCTCATGTTCATGAACCACACCATTCCTTGTGTCCTTCACCACAACCAAGATTGAAGGATGACGCAGGCCATACTACTGATTACTCCATGGAGCTATTTTCACATACCATGCCTGGATTATCAAGTGAAATGGTGAATTACCCAGGCCAAGATGAATCTGACATGGAGTGCACTGATGCACAGCCGCTGATAGATGATTCTGCTGGTACATTCACTCAGAGCACTACATTGTCCTCGCAGTGTACAGAGCCAGATTCTGACCCTGATGAGACTCAGGTGCCCCTTCCCGCACACTATACCACCATACACGGTGACACAGAGGAAGGTGCACATGACATTGAAGAGGAGGTGATGGATGACCCAGTTGTTGACCCAGATTGGCATCCATTGGGGGAAGAGGGTGCTGCTTCCAATAGCTCAGATGAGGAGCATCTACAGCAGACATCAACATCGCAACAGCTGTTATCTGGCAGGCCCAGAGCACTCCAAAGACAGGTTCCAAAAATCAAAAGAGTTGCTGGACAGCTTGTCCAGAGGGTCAAAACTTCACAGCGTTCTAGGCCGCAAAATGTCTGCCAAAGTAGGAAGAGTGCAGTGTGGCACTTTTTTGAACAAAATCCTCATGATCAGGCCAAGGTTATCTGTAAGAAGTGCGCAAAGACCTTTAGCCGAGGGAAAAATCTGAAAAATTTGAATACCAGTTGCATGCTTAGACATTTAACCAGCATGCACTTGCAAGCGTGGACACAACACCAAACCTCAAGTGCCACATGAGCAACTGATCACAAAGAAGGTAGTCAGCAACCCTACATTGTTTCCCCCACTGTAAGCCCACCGGTTAGCACAGCAGCAAATGTTGAGGTGTCGTTGCAAGGCCACAGCAGTCAGGGAATCCCACTGTTATATCAACGAAATACTGAATCTAGGCCATCAGAAAGAACACCAACTCCATCACCATCATCAACCCTCTCTCAGTCCGCCCTGTCCACCGCTACTTCCACCATATGCAGCTCTCAAGTCCAGCTCACCCTCCCAGACACTATGAGTAGGTCAAGAAAGTACTCAGTCTCTCATCCGCGTACACTGGGTTTGAACGCCCACATTGCCAAACTAATCTCGTTTGAGATGATGCCCTATCGGTTGGTGGAAAGCGCAGCTTTCCGCGAACTCATGGCCTATGCAGTACCACGCTATGACCTACCCAGTCGCCACTTCTTCTCTTGCAAAGCCATCCCAGCCCTCCACCATCATGTGAAAGACCGCATTGTCCATGCACTCAAGCAGTCAGTGAGTGGAAAGGTGCACCTCACAACTGATGCATGGTCCAGTCGGCATGGCCAGGGCCGTTACGTGTCCATCACTGCGCACTGGGTTAATGTGGTGGATGCAGGGTCCACAGGGGACAGCGGTGGTGGGACAGTGCTGCCTAGCCCACGGTATAGGAAACAGTTGGCTGTAGGCGTTCCACCCTCCTCCTCCTCCTCCAGAAGCAAAAGCTCGTCCACAGAGCGCAGTCGTACGAGCACTCCATCTGCAGCTGCCACTGTTGCACACGAGGTGTCCCCCTATCGAGCAGCTAGTGGAAAGCGTCAGCAGGCTGTGTTGCAGATGATGTGTTTGGGCGACAGACACACCGCCGAGGTGCTGGCCGAGTACTTGAAGCGACAAACTGAGTCATGGCTGGGCAGTGTACATCTTGAGGCAGGCAAGGTAGTTAGTGATAACGGCCGTAATTTTGTGGCAGCCATAGCCCTTTCAAAACTCAGCCACATACCTTGCTTGGCTCACACCTTGAACCTGGTGGTGCAGTGCTTCCTCAAAAATTATCCGGAGTTAACAGCCCTGCTCCATAAGGTGCGAAGACTGTGCGCGCACATCCGCCGGTCGCCTGTACACTCCGTTCGTATGCAGAAGCTGCAGCGATTGCTCCACCTTCCCAACCACCGCCTCATTATCGACATTGCAACAAGGTGGAACTCCACCCTGCACATGGTGGAGCGGCTGTGCGAGCAGAGGCAGGCCATAATGCATTTGTGGGAGGATACACGGCCAGGCACTTTGAGAGCAGACATGGAGTTGACAGGTGTGCAGTGGTCGAAGCTGAAAAACCTCTGTAAAGTCCTTCAGTGTTTTGAGGAATGCACACGGCTGGTAAGCGCAGACGACGCCATCCTAAGCATGAGCATCCCACTTATGCGTCTGCTCATGCAAACTTTGACGCACCTTAAGGAGCAGGCGTCTGCAGCCAATGTTGACGAGGAGGAAGAGGTGGAGGGAATCCTTGATGACATTCAGCCATTGTCTGCTCAGGGACCTCTCCTGGACGAGTTGGAGGAAGAAGAGGAGGAGGAGGATGATGATGGGGATGATTACTTAGGGGGCAAGTGAAAATGTTGGCGTGGCAAGGTCTGGTACAGGGTTTGTGCGTGACTGGAGGGATGTGGATTTGCCAGAAAGTGCTCCTCCAACCAGCACTCGCAGTGCATCATTGACACCGGGAACATTGGCCCACATGTCAGATTATGCCTTGCGGATCCTAAAAAGGGACCCCCGCATTGCCAAAATGATGAACGATGACGACTACTGGTTGGCCAGCATCCTGGATCCACGCTATAAAGGCAAATTACAAAACATCATGCCACAGGAGAACCTTGACCTAATATTGGCTAATAAACAAGCAACTCTGGTAAATCGGTTGCTTGAGGTATTCCCAGCACACAGCAGCGGTGATGGTTCTCACACGAGCCGTACGGGCCGGGGGCAGCTTGGCAGAGGTGTTCATGGTGCACACAGCAGAAGTGGCGTTGGAGACAGGGGTTTCATGACAATGTTGTGGACTGATTTTTCAAGTACCGCTCACACAACTGGTAATACAGCATCGATGGAAAGTGACAGGAGACAGCAGTTGTCAACTATGGTTACAAACTACTTTTCCTCCCATATCGATGTTCTCCCACACAGGTCATTCCCCTTTGACTATTGGGCTGCTAAACTGGACACCTGGCCTGAATTGGCACAATATGCCTTACAGGAGCTCGCTTGCCCAGCTGCAAGTGTGCTATCGGAAAGAGTCTTCAGTGCAGCTGGATCAATCCTGACAGAAAAAAGGACCCGTCTGTCAACCCAAAATGTGGATGATCTAACCTTCATTAAAATGAACCATGCATGGGTTTCCAAGGATTTTGTCCCACCTTCCCCTGATGACACATAGGGTGACAGAAAAATGGCTTGCTTTGGTCCACCTCTTCCTGGGACATGACCTATTTCGCCTTTTGCATCAGCTGAATGTCCAACATCAACATATGCCACTTTCTAAAACTCCCTAACTGTGCTGCCTCCCCCCCCCATGGCCGGGGTCACCACCTAGCGCATGACACCGTGCGAGTGCCGTTGCCCTGGACAGGTGGGTAGGCCGACTCTTGGGCGCGGGCACTGGCACAGGGTCCCTCATAGTGCAATCAAGTGTCTCTGACGGTGGTGGTGCACACCCGCCGTCAGACACACCGCCGTACTATGAGGGGCCCAGTGCCAGTACCGATGCCCACGAGAGGGCCCCCCTTGCTTGGGCAGGGCCCCAGCATTTGCAATCTTTACCTCTCCCTGCTCCTCCGCTGTGTAGTCTGGGCCGTCAAATCCATACTGTGCCTGTCACCGTCTGAGCCTGCCTCCTGATGTATAGACATATCTTTTGAATGTGTACGCTATCCATACATGTTATCCGGGGATACGGTACCCTTTCTCACCTTTGTGCAATCACTTGCAAGCCATACTGGGCCTTACACCGTCTGAGCCTGCCTCCTGATGTATAGACATATCTTTTGAATGTGTACGCTATCCATACATGTTATCCGGGGATACGGTACCCTTTCTCACCTTTGTGCAATCACTTGCAAGCCATACTGGGCCTTACACCGTCTGAGCCTGCCTCCTGATGTATAGACATATCTTTTGAATGTGTACGCTATCCATACATGTTATCCGGGGATACGGTACCCTTTCTCACCTTTGTGCAATCACTTGCAAGCCATACTGGGCCTTACACCGTCTGAGCCTGCCTCCTGATGTATAGACATATCTTTTGAATGTGTACGCTATCCATACATGTTATCCGGGGATACGGTACCCTTTCTCACCTTTGTGCAATCACGTGCAAGCCATACTGGGCCTAACACCGTCTGAGCCTGCCTCCTGATGTATAGACATATCTTTTGAATGTGTACGCTATCCATACATGTTATCCGGGGATACGGTACCCTTTCTCACCTTTGTGCAATCACGTGTAACCCATACTGGGCGTGAGAACGGCTGGCGAGCTGTTAAGCAAGCTACAGCACCTGTGGTTTGCACACGTAAGTTTTTCATTTTTTTCAGGAATGACGGTTAGGCCTAATTCCGGAACTGCGGTTGACCTGCACTTACTGGGAAATCATCGTTCGCGAGTAATAATTGTAATCAGTGATCCCCATCACTAACGTTGTTCAGCGGGTTATCTGCACCTGTAAGCGACAAACGCTGGCCTTTTCAGTGTAGCGCACATGCAGCCACGGACATGTAAGGGCATGACACACCAGTTATTGGCCAATCTCATGTGCCAGAGCCTCACGTGTCCCTCTAGTAAGCCGGACTCGGACCGCGGGGCATGACGGAGTCTCGTTCGTTAACGGAATTAAGCTTGCAATGTGTGCATCTGTTCTGTAGCTGGCATGGTTGAGGTTGCCCATGTTGAGTCAAATTACGCCGTAGGCTCCACTCCTGGTGGTGCCCTTCTGGACATTCCTTTAAGGTTCAGCTTTGCAACCATACTGCCCATGTAAAACAAACACTTTGCCTTCATGAACGCTGTTTGGAGGGTCATGACTCGTGGGAATAACGCCACCCAATCAGTTAACCTGCTAGAGAGATCCTTCGTTGCTCCCAAGCATGACATCACACTCCCTAGGAGGAAGGTAATGCCACTGTGGCGACCGTACTCCTGGGGGCGACACAAGTGCACTGATGCCCAGCCACTGCTCGATGAATCTGCTGGTACATTGACCCAGACCACTACATTCCCCTCGCACGCTACCCGGCCTGAATCTGACCCTGATGAAACTCAGGTTACCCTTCCCATATACAGTTCCATCTTACACGGTGACAAAGAGGAAGCTGCAGATGAAAGTGCAGGTTCGGCCCACCCGCCTTCAGACACACCACTGTACTACAGGGGCCCTGTGCCAGTGCCGTCGCCAACGAGTGGGCCCCCCCTGCTTGCTCAGGATCACAGCACTTGCAAGGTTGAAATACTGTGCAGTGAGATGGAAGATGGGGACGACGAGGAGTCCAGACTAGTACAGGGATTCCCTAGCGAGGAGACTTATTTCATTGTTTTCAATGTTGGGACAGCAATTTTTGGGGAGCACTATACTCTGGAGAATGATAGATGGGGCCCACCATACACTGGAACATTCCAAAGGTGGACATCAGACACTGGAGCAGCATTTACAGGGCCCATTATACACTAGAGCATTAGAAATGGGGCCCATTATGTTTGGAGCATTATTTGGGCCCATAAGACAGTGGAGCTTCATCCATGGGGACCAACATATACTGTAGCATTATGTGGAGCTCATCATATATTGTTTCAAACATTATATGGGACCAATGATTCTGTATGGAGAAATAGATGGGCCTCGTCATGAGATGTAAAAAGTGAAGTATTTTTCATTGTACTATACCGCTATTTCTCTGCCGTATCGGAGCATGATGAGTTGTGGTATTATGTGTTAAAGGGGCGCTCTTTCGCCCAGGGCACATGAAAACCTGGAGCCAGCCCTACCCCCCCACAACTTTAGCCAAATAACCCCCATTTTTCAGTGCGTAACTTGTGTTATGAAGTTAATTAAGGTTGACCAGCTTAAGTAAGAAGAATTGATGCTTTTGGCATTCAAATGAGCACTGTAGGTGTGTTTCCTGTCCTCCTCTCACTGCCGACTTTTATTCCCCATTGACTTACATTGGGTTTCGTGTTTCGGGACGACCCCGACTTTTCCCTATAATCGGCCGATCTTGCTCGACCCGACTTTTGGAAAAGTCGGGTTTCACGAAACGAAACTCGACCATAAAAAAACAAAAGTCGCTCAACTCTAGAGATCCCCATACGCTTGCTGAGTTCAAAGAAAAGCTAATGTACACTCTTAAACTCTTCTCACTTTCTCCCCATCAGCGGGTACAACTTTTCCTGGCCCAGCTTGAAGGACCAGCGGCTGAAGAAGTCCGTTCCTGGCCATCTACTGAAAAGACCAGGGTAGAAAAGATCCTCACCAGCCTGAGAAAAGAATTTGAGCGCCAGTCGCCTACCGAGTTTCGTCTAAAATTTTACAACTGACGTCAGGAACCAGGTGAGACCCTCCGGGACTACCCATTAGCCTTTCAGTCTGCACACAGTCCGTGCCAGCCCCTACTCTCGTTCATACTCCTATTACCACAGATGCAATTTTCTAAATCCTTGACTCTGTATGCCAAGCCTTAAAGGAACTAAAAAGCCAAACCCCTGCACCACGCGAGTCATCCGTAAGTCAGGCAGTGTCCCCAAAACCATGTTCTAGTCACCCAGGTGCTGGAGGGCTTCCATCTGGAGATTGTGTCTACTGTACTTATTGTGAGCATCCTGGGCACTATAAGTATTAATGCTATAAGTTAAACGGGTCACCCCTGAGGCCAAGTGCCGCCCTTCAGGAGGTGAATCCAAAGACCCAGAGGGACCATCACAATGGGTCTCCCAGTTCATCTCCAAATGCCCGTTTATAACCATATAGATTGATGGTGTACCCTTAGAAGCTTTATTAGACACTGGTTCACAAGTCACCACCATTGACCGCCAAACTTTTGAGAAGAATTGGGACTGTGATATTCTGAATCCAGTGGGCAAAGCGAAGTTACGTGTGATTGCAAGTAATGGTCAACCTGTTCCCCTGCTAGGCTACTGGGAACCCATCATCCAAATTGGGGATCGTAAGTTACCAGGTCAAGGTGTAATTGTTACTGAGTAGAGTTGAGCGAAACGGGTCGAAAAAATTCAAAAGTCGCCGACTTTTGGCAAAGTCGGGTTTCATGAAACGAAACCCGACCCTAGGATGAGGTCGGCCACGAGGTCGGCGACTTACGCGCCAAAGTCGCGTTTCAAAAGTTTGTTTTGCGCTCTTTTTCAGCCAATCAGGATCCACGGACACTGTGGGCAACGTGATGACCTAGGCACGGGTCACCACCATCTTTCAGAAGGGCATGCAAGTGATTGGCTTGCTTTGGTGGGCGTCACAGGGGGTATAAAAGGGCGTGCACGCCGACCGCCATCTTACTTCTGCCGATCTTAGTATAGGGAGAGGTTGCTGCTGATTCTGTAGGGAGAGCGTTAGGCAGGGAAGAAGACAAAAGAACTGCTTCTGCTGCTAGCGATTTGGCCTGCACAACACACAAGTCACTGTGTGTGCAGTGCAAGGGGAGGCTATATTGTGGTGTATCAGTGGTGTTGGTTGTTGGGCTGCCTTCTAAGGCTTCCTGACACGCTGGCATTGCTGTTTACCCACTGCTCCGCAAACTGCTTTTTTAAAAGCAATCCAATCTCCCTTATCCTCTAGTCACTTTTGTCACAGCTGTGCCATCGAGCGTGTCACATAGCGCTCAGATATCAGTGGGCCTCACACAATCCACAAGTGTCCAGTGTCCAAAAGTGTACGCAGAGATTCAAAATCTCCATTATCCTCTCGTCACTTTGGTCACAGGCAGCTGTGCCATCGAGCGTGTCACATAGTGCTCAGATATCGAAGCGAAGTTACGTGTGATTGCAAGTAATGGTCAACCTGTTCCCCTGCTAGGCTACTGGGAACCCATCATCCAAATTGGGGATCGTAAGTTACCAGGTCAAGGTGTAACTGTTACTGAGTAGAGTTGAGCGAAACGGGTCGAAAAAATTCAAAAGTCGCCGACTTTTGGCAAAGTCGGGTTTCATGAAACGAAACCCGACCCTAGGATGAGGTCGGCCACGAGGTCGGCGACTTACGCGCCAAAGTCGCATTTCAAAAGTTTGTTTTGCGCTCTTTTTCAGCCAATCAGGATCCACGGACACTGTGGGCAACGTGATGACATAGGCAGGGGTCGCCACCATCTTTCAGAAGGGCATGCAAGTGATTGGCTTGCTTTGGTGGGCGTCACAGGGGTTGTAAAAGGGCGTGCACGCCGACCGCCATCTTACTTCTGCCGATCTTAGCATAGGGAGAGGTTGCTGATTCTGTAGGGAGAGCGTTAGGCAGGGAAGAAGACAAAAAAACTGCTTCTGCTGCTAGCGATTTTGCCTGTACAACACACCAGTCACTGTGTGTGCAGTGCAAGGGGAGGCTATATTGTGGTGGATCAGCGGTGTTGGTTGTTAGGCTGCCTTCTAAGGCTTCCTGACAGCTGCATTGCTGTTTCCCCACTGCTCTGCAAACTGCTTTTTTAAAAGCAATCCCAATTTTTTTTTTGTCCTGCTAAGGTACTGAGCGTGCATTTATTCACACCATACAGCGGTGTACGCTCCTCACACAGTACCGTGTAACGGCTGTTATCACAGCCACAGAGAAGCTATCTGTGTGTCACTGTGGAAGGATAAGTGGAGGACTTGTTCCGTTCTTACAGACCTACACTCTAGGGAGATTCCTATTCTGCCCAATTCTACAATTCACTTTTTTCACACCTGTGCCATCGAGCCTGTGACATAGCGCTCTGATATTCAGTGGGCCTCACACAATCCAAAAGTGTCCAGTGTCCACAAGTGTCTGCAGAAATTCAAAATCTCCCTTATCCTGTAGTCACTTTTTTCACACCTGCTGCATCGAGCCTGTGACATAGCGCTCTGATATTCATTGGGCCTCACACAATCCAAAAGTGTCCAGTGTCTGCAGAAATTCAAAATCTCCCTTATCCTGTAGTCACTTTTTTCACACCTGCTGCATCGAGCCTGTGACTTAGCACTCTGATATCCATTGGGCCTCACACAATCCAAAAGTGTCCAGTGTCCACAAGTGTCTGCAGCAATTCAAAATCTCCCTTATCCTGTAGTCACTTTTTTCACACCTGTGCCATCGAGCCTGTGACATAGCGCTGTGATATTCAGTGGGCCTCACACAATCCAAATGTCCAGTGTCCACAAGTGTCTGCAGAAATTTAAAATCTCCCTTATCCTGTAGTCACTTTTTTCACACCTGTGCCATCGAGCCTGTGACATAGCGCTGTGATATTCAGTGGGCCTCACACAATCCAAGTGTCCAGTGTCCACAAGTGTCTGCAGAAATTCAAAATCTCCCAGAAATTCAAAATCTCCCTTATCCTGTAGTCACTTTTTTCACACCTGTGCCATCGAGCCTGTGACAAAGCACTGTGATATTCAGTGGGCCTCACACAATCCAAGTGTCCAGTGTCCACAAGTGTCTGCAGAAATTCAAAATCTCCCTTATCCTGTAGTCACTTTTTTCACACCTGTGCCATCGAGCCTGTGACATAGCGCTGTGATATTCAGTGGGCCTCACACAATCCAAGTGTCCAGTGTCCACAAGTGTCTGCAGAAATTCAAAATCTCCCAGAAATTCAAAATCTCCCTTATCCTGTAGTCACTTTTTTCACACCTGTGCCATCGAGCCTGTGACATAGCACTGTGATATTCAGTGGGCCTCACACAATCCAAGTGTCCAGTGTCCACAAGTGTCTGCAGAAATTCAAAATCTCCCTTATCCTGTAGTCACTTTTTTCACACCTGTGCCATCGAGCCTGTGACATAGCACTGTGATATTCAGTGGGCCTCACGCAATCCAAGTGTCCAGTGTCCACAAGTGTCTGCAGAAATTCAAAATCTCCCTTATCCTGTAGTCACTTTTTTCACACCTGTGCCATCGAGCCTGTGACATAGCGCTGTGATATTCAGTGGGCCTCACACAATCCAAGTGTCCAGTGTCCACAAGTGTCTGCAGAAATTCAAAATCTCCCAGAAATTCAAAATCTCCCTTATCCTGTAGTCACTTTTTTCACACCTGTGCCATCGAGCCTGTGACATAGCGCTGTGATATTCAGTGGGCCTCACACAATCCAAGTGTCCAGTGTCCACAAGTGTCTGCAGAAATTCAAAATCTCCCAGAAATTCAAAATCTCCCTTATCCTGTAGTCACTTTTTTCACACCTGTGCCATCGAGCCTGTGACATAGCACTGTGATGTTCAGTGGGCCTCACACAATCCAAGTGTCCAGTGTCCACAAGTGTCTGCAGAAATTCAAAATCTCCCAGAAATTCAAAATCTCCCTTATCCTGTAGTCACTTTTTTCACACCTGTGCCATCGAGCCTGTGACAAAGCACTGTGATATTCAGTGGGCCTCACACAATCCAAGTGTCCAGTGTCCACAAGTGTCTGCAGAAATTCAAAATCTCCCAGAAATTCAAAATCTCCCTTATCCTGTAGTCACTTTTTTCACACCTGTGCCATCGAGCCTGTGACATAGCGCTGTGATATTCAGTGGGCCTCACACAATCCAAGTGTCCAGTGTCCACAAGTGTCTGCAGAAAATCTAAATCTCCCCTGTCCTATAGACACCTTGTACCTTGTTTTACATTACTATATAGTTTGTAGGATTTTGTCTACATTTCTACCAAAAATGAGGAAGGCTGGTGGAAGAGGCCGTGGAATTGGGCGGGGGTTGGCAGCTGGTAATGATGGTGTTGGTGGTGGATCTGATGGTAGTGGCAAAAGCAAAATAGGACCGAATGCAGGAGGTGTTGAGCCTGCGTCATCGTCTGGCTCCATAAGGCTTCGAAGGTGTCATGATCTCAGTGCGGGTTTGACTCGCACACGTGGGGTTATTGTTTGGAACCAGTGCTGATGACTGGCATTTCTGGGGTTAAAGGTTGTGATCCCGATGCAGGCTTACCTGCACACCTGGGGCTATGATTGTGGCCTCTCCCTGGTTCTGGGGGAGGCTTCTTATAGCCTCAGGACGCTCCCATCCCTGTCAGTTATACTCTTGCCCTTGGCATTTGTGTGGTGACCCCTGAGTGTGTTTGTGCTGTGTTCTGGTTACTTGATTCTCTGTGTATGACTCGGTCTGTACTCTGGATATCGCTTTGGATTCTGCCTGGTACCTGCTATGTCTGTTTGGTTTTGATCTCTGCTTGGCCCTGATTATCCGCTCTGTCTCATCCCTGGTACTGTACTGTGATCCTGTGTATGACCTTTGGCTTTGTCTGACCTCCCGTCTGTTTATTCCTCCTGTACCTTGTTTAGCACTGCTTCTGTACTCAGGACACGCGCACTGGCTCTATGAGCAAGTGTAGTGCGGTGTCTCTGACAGAAGGCTTAGTTTTCTAGGAGTTGGCAAACCGCTTTTAACGCCAGAGCATCAGGAAAAAGTTTTGTCTTACATTGCTGACTCAGCCTCCAGCTCTATCGCCTCCTCTTCTGAAGTTGTAAAAAGTAAAAGCACTGAGTCGTCATTGGAGGCTCATGTTCATGAACCACACCATTCCTTGTGTCCTTCACCACAACCAAGATTGAAGGATGACGCAGGCCATACTACTGATTACTCCATGGAGCTATTTTCACATACCATGCCTGGATTATCAAGTGAAATGGTGAATTACCCAGGCCAAGATGAATCTGACATGGAGTGCACTGATGCACAGCTGCTGATAGATGATTCTGCTGGTACATTCACTCAGAGCACTACATTGTCCTCGCAGTGTACAGAGCCAGATTCTGACCCTGATGAGACTCAGGTGCCCCTTCCCGCACACTATACCACCATACACGGTGACACAGAGGAAGGTGCACATGACATTGAAGAGGAGGTGATGGATGACCCAGTTGTTGACCCAGATTGGCATCCATTGGGGGAAGAGGGTGCTGCTTCCAATAGCTCAGATGAGGAGCATCCACAGCAGACATCAACATCGCAACAGCTGTTATCTGGCAGGCCCAGAGCACTCCAAAGACAGGTTCCAAAAATCAAAAGAGTTGCTGGACAGCTTGTCCAGAGGGTCAAAACTTCACAGCGTTCTAGGCCGCAAAATGTCTGCCAAAGTAGGAAGAGTGCAGTGTGGCACTTTTTTGAACAAAATCCTCATGATCAGGCCAAGGTTATCTGTAAGAAGTGCGCAAAGACCTTTAGCCGAGGGAAAAATCTGAAAAATTTGAATACCAGTTGCATGCTTAGACATTTAACCAGCATGCACTTGCAAGCGTGGACACAACACCAAACCTCAAGTGCCACATGAGCAACTGATCACAAAGAAGGTAGTCAGCAACCCTACATTGTTTCCCCCACTGTAAACCCACCGGTTAGCACAGCAGCAAATGTTGAGGTGTCGTTGCAAGGCCACAGCAGTCAGGGAATCCCACTGTTATATCAACGAAATACTGAATCTAGGCCATCAGAAAGAACACCAACTCCATCACCATCATCAACCCTCTCTCAGTCCGCCCTGTCCACCGCTACTTCCACCATATGCAGCTCTCAAGTCCAGCTCACCCTCCCAGACACTATGAGTAGGTCAAGAAAGTACTCACTCTCTCATCCGCGTACACTGGGTTTGAACGCCCACATTGCCAAACTAATCTCGTTTGAGATGATGCCCTATCGGTTGGTGGAAAGCGCAGCTTTCCGCGAACTCATGGCCTATGCAGTACCACGCTATGACCTACCCAGTCGCCACTTCTTCTCTTGCAAAGCCATCCCAGCCCTCCACCATCATGTGAAAGACCGCATTGTCCATGCACTCAAGCAGTCAGTGAGTGGAAAGGTGCACCTCACAACTGATGCATGGTCCAGTCGACATGACCAGGGCCGTTACGTGTCCATCACTGCGCACTGGGTTAATGTGGTGGATGCAGGGTCCACAGGGGACAGCGGTGGTGGGACAGTGCTGCCTAGCCCACGGTATAGGAAACAGTTGGCTGTAGGCGTTCCACCCTCCTCCTCCTCCTCCAGAAGCAAAAGCTCGTCCACAGAGCGCAGTCGTACGAGCACTCCATCTGCAGCTGCCACTGTTGCACACGAGGTGTCCCCATATCGAGCAGCTAGTGGAAAGCATCAGCAGGCTGTGTTGCAGATGATGTGTTTGGGCGACAGACACACCGCCGAGGTGCTGGCCGAGTACTTGAAGCGACAAGCTGAGTCATGGCTGGGCAGTGTACATCTTGAGGCAGGCAAGGTAGTTAGTGATAACGGCCGTAATTTTGTGGCAGCCATAGCCCTTTCAAAACTCAGCCACATACCTTGCTTGGCTCACACCTTGAACCTGGTGGTGCAGTGCTTCCTCAAAAATTATCCGGAGTTAACAGCCCTGCTCCATAAGGTGCGAAGACTGTGCGCGCACATCCGCCGGTCGCCTGTACACTCCGTTCGTATGCAGAAGCTGCAGCGATTGCTCCACCTTCCCAACCACCGCCTCATTATCGACATTGCAACAAGGTGGAACTCCACCCTGCACATGGTGGAGCGGCTGTGCGAGCAGAGGCAGGCCATAATGCATTTGTGGGAGGATACACGGCCAGGCACTTTGAGAGCAGACATGGAGTTGACAGGTGTGCAGTGGTCGAAGCTGAAAAACCTCTGTAAAGTCCTTCAGTGTTTTGAGGAATGCACACGGCTGGTAAGCGCAGACGACGCCATCCTAAGCATGAGCATCCCACTTATGCGTCTGCTCATGCAAACTTTGACGCACCTTAAGGAGCAGGCGTCTGCAGCCAATGTTGACGAGGAGGAAGAGGTGGAGGGAATCCTTGATGACATTCAGCCATTGTCTGCTCAGGGACCTCTCCTGGACGAGTTGGAGGAAGAAGAGGAGGAGGAGGATGATGATGGGGATGATTACTTAGGGGAGGAGGATGCATCTCGTGGGGCAAGTGAAAATGTTGGCGTGGCAAGGTCTGGTACAGGGTTTGTGCGTGACTGGAGGGATGTGGATTTGCCAGAAAGTGCTCCTCCAACCAGCACTCGCAGTGCATCATTGACACCGGGAACATTGGCCCACATGTCAGATTATGCCTTGCGGATCCTAAAAAGGGACCCCCGCATTGCCAAAATGATGAACGATGACGACTACTGGTTGGCCAGCATCCTGGATCCACGCTATAAAGGCAAATTACAAAACATCATGCCACAGGAGAACCTTGACCTAATATTGGCTAATAAACAAGCAACTCTGGTAAATCGGTTGCTTGAGGTATTCCCAGCACACAGCAGCGGTGATGGTTCTCACACGAGCCGTACGGGCCGGGGGCAGCTTGGCAGAGGTGTTCATGGTGCACACAGCAGAAGTGGCGTTGGAGACAGGGGTTTCATGACAATGTTGTGGACTGATTTTTCAAGTACCGCTCACACAACTGGTAATACAGCATCGATGGAAAGTGACAGGAGACAGCAGTTGTCAACTATGGTTACAAACTACTTTTCCTCCCATATCGATGTTCTCCCACACAGGTCATTCCCCTTTGACTATTGGGCTGCTAAACTGGACACCTGGCCTGAATTGGCACAATATGCCTTACAGGAGCTCGCTTGCCCAGCTGCAAGTGTGCTATCGGAAAGAGTCTTCAGTGCAGCTGGATCAATCCTGACAGAAAAAAGGACCCGTCTGTCAACCCAAAATGTGGATGATCTAACCTTCATTAAAATGAACCATGCATGGGTTTCCAAGGATTTTGTCCCACCTTCCCCTGATGACACATAGGGTGACAGAAAAATGGCTTGCTTTGGTCCACCTCTTCCTGGGACATGACCTATTTCGCCTTTTGCATCAGCTGAATGTCCAACATCAACATATGCCACTTTCTAAAACTCCCTAACTGTGCTGCCTCCCCCCCCCATGGCCGGGGTCACCACCTAGCGCATGACACCGTGCGAGTGCCGTTGCCCTGGACAGGTGGGTAGGCCGACTCTTGGGCGCGGGCACTGGCACAGGGTCCCTCATAGTGCAATCAAGTGTCTCTGACAGTGGTGGTGCACACCCGCCGTCAGACACACCGCCGTACTATGAGGGGCCCAGTGCCAGTACCGACGCCCACGAGAGGGCCCCCCTTGCTTGGGCAGGGCCCCAGCATTTGCAATCTTTACCTCTCCCTGCTCCTCCGCTGTGTAGTCTGGGCCGTCAAATCCATACTGTGCCTGACACCGTCTGAGCCTGCCTCCTGATGTATAGACATATCTTTTGAATGTGTACGCTATCCATACATGTTATCCGGGGATACGGTACCCTTTCTCACCTTTGTGCAATCACTTGCAAGCCATACTGGGCCTTACACCGTCTGAGCCTGCCTCCTGATGTATAGACATATCTTTTGAATGTGTACGCTATCCATACATGTTATCCGGGGATACGGTACCCTTTCTCACCTTTGTGCAATCACTTGCAAGCCATACTGGGCCTTACACCGTCTGAGCCTGCCTCCTGATGTATAGACATATCTTTTGAATGTGTACGCTATCCATACATGTTATCCGGGGATACGGTACCCTTTCTCACCTTTGTGCAATCACTTGCAAGCCATACTGGGCCTTACACCGTCTGAGCCTGCCTCCTGATGTATAGACATATCTTTTGAATGTGTACGCTATCCATACATGTTATCCGGGGATACGGTACCCTTTCTCACCTTTGTGCAATCACGTGTATCCCATACTGGGCGTGAGAACGGCTGGCGAGCTGTTAAGCAAGCTACAGCACCTGTGGTTTGCACACGTAAGTTTTTCATTTTTTTCAGGAATGACGGTTAGGCCTAATTCCGGAACTGCGGTTGACCTGCACTTACTGGGAAATCATCGTTCGCGAGTAATAATTGTAATCAGTGATCCCCATCACTAACGTTGTTCAGCGGGTTATCTGCACCTGTAAGCGACAAACGCTGGCCTTTTCAGTGTAGCGCACATGCAGCCACGGACATGTAAGGGCATGACACACCAGTTATTGGCCAATCTCATGTGCCAGAGCCTCACGTGTCCCTCTAGTAAGCCGGACTCGGACCGCGGGGCATGACGGAGTCTCGTTCGTTAACGGAATTAAGCTTGCAATGTGTGCATCTGTTCTGTAGCTGGCATGGTTGAGGTTGCCCGTGTTGAGTCAAATTACGCCGTAGGCTCCACTCCTGGTGGTGCCCTTCTGGACATTCCTTTAAGGTTCAGCTTTGCAACCATACTGCCCATGTAAAACAAACACTTTGCCTTCATGAACGCTGTTTGGAGGGTCATGACTCGTGGGAATAACGCCACCCAATCAGTTAACCTGCTAGAGAGATCCTTCGTTGCTCCCAAGCATGACATCACACTCCCTAGGAGGAAGGTAATGCCACTGTGGCGACCGTACTCCTGGGGGCGACACAAGTGCACTGATGCCCAGCCACTGCTCGATGAATCTGCTGGTACATTGACCCAGACCACTACATTCCCCTCGCACGCTACCCGGCCTGAATCTGACCCTGATGAAACTCAGGTTACCCTTCCCATATACAGTTCCATCTTACACGGTGACAAAGAGGAAGCTGCAGATGAAAGTGCAGGTTCGGCCCACCCGCCTTCAGACACACCACTGTACTACAGGGGCCCTGTGCCAGTGCCGTCGCCAACGAGTGGGCCCCCCCTGCTTGCTCAGGATCACAGCACTTGCAAGGTTGAAATACTGTGCAGTGAGATGGAAGATGGGGACGACGAGGAGTCCAGACTAGTACAGGGATTCCCTAGCGAGGAGACTTATTTCATTGTTTTCAATGTTGGGACAGCAATTTTTGGGGAGCACTATACTCTGGAGAATGATAGATGGGGCCCACCATACACTGGAACATTCCAAAGGTGGACATCAGACACTGGAGCAGCATTTACAGGGCCCATTATACACTAGAGCATTAGAAATGGGGCCCATTATGTTTGGAGCATTATTTGGGCCCATAAGACAGTGGAGCTTCATCCATGGGGACCAACATATACTGTAGCATTATGTGGAGCTCATCATATATTGTTTCAAACATTATATGGGACCAATGATTCTGTATGGAGAAATAGATGGGCCTCGTCATGAGATGTAAAAAGTGAAGTATTTTTCATTGTACTATACCGCTATTTCTCTGCCGTATCGGAGCATGATGAGTTGTGGTATTATGTGTTAAAGGGGCGCTCTTTCGCCCAGGGCACATGAAAACCTGGAGCCAGCCCTACCCCCCCACAACTTTAGCCAAATAACCCCCATTTTTCAGTGCGTAACTTGTGTTATGAAGTTAATTAAGGTTGACCAGCTTAAGTAAGAAGAATTGATGCTTTTGGCATTCAAATGAGCACTGTAGGTGTGTTTCCTGTCCTCCTCTCACTGCCGACTTTTATTCCCCATTGACTTACATTGGGTTTCGTGTTTCGGGACGACCCCGACTTTTCCCTATAATCGGCCGATCTTGCTCGACCCGACTTTTGGAAAAGTCGGGTTTCACGAAACGAAACTCGACCATAAAAAAACAAAAGTCGCTCAACTCTAGAGATCCCCATACGCTTGCTGAGTTCAAAGAAAAGCTAATGTACACTCTTAAACTCTTCTCACTTTCTCCCCATCAGCGGGTACAACTTCTCCTGGCCCAGCTTGAAGGACCAGCGGCTGAAGAAGTCCGTTCCTGGCCATCTACTGAAAAGACCAGGGTAGAAAAGATCCTCACCAGCCTGAGAAAAGAATTTGAGCGCCAGTCGCCTACCGAGTTTCGTCTAAAATTTTACAACTGACGTCAGGAACCAGGTGAGACCCTCCGGGACTACCCATTAGCCTTTCAGTCTGCACACAGTCCGTGCCAGCCCCTACTCTCGTTCATACTCCTATTACCACAGATGCAATTTTCTAAATCCTTGACTCTGTATGCCAAGCCTTAAAGGAACTAAAAAGCCAAACCCCTGCACCACGCGAGTCATCCGTAAGTCAGGCAGTGTCCCCAAAACCATGTTCTAGTCACCCAGGTGCTGGAGGGCTTCCATCTGGAGATTGTGTCTACTGTACTTATTGTGAGCATCCTGGGCACTATAAGTATTAATGCTATAAGTTAAACGGGTCACCCCTGAGGCCAAGTGCCGCCCTTCAGGAGGTGAATCCAAAGACCCAGAGGGACCATCACAATGGGTCTCCCAGTTCATCTCCAAATGCCCGTTTATAACCATATAGATTGATGGTGTACCCTTAGAAGCTTTATTAGACACTGGTTCACAAGTCACCACCATTGACCGCCAAACTTTTGAGAAGAATTGGGACTGTGATATTCTGAATCCAGTGGGCAAAGCGAAGTTACGTGTGATTGCAAGTAATGGTCAACCTGTTCCCCTGCTAGGCTACTGGGAACCCATCATCCAAATTGGGGATCGTAAGTTACCAGGTCAAGGTGTAATTGTTACTGAGTAGAGTTGAGCGAAACGGGTCGAAAAAATTCAAAAGTCGCCGACTTTTGGCAAAGTCGGGTTTCATGAAACGAAACCCGACCCTAGGATGAGGTCGGCCACGAGGTCGGCGACTTACGCGCCAAAGTCGCGTTTCAAAAGTTTGTTTTGCGCTCTTTTTCAGCCAATCAGGATCCACGGACACTGTGGGCAACGTGATGACCTAGGCACGGGTCACCACCATCTTTCAGAAGGGCATGCAAGTGATTGGCTTGCTTTGGTGGGCGTCACAGGGGGTATAAAAGGGCGTGCACGCCGACCGCCATCTTACTTCTGCCGATCTTAGTATAGGGAGAGGTTGCTGCTGATTCTGTAGGGAGAGCGTTAGGCAGGGAAGAAGACAAAAGAACTGCTTCTGCTGCTAGCGATTTGGCCTGCACAACACACAAGTCACTGTGTGTGCAGTGCAAGGGGAGGCTATATTGTGGTGTATCAGTGGTGTTGGTTGTTGGGCTGCCTTCTAAGGCTTCCTGACACGCTGGCATTGCTGTTTACCCACTGCTCCGCAAACTGCTTTTTTAAAAGCAATCCAATCTCCCTTATCCTCTAGTCACTTTTGTCACAGCTGTGCCATCGAGCGTGTCACATAGCGCTCAGATATCAGTGGGCCTCACACAATCCACAAGTGTCCAGTGTCCAAAAGTGTACGCAGAGATTCAAAATCTCCATTATCCTCTCGTCACTTTGGTCACAGGCAGCTGTGCCATCGAGCGTGTCACATAGCGCTCAGATATCAGTGGGCCTCACACAATCTACAAGTGTCCAGTGTCCAAAAGTGTACGCAGAGATTCAAAATCTCCATTATCCTCTCGTCACTTTGGTCACAGGCAGCTGTGCCATCGAGCGTGTCACATAGCGCTCAGATATCAGTGGGCCTCACACAATCTACAAGTGTCCAGTGTCCAAAAGTGTACGCAGAGATTCAAAATCTCCATTATCCTCTCGTCACTTTGGTCACAGGCAGCTGTGCCATCGAGCGTGTCACATAGCGCTCAGATATCAGTGGGCCTCACACAATCTACAAGTGTCCAGTGTCCAAAAGTGTACGCAGAGAATCAAAATCTCCATTATCCTCTCGTCACTTTGGTCACAGGCAGCTGTGCCATCGAGCGTGTCACATAGCGCTCAGATATCAGTGGGCCTCACACAATCCACAAGTGTCCAGTGTCCAAAAGTGTACGCAGAGATTCAAAATCTCCATTATCCTCTCGTCACTTTGGTCACAGGCAGCTGTGCCATCGAGCGTGTCACATAGCGCTCAGATATCTGTGGGCCTCACACAATCTACAAGTGTCCAAAAGTGTACGCAGAGATTCAAAATCTCCATTATCCTCTCGTCACTTTGGTCACAGGCAGCTGTGCCATCGAGCGTGTCACATAGCGCTCAGATATCAGTGGGCCTCACACAATCCAAAAGTGTCCACTGTCCACAAGTGTGTGCAGAAATTCTAAATCTCCCCTGTCCTATAGACACCTTGTACCTTGTTTTACATTACTATATAGTTTGTTGGATTTTGTCTACATTTCTACCAAAATTGAGGAAGGCTGGTGGAAGAGGCCGTGGAATTGGGCGGGGGTTGGCAGCTGGTAATGATGGTGTTGGATCTGATGGTAGTGGCAAGAGCAAAATAGGACCGAATGCAGGAGGTGCTGACCCTGCGTCATCGTCTGGCTACATAAGGCCTCGAACGCTTAGTTTTCTAGGAGTTGGCAAACCGCTTTTAAAGGCAGTGCATCAGGAAAAAGTTTTGTCTTACATTGCTGACTCAGCCTCCAGCTCTATCGCCTCCTCTTCTTCAGTTGTAAAAAGTAAAAGCACTGAGTCGTCATTGGAGGCTCATGTTCATGAACCACACCTTTCCTTGTGTCCTTCACCCCAACCAAGATTGAAGGATGACGCAGGCCATACTACTGATTACTCCATGGAGCTGTTTTCACATACCATGCCTGGATTATCAAGTCAAATGGTGAATTACCCAGGCCAAGATGAATCTGACATGGAGTGCACTGATGCACAGCCGCTGATGGATGATTCTGCTGGTACATTCACTCAGAGCACTACATTGTCCTCGCACTGTACAGAGCCAGATTTTGACCCTGATGAGACTCAGGTGCCCCTTCCCGCACACTATACCACCATACACGGTGACACAGAGAAAGGTGCACATGACATAGAAGAGGAGGTGATGGATGACCCAGTTGTTGACCCAGATTGGCATCCATTGGGGGAAGAGGGTGCTGCTTCCAATAGCTCAGATGAGGAGCATCCACAGCAGACATCGACATCGCAACAGCTGTTATCTGGCAGGCCCGGAGCACTCCAAAGACAGGTTCCAAACATCAAAAGAGTTGCTGGACAGCTTGTCCAGAGGGTCAAAAGATCACAGCGTGCTAGGCCGCAAAATGTCTGCCAAAGTAGGAAGAGTGCAGTGTGGCACTTTTTTGAACAAAATCCTCATGATCAGGCCAAGGTTATCTGTAAGAAGTGCGCAAAGACCTTTAGCCGAGGGAAAAATCTGAAAAATTTGAATACCAGTTGCATGCTTAGACATTTAACCAGCATGCACTTGCAAGCGTGGACACAACACCAAACCTCAAGTGCCACATGTGCAACTGATCACAACGAAGGTAGTCAGCAACGCTACATTGTTTCCCCCACTGTAAGCCCACCGGTTAGCACAGCAGCAAATGTTGAGGAGTCGTTGCAAGGCCACAGCAGTCAGGGAATCCCACTGTTATATCAACGAAAGACTGATTCTAGGCCATCAGAAAGAACACCAACTCCATCACCATCATCAACCCTCTCTCAGTCCGCCCTGTCCACCGCTACTTCCACCATATGCAGCTCTCAAGTCCAGCTCACCCTCCCAGACACTATGAGTAGGTCAAGAAAGTACTCAGTCTCTCATCCGCGTACACTGGGGTTGAACGCCCACATTGCCAAACTAATCTCGTTTGAGATGATGCCCTTTCGGTTGGTGGAAAGCACAGCTTTCCGCGAACTCATGGCCTATGCAGTACCACGCTATGACCTACCCAGTCGCCACTTCTTCTCTCACAAAGCCATCCCAGCCCTCCACCATCATGTGAAAGACCGCATTGTCCATGCACTCAAGCAGTCAGTGAGCGGAAAGGTGCACCTCACAACTGATGCATGGTCCAGTCGGCATGGCCAGGGCCGTTACGTGTCCATCACTGCGCACTGGGTTAATGTGGTGGATGCAGGGTCCACAGGGGACAGCGGTGGTGGGACAGTGCTGCCTAGCCCACGGTATAGGAAACAGTTGGCTGTAGGCGTTCGACCCTCCTCCTCCTCCTCCTCCTCCTCCAGAAGCGAAAGCTCGTCCACAGAGCGCAGTCGTACGAGCACTCCATCTGCAGCTGCCACTGTTGCACACGATGTGTCCCCCTATCGAGCAGCTAGTGGAAAGCGTCAGCAGGCTGTGTTGCAGATGATGTGTTTGGGCGACAGACACACCGCCGAGTACTTGAAGCGACAAACTGAGTCATGGCTGGGCAGTGTACATCTTGAGGCAGGCAAGGTAGTTAGTGATAACGGCCGTAATTTTGTGGCAGCCATAGCCCTTTCAAAACTCAGCCACATACCTTGCTTGGCTCACACATTGAACCTGGTGGTGCAGTGCTTCCTCAAAAATTATCCGGAGTTAACAGCCCTGCTCCAGAAGGTGCGAAGACTGTGCGCGCACATCCGCCGGTCGCCTGTACACTCCGTTCGTATGCAGAAGCTGCAGCGATTGCTCCACCTTCCCAACCACCGCCTCATTATCGACATTGCAACAAGGTGGAACTCCACCCTGCACATGGTGGAGCGGCTGTGCGAGCAGAGGCAGGCCATAATGCATTTGTGGGAGGATACACGGCCAGGCACTTTGAGAGCAGACATGGAGTTGACAGGCGTGCAGTGGTCGAAGCTGAAAGACCTTTGTAAAGTCCTTCAGTGTTTTGAGGAATGCACACGGCTGGTAAGCGCAGACGACGCCATCCTAAGCATGAGCATCCCACTTATGCGTCTGCTCATGCAAACTTTGACGCACCTTAAGGAGCAGGCGTCTGCAGCCAATGTTGATGAGGAGGAAGAGGAGGAGGGAATCCTTGATGACATTCAGCCATTGTCTGCTCAGGGACCTCTCCTGGACGAAGTGGAGGAAGAAGAGGAGGAGGAGGAGGAGGATGATGGGGATGATTACTTAGGGGAGGAGGATGCATCTCGTGGGGCAAGTGAAAATGTTGGCGTGGCAAGGTCTGGTACAGGGTTTGTGCGTGACTGGAGGGATGTGGATTTGCCAGAAAGTGCTCCTCCACCCAGCACTCGCAGTGCATCATTGACACCGGGAACATTGGCCCACATGTCAGATTATGCCTTGCGGATCCTAAAAAGGGACCCCCGCATTGCCAAAATGATGAACGATGACGACTACTGGTTGGCCAGCATCCTGGATCCACGCTAAAAAGGCAAATTACAAAACATCATGCCACAGGAGAACCTTGACCTAATATTGGCTAATAAACAAGCAACTCTGGTAAATCGGTTGCTTGAGGCATTCCCAGCACACAGCAGTGGTGATGGTTCTCACACGAGCCGTACGGGCCGGGGGCAGCTTGGCAGAGGTGTTCGTGGTGCACACAGCAGAAGTGGCGTTGGAGACAGGGGTTTCATGACAATGTTGTGGACTGATTTTTCAAATACCGCTCACACAACTGGTAATACTGCATCGATGGAAAGTGACAGGAGACAGCAGTTGTCAACTATGGTTACAAACTACTTTTCCTCCCATATCGATGTTCTCCCACACAAGTCATTTCCCTTTGACTATTGGGCCGCTAAACTGGACACCTGGCCTGAATTGGCCCAATATGCCTTACAGGAGCTCGCTTGCCCAGCTGCAAGTGTGCTATCGGAAAGAGTCTTCAGTGCAGCTGGATCAATCCTGACAGAAAAAAGGACCCGTCTGTCAACCCAAAATGTGGATGATCTAACCTTCATTAAAATGAACCACGCATGGGTTTCCAAGGATTTTGTCCCACCTTCCCCTGATGACACATAGGGTGACAGAAAAATGGCTTGCTTTGGTCCACCTCTTCCTGGTACTTCACCTATTTCGCCTTTTGCATCAGCTGAATGTCCAACATCAACATATGCCACTTTCTAAAACTCCCTAACTGTGCTGCCTCCCCCCCATGGCCGGGGTCACCACCTACCGCACGACACCGTGCGAGTGCCGTTGCCCTGGACAGGTGGGTAGGCCGACGCTTGGGCGCGGGCACTGGCACAGGGTCCCTCATAGTGCATTCAAGTGTCTCTGACGGCGGTGGTGCACACCCGCCGTCAGACACACCGCTGTACTATGAGGGGCCCAGTGCCAGTACCGACGCCCACGAGTGGGCCCCCCTTGCTTGGGCAGGGCCCCAGCATTTGCAATCTTTACCTCTCCCTGCTCCTCCGCTGTGTAATCTGGGCCGTCAAATCCATACTGTGCCTGACACCGTCTGAGCCTGCCTCCTGAGACATATATTTTGAATGTGTACGCTATCCATACATGTTATCCGGGGATACGGTACCCTTTCTAACCTTTGTGCAATCACGTGCAATCCATACTGGGCCTAACACCGTCTGAGCCTGCCTCCTGAGACATATATTTTGAATGTGTACGCTATCCATACATGTTATCCAGGGATACGGTACCCTTTCTAACCTTTGTGCAATCATGTGCAATCCATACTGGGCCTAACACCGTCTGAGCCTGCCTCCTGAGACATATATTTTGAATGTGTACGCTATCCATACATGTTATCCAGGGATACGGTACCCTTTCTAACCTTTGTGCAATGACGTGCAATCCATACTGGGCCTAACACCGTCTGAGCCTGCCTCATGCTGTATAGACATATATTTTGAATGTGTACGCTATCCATACATGTTATCCGGGGATACGGTACCCTTTCTAACCTTTGTGCAATGACGTGCAATCCATACTGGGCCTAACACCGTCTGAGCCTGCCTCATGCTGTATAGACATATATTTTGAATGTGTACGCTATCCATACATGTTATCCAGGGATACGGTACCCTTTCTAACCTTTGTGCAATGACATGCAATCCATACTGAGCCTAACACCGTCTGAGCCTGCCTCATGCTGTATAGACATATATTTTGAATGTGTACGCTATCCATACATGTTATCCGGGGATACGGTACCCTTTCTAACCTTTGTGCAATGACGTGCAATCCATACTGGGCCTAACACCGTCTGAGCCTGCCTCATGCTGTATAGACATATATTTTGAATGTGTACGCTATCCATACATGTTATCCGGGGATACGGTACCCTTTCTAACCTTTGTGCAATGACGTGCAATCCATACTGGGCCTAACACCGTCTGAGCCTGCCTCATGCTGTATAGACATATATTTTGAATGTGTACGCTATCCATACATGTTAGCCGGGGATACGGTACCCTTTCTAACCTTTGTGCAATGACGTGCAATCCATACTGGGCCTAACACCGTCTGAGCCTGCCTCATGCTGTATAGACATATATTTTGAATGTGTACGCTATCCATACATGTTATCCGGGGATACGGTACCCTTTCTAACCTTTGTGCAATGACGTGCAATCCATACTGGGCCTAACACCGTCTGAGCCTGCCTCATGCTGTATAGACATATATTTTGAATGTGTACACTATCCATACATGTTATCCGGGGATACGGTACCCTTTCTAACCTTTGTGCAATGACGTGCAATCCATACTGGGCCTAACACCGTCTGAGCCTGCCTCATGCTGTATAGACATATATTTTGAATGTGTACGCTATCCATACATGTTATCCAGGGATACGGTACCCTTTCTAACCTTTGTGCAATCACGTGCAATCCATACTGGGCGTGAGAACGGCTGGCGAGCTGTTAAGCAAGCTACAGCACCTGTCCAGACAAGTACAGGGATTCCCTAGCGAGGAGACTTATTTGATTGTTTTCAATGTTGGGACCGCAATTTTTGGGGAGCACTATACTCTGGAGAATGATAGATGGGGCCCACCATACACTGGAACATTCCAAAGGTGGACATCAGACACTGGAGCAGCATTTACAGGGCCCATTATACACTAGAGCATTAGAAATGGGGCCCATTATGTTTGGAGCATTATTTGGGCCCATAAGACAGTGGAGCTTCATCCATGGGGACCAACATATACTGTAGCATTATGTGGAGCTCATCATATACTGTTTCAAACATTATATGGGACCAATGATTCTGTATGGAGAAATAGATGGGCCTCGTCATGAGATGTAAAAAGTGAGGTATTTTTCATTGTACTATACCGCTATTTATCTGCCGTATCGGAGCATGATGAGTTGTGGTATTATGTGTTAAAGGGGCGCTCTTTCGCCCAGGGCACCTGAAAACCTGCAGCCAGCCCTCCCCCCCCACAACTTTAGCCAAATAACACCCATTTTTCAGTGCGTAACTTATATTATGAAGTTAATTAAGGTTGACAAGCTTAAGTAAGAAGAATTGATGCTTTTGGCATTCAAATGGGCACTGTTGGTGTGTTTCCTGTCCTCCTCTCACTGCCGACTTTTATTCCCCATTGACTTACATTGGGTTTCGTGTTTCGGGACGACCCCGACTTTTCCCTATAATCGACCCGACTTTTGGAAAAGTCGGGTTTCACGAAACGAAACGCGACCCTAAAAAACCAAAAGTCGCTCAACTCTATTACTGAGGCTAAGGGAGATACAACAGCAGTAGTGCTAGGCATGAATGTTATGCGTCACGTGTTTCCTGAATTGCTCGCTGCCTTGCATGCTTCTCCCCTTTACAGGAAAGCTGTTCAACGGACCATCAAAGTGCTCTGCGCCCAACAGAAGTTTGCCAACTGTAAAGGTGAGATCTGCCGTGTGCGTATCACCGACGCACGACCAGTTGCCTTGTCAGCCAACAGCGAGACTTTAGTCTGGTGCCGAGCCCAACCAGGAATTAACAACGAAGACTATGAAGCGCTTCTCGACTCCATCCCAATTAAAGGACAGCCCCTGTTAAAAGCTGCCAGAAGTATCATCACTGTCTCAAATGGTAGAGTACCAGTACGGCTAATCAACCTGAGTGATGCACCCATCGAGCTATATAAGTTTAATTTAGTTGCTCAACTGTACAGCCTTGATCCTGAAGACATCCTAGATGACGAGACACTTGCTCATCAAAAGTCAAAGAATGACGCTCCCAAAGGCTCTAATACACCCACTACCTTCTGGTGGAATGAACTTAATGTCGGGGATGCTAACACTCCCATCGAACACATCCAGGGTGTCACCAAAGTTGCTAACCGACACAGCCAAGCTTTCAGCAACCACCCACTTGATTTTGGCAAGACATCCCTGATACAATAATAATATAATAATAATGATCTTTATTTATATAGCGCCAACATATTCCGCAGCGCTTTACAGTTTAACAGTTTCAAAACACAAGTCATAAGTAACAACGTTAACAATACAATAATTAAAGCGAAATAAGACGACCCTGCTCGTGAGAGCTTACAATCTACAATGAGATGAGGGAGATACTAAGTACAGGTGTGCATTTACAATTGTGTATTTACAATGAAGGTCCAGACATCTTGAGGGAGTGAAGGATGGATGGAGATAGTGAATGGGCTACACACGCACACTTACACATAGAATGACTTTGATTAGTGAACGTGATAGGCCTCTCTGAACAAGTGTGTTTTGAGGGAGCGCCTAAAACTATGCAAATTGTGGATAGTCCTGATTTCTTGGGGTAGAGCATTCCAGAGGATAGTAGCAGCATGGGAGAAGTCTTGGAGTCGGGAGTGGGAGGTACGGATTAGTGCAGAGGTTAGTCGAAAGTCGTTTGCAGAGGCAGCGATCGGCTAGGCCGATAGACAGATATGAGGGAAGAGATGTAAGGGAGTGCCGCACTGTGGAGAGCTTTGTGGGTGAGAACAAGTACTTTGAATTGGATCCTATAATGAATGGGCAGCCAATGTAAGGACTGGCGAAGAGCGGACGCGTCCGAGTACCGATTAGCCAGATGGACGATCCTGGCCACTGCATTAAGTATGGACTGGAGAGGGGATAGTTGAGTGACGGGGAGGCCAATTAATAGAGCGTTGCAGTAATCCAGGCGGGAGTGGATCAATGCAACAGTGAGTTTTTTTGTTGTTTCCATAGTGAGAAAAGGGCGGATTCTAGAGATGTTCTTTAGGTGTAAGCGGCAAGAGCGGGCAAGAGATTGTATATGGGATGTGAAGGAGAGATTGGTGTCAAACATAACACCCAGACAGCGTGCCTGCTGCCGGGGTGTTATTGTAGTACCACCCACGGAGAGGGAAATGTCAGATTTAGGGAGGTTAGTAGACGGCAGGAGCAGAAGAAGTTCAGTTTTAGAGAGGATGAGTTTCAGATAGAGAGTGGACATGATATTGGAGACTGCGGACAGACAGTCACTGGCGTTCTGTAGTACAGTGGGGGTAAGGTCGGGGGAAGACGTATATAGTTGTGTGTCATCAACATAAAGATGGTACTGAAAGCCAAATCTGCTGATGGTCTGTCCACTTGGGGCCGTGTAGAGAGAGAAAAGAAGGGGGCCAAGGGCTGAGCCCTGAGGTACCCCGACAGCAAGAGGAAGAGGAGATGACGTGGAGCCAGAGAACAAAACACTGAAGGACCGGTCAGAGAGATAGGAAGAGAACCAGGAGAGTGCAGTGTCCTTAATGCCTAGTGACTGGAGCCTAGAGAGTAGGAGATGGTGGTCAACAGTATCGAAAGCTGCAGATAGGTCAAGAAGAATGAACAGAGAGTGGTCACCGTTACGTTTTGCTGTCAGAAGGTCATTGGTCACTTTGATGAGTGCAGTTTCAGTCGAATGTAGGGGGCGGAAGCCGGACTGTGAAGGGTCTAGAAGGGAGTGAGTGGAGAGGTAACGGGTAAGGCGGGAGTAAACTAGGCGTTCCAAAAGTTAAGAGATGAAGGGGAGATTGGAGACTGGTCTGTAGTTGTTTGTGCAGGATGGGTCGAGAGCGGGTTTCTCGGTAGTGCATGTAGTCGGACGAGAAGAAGAGAGGATTCTGGAGACTTCTTCTTCTGTGATGGGATCAAAAGTGGAAAGTGAGCCAGGGGAGATGCAGGAAGGGATGGGAGTCACAGCACTTGGTGGTTGGGAGCAGATATCTTGACGGATATTATCTATTTTTTCTGTAAAGTGGGAGGCCAGGTCATCAGCACAAATGTCTGTGATAGGGGCTTGTGCTTTTGGCCTGAGGTGGGAGTGAAAAGTGTCAAAAAGTTTCTTGGGGTTGTTGGCTAGTGAGGAGATACAACACAGAATCGAAACAGGTGATCATCCTCCTATCAAGGAAAGACACCATTCAGTACCTCATGCTAACTATCAGCAAGTAAAGACATCGTTAAAGGAGATGAAAGATTCTGAAGTAATTAGAGAAAGTCAAAGCCCGTGGGCTGCTCCAATCGTCCTTGAGAAGAAGAAGGATGGTAACATCAGTGTTGTGAACTCATTTTCTGGTCTGCCTCTGGTTTCTGGTGAGGGAGCTGGTTGTGCTGACAGAGGAGTTGTGAGTTCTCTTTCCGGGCTCCCTCTGGTGGTGGCAGGAGGTAGTGAAGCTGATCTAATTAACAGAGACCTGCCACCTGATAATGAGGAAGAGGAGTGGACATCTGGAGTCTCAGACTGGATTTAAGACAGCCGACTCCCTATTCCCATGCTGGTGATTTTTTCCTGCCTCCTGGGGTCTTAGTTTCCAGCTCAGTTCCTGCCTTCTCAAGCTAAGTTATCTTTGCTAATGTTCACATTTGATTTGGTTTGGTCTATTCCGTTTTTTGTGTGGTCAGCCAGCCCCAGCTGGGGCTGTGCTGAATTTCCACTCTTATGTCACTGTATGTGCCAGTTTGCTTTTTGTCCCTTATTAGATTGGCCTCTTTTTGCTCTGTTCTCAGAATATGCCAGAGTGCTGATATAGTGGGAGAAGTCTAGTGACTTCAGGGTATTTTTTGCTATCAGAGGTGTTGGACATTTTTGCAGGGTTTTTTGGCATGATTGCAGCCAGTATCTTTCCTTTCCTGTCCTTTCTAGCTAGTGTGGGCCCCATCGTTTGCTCAGCCTATTTACTTACCTGTGTTCGTGTTTTCATCTTGTCTCACCATCAATACATGTGTGGGGGCTGTCTATTCCTTTGGGGTCTGCTTTGAGGCAGTTTTAAATTTCCCCTTTTCTTGCTTTAGGCTTATTTAGTCCTCCGGCTGTGACGAGGCGTCTAGAATCATCGTAGGTACGCTCCACGGCTACTGTTAGTTGTGTGGATAGGATCAGGGGTCTGCAATCCGCGTAGTTACCAACCTCTCTGGTTTTCTGTGACTTGGCTTTGTCTTGTTTTCCTCCTCGGTGACCCATTCATAACAATCAGGTTTTGTGTTGACTACAGAAAGCTGAACAATGTTACACACAAAGATGCCTATCCTCTTCCACGGATTGAAGAATCCATCATGGCTCTTGGCTCAGTGTTAGGCGACGGGTTCCTGTCGCTGCACAGCGGGAATCCCGAGCCTTGCATCTGGCGGTGTCCCATTCCTCTCCAGCCGCAGAGGAGGTTGCTCAGCAAACTCGTCGGTCCCAGCGCTCTGCCCAGACCAGCTCTGTGGGTTTGCTTGCTGCTGTCACCTCTGGCACAGTTATGGCAATGCAGGCTGCTCAGCAGCGAGATTCTCCAGGGACTAAGTCCTCATGTCGGGCCACTGAGCATGCCCGTGAAGTGATCTCCCATTGGAGATCAAAGGTCACGTGCTCAGGTCCTGCACCTGTTTGGATTGGTCCATCCGAGAAGCCAGGAAGGTCCCGGACGCTCGCGGCTGTAAAAGGTTCGCATGGCCGCTCGGCCATGCGCTAGGATAGACTGGTGGGGGGACATTTTGGGACCAAACGGACCTCTGATCTCCTGGCGAGGACGTACTGGTGGCCACATATGGAACGTGACATCAGGGACTATATTCAGGTGTGCGTCTCTTGCGCCCAGAATCGGTCCTCTCGGCAGCGGCCCGCTGGGTTACTCTATCCCCTGCCGGTAGCGGACAGGCCCTGGGAGATGGTCGGTATGGACTTTGTGGTGGGTCTGCCCAAGTCCAGTGGCAGCACCGTCATTTGGGTGGTCACCGATCATTTCTCCAAGATGGTGCATCTGGTACCACTCTCGCGGCTACCTTCTGCACGGGGCCTGGCAGCGTTGTTTATTAAACATGTTTTCCGCCTACACGGCATGGGATAAGATTGTCAGTGACCAGGGTCCTCAGTTTGCATCTCGGTTCTGGAGAGAGCTCTGTTCTCTGCTCAGCATTGAGCTAAATCTCTCCTCGGCCTATCATCCCGAGACGAACGGGTTGGTTGAGAGAGCCAACCAGACCCTGGTGACATATCTGTGACATTTTGTCTCGGCCAGGCAGGATGATTGGGCATCCTTGCTGCCGTGGGCGGAGTTCGCTTTGAACAACGCTGTGGCCGAATCCACCGGTCAGACCCCATTCCTCTTAAATTACAGCCAGCATCCGCGCATCCCCGTGCCCATGCCCGTGTCGTCCACCAACTCTAGGGTGGCAGACTGGGCGGTGGAGGCACGTGACATTTGGGATTGCACGCAGGATCCTATCTGGGCCTCCAAGGAGAGAATGAGGGTCTCTCTGACCTTTGCCCCTGGCGACTTAGTGTGGCTTTCTGCCCGAAACATCAGGCTGCGGGTTGAATCCGCTAAGTTCACACCGCGCTATATTGGCCCTTTCAAGGTCCTCGAGCAGATCAACCCTGTGGTCTATCGCCTGGCCCTTCCAACACACTTGGCTATCTCGGACACGTTTCATGTGTCTATCCGTAAGAAGGTTCACATGTTCCGGTTTTCTGAGCCATCTGCCGGGACATCGGACCTGTCGTCAGACGAGTTTGAGGTCAATGCCATCGTGGGATGCAAGTTGATACGGGGCAAAAAGTTTTACTTGGTGGATTGGAAGGGTCATGGTCCTGAGGCTTGGACCTGGGAGCCTGTGGAGAACATCCACGCTCCTCTTCTCATTTCGGAATTTGAGCGCAGCGAGGCGGGGGGGCCTAGGAGGGGGGTAATGTTAGGCGTCGGGTTCCTATTGCTGCACAGCGGGAATCCCGAGCCTTGCTTCCGGCAGTCTCCCATTCCTCTCCAGCCACAGAGGAGGACGCTCTGCCCAGACCAGCTCCGTGGGTTTGCTTGCTGCTGCCACCTCTGGCACAGCTATGGCAGTGCAGGCTGCTCAGCAGCGAGATTCTCCAGGGACTAAGTCCTCATGTCGGGCCACTGAGCATGCCCGTGAAGTGATCTCCCATTGGAGATCGAAGGTCACGTGCCCAGGTCCTGCTCCTGTTCGGATTGGTGCATCCGAGAAGCCAGGAAGGTCCCGGACACTCGCGGCTATAAAAGGTTCGCATGACCGCTCGGCCATGCGCTAGGATAGACTGTATTTTCAGACTATAAGGAGTGAGTGGTGTATGCACGTATGATTGTCTCTGGTGACTGACTCATTATGAAACCCCTACCCTTGGTACGCATGTGTTGTGCAGCCTAGCCTGCTAGCACCCAGGCTTAGGTGTAGGTAGGTCAGAGTCTGAGTCAGGCAGTACTCATCATCAGTGACTCAGCATGCCTCAGTGCAAATGCTTCATACTCCTTAGTCAGCGTCTATAGCGGCGCTCGTGGCAGCGACGACGCACGCTCAGTGGGCCTAGAGGGACTCTAACCCTGTGTCCTTGGGGTAGAGTTCTGTGGCCGCTTGGTGTGCGCTCTTTAGCCGGGCTCTGTGGGCTAAACAGGCTCCGGCATCCACGTTCAGCGGTTGTGCGGCTCTGTGAATTAACAGAGTTCGCCCCTGTTCACATTGGGTGACGTAACCCACGTGTGATTGTTTTCACACCGCTTTATTCTCCCGCCATTACCTAGCAGCAGTGTACCACCTCTGCACGGTGGACCCCGGGCTGCGAACGCACCCACTATTATTTTATAATTTGGTGTGTTCCGCCAGCCCTAACACTCAGCTGCATATTTCCCCACTCTTGACTTGACCAGTGGCTACTGGCAGGTATCCATGGCTCCTGAAGATAGAGAGAAGACAGCATTCACCACCCTGATGGGACTCTACAAGTTTGATGGTATGCCGTTTGGGTTATGCACTGCCCCTGCTACATTTCACCGACTCATGGAGAGATGTCTTGGTCACCTAAACTTCCAAAGCGTTCTGTTATATCTCAATGATGTGAACGTGTATTCCCGTACTTAAGAAGATCACTTACGCCATCTTGCAGAAGTATTACAGGTACTCATTGAATATGGCCTGAAATTATAACCATCAAAATGCCATCTGCTTAGCCGAAGGTCAAATACCTGGGTCATGTTATAAGTGCCTGATTCTGACAAAATCTCAGCTGTGAACAACTGGGATACTCCAAGAACTGTGAAAAAAGTCAGGAGTTTCCTAGGGTTTGCAGGCTACTACCACCACTTCATCCCTCATTTTGCGCAAATAGCAGAACCCCTTACAGAATTGCTACGAGGTTGCCCTAGAGAACCCTACGACAGAATACTTCCAATTGATTGGTCTGAGCGACAAGAAACTGCCTTTCAGATGCTGAAAAGGTTACTGGCTTATCCTTACTACTGCCACCCTTTCCGTCTCTACACAGATGCCAGCTATCAAGGCCTCGGGGCAGTACTATCACAAGTCCAGAATGGCAAAGAGAGAGTCATTGCCTATGCCAGCCGAAGCTTGAGAGGCGCTGAGAGGAACGATAACAATTACAGTTCATTCAAGTTAGAGCTGCTAGCTCTTGTGTGGGCCGTCACCGAGAGGTTCAAAGATTACCTCGCAGCTACCCCTTCACCGTTTACACGGACAATAATCCTGTCGCTCATTTTAATACTGCACAGCTAGGTGCTCTGGAACAGAGATGGGCTTCAAGATTGGCGGGTTTCTGCTTTGATATTAAGTATTGCAGTGGCAAGATTAACATCAATGCAGATGTGTTATCTCGTTTGCCCATAGGAGAAGAGCCTCCTGAGGAAGATCTGTGGGAAGATGTCGAGATGTCTCCCTTCTATCAAAGATTTGCTACACAGAACGCCATCGCTGCTATACAAACTGATGAAGTCTTTCAACTGAACCCGAATTTGTCCCAAGATCCACTGAGATGGCAAACCCTTCAAAATGAGTCTCGTGTCCTAGGAGAGATGTATGAATACCTGACTACTGGGAGAATACCTGCCCGACGACGTAGACGATATCCTGATGTTGAGCTTAATCGTCTATGGAGACATGGCAAAAAACTTTGCATTCAAAAAGGCTTGATCTTGCGCAATTCCCTGGACCCTGTTTCAGGTGAAAGATTACATCAGATTGTAATCCCACGGCGAGATGCCAGAATTGTTCTCGATGCCTACCGCGACCAGTCTGGGCACTTTGGCGTACAGAAAACTGAAGCCACCATACACCAACACTTCTATTGGATTGGGATGCGTTCAGACATAGAGAATTGGTGTAGCGCATGTTCAGCTTGCAACATCACTAAAGCTGGTAAGAAAGTTGCCAGAGCTCCTCTTCATCCAATCCATTCTCAGAAACTGAACAAACTAGTTGCTCTTGATCACGTGAAGCTAGCTCCAACTCGTTCGGGTTACATGTATGCCCTTACCGTGGTAGACCACTATACTAAGTGGGTTGCCGTTATACCGGTGAAAGACGTTAAACTCGGACTACAGCTATCACCTTCTACCATGAATATGTGAGACATTATGGTTGCCCTGAAGCAGTACGCACAGACCGTGGACCTGCTTTTGAGTCCCAACTATTTCAAGATATCTGCTAATTCCATGGGTGCAAGAAGCTAAGAACCACTGCCTGTCATCCACAAGGAATAGCCTTTGTGAGAAAGTCAACTTCACCTTGGAGACAAAGTATGGCTAAAGAAGTGCCACCGTACAGGGAAACTTGATTCACTCTGGGAAACCAATCCCTACACAATTACAGCTATCATATATCCGGAGTCCGATGTATATGAAGTGAAGAAACCTGGAATGGCCCCACAGACGGTGCACAGAAACCGCATGAAGTTATGTATCAAAGAGGATCTATTGGTGATGTCCTCACCTCCTCCACAAGTCATGTCACTCTACACACCAATTCCTACCTTGGAGCCACCACCCAGACAATCCATGGTGGAAGAGTGTCCTTTCAACTATTAATTTATCCTCCCGTGCTATCAATATGTCCCTGTCTCGATTCCTGCTCCAGTTGTTGCTCCTTAGCCAATCCCACCTGAACCAGCAAACTGTTTCATTCCTGCTCAAGAGGAAGATCAAAGGTTGAGGTTTTCAGAGCGAAGCACAAAGGGAACACTTCCAGCCCGCTACAGAGACTAAAAAAAATATATAATTTTTCATAAGTATATTTAGTTAGCTAGCCAGTTTAGTAACATTTACACCTCTGCATTATTTTCATATGCAGCTATGGACTTATTATGGACTGTTTGTTGCCACTAAATTGCCTTTCTAGAGCCTGGATGATAGTATATTGCAGAAAGAGACTCTATTCCACACTGGCACTTCCACCTTCATGTTTTGCAGTTGTTTATTGCATATTGTTCTCCCATGTATCCGAGTATGCTTGCCTTGGTGTTGCTTTACAGTACCTGTATATTTCCTTCTTTAATAGTCCATCACTCGTGCAGTCGCCAAGGATGACTTATCTTCAGAGGGGAAGTATGTAGTGACCCAGTCCAGAGTGTGTCTGTTCCTTTAAGTAATACTGAATTGTGAGTAGCTTCTGTGCACTACAGTTCTCTCTCTAACTGGCTCTCTACATTATTTGTGAGCTGTAATTCTCCATCTCTAGTCACCTCCATTTTAGATGCAAAGCATTTCTCATTTACTGTGTTCTGGCACCATCTAATGATGAAAGTGTGCAATGACTCATAATTATTGTTTTGTAAGGCTATGAGATGTGAATTCGGTGTCCTATTGGCCAGCTCCTACTCACATGGTCAATAGGAGGAGCTGTTTTCCAGGCAAGTTTAGAATGTTCTAGAGCAGTGCTTCTCAACTCCAGTCCTCAAGACCCACCAACAGGTCATGTTTTCAGGATTTCCTTAGTATTGCACAGGTGATGCTGTTAATGCTTGAGCAGGTGATGAAATTATCACCTGTGCAATACTAAGGAAATCCTGAAAACTTGACCTGTTGGTGGGTCTTGAGGCCTGGAGTTGAGAAACACTGTTCTAGAGTCTGAGGGATGTTTTTACCTCAAGATCTCCTGCATGCCTAAGAGCCTGAGTTCCATCTAACCTGTACAAAAATCATTCTAAAGTCTTTCTGACTGGATTCACCACATCTAAAGTTTTTCTGACTGGATTCCCCACATCTAAAGTTTTTCTAACTACATTCACCACAGTTTCTACATTCACCTATAAGTACTTGTGCACGTGCAGTGACCCACTGTGGAGATAACCCCGAGTACAGGTTTGTAACCTCTAATTGCTTTGTCTACCTCCTTATGTAAAATACTAAAAGACACTGTCCAGTGCTCTTTAAGCTCCAGACCCCAATCACATCTCAGCATCTAACTGTGAACTGTAATTGCCGTGGCTACCCATGAGAGACTGTTCCTTGTTTGTTCCAAGTTATAATTCCCATTCCTGCTGAAGTAAAAGTAACTGTTGTCCCCGAGATCGGGCGTGTGTCATAATTCCTTCAGCTACGGACACCATGTGGGGGTGGATAGCAGGGAATGTTCGGCCTGGTCATTACAAAGGCACATGGATGTTACTAGCCTGCTGGAGGTCATTTTGCAAAGCCAAAGCTACAGAGTGCAACTTTATTTGTTTGTTATGTATTGAGATGGCTACTCTTAGTTTGCACCTGTGTGCACCAGTTTCCTGATTTGAAAGTGCCAGTCAGTCTTTTGAAATTTGTTTATTAGCTCTCTGACCGACCACTCCATCCTCCAGCCTGTGGCAATTTTAATTGCAGCAGAATCCTACCTATCCATGAATGTAGGGTTCCCAGCAAAACCGGGTATCACCTTGTCGTTGGCTACTGGACATGCATGATTTGGCCAAAGGAACACTTTTTTGGCCAATGCCAGGTGAATTGTTGCCTATGGATAGCTTTATTGTATGCTTTGTTAGCTTTCCCAGAGCATATAGGAAAAAGACTCAGCAAAACATAGTATAAAATCACTTATACAATACCGGGAACAGACTCAAAAGCTATTGCAAAACAATGTAATTATAACCACATGGGTAGGTGGTTAGGGAGGCTTTTGTCACCCAGTGTGACCCCTGTATGTCGCAATTGCAGGGTTTAATGGGGTGTCATGACAGCCAGGTGTCTTCTGAGGTCTCCTAGCATACCAACTTTGTATTCAGTCTTGCCACAGGCAGTGCTTCATAGATGATTATGAAATGTGCAAAAACCTGCAATACTTGTGTTTCTGTAATGTACCTGTAAAAAAGTGATCACAAATTCAAATCCCCAAGGGGTCGGCGCTCATAGCAAGTGAGGTATTCTGTTACATGCAGGCGATCTGACCATCGCCTGTATGTAACAGAGCCAATCGGGTTATGGCAGCTTCTAGTCTCCCATGGAGACTATTGAAGCATGCCAAAAGTGAAAAAGAATGTTTTTAAAAATATAAAAAAATATAAAAGTTCAAATCATCCCCCTTTCATCCCATTCAAAATAAAACAATAAAAAAACAAACATACACATATTTGGTATTGCCACGTTCAGAATTGCCCGATCTATCAATAAAAAAAAGGATTAACCTGATTGCTAAATGGCGTAGCAAGGAAAAAGTCAAAACGCCAGAATAACGTTTTTTGGTCGCCGCAACATTGCATTAAAGGGCGATCAAAAGATCATATTTATACCAAAATGGTATAATTAAAAACGTCAGCTTGGCGCGGAAAAAATAAGCCCTCACGCAACCCGAGATCACGAAAAATAGAGGCACTACAGGTATCATGAAATGGCGCAATTTTTTTTTAACAAAGTTTCACACTAGCGTATGGAGGAGCTGCGGAGGGATGCGGACTTCCTCTGTGAAGCTACGACCCCTGCCACGCCTCCTTCATGAAGCTCCGCCTCTGTCAGCTCTGTCAGCATGCAGCCTGCGTACCCTGTCTTTAGCATTGGGTACGCAGGCCATGCCACTGTATGCGGATGCCTCCGCATGCGTCGTTTTGACAGTGCGACGACCTGCGCTGAACGCAACGTGTTGCATTTTGGTGCGGTTGCCGCACCATCAAAACGACGCATGCGGAGGCATCCGCATACAGAGGCACGGCCTGCGTACCCAATGCTAAAGATAGGGTACGCAGGCCGCATGCCAACGGAGGCAGAGTTTAATGGAGGAGGTGCGGCAGTGGGCGGAGCTTCATGGAGGATGTCCGCATCCCTCCGCAGCTCATCCATACGCTAGTGTGAAACTAGCCTTAGATAAAAACGAACCTAGACATTTTTGGTGTCTATGAACTCGTAATGACCTGGAGAATCATAATGGCAGGTCATTTTTAACATTTAGTGAACCTAATAAAAAAGCAAAACAAAAAACAACTGCACTTTTTTTGCAATTTCACTGCACTTGGAATTTTTTTTCCCATTTTCGAGTACATGACAATGTAAAACCAATGGTGTGGTTCAAAAGTACAATGCATCCCGCAAAAAACAAGCCCTCACATGGCCATTTTGACAAAAAATATAAAAAGTTATGGCTCTGGGAACAGGGGGAGCAAAAAATGAAAATGCAAAACCAAAAATAACTCTGGTCGTTAAGAGGTTCAACTGTAAATATTAATTGAATACAGAAAACTACAAACCGTGGAAAAGGATATACAATGCCTAACATAGATTCAATTAATGCTAGGCAACATAGGGTGTGCGATGGCACCCAATGTCAGGTGTGAGTTGTAGGAGCTGGCTTGTAAGACTAGTGGGTCTCGTAGGCCACTTGGAAGGTGTAGGTAAGGGTGGTTTCACATTTGCATTTAAGGCCGCAGCGTCGGCCTGCGCACGGCCGCCGCTAAACCCCGCCCCCTGCCGTGTCTCCGTCAGTAGCTCCGCCTACGGGCGCATGACGCTGCATGCGTCCTGCGTCCCCTATCTTTAGCACTGGGGACGCAGGCCGTGCGCAGCTATGCGTTTGTCGGCACATGCGTCCTTTTGATGCTGCGCCGACCAGCGCCAAACGCAACAGGTTGCAATTTGGTGCACTCGGCGCAGCGTCAAAAGGACGCATGCACCGCCAAACGCATACCTGCGCACGGCCTGCGTCCCCTAAAGATAGGGGACGCAGGACGCATGCAGCGGAGCTACTGGCGGAGGCACGGCAGGGGGCGGGGATTAGCGGCGGCCGTGCGCAGGCCGAAGCTGCGGCCTTAAACGCAAATGTGAAACCACCCTAAGACAGAAGTTGGGAACTTTTTGTGCTTAGGATAGCATTGTGCTGATAGGACAGGGATGGAGGGAGTAAGGGCTCATACTCACTTGCGAATAAAAATGGTCCGATTTCTGGACTGTAAAAAAGGGAGGCATGCTATGCGATTGTGATGCGATTTCTATGTGATTTTTAATCTTTCCATCCATTTTCCATCCGTTTTACATCCGTTTTCCATTGGCTTTACATCTGTATGCAATCCGTTTTTTTTCCCAGCAACTATTTTTCTACAGTCATTTACAGGACCATTTACAGTGTTCTATGACACATAATGGTAATGTATCCGTTTAAAATGGATGGAAAATGGATGGTCCGTTTTTCGTCCGTTTTTTAATTGCACCCATTGACTTGCATTGGCGAATTTCAAGCGAAAGTCGCAGCAAATTGCAGCATGCTGTGATTTTTTTCGCAGTCCGATTTTGGATGGGAAAAAAATCGCAAGTGAGATGTCACCCATTAACTAACATTGGTCAGAGTGCAATCCGATTTTTAATCGGATTGCACTCGTCCGATTTTTTTCTCCAGTGAGTATGAGCCCTAATAGAAACACCGGATTCATCTACAATTTCTCATTCTTCAAACAAGACTGTAAAAGTCTAAAATATAAAAAATATAACATTGTTTGCCCACATGCCCGAATGCTGTAAAAAAACAACTAACCAGAATTGCTATATTTTCAGTCATCTTGCCTTCCAAAGAAAATATAACCAATAAAAACTTCAGCTTGTCATGAAAAAAAAGCTTTCACACAGCTTAATACACAAAACAATAAAATAAGCTTTTAAGAGTCTTAAAACACACATAAAGGTATATACATAATTGGTATTGCCATAGTTGTACTGACTTGGAATGTAATTTTTATGGCACAGGGACCATTGTAAAAACAAAACCTCAGTAACAGTGGCGGAATGGAATTTTTTACTTTTCTAGCCTACAAAGATCTCCCACTTATCAGTGCACGTTAGGGCAGTTTCACACGTCCAGATAATTCTGGTACCGGAAAAACCGGTACCGGAGCTATCCGTGTCCGTGTGCATACGGAGGTCATCTGTGTGACATACGTGTGCTATCCGCATGTCCATGTGTACCATCCGTGTGCTGTCCGAATGCTGTCCGTGTGTCCGTGTTTTTGAAAAATTATTTTTAATGTTAACCCTTTGACTTTTAAAAACGCACCCGGATCACATACGGACAGCACACGGACAGCATCCGTGTGCGGTACGTGTTTACATGGACCCATTGACTTGTATGGGTCCGTGTGATCCGTGCTGTTGCACAAAAACGGACATGTCAGCGTGCTTTGCACACGGACACACGGTCCGTGAAAACACGCTGACATCTGCATAGACACATTCATGAGAATGTGTCTACGTGTGTCAGTGTCTCCGGTACGTGAGAAAACTGTCACTACACGTACCGGAGACAATGACGTGTGAAACTGCCCTTACATGGTAAACTAAATGATGTTATTAAAATATACAAAAAAAAACACACAAAAAAGTCTAATACCGATGTGTTCATGAAAAAATAAAAGAGTTTTGGTTCTTGGAAAATGGAGAGCAAATATAAAATAAACAATGAAAGAGTGTGAATTGTCCACACTTTCAAGGAATTCTCTCGCATGCATGTATTTGGCATGCATATAATTTTTTACAGAGAGTGGTATTCATTACACTTTAACCACTGTGTTTTATGGACTGCACCTGGCTGGGGTATGTCCATATAACGTCTGAGATGTGTGTTTGGCTTATAAGCTGGGCGCACGTCCCAAAGTATATGATACCAGTTAATTCATTAGCAACAAGTAAAGAGACCTGGAATGCTGCTTCCAATTTATTTCCAATGCAATATGCACTAGCCTCTTGATAAAAATGTAAAGAATTTGGGACATGTTGTATGTACACTGACCTTTCCTCTTCTAAATATCCGAAGATTTTGTCTTTTCATTTGCAGTGACCATGGCTGCTTTTTAGCCAAATCCATTAGTGTTCTGAAATTAGCTTGTCTCTTTTTTTGCAAAACAATTTATACTTTTTGAAAGTTGGAATGTAATACTGTGCTGAATAATACATAAGTGGGACCTTAAAAAAAGCTTTATGTGCTTGTGAACCTCACAAGGCAGTAAGAGCTATAAATTATGATGTACTTAAGTATATGCATGTGCGTGCCTCAACATGCCAGTATTACATTAGCCTTTTAGCAGTATTTCTTTTTCACAGTAATCACATATTTGTGAAAAAGTATAAGTACCTGCTTAAAGAATCAACTTTATTTAAAGAAACATTCCCATCAAAATTTTTATCATCTTAATATATTGCAGTCATCATATTATATTGGACTGTGCACTTACAATTGCTCATTTTGCCTTTCTTCCCAGTTCTTTTGTTTTCCATTAGATCTATGACATCACGTGATTAAAAACTGACTAGCTGAATAGTTCTAAGCTCTATGTAAGATCCAAATAAAGTCAGTGGAGCCTCATTTAAGAGTCTCAAACATGGGACTAGCCAGATCTTGCTCCAGGAAAGGACCCAGCCAAGGGGTGGCTCCTTTCGGAAACCACCATTACCACCATGTTAAGTGGCCCTTTAAGTCAATATCCAGCTCTTTACGAGTTTGCATGCTCTATGTAGAAACAGAAGGTCAATTTTGCCTGTGTGAGTCATATGTCACTACAAAAGTCCATGGCAGGGGTGGGGGGTTTAAGGGGGACAGAGCAACTGGTTTAGGAGTTGAAGAGAGGAGGGATTTCTGCACAGACAATAAACTTCTTGTTTCTAAATAAAGCAGAGAAAAGAGAAGAATGATCTGGGTAGGAGGATAAAATGAGAAATAGTAAGTACACAGTGCTATATGATATGATTGTAACAGGAGTGGTGGAACCACTGTGCTGTGGTCTGAGAGCCATAGCTGGCAGGCTGATGGTCACAGCCGAGATTGGTGCAGCTTAGGTAGGTGAGGATGTGGCCGGAGCTGTCAGTGTATCTAGATGGGTGGTTACAGTCCGCAGGTAGGAAAGGATTTTATCCTGCTGGTCTTTATGGTGGTAGAACTCCAGGTACAGGTCTGAGGTATAAGAGGCCTGTGCAAACTGTAAAGGGAGTGGTGAAACCACTGTGCCGTGGTCCGAGGAGAGCCTGGAGGGGCGTTAAGTGAGCACCTAACTTTTCACCAGAGCCCCTGATGGTAGGGATTGGCTTGACTCCCGATGGACACCAGGTGCTACTCCAGAACAGATCTTGGACACACGGCAAGTGAACCCCAAGGTAGGAGAGTGCAGCTGATACAGGCAGGTATGGCAGGAACACAGAAACCACAGATGCAGATGGGTATACAGATAAGCACTGTCAGGTGCAGGTAGGTCCAGCTGGTATACAGGTAGGCACTGGTAGGTACAGGCAGGTCCAGCTGGTATACAGATAGGTGCAGACAGGTCCGGCTGATATACTGACTGGCATGTAAAGTGAAGGTGGGTCAGGCTGATATACAGACTAGCATGGCAGATGCAGGAAGTTCATGCTTATGTACAGACTGGCACAGCAGGTACAGGCGGGTCCGGCTGATATACAGAGAGGCATAGCAAGTGCAGGCAGGTCCGGCTGATATGCAAAATGGCAAGGTAGGTGCAGGCAGGTCCAGCTGATATACAGATTGGCACAGCAGGTGCAGGCGGGTCCAGATGATATACAGACTGGCATGGCAAGTGCAGGTGGTTCCGGCTGAAAAACAATCTCACAAGGCAGGTACTTGCAAGGACAGACTAGAAAAAGGCAACAACCAGCAGGTAGGGTTAGCAAAACTAGCTGGTACTAATGAACAGGGACCTGAGAACTAGCAAGCGTGTCGGGAACAGACTAACAACATTGCACAGGCACCTCAATGCAGGTGGTGGTGCCTTAAATAAAATCATCTCCCAGCCAGTGACTGGGGGCCCTTTAGGATGACATGTGCAGCCTCTTTATGAAGGAAGGAGCGTGCGTCCTAAGCACAAAGCCCGGGGATCTGCATGTCATGCGCAGACCCTGGACAGCAGCCGGAGAAGGAGGTGGAAGTGCGGGATGGGGGCTGTTGCAGTGAGTGAGTCAGCATCTCTATCGAGGCAGATGAAAAGCATGTGGGGACACTGGCAAAACAATGATAATTGCAATATACTAAGAGGTTAAAAACTTTGATGGGAGTGCTTCTTTAATTATACAAGCAAACCAATAAAGCTAACCAATGGGATATAAAAGTTCTCTGTCCCGAGTTCTTTACATTAACTATTGTCACTTACACACTTGCACCTGCAAGGGTTAATTTATCTCCTCTCACTCAATACAACACTCAATCTGTTTTCTAAGCGAGAAAGTGAGTTTAAATCACACCTCGACACAGTCCACACACCCCGGTTTTTAACACACTGCCACTACTGATCAACCATACGGGGCGATGAGTCCCAGAAATACGTAACTGTCTGAAAATCAAAAAGTCACCCACTCTCTGAAAGACTATGGATTCTTTAGACCATACAAAGATCAAACTTATTAAAGATTTTAAGCTTTAATATAAAAATACACAATAAAAGATATAAAAAAGTAAAAATAAAATGACACACAAATATGCAAAACAGTTATAAAATAAGGGAGAAATACCTAGTGTTTTTCTGCTTCCTTGGGGGAAGGAGAAAATGAATTATGCATCACAAGCAGCATCAGCAGCCCCTACATGTGAACAACTTTCTTTTATGCCACCCATCTTTTTATAGTCCTGACTAGAGTTGAGCGACTTTTGTTTTTTTAGGGTCGCGTTTCGTTTCGTGAAACCCGACTTTTCCAAAAGTCGGGTCGAGCAAGATCGTCTGATTATAGGGAAAAGTCGGGGTCGTCCCGAAACACGAAACCCAATGTAAGTCAATGGGGAATAAAAGTCGGCAGTGACAGGAGGACAGGAAACACACCTTCAGGGCCCATTTGAATGCCAAAAGCATCAATTCTTCTTACTTAAGCTTGTTGTCAACCTTAATTAACTTCATAATACAAGTTACGCACTGAAATATGGGGGTTATTTGGCTAAAGTTGTGGGGGGAGGGCTGGCTGCAGGTTTTCATGTGCCCTGGGCGAAAGAGCGCCCCTTTAACACATACCACAACTCATCATGCTCCGATACGGCAGAGAAATAGCGGTATAGTACAATGAAAAATACCTCACTTTTTACATCTCATGACGAGGCCCATCTATTTCTCCATACAGAATCATTGGTCCCATATAATGTTTGAAACAGTATATGATGAGCTCCACATAATGCTACAGTATATGTTGGTCCCCATGGATGAAGCTCCACTGTCTTATGGGCCCAAATAATGCTCCAAACATAATGGGCCCCATTTCTAATGCTCTAGTGTATAATGGGCCCTGTAAATGCTGCTCCAGTGTCTGATGTCCACCTTTGGAATGTTCCAGTGTATGGTGGGCCCCATCTATCATTCTCCAGAGTATAGTGCTCCCCAAAATTTGCTGTCCCAACATTGAAAACAATCAAATAAGTCTCCTCGCTAGGGAATCCCTGTACTAGTCTAGACTCCTCGTCGTCCCCATCTTCCATCTCACTGCACAGTATTTCAACTTTGCAAGTGCTGTGATCCTGGGCAAGCAGGGGGGGCCCACTCGTTGGCGACGGCACTGGCACAGGGCCCCTGATAGTACGGTGGTGTGTCTGATGGCGGGTGGGCCGAACCTGCACTTTCATCTGCAGCTTCCTCTTTGTCACCGTGTAAGATGGAACTGTATATGGGAAGGGTAACCTGAGTTTCATCAGGGTCAGATTCAGGCTGGGTAGCGTGCGAGGGGAATGTAGTGGTCTGGGTCAATGTACCAGCAGATTCATCGAGCAGTGGCTGGGCATCAGTGCACTTGTGTCGCCCCCAGGAGTACGGTCGCCACAGTGGCATTACCTTCTTCCTAGGGAGTGTGATGTCATGCTTGGGAGCAACGAAGGATCTCTCTAGCAGGTTAACTGATTGGGCGGCGTTATTCCCACGAGTCATGACCCTCCAAACAGCGTTCATGAAGGCAAAGTGTTTGTTTTACGTGGGCAGTATGGTTGCAAAGCTGAACCTTAAAGGAATGTCCAGAAGGGCACCACCAGGAGTGGAGCCTACGGTTAAATTCGACTCCACCTGGGAAACCTCAACCATGCCAGCTACAGAACAGATGCACACATTGCAAGCTTAATTCCGGTAACGAACGAGACTCCGTCATGCCCCGCGGTCCGAGTCCGGCTACTAGAGGGATACGTGAGGCTCTGGCACATGAGATTGGCCAATAACTGGTGTGTCATGCCCTTACATGTCCGTGGCTGCATGTACGCTACACTGAAAAGGCCAGCGTTTGTCGCTTACAGGTGCAGATAACCCGCTGAACAACGTTAGTGATGGGGATCACTGATTACAATTATTACCCACGAACAATGATTTCCCAGTAAGTGCAGGTCAACCGCAGTTCCGGAATTAGGCCTAACCGTCATTCCTGAAAAAATGAAAAACTTACGTGTGCAAACCACAGGTGCTGTAGCTTGCTTAACAGCTCGCCAGCTGTTCTCACGCCCAGTATGGATTACACGTGATTGCACAAAGGTGAGAAAGGGTACCATATCCCCAGATAACATGTATGGATAGCGTACACATTCAAAATATATGTCTATACATCAGGAGGCAGGCTCAGACGGTGTCAGGCCCAGTATGGATTGCACGTGATTGCACAAAGGTTAGAAAGGGTACCGTATCCCCGGATAACATGTATGGATAGCGTACACATTCAAAATATATGTCTCAGGAGGCAGGCTCAGACGGTGTTAGGCCCAGTATGGATTGCACGTGATTGCACAAAGGTTAGAAAGGGTACCGTATCCCCAGATAACATGTATGGATAGCGTACATGTCACGCCGTGCTCACCTGGGGGCGGGACCTCGGTCCCGACGTCATCTCTTCCGGAGCTGCGGTCACTCCGGGGGTCCCGTAGGGTGCGCACGCGCAGCTCTCGTCCCCGGGCCTCCTCCTACATGTCACGTTTGCGCTTGCGCGCTCCTGTCAGTGCTGTATAGGGCTCGGTCCTCTCTATGGTAATGGAGGACCTGACCCGGAACCTGTAGTGGTCATGTGCTTTCTGGCTAGTTCCTGACCCGGAACCAGTAGTAGTCATGTGCTATATCAGACGACCTCCCCCTAGGGGAGGTGCCTGATTATTGCTGTGCTTCCTGGCTTGGTCTGCCGTGTCCCTGCCTGGCTGTGCGCTGTACTCAGGTCCTCTGCCTTGCACTCTGTTGTGCCTCTTGGCACACGCTCTGAATCTGCACTCTGCTTTGTACTTGGTTGTGCCTCCTGGCACACGCTCTGACCCTGTGTTCTGTCTCGTACTCGGTTGTGCCTCCTGGCACATGCTCTGACACTGTACTCTGTCTCATACTCGGTTGTGCCTCCTGGCACACGCTCTTACCCTGTACTCTGTCTTATACTCAGTCGTGCCTCCTGGCACACACTCTGATTCCGTGCTCTGTCTTATACTCAGTTGTGCCTCCGGGCACACACTCTGATCCTGTACTCAGTCTCTTACTCTGTTACACCTCCTGGCACACCTGCTGCCTGACTCAGTGCTCTGACGTGCTCCTTGCACGCTTCCTGCTTCACTCACACCCGGACGAACGAAGTCTCTGTATACCACGTGTTCCCGTGTCCACACTTTACACGTTCCTGCAGACACTCTCACCCACTCGTGTCTCCTGTGAGCCGGCCGCCTGGTGCCAGCAGTCGTGGTGCCTCACCCCCTGGGGCTTGCCCCTGACACTCCCTGTATAGGGGGTGGTCTTCACTAGGTCAGCTCGCCCTGGGAGAGTTGGTGTCACGACCCAGAGGGTCCACTCCAGGAGTCGTCACAGTATAATCAGGCCATGGACCCCGCTGGTGCCACCACCTCCATCCAAAAGGAACTGGTGTTCCTACGGGAGAGTCAGACCAGGATTATGGTCTTTTTGAAATCCATGGAGTCTCGTTTGTCGGCCATACAATCCGTTTCTGCCCAGTCCTCGGCCCCGCACCCGATGCCGCGCCTCGGCAAGCCACCCCGATATAGCGGGGACCCTAAGTTTTGTCGAGGATTTCTGAACCAATGCCGGTTACATTTTGAGCTTTTGCCGCAGCACTATCCCACTGAGCGCGCCCAAATTGCCTTTATTGTTTCACACTTAGAGGGGGAGGCATTAGCATGGGTGAACCCCCTCTGGGAGCGCAATGACCCACTCGTCTCTCGGCTTTCCACCTTTTTGGACACCTTCCGCAAGGTGTTCGACGAGCCGGGTCGGCTGGCCTCTATCACCGAGTCCCTCTTTAACCTCCATCAGGGTACGCTACCGGTAGGACAGTATGCCATCCGTTTTCGTACCTTGGCCTCCGAACTCGGTCGGAACAACGAGGCTCTCGTAGGGATCTTTTGGCGTGGCCTGTCCAGTCGGATCAAAGACGTACTGGCAGGTCGGGATACTCCCACCTCTTTAGAGGATCTGATCTCACTGGCGACACGCATCGACCTGCGGTTTCAGGAACGTGCCCATGAATTAGCCAGAGAGAGGAGCTCCTCTCACCTCCTCCGTTCCTGCTCCAAGAAGCCGGGAAACTTCTCCGCCTAGGGTTGATAGGAGAGGCCTCCCTAGGTGTACGTGATTCCTCTCCTCCCCTGCTCGTGTCCGTATTATTGAATCTCGGTGCCAAGCGTTATTCTGAGGAGGCTTTCCTGGATTCTGGCGCGGAGGGGAATTTTATCACACTCGAGGCGGTTAAAAAATACCGGATTCCTGTCAGATCCCTGGAGACTCCTTGGTCGATTGTTTCGGTCAATGGTACGTCCGTGCTGGAGTCCGTTACCCAGGCCACCGAAGAGATCGAGCTGCAGATCGGAGCCCTGCACCTGGAGAAGATCTCCTTCCTCGTCTTGTCCACCATGTCTCACGCACTTCTTCTAGGCCTCCCTTGGCTACGGACTCATGAGCCAACCCTGGACTGGCGGTCGGGCGAGATACTCCGGTGGGGACCGTTCTGTCAGGAGAAGTGCCTGTTGCCCGTCCGTCTGATGAACTCTGCCGGTCCATCCCCGGCACCTACAGGTCTGCCGTCGGCTTACTGGTCCTTTGCAGATGTTTTTGACAAGAAGTAGGCCGAGACTCTGCCCCCCCATCGGCCATATGACTGTCCGATTGACCTCATTCCTGGTTCTACGCCACCCAGGGGTAGGATATACCCGCTATCCCCTGCTGAGACCCAAGCTATGTCTGACTATATCCAGGAGAACCTTGCTAGAGGTTTCATCCGTAAGTCCTCCTCGCCCGCGGGAGCGGGATTTTTCTTTGTAAAAAAGAAGGACGGCTCCCTCCGTCCTTGCATAGACTACCGAGGCCTGAACAATATCACGGTCAAGAACAAGTACCCATTGCCATTGATCCCGGAGCTCTTTGACCGACTTAGAGGAGCTCGAATTTTCACCAAACTGGATCTTCGTGGGGCCTACAACTTGATCCGCATTCGTTCCGGGGATGAGTGGAAGACCGCCTTTAACACCAGAGACGGTCACTACGAGTACTTGGTCATGCCCTTCGGCCTCTACAATGCCCCAGCGGTTTTCCAGGAGTTCGTGAATGACATCTTCCGGGATATGCTGTACTCCTGCGTGGTAGTCTATCTGGATGACATCCTCGTTTTTTCTCCAGACCTCTCCGCCCACAGAAAGAACGTGCGTCAAGTCCTCCAGCGCCTGAGGGAGAACCGCCTTTATGCCAAGCTCGAGAAATGTGCCTTCGAGCAAACGTCCCTGCCATTCTTGGGGTACATTATCTCAGAATCAGGTCTATGCATGGATCCGGCAAAAGTGTCCGCCGTCCTCGATTGGCCACAGCCCCATGGGGTGAAGGCAATCCAACGCTTCCTTGGTTTTGCGAACTACTACCGACAGTTCGTTCCTCATTTTTCTTCGTTGCTTCGCCCCATCTCGTCCCTTATCTGCAAGGGAGCTAACCCAAAGGCTTGGCCCTCTGAGGCTGAAGAGGCCTTCCAGTCGTTGAAACAAGCCTTCGCCGCTGCTCCGGCGCTTCACCGACCTGAGGTTAGTAGACCTTTCACTCTCGAGGTAGACGCATCCTCTACTGGGGCTGGCGCAGTCCTTCTGCAGAAATCCTCTTCTGGACGTTTTGTCACCTGTGGCTTCTTTTCTAAAGTATTTTCCTCCACTGAGCAGAACTACTCCATTGGCGACAAAGAGCTATTGGCCATTAAGTTGGCCTTGGAGGAGTGGAGGTACTTACTGGAGGGTGCCATACATCCATTCAAGATCTTCACAGACCATAAGAACCTGGCGTACATCCAGTCCGCACAGAGGCTCAATCCTCGGCAAGCCAGGTGGTCCCTATTCTTCGCCCGCTTTGACTTTGAGCTACATTTTCGGCCCGGCGATAAGAACGTTAGAGCGGATGCATTGTCAAGATCATTCCTGTCGTCTGATGCAGAGGAAGAACCCTCTCATATCATTGATTTATCCAAAGTAATTACTGTGGCTCCTGTCAAGTTAACCACGTTACCTCCGGGAAGAACCTTTGTGGCTGAGAATAACCGAAAACGAGTGCTAAATTGGGGACATTCGTCCAAGATTGCCGGCCACGTTGGTGTCAAAAAGACTTTGGACTTAATCTCTCGCCATTATTGGTGGCCTTCACTCTCCCAGGATGTTAAAGACTTTGTAGCATCTTGCCCGTCCTGTGCCCAGAACAAGATACCCAGACAACCACCCTCCGGTCTTCTGTTCCCGCTTCCCATTCCGTCGGCTCCATGGCAGCACATAGCCATGGATTTCATTACTGATCTGCCTTGTTCTTCCGGTTGTACTGTGGTCTTGGTGGTTGTAGACCGATTTTCAAAGATGGCTCACTTCATTCCTCTTCCCGGACTACCCTCTGCTCCTGACTTGGCGAAGATCTTCATTTCCCATATCTTCAGGATTCACGGCTTCCCCCAGCACATCGTGTCGGATAGAGGGGTCCAATTCACCTCCCGGTTCTGGAGAGCTCTATGCGGACTCATGAAAGTGTCATTGGATTTCTCTTCCGCCTATCACCCCCAAACCAATGGGCAGGTGGAACGTACCAACCAGATCCTTACATCCTATCTCCGGCATTTTTCTAATGCTCATCAGAATGACTGGGTCGGTCTACTTCCTTGGGCTGAGTTCGCCTACAATAATCACTCCAGTGAATCGTCTACCAAGTCTCCTTTCTTCATCGTCTTTGGACAGCATCTCAATGTGCCTCTACCGGTACTTCCTGTCTCGGGGGTACCTGCTGCCGATTCTCAGTCTGTGGAGTTCTCCAGGGTATGGCAGGAGACCAAAACCGCTCTCGAGAAAGCACGGGACAGAATGAAATTACACGCTGACAAGAGGCGCCTGGACGTTCCTCCATTTCTCCCTGGTGACAAGGTGTGGCTCTCCACCAAATACGTCCGCCTTAAGGTACCATCTTACAAACTGGGTCCCCGTTACATTGGTCCTTTTGAGGTCCTCAGGCGGATTAATGATGTTGCTTACAAATTGAAGCTGCCTCCTTCACTCCGTATTCCCAATTCCTTCCATGTGTCTCTCCTAAAACCTGTGGTTCTTAACCGATTTCATCCTTCTCCAGGCCACACACCCCAGCCTGTTGGCTTGGGGGATGAGTTTGAGGTGAATGACATTTTGGCCATGAAGAAGGTAAGAGGGAGAACCATGTTCCTGGTCGATTGGAAGGGTTTTGGCCCCGAGGAGAGGTCATGGGAACCCAGGGAGAATATCCACGCACCCCAGATTTTGTCTAAGTTCCTCTCCAGTTTTAGAAAGAGGGGGCGTAAAGGGGGGGTACTGTCACGCCGTGCTCACCTGGGGGCGGGACCTCGGTCCCGACGTCATCTCTTCCGGAGCTGCGGTCACTCCGGGGGTCCCGTAGGGTGCGCACGCGCAGCTCTCGTCCCCGGGCCTCCTCCTACATGTCACGTTTGCGCTTGCGCGCTCCTGTCAGTGCTGTATAGGGCTCGGTCCTCTCTATGGTAATGGAGGACCTGACCCGGAACCTGTAGTGGTCATGTGCTTTCTGGCTAGTTCCTGACCCGGAACCAGTAGTAGTCATGTGCTATATCAGACGACCTCCCCCTAGGGGAGGTGCCTGATTATTGCTGTGCTTCCTGGCTTGGTCTGCCGTGTCCCTGCCTGGCTGTGCGCTGTACTCAGGTCCTCTGCCTTGCACTCTGTTGTGCCTCTTGGCACACGCTCTGAATCTGCACTCTGCTTTGTACTTGGTTGTGCCTCCTGGCACACGCTCTGACCCTGTGTTCTGTCTCGTACTCGGTTGTGCCTCCTGGCACATGCTCTGACACTGTACTCTGTCTCATACTCGGTTGTGCCTCCTGGCACACGCTCTTACCCTGTACTCTGTCTTATACTCAGTTGTGCCTCCTGGCACACACTCTGATTCCATGCTCTGTCTTATACTCAGTTGTGCCTCCGGGCACACACTCTGATCCTGTACTCAGTCTCTTACTCTGTTACACCTCCTGGCACACCTGCTGCCTGACTCAGTGCTCTGACGTGCTCCTTGCACGCTTCCTGCTTCACTCACACCCGGACGAACGAAGTCTCTGTATACCACGTGTTCCCGTGTCCACACTTTACACGTTCCTGCAGACACTCTCACCCACTCGTGTCTCCTGTGAGCCGGCCGCCTGGTGCCAGCAGTCGTGGTGCCTCACCCCCTGGGGCTTGCCCCTGACACTCCCTGTATAGGGGGTGGTCTTCACTAGGTCAGCTCGCCCTGGAAGAGTTGGTGTCACGACCCAGAGGGTCCACTCCAGGAGTCGTCACAGTACACATTCAAAATATATGTCTATACATCAGGAGGCAGGCTCAGACGGTGTCAGGCCCAGTATGGATTGCACGTGATTGCACAAAGGTTAGAAAGGGTACCGTATCCCCGGATAACATGTATGGATAGCGTACACATTCAAAATATATGTCTCAGGAGGCAGGCTCAGACGGTGTTAGGCCCAGTATGGATTGCACGTGATTGCACAAAGGTTAGAAAGGGTACCGTATCCCCAGATAACATGTATGGATAGCGTACACATTCAAAATATATGTCTATACATCAGGAGGCAGGCTCAGACGGTGTCAAGCCCAGTATGGATTGCACGTGATTGTACAAAGGTTAGAAAGGGTACCGTATCCCCGGATAACATGTATGGATAGCGTACACATTCAAAATATATGTCTATACATCAGGAGGCAAGCTCAGACGGTGTCAGGCCCAGTATGGATTGCACGTGATTGCACAAAGGTTAGAAAGGGTACCGTATCCCCGGATAACATGTATGGATAGCGTACACATTCAAAATATATGTCTCAGGAGGCAGGCTCAGACGGTGTTAGGCCCAGTATGGATTGCACGTGATTGCACAAAGGTTAGAAAGGGTACCGTTTCCCCGGATAACATGTATGGATAGCGTACACATTCAAAATATATGTCTCAGGAGGCAGGCTCAGACGGTGTTAGGCCAGTATGGATTGCACGTGATTGCACAAAGGTTAGAAAGGGTACCGTATCCCCAGATAACATGTATGGATAGCGTACACATTCAAAATATATGTCTATACATCAGGAGGCAGGCTCAGACGGTGTTAGGCCCAGTATGGATTGCACGTGATTGCACAAAGGTTAGAAAGGGTACCGTTTCCCTGGATAACATGTATGGATAGCGTACACATTCAAAATATATGTCTATACATCAGGAGGCAGGCTCAGACGGTGTCAGGCACAGAATGGATTTGACGGCCCAGATTACACAGCGGAGGAGCAGGGAGAGGTAAAGATTGCAAATGCTGGGGCCCTGCCCAAGCAAGGGGGGCCCACTCGTGGGCGTCGGTACTGGCACTGGGCCCCTCATAGTACAGCGGTGTGTCTGACGGCAGGTGTGCACCACCACCGTCAGAGACACTTGATTGCACTATGACGGACCCTGTGCCAGTGCCCGCGCCCAAGAGTCGGCCTACCCACCTGTCCAGGGCAACGGCACTCGCACGGTGTCGTGCGCTAGGTGGTGACCCCGGCCATGGGGGGGGAGGCAGCACAGTTAGGGAGTTTTAGAAAGTGGCATATGTTGATGTTGGACATTCAGCTGATGCAAAAGGCAAAATAGGTCAAGTCCCAGGAAGAGGTGGACCAAAGCAAGCCATTTTTCTGTCACCCTATGTCTCATCAGGGGAAGGTGGGACAAAATCCTTGGAAACCCATGCATGGTTCATTTTAATGAAGGTTAGATCATCCACATTTTGGGTTGACAGACGGGTCCTTTTTTCTGTCAGGATTGATCCAGCTGCACTGAAGACTCTTTCCGATAGCACACTTGCAGCTGGGCAAGCGAGCTCCTGTAAGGCATATTGGGCCAATTCAGGCCAGGTGTCCAGTTTAGCGGCCCAATAGTCAAAGGGGAATGACCTGTGTGGGAGAACATCGATATGGGAGGAAAAGTAGTTTGTAACCATAGTTGACAACTGCTGTCTCCTGTCACTTTCCATCGATGCAGTATTACCAGTTGTGTGAGCGGTATTTGAAAAATCAGTCCACAACATTGTCATGAAACCCCTGTCTCCAACGCCACTTCTGCTGTGTGCACCACGAACACCTCTGCCAAGCTGCCCCCGGCCCGTACGGCTCGTGTGAGAACCATCACCGCTGCTGTGTGCTGGGAATGCCTCAAGCAACCGATTTACCAGAGTTGCTTGTTTATTAGCCAATATTAGGTCAAGGTTCTCCTGTGGCATGATGTTTTGTAATTTGCCTTTATAGCGTGGATCCAGGATGCTGGCCAACCAGTAGTCGTCATCGTTCATCATTTTGGCAATGCGGGGGTCCCTTTTTAGGATCTGCAAGGCATAATCTGACCTGTGGGCCAATGTTCCCGGTGTCAATGATGCACTGCGAGTGCTGGGTGGAGGAGCACTTTCTGGCAAATCCACATCCCTCCAGTCACGCACAAACCCTGTACCAGACCTTGCCACGCCAACATTTTCACTTGCCCCACGAGATGCATCCTCCTCCCCTAAGTAATCATCCCCATCATCATCCTCCTCCTCCTCTTCTTCCTCCACCTCGTCCAGGAGAGGTCCCTGAGCAGACAATGGCTGAATGTCATCAAGGATTCCCTCCTCCTCTTCCTCCTCATCAACATTGGCTGCAGACGCCTGCTCCTTAAGGTGCGTCAAAGTTTGCATGAGCAGACGCATAAGTGGGATGCTCATGCTTAGGATGGCGTCGTCTGCGCTTACCAGCCGTGTGCATTCCTCAAAACACTGAAGGACTTTACAGAGGTCTTTCAGCTTCGACCACTGCACACCTGTCAACTCCATGTCTGCTCTCAAAGTGCCTGGCCGTGTATCCTCCCACAAATGCATTATGGCCTGCCTCTGCTCGCACAGCCGCTCCACCATGTGCAGGGTGAAGTTCCACCTTGTTGCAATGTCGATAATGAGGCGGTGGTTGGGAAGGTGGAGCAATCGCTGCAGCTTCTGCATACGAACGGAGTGTACAGGCGACCGGCGGATGTGCGCGCACAGTCTTCGCACCTTCTGGAGCAGGGCTGTTAACTCCGGATAATTTTTGAGGAAGCACTGCACCACCAGGTTCAAGGTGTAAGCCAAGCAAGGTATGTGGCTGAGTTTTGAAAGGGCTATGGCTGCCACAAAATTACGGCCGTTATCACTAACTACCTTGCCTGCCTCAAGATGTACACTGCCCAGCCATGACTCAGTTTGTCGCTTCAAGTACTCGGCCAGCACCTCGGCGGTGTGTCTGTTGCCCAAACACATCATCTGCAACACAGCCTGCTGACGCTTTCCACTAGCTGCTCGATAGGGGGACACATCGTGTGCAACAGTGGCAGCTGCAGATGGAGTGCTCGTACGACTGCGCTCTGTGGACGAGCTTTCGCTTCTGGAGGAGGAGGAGGAGGAGGGTCGAACGCCTACAGCCAACTGTTTCCTATACCGTGGGCTAGGCAGCACTGTCCCACCACCGCTGTCCCCTGTGGACCCTGCATCCACCACATTAACCCAGTGCGCAGTGATGGACACGTAACGGCCCTGGCCATGCCGACTGGACCACGCATCAGTTGTGAGGTGCACCTTTCCGCTCACTGACTGCTTGAGTGCATGGACAATGCGGTCTTTCACATGATGGTGGAGGGCTGGGATGGCTTTGCGAGAGAAGAAGTGGCGACTGGGTAGGTCATAGCGTGGTACTGCATAGGCCATGAGTTCGCGGAAAGCTGCGCTTTCCACCAACCGAAAGGGCATCATCTCAAACGAGATTAGTTTGGCAATGTGGGCGTTCAAACCCAGTGTACGCAGATGAGAGACTGAGTACTTTCTTGACCTACTCATAGTGTCTGGGAGGGTGAGCTGGACTTGAGAGCTGCATATGGTGGAAGTAGCGGTGGACAGGGCGGACTGAGGGAGGGTTGATGATGGTGATGGAGTTGGTGTTCTTTCTGATGGCCTAGAATCAGTCTTTCGTTGATATAACAGTGGGATTCCCTGACTGCTGTGGCCTTGCAACGACACCTCAACATTTGCTGCTGTGCTAACCGGTGGGCTTACAGTGGGGGAAACAATGTAGCGTTGCTGACTACCTTCGTTGTGATCAGTTGCACATGCGGCACTTGAGGTTTGGTGTTGTGTCCACGCTTGCAAGTGCATGCTGGTTAAATGTCTAAGCATGCAACTGGTATTCAAATTTTTCAGATTTTTCCCTCGGCTAAAGGTCTTTGCGCACTTCTTACAGATAACCTTGGCCTGATCATGAGGATTTTGTTCAAAAAAGTGCCACACTGCACTCTTCCTACTTTGGCAGACATTTTGCGGCCTAGCACGCTGTGATCTTTTGACCCTCTGGACAAGCTGTCCAGCAACTCTTTTGATGTTTGGAACCTGTCTTTGGAGTGCTCCGGGCCTGCCAGATAACAGCTGTTGCGATGTCGATGTCTGCTGTGGATGCTCCTCATCTGAGCTATTGGAAGCAGCACCCTCTTCCCCCAATGGATGCCAATCTGGGTCAACAACTGGGTCATCCATCACCTCCTCTTCTATGTCATGTGCACCTTCCTCTGTGTCACCGTGTATGGTGGTATAGTGTGCGGGAAGGGGCACCTGAGTCTCATCAGGGTCAGAATCTGGCTCTGTACACTGCGAGGACAATGTAGTGCTCTGAGTGAATGTACCAGCAGAATCATCCATCAGCGGCTGTGCATCAGTGCACTCCATGTCAGATTCATCTTGGCCTGGGTAATTCACCATTTGACTTGATAATCCAGGCATGGTATGTGAAAACAGCTCCATGGAGTAATCAGTAGTATGGCCTGCGTCATCCTTCAATCTTGGTTGGGGTGAAGGACACAAGGAAAGGTGTGGTTCATGAACATGAGCCTCCAATGACGACTCAGTGCTTTTACTTTTTACAACTGAAGAAGAGGAGGCGATAGAGCTGGAGGCTGAGTCAGCAATGTAAGACAAAACTTTTTCCTGATGCTCTGGCTTTAAAAGCGGTTTGCCAACTCCTAGAAAACTAAGCGTTTGAGGCCTTATGTAGCCAGGCGATGACGCAGGCTCAACACCTCCTGCATTCGGTCCTATTTTGCTCTTGCCACTACCATCAGATCCACCACCAACACCATCATTACCAGCTGCCAACCCCCGCCCAATTCCACGGCCTCTTCCACCAGCCTTCCTCATTTTTGGTAGAAATGTAGACAAAATCCAACAAACTATATAGTAATGTAAAACAAGGTACAAGGTGTCTATAGGACAGGGGAGATTTTGAATTTCTGCAGACACTTGTGGACACTGGACACTTTTGGATTGTGTGAGGCCCACTGATATCTGAGCGCTATGTGACAGGCTCGATGGCACAGCTGTGATCAAAGTGACTAGAGGATAAGGGAGATTTTGAATCTCTGCACACACTTTTGGACACTGGACACTTTTGGATTGTGTGAGGCCCAATGAATATCTGAGCGCTATGTGACAGGCTCGATGGCACAGCTGTGACCAAAGTGACTAGAGGATAAGGGAGATTTTGAATCTCTGCACACACTTTTGGACACTGGACACTTTTGGATTGTGGGAGGCCCAATGAATATCTGAGCGCTATGTGACAGGCTCGATGGCACAGCTGTGACCAAAGTGACTAGAGAATAAGGGAGATTTTGAATTTCTGCAGACACTTGTGGACACTGGACACTTTTGGATTGTGTGAGGCCCACTGATATCTGAGCGCTATGTGACAGGCTCGATGGCACAGCTGTGACCAAAGTGACTAGAGGATAAGGGAGATTTTGAATCTCTGCACACACTTTTGGACACTGGACACTTTTGGATTGTGTGAGGCCCAATGAATATCTGAGCGCTATGTCACAGGCTCGATGGCACAGCTGTGACCAAAGTGACTAGAGGATAAGGGAGATTTTGAATCTCTGCACACACTTTTGGACACTGGACACTTTTGGATTGTGTGAGGCCCACTGATATCTGAGCGCTATGTCACAGGCTCGATGGCACAGCTGTGACCAAAGTGACTAGAGGATAAGGGAGATTTTGAATCTCTGCACACACTTTTGGACACTGGACACTTTTGGATTGTGTGAGGCCCAATGAATATCTGAGCGCTATGTGACAGGCTCGATGGCACAGCTGTGACCAAAGTGACTAGAGGATAAGGGAGATTTTGAATCTCTGCACACACTTTTAGACACTGGACACTTTTGGATTGTGTGAGGCCCAATGAATATCTGAGCGCTATGTGACAGGCTCGATGGCACAGCTGTGACCAAAGTGACTAGAGGATAAGGGAGATTTTGAATCTCTGCACACACTTTTGGACACTGGACACTTTTGGATTGTGTGAGGCCCAATGAATATCTGAGCGCTATGTGACAGGCTCGATGGCACAGCTGTGACCAAAGTGACTAGAGGATAAGGGAGATTTTGAATCTCTGCACACACTTTTAGACACTGGACACTTTTGGATTGTCTGAGGCCCAATGAATATCTGAGCGCTATGTGACAGGCTCGATGGCACAGCTGTGACCAAAGTGACTAGAGGATAAGGGAGATTTTGAATTTCTGCAGACACTTGTGGACACTGGACACTTTTGGATTGTGTGAGGCCCAATGAATATCTGAGCGCTATGTGACAGGCTCGATGGCACAGCTGTGACCAAAGTGACTAGAGGATAAGGGAGATTTTGAATCTCTGCACACACTTTTGGACACTGGACACTTTTGGATTGTGTGAGGCCCACTGATATCTGAGCGCTATGTCACAGGATCGATGGCACAGCTGTGACCAAAGTGACTAGAGGATAAGGGAGATTTTGAATCTCTGCACACACTTTTGGACACTGGACACTTTTGGATTGTGTGAGGCCCAATGAATATCTGAGCGCTATGTGACAGGCTCGATGGCACAGCTGTGACCAAAGTGACTAGAGGATAAGGGAGATTTTGAATCTCTGCACACACTTTTAGACACTGGACACTTTTGGATTGTGTGAGGCCCAATGAATATCTGAGCGCTATGTGACAGGCTCGATGGCACAGCTGTGACCAAAGTGACTAGAGGATAAGGGAGATTTTGAATCTCTGCACACACTTTTGGACACTGGACACTTTTGGATTGTGTGAGGCCCAATGAATATCTGAGCGCTATGTGACAGGCTCGATGGCACAGCTGTGACCAAAGTGACTAGAGGATAAGGGAGATTTTGAATCTCTGCACACACTTTTAGACACTGGACACTTTTGGATTGTCTGAGGCCAAATGAATATCTGAGCGCTATGTGACAGGCTCGATGGCACAGCTGTGACCAAAGTGACTAGAGGATAAGGGAGATTTTGAATTTCTGCAGACACTTGTGGACACTGGACACTTTTGGATTGTGTGAGGCCCACTGATATCTGAGCGCTATGTGACAGGCTCGATGGCACAGCTGTGACCAAAGTGACTAGAGGATAAGGGAGATTTTGAATCTCTGCACACACTTTTGGACACTGGACACTTTTGGATTGTGGGAGGCCCACTGATATCTGAGCGCTATGTCACAGGCTCGATGGCACAGCTGTGACCAAAGTGACTAGAGGATAAGGGAGATTTTGAATCTCTGCACACACTTTTGGACACTGGACACTTTTGGATTGTGTGAGGCCCAATGAATATCTGAGCGCTATGTGACAGGCTCGATGGCACAGCTGTGACCAAAGTGACTAGAGGATAAGGGAGATTGGATTGCTTTTAAAAAAGCAGTTTGCGGAGCAGTGGGTAAACAGCAATGCAGGAATGTCAGGAAGCCTTAGAAGGCAGCCCAACAACCAACACCACTGATACACCACTATATAGCCTCCCCTTGCACTGCACACACAGTGACTGGTGTGTTGTGCAGGCCAAATCGCTAGCAGCAGAAGCAGTTTTTTTGTCTTCTTCCCTGCCTAACGCTCTCCCTACAGAATCAGCAACCTCTCCCTATACTGAGATCGGCAGAAGTAAGATGGCGGTCGGCGTGCACGCCCTTTTACAACCCCTGTGACGCCCACCAAAGCAAGCCAATCACTTGCATGCCCTTCTGAAAGATGGTGGTGACCCCTGCCTATGTCATCACGTTGCCCACAGTGTCCGTGGATCCTGATTGGCTGAAAAAGAGCGCAAAACAAACTTTTGAAATGCGACTTTGGCGCGTAAGTCGCCGACCTCGTGGCCGACCTCATCCTAGGGTCGGGTTTCGTTTCATGAAACCCGACTTTGCCAAAAGTCGGTGACTTTTGAATTTTTTCGACCCGTTTCGCTCAACTCTAGTCCTGACCATAGTCCCATGCTTCCAGGATTACCTGGATTAGCCTATTTAAAAGTTGTTGTTTGTGACTGGATATGGGCTAATTCATTGCCTTGCATTTAAAATATACTGTGTCTCCTCCACTCCTTTCTAATGTACAATAAATGAAAAACATTCTGCCTAGTTACAGACCCTTTGTTTCCCTTTGAAGCTCATGGTCGAGCAACTGAGGTGCCATGTTTAACACCTCCAGTGAAAGCTCCAATAATAATAGTAATAATAATAATCTTTATATAAGCGCCAACATATTCCGCAGCGCTTTACAGTTTAATAGTTTCAAACACAACAGTCATAAGTAACAACGTTAACAACACAATAATTAAAGCAAAATAAGACTACCCTACTTGTGAGAGCTTACAATCTACAATGAGGTGGGGGAGATACAAAGTTCAGGTGTGTATTTACAATAATGGTCCAGCCATCTTGAGGGAGTGGGGGATAGATAGAGACAGTGAATGGGCTACACACTTACATATAAAATGACTTTGATGACGGAACGTGATAGGTCACTGTGAAAAAATGTGTTTTGAGGGAGCGCCTAAAACTGTGCAAGTTGTGGATGGTCCTAATTTCTTGAGGTAGAGCATTCCAAAGGATTGGCACAGCACGGGTGAAGTCTTGGAGTTGGGAGTGGGAGGTACGGATTAGTGCAGAGGTTAGTGGAAGTCGTTTGCAGAGCACAGTGATTGGCTAGGATGATAGACTGAAATGAGGGAGAAGATGTAAAGGGGTGCTGAACTGTGGAGAGCTTTGTGGGTGAGAACAAGTATTTTGAATTGGATCCTGTAATGAATGTATAGCCAGTGTAATGACTGGTGAAGAGCGGACATGTCTGAGTACCGATTAGCCAGATGGACGAACCTGGTTGCTGCATTAAGGATGGACTGGAGAGGGGAAAGTCAATTAAGGGGGAGGCCAATTAATAGAGCATTGCAGTAGTCCAGGCGGGAGTGGATCAAAGCGACAGTGAGGGTTTTTGTTGTTTCCATGGTGAGAAAAGGGCAGATTCTAGAGATGTTCTTTAGGTGTAAGCGGCAAGAGTGGGTAAGAAATTGTATATGGGAGGTGAAGGAGAGATTAGTGTCAAACATAACACCCAGACAAGGCTCCTGCTGCCGGGGTGTTATTATGGTGCCAGTGGAACAAAACACTGAAGGAGCAGTCAGAAATATAGGAAGAGAACCAGGAGAGGGCAGTGTCCTTATTGCCTAGTGACTGGAGCCTAGAGAGTAGGAGACGGTGGTCAACAGTGTCGAAACCTGCAGAAAGGTTGAGAAGAATGAGCAGAGAGTGGTCACCGTTACATTTTGCTGTCAGAAGGTCATTGGTCACTATGAAGAGTGCAGTTTCTGTTGAATGTAGGGGGCGGAAGCCAGACTGTAAAGGATCTAGGAGTGAATAGGTGGAGAGGTAATGGGTAAGGCGGGAGTAGAAAAGGCGCTCCAAGAGTTTAGAGATGAAGGGGAGATTGGAGACTGGTCTGTAGTTGTTTGTGCAGGATGAGTCGAGAGTGGGTTTCTTTAATAATGGAGTAATGATAGAATGTTTGAAGAGGGAGGGGAAAATGCCCAAGGAGAGGGAGAGATTAAAGATTGTACTTAGATGAGTAGTGACGACTGGAGAGTGAGACTGGAGGAGATATGAGGAAATGGAGTCAGTAGTGCATGTAGTCGGATGAGAAGGAGGGAAGAGCCTGGAGACTTCTTCTTCTGTGATGGTATCAAATGTGGAGAGTGAACCAGGGGACATGCAGGTAGGGATGGGAGTCACAGCAGCTGGTGGCTGGGAGAGGATTTCCTGACAGATATTATCTATTTTCTCTGTAAAGTGGGAGGCAAGGTAATCAGCATAAATGTATGTCTGTGATAGGGGCTTGTGCTTTCGGCCTGAGCAGGGAGTGAAAGGTGTCAAAAAGCTTCTTGGGGTTGTTGGATAGTGAGGAGATCAGGGTGGTGTAGTAGGTCTGTTTGGCGAGGTGAAGGAAAGAGTTATAGGTTCTTAGCATAAATTTGAAGTGGATGAAGTCTTTTGGTGTGCGAGTTTTCCCCCATAACCTAGAGCATCGCTGGAGAAATCGAGTTTGCGATGTGAGCCAGGGCTGTTTTACTCTGTGCTTGGAGGTGCTGCGGGTGAGGGGAGCTACTTGGTCAAGGGTGCTTCTGAGAATGTAATTGTAGTGGTTGTGGTGCAGTGACCACTGTGTCTGCTAGGGGGCGCTGTGTGGGTGTCCCAGGACGAGCGTACAGCCATATCCAGAGTGGTAATAGGAGCAGGGTCCTAAATGACCGGTATGTATCCCAAGGTGGGTGGCCTTGGGATGAAGGTTTGAGTATGTGCTGATCAGCAGAGCTGATGTGTTGTTCCAATATGTTAGGGAGAAGCCTTCAGGTGATTGATCCCACCCGTCTCACCAATCACCTACAAACCCACCTATGGGTGGGTGTCTAAAACGCCCATAGTAAAGTATTTGTGTGTGAGTGGTTGTAGGACCTGTGATGAGGTCATAGCCATGTGATCCGGTGGGCGTGGCTACGGACCATATAAGGTGGCCAGGGTAGGTCATATGAGGGAATGCTTGGACCCGGTTGGTCCGTCTGAAAGGTCTCGTCAGACCGACTGTGGAAGATATGTCTGCCTTCCTGAGTGCAGAGTGCACATGTAAATCATGGCTGCAAGTGTCTGAGAGTTCCCAGGGGAGGGAATGAACATCTGCACTGAGAAGCAGCTGTGAGGTAACCCGGACAGGGGATATAACTGTGAGGCTAGAGAGCCTGTGTACCGGAGATAACAAAGTCTGCGTGACCACAGGGTAAACAGAGGGGAGCTCTGTCATGGACGCTATGTTGTTTAATATGAACTTTCTGTTGCATATTGCTTTGGTTTATGCTGCATTAATAAACCGAATGGACTGAGTTATGTTGAGAAACCTGTGCCGGACCTGATTTATCGGCTGCCTAGCGAGTATCCCCTACCTTAACCCCTTAATGTCTATGGACGTGCACAGTCCATCATGGCAGGAGGTAACTTTCAGCACCATGACGGACTCTGCACATACTGCCTTTGAACTGTCACTGCGTGTAAACACGCAGTTTCAGTTCAGTGCCAACAGCTGTCTATGACAGCTGAGAGGCACAGGAAGGGGGGCAGGGACCCTTGCACTTGGTCCCTGCATCCACAGCGCTGTGATTGGTCGGTCAATCTGACAGACCAAACACATCAGTGATAAGCAGGAGAAGCTGAAATTTGAGCTTCTCCTTGCCTGATCAGTGTAGGAGCCCAGCGCTGCAGTGGCTGAGCGTCCTGCACTGACAGCTAGGAGTGGAGCCCCCACCGCCCCTGGCTGTTAACCCCCTCACTGCTGCGATCGAGCATGATCGCAGCGTTCAGAGGGGGAGGCAGGGGGAGGCAGGGGGAGGCAGGTCGGCGTCCCTGCGATGTAATCGCGGGGCCTGACCTGTGCCATGATGACCCGGAGGTATCATGACAACCGGGTCATTTACCTACGGAGAGCTGGTGAGATCATGCTCACAGCATGGTGCCAGCAGCTCTCAGCATTGGTATAATGCATTACAATGCTGGAGCATTGTAATGTATTATACCTAAAGTGAAAGCGAAAGTGAAAGTCCCATAAAGGGACAAGGTAAAAAAACAAACATTTTTTTTAAAAAATATGTAAAAAAAAATTATTAAAAAATAATATAAAAATTCCCTAAAAAATCCCCTAAAAATTACACATTTTTATGTAAAAAAAATAAAATAAACAAAAAATACACGTTTGGTATCGCCATGTCCGTAAAAATCCCATCCATAAAAGTGTCACCCTAGTTAACCCGCTCAGTGAATGCCGTAAAAAAAAAATACAAAAAAGTAGCAAATTATACTTTTTCCAAGCAGTATCATCATACCGCTTGGAAAAAGTGCAATAACACGCGATCAAAAAGATGAATATAAATAAACATGGTACCACTGAAAGCATCATCTTGTCCTGCAAAAAACGAGCTGCCATACAGCATCATCAGCAAAAAAATAAAAAAGTTATAGCTTGCAGAATAAAGTGATGCAAAAATAATTTTTCTATAAAAGTTTTTATTGTGTAAAAAACACCAAAACATAAAAAAGATATAAATAAGGTATCGATGTGATCGTAGTGACCCGAGGAATAAAGCTGCCATACTAATTTTACCACATGCGGAACGGAGGGTGAAAAAAAAAAAAGCATTTTTAAATTGCTGGTTTTTGTTCATTCAAAAAATGAACAGAAAAATAAGAATAGAAAGCGATCAAAAAACATTATGTGCCCGAAAATGGTACCAATAAAAACGTCAGCTCTTCCCACAAAAATCAAGCCCGCACATGATTCTGTCGGCCGAAATATGGAAAAATTATAGCTCATTGAAGATCATTTTTGTGGAAAAAAAATGATTTTTTAATTTTACGGCTCTATGTTATAACCTTCTGTGAAGCCCTTGGGGGTTTAAAGTGCTCAACACACATTTAGATAAGTTCCTTGGGGGGTATGGTTTCCAAAATGGGTTTACTTGTGGGGGGATTCCACTATTTAGGTACATCAGGGGCTCTCCAAACGTGACATGGCGTCCGCTCTCTATTCCAGCCAAATTGACATTCAAAATCTCAAATGATGCTCCTTCCCTTCTGAGCACTGCCGTGCGCCTAAAGATTGGTCTTCCTCCACACATGGGGTATCGGTGAACTCAGGAGAAATTGCACAACAAATATTGTGGTTCATTTTCTCCTGATACCCTTGACAAAATAAAAAAAATTGTGTCCAAATAAAAATTTTTGGGAAAAAAAAGTTAAATGTTCATTTTTTCCTTCCACATTGCTTCAATTCTTTTGAAGTACCTAAACGATTAATAAACTTCTTGAATGTGGTTTTGAACACCTTGAGGGGTACAGTTTTTAGAATGGTGTCACTTTTGGGTATTTTCAAAATTGTGCTGATGTAAAGTAGACATGTGAAAAATGTTATTTGTTAACTATTTTTTGTGACATATCTCTCTGATTTAAGAGCATAAAAATTAAAAGTTTGAAAATTGCTAAATTTTAAAAATTTTTGCCATATTTCCATTTTTTTCATAAATAAACGCAAGTCATATCGAATAAATTTTACCACTAACATGAAGTACAATATATCATGAAAAAACATTCTCAGAATCAGTGGGATACGTTGAAGCGTTCCAGAGTTATAAGCATATAAAGTGACAGTGGTCCGATTTCAAAATTAATCCTGGTCTTTAACCTACAAAATGGCTTGGTCGTTAAGGGGTTAATAAAAAGCGTTACCTTACATGGTGTACAGCCAGATCAGAACAGGAAAAAGAGGAGATTGGGGACAGTGATGAGTGTAGGGAGTCTGAAAGTGTATGAGGGTTAATGGTTTGTAGATTTCCGAATGTGTCGTAGGTAGAAGTGTGCTGGGGTCTGCGAGGATTTGTGAGTGTGAAGGAGAGAATGTTGTGGTCAGAAAGGGGAAGAGGTGAGTTTTCTAGGTAGGAGACTGAGCAGAGCCGGACAAAGACTAGGTCAAGGGTGTTACCGTCTTTATGTGGCTCGGAGGTTGAGAGCTGTGAAAGGCCTAGAGAAGTGGTTAGTGATAGAAGCTGGGATGCAGATATGGAAGTGGGGCTGTTAATGGGGATGTTGAAGTCTCTAAGGATAAGGGTTAGTAGTTCTGAGGACATGAAGTGCAGCAGCCAGGCCGAGAAATGGTCAAGGAAGTGGGTGGGTAAGCCTGGGGGCTGGTATATGACCGCTACTCTGAGGGAAAGGGGATGGAAGAGCCTGATGGTGTGGATCTCAAAAGAAGGGAATGAGTGTGATGGAACTGGGGGATGACCTGGAAAGTGCAATGTAGGAACAGGAGTATGCTGACTCCACCACAAAAAAAAAGAGAAGAAAGAAAGAAAGAACAGAGAGGTAGAGAGAAAGAAAGAGGGGAAGGAACAGAGAGAGAAAGAAAGAAATAAAGAAAGAAAGGGGAAAGAAAGAACAGAGAGAGAAAGAAAGAAAGAGAAAGAAAGAAAGAAAGAAAGAGGGGAAAGAAAGAACAGAGATATAGAAAGAAAGATGGGAAAGAAAGAAAAAAAGAAAGAGGGGAAAGAAAGAACAGAGATATAGAAAGAAAGATGGGAAAGAAAGAAAGAACAGAGAGAGAGAAAGAAAGAGAAAGAAAAGAGAAAGAGAGGAAACAAAGAACAGAGAGTGAGAAGAACAGAGAGAAAGAAAGAAAGAAACAAAGAAAGAAAGAGGGGAGAGAAAGAGAGGAAAGAAAGAACATAGAGGGAGAAAGAACAGAGAGAATGAAAGAGAGGGGAAAGAAAGAGAAAGAAAGAACAGACCGAAAGAAAGAACAGAGAGAAAGAGAAAGAAAGAGGGGAAAGAAAGAAAGAGGGGAAAGAAAGAGAGAAAGAAAGAACAGAGAGAAAGAAAGAAAGAAAGAAAGAGGGGAAAGAACAGAGAGAGAGAAAGAAAGAGAAAGAAAAGAGAGAGAGAAAGAGAGGAAAGAAAGAACAGAGAGTGAGAAAGAACAGAGAGAAAGAAAGAGGGGAGAGAAAGAGAGGAAAGAAAGGAAAGAGAGGGAGAAAGAACAGAGAGAATGAAAGAGAGGGGAAAGAAAGAACAGAGCGAAAGAAAGAACAGAGAGAAAGAGAAAGAAAGAGGGGAAAGAAAGAACAGAGAGAGAAAGAAAGAAAGAAAGAAAGAAAGAGGGGAAAGAAAGAAAGAACAAAGATAGAGGGAGAAAGAGGGGAAATAAAGAAAGAAAGAAAGAAAGAGAAAGAAAGAAAGAGAGAAAGAAAGAAAGAAAGAACAGAGAGAAAGAGAGTGGACAGAAAAAAAGAACAGAGAGAAAAAGAAAGAAAGGGGAAAAAAGATCAGAGAGGGAGAGAGAGAGAAAGAAAGAGGGTAAAGAAAGAACAGAGTGAAAGAAAGATGGGAAAGAAAGAAAGAACAGATAGAGAGGAAGGAAAGAATGAGAGAGAGAACATAGAAAAAGAAAGAAAGAGAGAGAGAAAGAGAGAAAGAAAGAAAGAAAGAAAGAAAGAAAGAGGGGAAAGAAAGAGAGAGAAAGAAAGAATGAAAGAAAGAGGGGAAAGAAAGAGAACAGAGAGAGAAAGAAAAAAAGATTAGAGAGAAAGAACAGAGAAAGGAAGAAAGAAAGAACAGAGAGAGAGAAGGAAACAGAGAGAGAGAGATTCTGTAAAGATACCATAGCAGCCCAGCTCCCATTGTAGTGCCCACCTGAGCCTCCCGATGCAGGACATATCATGATCCGCTCACATGACCGGCATCCCCGATTCCAAGGCGATCCCGCTGTTCACGCTGTCGGAGGAGGACATGGTGATGGATCTGAAGCATTCCCTGAAGTGCCTCCATGGTTCCGTCACAATCTCCTCCCAAAATTACCTAATTCCAGCACGTGACTTCCGGTAGAACATCACGTGCGAGTTTTAAAGTGCTCCTTGGGACTCTGCCATGTACTCCTGTGTCCACGGGAAAAGTAAACTCCTGACTGCAGCAGTCTCTCTCTCAAAATCGGGACTCTCTGGCTTGATCCGGGATGGTTGGGAGGTATGAATGCTCCCCACCATACACCTCTGTTATGAGCTCATTTTCTCCTTCACCTTTGATGTCCAATGAACTCCCTCTGCTGGTGAAAGGAGGTAGTGAAATTGATTTGGATGGGAAAAACCTGTCATCTGAACAGGTGGAGTGTGATTGGACATCCGGAATCTCTGAGTGGACATAAGGCCGCCGACTCCCTGCTGGGTTGCTGGTGATCCTCTCTGCTCTGAGCTCTGGCCTCCAGTTTAGTCCTGTCTATTAAAGCTTAAGTTTTTGCTCTGCTTTTGTTCCATGAGATTTTGTCTGGTTTACTTAGTGTTTGTGTTCAGCCAGCCCTGGTTGGGACTGGCTGAACTCCATTCTTGTCTCTGATCAGTTGATCTCTTTACTCTGTTTTCAGAATTTACCTGAGTGCTGATATAGTGATTTTGAAGTCTAGTGACTTCAGGGCCTTTTCTATCAGACGTGTTGGACATTATTTTTGGCAGGGTTTTTGCGTGATTGCAGACAGTTGCTTTTCTTTCCTGTCCTATCTAGTTAGTGAGGGCCCCATCGTTTGCTCAGCCTGTCTTTCTGTCTGTGTTTGTGTTTTCCTCTGTTTTGACGGTCAATACATGTTGGGGGCTGTCTATTGCTTTGGGGTCTGCTCTGGGGCAGTTTAGATTTCCCCTTTCTTTCTTTAGGTTTATTTAGTTCTCCAGCTGTGAACGAGGTGTCTAGGACCACCGTAGGAACACCCCACGGCTACTGTTAGCTGTTGTGAAAAGGATCAGGGGTCTGCAATCCGCTAGCTACCAACCTCTCCGGTTTTCTGGACTTAGCTTGTATTTTTGTTTTTTCCTCCTCCGGTGACTCATTCATAACACACCTCATACACACGGTTCCGGTTTGTATGTCTTGTACACATACGGCTCCGCTCTGTACACCTTGTACACACAAGGCTCTGCTCCATATACACTCGGCTTCACTCTGTACACCCCGTACACACCCGGCTCGGCTCTGCTCCGTACACTTTGTACACACAGGGCTCCGTTCCGTACACCTCGTACACACACGGCTCAGCTCCGTAGACATCCGACTCTGCTCAGTACACCTCGTACACATGCGGCTCCGCTCCCCACACACACTTCTCTGCTCCGTACACACACAGCTCTGCTACATCCACCCTGTAAACCCCTCCTGACCCCACACATAAACTTACCCTCATACAGCATGATGACAATCAGCACAGAGAGGAGCGTCCTGCATACACTGAGGCCCCTGATCATGTGACCCCTGACTCCTCCCCTTCTGTGACCTCATCACACTGTTCACACTTAACATTATGACTGGTCCATACAATCAGGGCAACTGTTACCACCCACCTTTTGTGTCTACCTCTTTCCTCATTGACTGTAAGCTTGCGAGCAGGGCCCTCATTCCTCTTGGTATTTGTTATAATCTATGTGATTATTGTTATGCTGTAATGTCTATTGTCTGTACAAATCCCCTCTGAAATGTAAAGTGCTGCAGAATATGTCGGTGCTATAGAAATAAAATTTATTATTATTATCACAGGTCCTGTGCATGCAGAGAAGCCCAGCGATGTCATTGCTGGGATTATCAGGGCTGCGGTGGCCAGTGGGTCTCTGGGAGGGTGAGGATGGGGTCGATGCATGGGGGTGTGGCGGCGACGGTTGGAAGCTACGTACGGTATCCCAGAAAGCATGAGTGGGCCCCCCATCTCGCCAGGGCCCCGGCACTTGCCCAGGTATGCCGGGTGCTGATGCCGGCCCTGAGTGTCAGAATCCTGAATCCAGATTTCAGTGAGAGCCAACAGATTAAGAGAGTTGTACAGAAAGTAGTTGTGCAGAAAAGGAAGTTTGTTATATACAGACCGTGGATTCCAGAGGGCACAATTAAAAGAAGGAGATGAGGGAGTGAAACTAATATTAATAAAATTAATAAGATTTTGGTGTGAGGTAGGGTAGGGGTTGAGGGATGGTGGACTGTGGATGGGGGAGATGTCCCCTGAGATCAGTAGAAGTAGGAAGATAAAGAGCAAGTAGTTATTGGAATTGTAATAAGTTTTTTTGTGCGATATGTTTGGGCAAGATGGGCTGAGGTTTTTCAGGAAGGTGAGAAGTGCATGGGAGCTGTACATGGGAGAGAGAAGTATAGAGGGGCTGATATGTATGAGTTGTGATGGAGGGGGGATGGGGCGGTGAATGAGGATGGCAAGGGAACAGAGGAGGATAGAAATAAAGCACATGGCTAAAAGGGAGAGCAAAGTGTGGGTTAGCTATCTCCTGCCCTGGCTAACTGCCATGGATTAACTGCTTTGTTCTTGCAATACTGGTATGTCCAGTTTCCCCCTTTTTTCAGCTAAATGTAACTACTGTTATTATGGGTTTCCTGTATTGATTCTATATTTCCTTCATAACTATCACATGCTGTATGGTTTTATCTAATGTACATGTTATTTTTAGAAAGGACAAACATACTCCTTGGAGATAAACAATATACAATTAGCAAAAAAACCCACAAAAAAAACAGTAGATCATGTTTCCCAGAGGACTGATGACCGTTTTCTTTCCTGTCTGCACTATTAGACATTAGCATTTTATAATTTTCCTCCTGTTTCATATATGCACCACTATATGGTCAATTGTGTGTGAGCACCCCTCCTAATATGTGAATACATCAGAATTAACTGGATTGGAGTAAAACATGCCACTAATGAACTGGAGTAGCAGAAATTAGTTTTGAGGAGTGATGAGTCAAGTTTTACTATACAATAGTCCAACAAATTATCCTGGATAAGATAGTAGTCTGCAGAAAGCCATCTACTAGAATGTACAGTGCCTACTGTAAAAATCTGGTTGCGAAGAGACGATGGATAGGGTGTTATTCATGGTTTTGATTAGGCACCTTATTTCCAGTTGTTACACACCAATCCCGGGTATTCCAGGCTATGCATCTGGCTGCAGAAAGTCTCTGTGTTTGGCATTACAGGCACCTCCTTAATTCTTCTGACTCTTGCACCCAGCAGCAACCTCCCTCCGGCTCTAGTTGATACACTGGAACCTGGTGTTTATAAATCCTCAGTCTGCTGCAGAGAGTCGCCGGTGATATTCACATTTTTCCCTTGTGAAAGCTTGGAGCTATAGCAGTTGGCTAACCATCTCTGGGGCTGTTTGGTGTTACCTCTATTAATCTGCTCAAGCTAAGTTCATTCTTCTTGTCTGTCTACTTTATTGTGTTTAATTTACAGTGGGGACTGACCAGTGCCCATCCCACCCCCTCCCTATCCAGGGCTTAGCGCTAGGGAGATGCAGGGCTTATGTTTCCTGCTCAATGATTGGTGAGGAACCAATTTAGGGACAGCAGGGAAAGTAGGGTGTTAGCATATCTGCCTAGGGGTCTCCACTCACTCTTTCTCAAGTGCCTGGGCTTCCTTCCTCTCATCCCTTCGTGTTGCACTTAGTCTTTCTTACATTGTGCATGACACTGAGCTTATAAAAGTTCCCAAAACTTCCTAACTCTTTTTTCCTCAGAAAGCCTTCCTAGAAGACTATAGGCTACAAAACAGGGCCAAAAAATAGCATTAACAACCATGACTTTGCAACAGAATATACACTCCTTCATGACCTTAGATGTATCCATGCGTCCTGGTTTGGGAGTACTTCCCAACCTTGGATGTATGGATAGTTACGGCTAGGTGATTTTGCGAGCACAGGATCTGTGCACGCGCGACTGCTGTCGGATGTTCAGCTGACTTGACCTCTTCCGACAGTTTAACCTTCTAAATGCTGTGATCAATATCACCCTCTCACTGGCGGCTTCTGTGACATCATCGCAAAGGGCCGATCATTGCCATGATGACCCAATGTCGCCATGACGACATCCAGGTCACCAGGGCTAGCAAGTTAGTTAGATCATGCCCAAATGAAAGTCCCATAGTGGGACTAAGTAAAAAAATGTATAAATATTTAAAAAAAAGTAAAAAAAAAATCACAAAATAAAAAATAATATATATATATATATATATATATATATATATATATATATATATATATATATATATCTCAATGTGGGTGTGTATGTGTGTGTATGTATGTATGTATGTATGTCCGGGATTGGCATCCGCACCGTCGCAGCTACAGCCACAAAATTTGGCAGTGTCACATGTCTGGACCCCGAGAGCGTCATAGGCTATGTTGTGAAGCAAAATTTTAACCCTGCGCATTCCAATTCACCAAACAATTTTGCCCCTATCTACATAATGGTGAAAAAGTGTATGTACTGGCATCTGCACCGTCGTAGCCAGAGTCACAAAATTTTGCACAGCCACACGTTTGGACCCCGAGAGCGTCATAGGCTATGTTGTGAGGCAAAATTTTAACCCTGCGCATTCCAATTCACCAAACAATTTTGCCCCTATCTACATAATGGGGAAAAAGTGTATGTATTGGCATCTGCACCGTCGTAGCTACAGCCACAAAATTTTGCAAAGTCACAAGTCTGGACCCCGAGAGCATCATAGGCTATGTTGTGAGGCGAAATTTTAAACCCGCACATTCCAATTCACCAAACAATTTTGCCCCTATCTACATAATGGGGAAAAAGTGTATGTATTGGCATCTGCACTGTCGTAGCTACAGCCACAACATTTTGCACAGTCACACATCTGGACCCCGAGAGTGTCATAGGCTATGTTGTGAGGCAAAATTTTAACCCTGCGCGTTCCAATTCACCAAACAATTTTGCCCCTATTTACATAATGGGGAAAAAGTGAAAGGAAAAGTGTTGGTGGCAAACTGACAGCTGCCAGATGTGAACAAGGGGGACTTAAAGAATGAGAGAGATGGCGCCAAACAGTATATACCGTACAGTTGCTAAGGCGGGGCCCTGACATGTGATACTCACCACACACGGGGATATGAACACACACACAAAATGCGCCACACTCTACCACGTGCTTCCACACATATACCACCCTCAGCACACATTTCACCACACATACACCAACCTCGCCACATAAAAGTCGAAACACAAAAGTCGCCACTCAAAACTCGCCATGCTGTCCCAGAGCTGTTTAAAAGATGAAAAATGAGCTGTGATTGGTTGCTATCAGCAACAGTTTTCTTTGTAGACAGTTTGTGGTAACTGAGGCCTATTATTCTTATCATTTCTATGGTGTTATCGTCCTTCTGTAAAGCTGGAAATAACACAATTTATTACCGTGCCAACACAGACCACCCTCTGACACAGACTGCAGAGGGAGCCCAGTATCACACAGGATCGGATTAGATACACGGCTCAGCAGTCAGTATCACACAGGATAGGATTAGATACACAGCTCAGCAGTCAGTATCACGCAGGAGAGGATTAGCTACACAGCTCAGCAGTCATATCACACAGGATAGGATTAGATACACAGCTCAGCTGTCAGTATCACACAGAATAGGAGTAGATACATGGCTCAGCAGACAGTATCACACAGGAGAGGATTAGATACACGCTCAGCAGTCAGTATCACACAGAATAGGAATAGATACATGGCTCAGCAGACAGTATCACACAGGATAGGATTAGATACACGGCTCAGCAGTCAGTATCACACAGGATAGGATTAGATACACAGCTCAGCAGTCAGTATCACACAGGATAGGATTAGATACACAGCTCAGCAGTCAGTATCACACAGGATAGGATTAGATACACAGCTCAGCAGACAGTATCACACAGGAGAGGATTAGACACATGGCTCAGCAGGCAGTATCACACAGAATAGGATTAGATACACGGCTCAGCAGTCAGTATCACACAGGATAGGATTAGATGCATGGTTTTTATGTGCAATATAATCATTATAATTTGTTCTAACTAACCACAGTTGGTTACTATGCCCAGGCAACGCCGGGCTCTTCAGCTAGTATACATATACATATATATATATACACAGTGCCTTGCGAAAGTATTCGGCCCCCTGGAACTTTTCAACCTTTTCCCACATATCATGCTTCAAACATAAAGATACCAAATGTAAATTTTTGGTGAAGAATCAACAACTGTGAAGTTGAACGAAATTTATTGGTTATTTTAAATTTTTGTGGAAATTGAAAAACTGAAAAGTGCGGCGTGCAATATTATTCGGCCCCTTTAACTTAATACTTTGTTGTGCCACCTTTTGCTGCAATTACAGCTAGTCACTTGGGGTATGTCTCTATTAGTTTTGTACATTGAGAGACTGAAATTCTTTCCCATTGTTCCTTGTCAAACAGCTCGAGCTCAGTGAGGTTTGATGGAGATCGTTTGTGAACAGCAGTTTTCAGCTCTTTCCACAGATTCTCAATTGGATTCAGGTCTGGACTTTGACTTGACCATTCTAACACCTGGATACGTTTATTTGTGAACCATTCCATTGTAGATTTTGCTTTATGTTTGGGATCATTGTCTTGTTGGAAGACAAATCTCCGTCCCAGTCTCAGGTCTTCTGCAGACTCCAACGTGTTTTCTTCAAGAATGGTCCTGTATTTGGCTCCATCCATCTTCCCATCAATTTTAACCATCTTCCCTGTCCCTGCTGAAGAAAAGCAGGCCCAAGCCATGATGCTGCCACCACTATGTTTGACAGTGGGGATGGTGTGTTCAGGGTGATGAGCTGTGTTGCCTTTATGCCAAACATATCGTTTGGTATTGTTGCCAAAAAGTTCAATTTTGGTTTCATCTGACCAGAGCACCTTCTTCCACATGTTTGGTGTGTCTCCCAGGTGGCTTGTTGCAAAACTTTAAATGACACTTTATGGATATCTTTGAGAAATGGCTTTTTTGCCACTCTTCCATAAAGGCCAGATTTGTGCAGTGTAAAACTGATTGTTGTCCTATGGACAGACTGTCCCACCTCAGCTGTAGATCTCTGCAGTTCATCCAGAGTGATCATGGGCCTCTTGGCTGCATCTCTGATCAGTCTTCTCCTTGTTTGAGATGAAAGTTTAGAGGGATGGTCGGGTCTTGCTAGATTTGCAGTGGTATGATGCTCCTTCCATTTCAATATGATCGCTTGCACAGTACTCCTTGGGATGTTTAAAGTTTTGGAAATCATTTTGCATCCAAATCCGGCTTTAAACTTCTCCACAACAGTATCACGGACCAGCCTGTTGTGTTCCTTGGTCTTCATGATGCTTTCTGTGCTTCAAACAGAACCCTGAGACTATCACAGAGCAGGTGCATTTATACGGAGACTTCATTACACACAGGTGAATTATATTTATCATCATTAGTCATTTAGGACAACATTGGATCATTCAGAGATCCACAATGAGCTTCTGGAGTAAGTTTGCTGCACTGTAAGTAAAAGGGCCGAATAATATTGCATGCCCCACTTTTCAGTTTTTGCATTTCCACAAAAATTTAAAATAACCAACAAATTTCGTTCAACTTCACAATTGTGTTCCAATAGTTGTTGATTCTTCACCAAAAATTTACATTTGGTATCTTTATGTTTGAAGCATGATATGTGGGAAAAGGTTGAAAAGTTCCAGGGGGCCGAATACTTTCGCAAGGCACTGTACATACAGAGACTAGAGAGCCCTATCTGGATTCGAAAGGAACAGGAACAAAAAAAACCCTGATTCAGGAAAACAGTGGAATGGATAAATGGTAAAACAATTACATATTTATGACAAGGTCCTCTTTATTCCGAATTCCAGTTTTCTTCCACAGTAAAAGCTCAAGGGCAAAGTCTCACATGGTTATCCCCAAGTTCTAAATCACGAGAGGATTACAAGCGGATTTACAGTTCTCAATTATGTTCTGAATCACAAGGCAGCTGGAAGTAGATGATGTTTTAAAGGAACGGGTATATCAGATCTTGCAGTGTACCCAAAACAGAGCTCCATTAAAAAAAAAATAATAAAATGACTGCATACCTTTTAGAGCTCTAATAGTTGATCCTCGGGATCTGGCAACCTGTTGCTCCATAATTAACCACAGTGAAAGTGATAGTAAAGGGTCAGTTTATGCTCTCTTCAAAATGTCATTAAGATTTTTTTTTTAATAAATTGAAACAGATTTACAGCAGATATCATTGGGGCATTGCTAGAAATGTTTGTGTGTCACTGATATCTGACAGGACAAAAGAATGGAAAGGCAAACTTAAATATAAAAAGTACCTTTTTGGAGCAGAAGATAAAAGCGATAAGTGAGTCATAATGGGTGGTTAGAGGAGAAATCCAGAATTTTATTTTTAATATATAATTTTGGAGCGCAAAGATCTTCTTTGGCATTTAGTTGCTGTAAATCACAGATCGGTGTGAGGTGATGGGATTTTACCTGTTATGAAGAATGTGTCATCAGAAAATAGCCTATTGTTTAAATCAGGTTTCTAAGCTAGATCTACATTTCTTTTTCTTTAATATATTAAATAAACAGACTTTCTGCATTTTTCATACTGGCTACTAGGGCTATTATATGACTAAATTCCTGATATTTACAAAAGACTTTTCAGGAGTCTCATTATCAATACAGGTTTAAAATGGCAGTGGGGAACTTCCATCTCACAGGCCGTTTACGACAAGCTCTTCATCATCAGGCCCTCGGGCACCTTTCCGATGTTCTGCAGTTTTTGGCTAGCATGCGGACACGCTTACGCAGCGTTCTCTACTGAATGCTATGGCACACACAAAGTTGGATTATGTTGTGTCACTGGCTAGTTCCATCATCAGGACAGTCTTTATAGTTTGGAGTTAATGCACTCTGCTGTCCTGAATTTCTCCTGTATGCAGTAGGTATACCAGCACAATAGAAAAAGTTCAGGTCACCATCACAGGCGTCTTGATGATCGGAGCGCGGATCCATTGTGTTAGACGTGCAGCAATACAAAAAGGAAAATATCCACCTCAACGATATAGTGAAGCCAATATTTTGTTCACCATGCTAAGTGACAAGTTGAGGATAAAAGCATCAGCATAATTCAAGATGGAAATGCGATATCAATGCATTTCTGGTGGACTAGCACCCTTAATCATGACATCTAAGTTTGCAGTTTCACAATGCTTATATGCCCAGTTTCCTTTCCACACCGCAGTGCACTAATTAATTAGCTGAGCAAATTAAAAACATATGAAACACAGATAAAGCAAAGAACAAACAAATACTGTGGTAAAATTGACATTTGCAGCATAGACAAGACACAATTCTGACTATGTTAAAAATAAAAAATTCACACAGTTTAGTTGGGTTAAGGTGGGGTAAAAACCCACATATCTCCCACAGGCACAGCTGAAAAAGCAACATTAGTTCAGGAGACATCAAATTGAAGCTTGCTTCATTAAAGCCTTGTCTGTCGAATGATCTGTATACAATAAATTTTCATGATAAACATCTCAACTCATACCAACTCTTACCAGCACAATGTCTGTGTGCTATAACAGCCTCCTATGTGATGTATTCACAAGCCCCAGAGTCTCCTGTGGTGTGTGTATAGCAGCTCCAGTGCCTCCTATGTAATGTATGTACAGTTATGGCCAAAAGTATTGACAGCCCTGCAATTCTGTCAGATAATACTCCGTTTCTTCCTGAAAATGATTGCAAACACAAATTCTTTGGTATTATTATCTTCATTTAATTTGTCTTAAATGAAAAAAACACAAAAGAGAATGAAGCACAAAGCAAAACATTGATCATTTCACACAAAACTCCAAAAATGGGCCAGACAAAAGTATTGGCACCCTCAGTCTAATACTTGGTTGCACAACCTTTAGCCAAAATAACTGCGACCAACCGCTTCCGGTAACCATCAATGAGTTTCTTACAATGCTCTGCTGGAATTTTAGACCATTCTTCTTTGGCAAACTGCTCCAGGTCCCTGATATTTGAAAGGTGCCTTCTCCAAACTGCCATTTTTAGATCTCTCCACAGGTGTTCTATGGGATTCAGGTCTGGACTCATTGCTGGCTACCTTAGAAGTCTCCAGTGCTTTCTCTCAAACCATTTTCTAGTGCTTTTTGAAGTGTGTTTTGGGTCATTATCCTGCTGGAAGACCCATGACCTCTGAGGGAGACCCAGCTTTCTCACACTGGGCCCTACATTATGCCGCAAAATTTGTTGGTAGTCTTCAGACTTCATAATGCCATGCACACGGTCAAGCAGTCCAGTGCCAGAGGCAGCAAAGCAACCCCAAAACATCAGGGAACCTCCGCCATGTTTGACTGTAGGGACCGTGTTCTTTTCTTTGAATGCCTCTTTGCCCAAAAAGCTCTACTTTTGTCTCATCTGACCAGAGAACATTCTTCCAAAACGTTTTAGGCTTTTTCAAGTAAGTTTTGGCAAACTTCAGCCTGGCTTTTTTATGTCTCAGGGTAAGAAGTGGGGTCTTCCTGGGTCTCCTGCCATACAGTCCCTTTTCATTCAGACGCCGACAGATAGTATGGGTTGACACTGTTGTACCCTCGGACTGTAGGGCAGCTTGAACTTGTTTGGATGTTAGTCGAGGTTCTTTATCCAACATCCGCACAATCTTGCGTTGAAATCTCTTGTCAATTTTTCTTTTCCATCCACATCTAGGGAGTTTAGCCACAGTGCCATGGGCTTTAAACTTCTTGATGACACTGCGCACGGTAGACACAGGAACATTCAGGTCTTTGGAGATGGACTTGTAGCCTTGAGATTGCTCATGCTTCCTCACAATTTGGTTTCTCAAGTCCTCAGACAGTTCTTTGGTCTTCTTTCTTTTCTCCATGCTCAATGTGGTACACACAAGGACACAGGACAGAGGTTGAGTCAACTTTAATCCATGTCAACTGGCTGCAAGTGTGATTTAGTTATTGCCAACACCAGTTAGGTGCCACAGGTAAGTTACAGGTGCTGTTAATTACACAAATTAGAGAAACATCACATGATTTTTTGAACAGTGCCAATACTTTTGTCCACCCTCTTTTTTATGTTTGGTGTGGAATTATATCCAATTTGGCTTTAGGAGAATTCTTTTTGTGTTTTTTTCATTTAAGACAAATTAAATGAAGATAATAATACCAAAGAATTTGTGTTTGCAATCATTTTCAGGAAAAAACTGAGTATTATCTGACAGAATTGCAGGGGTGTCAATACTTTTGGCCACAACTGTATACCAGCTTCATTGTCCCGTATGTAATCTATGTATACCAGTAGTCTCAATGTCTCCTATGTACTGTATGTATAACAGTGTCAATGCCTAATATATGATGTATTCGCCATCCCCACTGTCTACTATGTGATGTATGTATGCCAGACTCAATGTATCCTATGTGATGTATTCAGAAGCTCCAGTATCTCCTAGGTGATTTATTCATGAGTCCCGTTGTCTCCTATGTGATATATGTATGTAAGCCTTCATATCTCCTATGTGATGTTTAGACACCTGCCCCAGTGTTTCCTATGTGATATATATGCAAAACCTATACAGAAAACTAGGAGTTTGAAACCATATAAGGATACAATAATCTTTATTGAATAAATATCACAATAAACAAGACAGATAAAAAGGAGATGGTTAAACAGAAATATATTTCACTCAGGTATGGACTGGGGCTGAAAATCGGCCCTGGCATTTGAAATCACACAGGCCCATGTTATTCCCGTCCCCATGAACCAGATGAGATATATTACTAATATTACTCTGGATGGCGATTTACTACATGACCAATGTTTCTAATCATTCCCATGGCCTGCTGAGGTAAGTGATGGAGTTAGTGACTTTGTGGTCTGTCACAACTCTTAACAGTATTGGTGTCTTGAGAATACCGATTCTGTTTACAACGGAACAGACACGGCAGCCCATGACCAGACAGGCCCTTCTGCCATTTGCCAGAATTTCCAGATGGCCAGTCCGGCCCTGATCTCACTAATATATGTTAATAGAAGTCTCTTGAACACCAAATATTGTTGAGGTTGTAGGAATGATCATCTGAACTTTATTGGAAATATAAGGCATATAAATATACTCTTTATGTGGAAAAAATCCTACAAAAAATAAAATACTTGCTGAAAAACAATTATATGTTCAAATTACATGAAACTACAACCTCTGTCAGTTGCCATACAGTTGACAATGCTTTAGGCAAGTTCAACATCCTCCACTCATGCACAAATTAGTAACTTAATCATGTCCCCAGTTTCATATTTACCCATGGTGAGAGTTAGTACCTAGAAGGACACCCCTAACAAGTGTTTTTCATCTGGTTTCTTCCTCTGAAGGAGGATCATGCTGGCACTTGTAAGTTCTCACGCAGCGGTGCCTTGAGAGTACCGGAGCTGATCTGTTGATGAACTCCGGTGAACTCTCTCGTGGCAGCTCAGTGATACACTGCGGGAGTGATTATCTCCCGATGTGACTGATCTACTCATGAGATTGCCGTGGGACACTCGGGATTACGTGGACCACGTCGGACTGGTGAGTATATGTTGGTTTATTATTTTAAATTTTTTCTAGGAGACAAGGGCATCAGGGATTTGGTGTTAGGTGAGTATGTTTTTTTGTTTGAATATGCATGTAATTATTTTACTTTTTTTTTACAGAGAGCACAGGGGCCGGCAGATGAGACTACGTCTCCCATGAGTGGCACCTGCTGTCATTGTTATCAGTGACAGCAGACGTAGCCCGATGGGAGCAGTAGTCTCATCAGCCCATCCCTACTAACCTGCGGTAAGCTATTTACCGCATGTCTCCTCTGTGGTTCATATTCACAGCTACGGGGTCACGCTGACATCTGACAGCATGATCCTGCAGCACTCTGACCGACGGTCTTACAGTGTGGGAAACACCATAAGAAGCTGGTAAAAAGCAAAACAAAAACCCAGCAATCACATTTTTATACCTGTGCTTTTGCTGCGATTTGGCTGACTCAATTGAAGTCAATGGGTGAAAAACGCGTCAGAAACGCACAATGGATTGTCATGCTGCAGAAAAACGCACTGCAAATGCTTAAGGAAATTTACTTATCATGTGCACAACACTTCAGGATTGTCATTGAATTAGCTTGCATAAGGATTCCATAGCGTTTTTGGCCCATTTCTGCGCAAAAAAAAATGCAGTGAAAAAACATAAAAATGCAATGTGTGCACAGAGCCTAAGATGCACTTTTTTCCTCCAAAAATGTGGAGGAAAATAGAGGGTGCATCTTATAGTCCGGATGTACTGGGTCTGGCTGTGGTGGGGAGGTGGGGGAGCGGCAGCGGTGTAGCAGCGGGTCACAGGAGGCAGGAGCCGGTGGTTGCGACAAAATCCAGTGCCCGCTGCTAAAGAGAAATGAATGTTCACTGCATTCCACACCCATGGGTTTGGAGGGCAATGAATATTAATTTCTTTTTAATAGCGTCTTGGTATGATTGGCCCCCATTTCTGTCCTGGCATGCATGGCCCCATCCTTATCCTGGTATGAGGGGCCCCTATACCCATCCGAGTATGCATGGCCCCATCAGAAAAACATAAAAAGAAAAAAACGGAATACTTACATTTCTGCGCTCCCTTGCAGCGTCTTTCTCCCTCCTTATTACAGTGTCAGCCGCCGGCTTCCATCAGCTGCTGGGCGGTCACATGTGCCCGATACTTAAGAGAAATGAATATTCAATGCGCTCCACTCCCATGGGCGTGGAATGTGGTCAACATTCATTCCCTTTAGTAGTGGGGACACTTGAATGCCCGGCAGTTGCAGGACGCCAGCGGCCGCCACCGTGCTTGCAACTAAAGAGCGAGCAATGAATACTCCCTGCCCTCCAAGCACATAGTATCGGTGTGCAGAGCAGTAATTATTCCAGCAGCTGTCCTTCGGCTTGTAATCAGCGCATGACGTCCCTGCCATACACTGCTTACAAGCATAAAGCAGCTGCTGGCATCGGAACAAGACGCTGCGAGGGAGTGCAAGAAGGTAAGTGTAATGGTTTGTTTTTTTAATGTTTTTCTGATGGGGTCATGTATACCAAGTTGGGGATAATGGCCAATCATACCAGGATAAGGATGGGGCCATGCATACCAGGAGAGATGGGGGCCCTGCATACCAGGATAAGGATAGGGCCATGCATACCAAGATGGGGATGGGGGCCAATCATACCAGGATAAGGATGTGGCCATGCATTCCAGGACAGAGATGTTGGTCCGGCATACCAGGATGGGGGCCAGTCTTACCATGATAAGGGTGGGCCATGCATACCAGGACAGAGATGGGAGCCCTGTGTTATGCCCTCAGCCGCAGGCCCGGTCTCTGCTGCGCAGGGAGACCGGCACCTATCTCGCAGCTCCACTGGTACTACTCACCCTGTCCGTGGCTCCAGACAATCAGCTGCTCCTTTCTCTGCTAAGAACCTGCGTCCTCTTGGCAGGTCTCCTGTTAATGCTCTTAGGAGACGTGCCCCGCTTCCTGCACATACTTAAAACAGCAGGGCACCTGTTTGCTATTAGGCCTGTCTGTGCTGTGATGTTCTGTGCATAAAAGGCATCCTCCCTTTGAGGGAGGTGCCTGAATAACATGTTCATTCTGTGGGATCGCTGGCTTCCACTCAGGCCACACTCTGCTTTGCTCTGCATACTGAAGGCTGTTGCTATATTCTAATATATATCTGTCTCCTCAGAATCCTCTGCTGGAAGTTCCCTCTCCTGGATCCTTCGGGACACTCCGGTTTCTACCCCAGACTGACCAAGGCTGTTCTCTGGGAATCATCCAGTTACCATTGCTGGCTATATCCGCCTTTCTAAGTTTACACGGATCTTCCGGGATTCTCGCCACCTCCTCTATACGGTCTGTATGGGTCGTCCCTCTGGTCCGGGTATCGCGGCATTAAGGTCACCTGGTGCTGTGACGGGGGAGCCCCAGTATAGGGGTACACCTTGCCCGGTGCTCCACTACGTGGTTCTGTGTCGTGGTTCAGAGGGTTCTTCTCTCAGGCACCTTTTGCATTTGTTTGCTTCCTTGAATAAACATCGTTGGTTTTTTGAAGCTCATTCTCCTGTCTCTTGTGTATCGGGTATACAGCTACCACTGCACCATCAGTGGTCTAGTGAGTCCACTATACATCTTCACGCCCTGTGGGTGTAACAGTTTGTTCAGGCCATGGACTCCGCTGATACCCGATACTCAGCCCAGAGAGAGCTGGCTGCGCTTCGACAGAGTCAGGATCAGCTAGTGGCCTTTTTACAAACCTTGGATACCCACCTGTCTGCTCTACAGGCTGCCGAGCCCACCAACGCGACCCAGCTAGCAGAGCTCCATCTGGAACACACTCACCAATTAGAGATGCAGACTCGCCTGTTGGATTACATGACCTCTGTGGAGGACCAATTAACTAAAGTACTGCTGGTTGCTGCTTCCCCAGTCCTTCAGCCTCCAGTACTGCATTCTATGGTTGTGCCCACTACAGGACCCAGCCCTCGTCTCTGCAAGCCTCCTCGTTACAATGGTGACCCCAAGTTGTGCAGAGGATTTCTCAACCAATGCTTGTCACATTTTTGTTTTTTGCCTCAGCATTATCCGACTGACATGGCCAAGGTGGCTTTCCTTGCCTCTCACCTGGAGGGAGAGGCTTTAGCCTGGTTCAACCCCCTAATGGAGCGGAATGATCCCATCGTGTCTGATCTGCAGGTATTCCTGGACACCTTCCGCAAGATATTCGATGAGCCTGGTTCTGCCACATCTGCCATGGAGTCTCTCTTCAATTTGCAACAGGGCTCTCTCTCTGTCGGTCAGTATGCCATCCATTTCCGTACCCTGGCTTCGGAGCTCCAGTGGACCAATGAGCCTTTGATCGGAGCCTTCCGGTGAGGATTATCCGGAAGAATCAAGGATGAATTGGCAGTCAGGGACCTACCTGAGACCCTGGATGAACTCATATCCCTCGCCATTTGAATTGACCTGCGTCTCCAGGAGCGCTCCAGATAGAGGATTCTCGAGAAGCGGTTCCCTCGTCCTGCATATTCTTCACCGAAACCTCGGTTTCCGACTTGTCCCGCTTCGGTTTCAGAGAAAGAACTCATGGGGCTTGATCACATTAAGGTGGAGAGGAATAGGCAGGAGACAAGGTCCGCTAGGAATCCGCATCATTATGGTGGACGCCTTGCTCCCAGTCTATGCAGTGGCACGGAGAGGCCGGAGAAACTCTTCTGCCTGTGACAGGTAAGAGAGGCCTCCCTAGGTGAGAATGATTCCTCTCCTCCACTAACTATCTCCATACAGGTGATCTTCGGAAAGGTGCGGTTCTCTGAGATGGCCTATCTGGACTCTGGGTCTGGTGGAAACTTCATCCAGCAAGCAGTGGCCAGGCGGTTTGGGATGCCTATAAATCCGTTGCAGCAGTCCTGGCACATCATCTCCTTAGACGGAAGACCCCTGAAAGATCATATTCTTGGTGTCACCGAAGAGGTGGAACTTCAAATTGGAGCACTCCACAAGGAGAGAATTGCCTTCTTTGTGTTACCGAATCCTTATCCACCGTTTCTACTAGGTCTTCCGTGGCTGCGCCATCATGAACCCGTCCTGGATTGGCAGTCAGAAGATGTCCTTCGATGGGGTCAGTCATGTCACGATCACTGCCTCATACCCGTATGGCCTGGTTCATCTCCGTGCCCTCCTGCAGCTTTACCCGGATTACCCGCTGCCTACTGGTCCTTCGCAGACGTATTCGACAAGAAGGAGGCCGAAACTCTTCCCTCTCACAGGCCTTACGATTGTCCCATCGACCTAATCCCCGGATCCACTCCGCCTCGAGGTAGGATCTACCCTCTTTCTCCCACTGAGACTCAAGCCATGTCTGATTACATCAAGGAGAATTTGGCTCGGGGGTTTATCCAGAAGTCCTCCTCTCCAGCTGGAGCTGGATTCTTTTTTGTCAAGAAGAAAGATGGATCTCTTCGTCCGTGTATAGACTACCATGGTCTCAATTTAATAACTGTAAAGAACTGATACCCTCTTCCCTTAATTCCAGAGCTCTTTGATCGTCTTCGAGGTTCCAGGATTTTTACCAAGTTGGATCTCCGTGGGGCTTACAACCTCATCAGGATACGATCTGGGAACGAGTGGAAAACCGCCTTCAACCCGCGAGATGGTCACTACGAATATCGGGTGATGACTTTTGGATTAAGAAATGCGCCCGCCGTCTTCCAGGAGTTTGTCAATGACGCATTCTGTGACTTGCTCTATGTTTCTGTGGTGGTGTATCTGGACAACATCCTGGTATTTTCTCCTGACTTATTATCTCACAGGAGGAATGTTCGTCTCGTTCTTCAACGATTGAGAGAGAATTGCCTCTACGCGAAGTTTGAAAAATGTCTGTTTGAACAGAGATCTTTACCCTTTCTTGGCTTTATCATTTCTGATACAGGTCTTAAGATGGATCCAGAGAAGGTCTCTGCCGTGCTTAAGTGGCCCCGAGCTGAGGGAATCAAGGCCATACAGCGGTTCCTGGGATTCACCAATTACTATCGGCAATTCATTCTGCACTTCTCCTCTCTGGTAAGACCACTCACCGCTCTGACTTGTAAAGGTGCCAAACCAAAGGATTGGCCTCCTTAGGCCGAGTCAGCTTTTACCTCCCTCAAACAAGCCTTCTTTACTGCCCCGGCTCTTCACAGACCAATGATCAACAAGCAGTTTTTCCTGGAAGTGGACGCTTCATCATCCGGAGTTGGAGCAGTCCTCACACAGAAACTGTCTACCGGTAAGATGATGACCTGTGGTTTCTTTTCCAAGGCATTCTCACCCTGCGAACGTAACTACTCAATTGGGGATAGAGAGTTACTGGCAATTAAGTTAGCCTTAGAAGAATGGCGATATCTGCTTGAAGGCGCAGTTCATCCAGTCATCATTTACACGGATCATAAGAACCTGTCCTACCTCCAGTCAGCTCAAAGACTCAATCCTCGCCAGGCTCGTTGCTCTTGATTTTTTGCTCGGTTCAATTTCTCTCTCCATTTCCATCCTGCAGAGAAGAATATCAAAGCCGATGCACTTTCCAGGTCCTTCCTGTCAGACGACCTTGAAGAAGAGCCACAGCATATCATTGAACCATCCAAGATGATCACGGTGGCTCCAGTCAGGCTGTCACAGATCCCTCCCGGTAAGACTCTTGTAACTGAAAGAGACAAGAGGTGAGTTCTACGCTGTGGTCATTCTTCTAAGCTTGCTGGACACGCCGGTCAAAAGAAGACGCTACAACTAATATCTCGACACTACTGGTGGTCCACCTTGTGCCAAGATGTTCTGGACTTCCTTGCAGCCTGTCCCTCCTGTGCTCCTAATAAAACACACAAGAAACTGCCAGCCGGTCGCCTCTGCCCGCTCCCGATTCCGTCTGCTCCCTGGCAACACATTGCCATGGACTTTATCATGGATCTGCCAGCATCGTCCAGTTGTAGAGTAATCTGGGTTGTTGTTGACCGGTACTCCAAAATGGAACATTTCACTCCGCTGTCCGGTCTTCCTTCCGCTCCTAAACTCGCAGAGCTCTTCATTCAGCATGTCCTTTGGCTTCACGGACTTCCACTCCACATTGTCTCTGACAGAGGAGTTCAGTTCATGTCCCTCTGTAAGTTGTTGGATGTCACCCTGGACTTCTCCTCGATCTATCACCCACAATCTAACAGCCAAGTGGAGAGAGTGAATTAAGTCCTCACAAACTATCTGCGACACTTTGTGGATGGTTACCACAGCAACTGGGCCAACCTGCTGCCGTGGGCGGAGTTTTCCTATAACAATCATGTTGTGAGTCCTCCTCTAACTCCCCATTTTTCATTGTTTATGGACAGCATCCTAGGATCCCGACTCCACTGCCTCTTGCTTCCGGCAATCCTGCAGCTGAGTCCCTGGCCAAGGACTTCTCAAAGGCCTGGACAGAGACCAGGACCTCACAGGAACAGGCATCGGTTCGATCCAAGAAGCATGCGGATAAGAGACGTCTGGATCCTCCACCTTACCAACCCGGAGAAAAGGTATGGCTGTCTTCCAGGCACATCCATCTTAAAGTCCCTTCCTATAAGCTGGCTCCCTGTTTCATCGGTCCCTTTGAAGTGCTCCACCGGATCAATGATGTGTGCTATCATTTGAAGTTGCCAGCCTCCTTACGGATCCATAACTCCTTCCATGTCTCCCTGCTGAAGCCAGTTGTTCTCAGTCACTTCTTCCAGGATCCAGGTAAATTTCCTTCTCCTGTCAGTTCTGAGGATGTCTACGAAGTGAAGGACATCCTGGCCATGAAAAGAAGAGGGGGCAGGTCACTCTTTCTGGTTGACTGGAAGGGATATGGCCCTGAGGAGAGATCCTGGGAGCCTGAGGAGAACATTAATGCCCTGGTTCTTTTTAGAAAGTTCCTGGCAGGTTTTAAGAAGGGGGGGCGTAAGGGGGAGGGTACTGTTATGCCCTCAGCCGCAGGCCCGGTCTCTGCTGCGCAGGGAGACCGGCACCTATCTCGCAGCTCCACTGGTTCTACTCACCCTGTCCGTGGCTCCAGACAATCAGCGGCTCCTTTCTCTGCTAAGAACCTGCGTCCTCTTGGCAGGTCTCCTGTTAATGCTCTTAGGAGACGCGCCCCGCTTCCTGCACATACTTAAAACAGCAGAGCACCTGTTTGCTATTAGGGCTGTCTGTGCTGTGATGTTCTGTGCATAAAAGGCATCCTCCCTTTGAGGGAGGTGCCTGAACAACGTGTTCATTCTGTGGGATCACTGGCTTCCACTCAGGCCACACTCTGCTTTGCTCTGCATACTGAAGGCTGTTGCTATATTCTAATATATCTCTGTCTCCTCTGAATCTTCTGCTGGAAGTTCCCTCTCCTGGATCCTTCGGGACACTCCGGTTTCTACCCCAGACTGACCAAGGCTGTTCTCTGGGAATCATCCAGTTACCATTGCTGGCTATATCCGCCTTTCTAAGTTTACACGGATCTTCCGGGATTCTCGCCACCTCCTCTATACAGTCTGTATGGGTCGTCCCTCTGGTCCGGGTATCGCGGCATTAAGGTCACCTGGTGCTGTGACGGGGGAGCCCCTGTATAGGGGTACACCTTGCCCGGTGCTCCACTATGTGGTTCTGTGTCGTGGTCCAGAGGGTTCTTCCCTCAGGCACCTTTTGCATTTGTTTGCTTCCTTGAATAAACATTGTTGGTTTTTTGAAGCTCATTCTCCTGTCTCTTGTGTATCGGATATACAGCTACCACTGCACCATCAGTGGTCTAGTGAGTCCACTATACATCTTCATGCCCTGTGGGTGTAACACCCTGCATACCAGGATGGGGATGGGGGCCAATCATACCAAGATAAGGATGGGGCCATGCATACAAGGATGAAGATCATACATACAAGAATAGGGATAAGGGGGACCATTCCTACCTGGATATGGATAAATTGGACATGCCTATCAGGCTAGAGATAAGGGGGACACGCATACCAGGATGGTAAATCAAGTAAGACACGTCACTCCGATAAATTTCCGGGAGGTGCACGGAAAGGGGTACCAGTCCCAGTAATATACGGAAGAAAAAAATTCGGCACTCACTTTCAAGAGAAAAACACACTTGTTTATTCACAAGATAAGAATCCAGACAGGTTTATAACAATTATAAAACAGAGAGAAGCGGGCGGCACCGCTGTTACTGTGCTGGGATCAGTAGTTTGCAGCCGGCGGTACGCTCACATCCAGGATCCCGGGTGCTTGACCTCGTAGCAGACCAATAGGACAATCCAAGAGAAAAGGGTCGCACTCAACGGGATTAGTGTGAATGTTTAATGACACAAGGTTACATGTCACGTCGGGGATGTGATAACATGAGTGTCAAGGGCTGACAACGGCCGTTTCGCGCTACTCGAGCGCTTCCACGGGTCAAAGTGCAGGGGGAAATGATGGATTCTTATGCAAACCATGTCATCCAGTCACACCTCCTGCACCTGCCGCTGTTAAACAACAATAAAATAAACATAAAAGTGCTCAGTGCAAACATATAAAATAGACATACGAATCACCGCTGCAGCGGGACAAAATTAGGACATAGAAAGATAAACATCACAAAGACTGCTTACTCATATAAATCGTACACAATTATCTCTATTGTTAAATTAACCCTTCCGGATAATTTAAATCTGAGAAATCTACTACTGAAATGTAGATCTAAGGACTACCCCGCACTGGATCTTAAACAAATATATGCCTCCACAAATCATGATCTATACATCATATATATCTCTTTTTAATAGTATCTTGGCTCCAACTCCACTAATTATCACTACCATCTATGTTATTTAACCCATAAAGTCCTACTGCTGGTCATGAAAATGATCGTTTTCTCACTAATACCAGTATCAAATCAAAATATAAATCGTAGGTCGAAATTAACCAATTGAAAACCAAGTCACAATATGTACATTTCAAACACTATATATTGTTAGTTGCTAAAAGGACAATATGTTAATTCCTTATCATATTAAACCAGTTGTCATAAAAAAATGGCCATATCTACTTTATCATTAAAACCTACCGGACCAGTAGCTCGTGTATCCATGATCCATTTGGATTCTCGCTTCAACAGTAATTTATGCAAATTCCCCCCTTGTGGGGGTAACGTCACTTTTTCTATACCCGCAAAGGAGAGGACACCTGAATCCATCCTGTGTACACTCCTAACATGATTAATAAGCCGTGGTACTCCTTTACCTGTTTGTATCGACTTAAAGTGCTCTCGAAATCGTACATAAAGCGGGCGTATTGTCTTTCCTATGTAAAAAAAACGGCATGTACAAAAGATGACATAAACCACATAATCGGTCTTACATGTGATTAGACTGGACACAGTGTGTCTGACTGCACCTATCTGTAATGTGCGGTCCATACAATGATACTTGCAAAAGGAACATGTCCGCATTTGTAATTTCCTTTAGGGATTCCTGCATTCAACCATGTATCACGTTGAACTGTTAATCGATTATGGACTAACACATCCCTAATCCTAGTACTTTGTTTGCTAGAAAGAAGTGGTCCTCTTGACACTATTTCAAAGAGTTCCCTGTCTTGTTCCAGAATGTGCCAATGTTTCCTGATAACTGATCTAATCTGTCTATCCATCGGTCCATACCTAAAACAAAAAGTAAATCTCTTTTCTTTCTTTTTAGATTTATTCTGTTGATACACCATACATCTCCTATTATCATCCCATTGAGATTGCACTTTTTGAACTGTGGTATCTAATAATTTATCTGGATATCCTCGTTGTATCAATCTATCATATAATTCTCTGACTTGTCGTTCCCGACCCTCTACTGTGTTGTTCGACCGGAATATTCTTAAAAATTGGCTATATGGTACTGAGTTGACGGTGTGTTCCGGATGATAACTATCGAAACGTAATATGGAATTGGTTGCTATTGGTTTCCTAAAAACCGATGTGCAAATAATATCATCTTTGATTTCCAACAGGACATCGAGAAACTCCAATTTCATACCTCCAAAATTATGTATAAATACTATGTTCATATGATTTACCTCATTCAAGTAGTTAACAAACTCCACAAATGTTTCTCTTGTACCTTCCCAAATTATAAACATATCGTCCACATATCGTAGGTATAATCTGATATGTCTAAAGTATTTCTGCGTATTATAAATGTATTTCTCCTCAAAAGGCCCCAAGAACAAATTCGCGAACGTGCAGGATACTGGAGTACCCATCGCGGTTCCCACATTCTGACAATACCATTTTGATTCAAATGTGAAGGCATTATGTGTTAAAATAAAACTCAATGCATCACAAACGAAATCAACAAAACCTTTCTCTTTTCCAGCGGTACTTAGTATCTCCCTAACAGTATCAACACCCAATTGTTGGGGAATTCTTGTATAAAGACTTTCTACATCGATTGATGCTAAGAAAAAACCAGGTTGCCACATAAACTCATGTATTTCTTTTAGAAAGGCTTTTGTATCTCTTATATACGAAGGAATCTGGATTAACAGCGGTCGTAATAGCCAATCTATATATTGTGACAGCGCCTCCGTGACTGAGCTTATCCCAGACACGATGGGACGACCTGGAGGACAAGATAGGGATTTATGTATTTTTGGTACGTGATACCAGTGCGGGCACATCGGAAATTCAGGTAATAATTTTTCTGCCTTTTTTTCGGAAATAATATTTTTTATAACATATTGCCTGAGTAAGGACCTCAAATCTCTTAAAAATCTGGGGATAGGATCCCCTGCCAATTTCGTGTATGTTGCTGTGTCAGACAATTGTCGGTGGGCTTCTGCCAAATACATATCTCTAGGCATCAAGACCGTGTTCCCTCCTTTGTCAGATGGCCTTACTACTGTGTCTGCCCAGTCTCTAATTTCTCTCATTGCTCGCTTTTCTGCCAACGTTAAATTCGAGGGAGCAGTCGGGTAAATTAATGCCTCTACATCTTTAATAACTTGTGTCTCAAATAAATCAATGGGATTACCGGGGGAAACCGGGGGCATGTACTGTGATGTAACCCCCCCAACAAACGGAGTGTCAACCATATGCGAATGAACTGTGTTGTCACCCTCAGGTTCATTAAGACTCAACAAAAACGCAGCGTCTTCGTGCACTTCCGCTAACGTGCCCACTCCTGCCATGAATCCCAAGGGGCCCACTTTACATTGGGCCTCCCCTGGTAATATGGTGTTATTAGGAGGTTTCAATAAAAAATGCTTGTACAAATGTATTTTCCTGATGGATTTAAACAAATCAATCTTAAATTCTGTCAAATCAAATTTATCTGGTATGCAAAAATTCAGACCCTTAACTAACAACGAATAGTGTGACTCATTCAATACATGACTAGTTAAATTTATCACTGTATATGACGTTGTGTCCATTAATGTCTCGGTCTCCATGAGACCTGTTTTCTCTTGCGATTTCGGCCCTGAAGTCTTCCTCCTTCCTCTTCTGATCCTCCGCCTAAAGGGAAATTCCCTCGATTCACACTTGCTTCTGATGATGTTTGCTGATCAAGTAAAATTGTGGATGAACTAGCACCCTCTCCCATGCTGGAATCAGAATCCGTTGTCAAATAATCTCTCCTTGTTGGAGTCTGGTTCCGTTTTTTATAATGACGCTTATATCTCGCATTCCCCATCTGTCCAGTGTGCGGATTCATACGTTGCTTATTCCAATTAAAAATCTGGCCATTCAAAAAATCATTTTTATCTCGTAGGAATTTATCTCGTTTCCTTAATTTAATCTCTGCCTGCATAGGTAACAATTTGCTGTCCATTTTTTTATTAAATGTAAGCCACTGGTTATCCGTCAATCTAGATTTTAACTCATCTTGTGCTTTAGTTAACTCTTCTTTGACTGTGTCATAATTGCGTAAATTGGTAGCCAAGACCAATTGTAGTAAATCTTGCGAACATTTAAGTAGGATATTCTCCCATTCAACATGAAAGGTGGCATCACCTCTGAACTCAGAAATTTCTTTCCACACCCTCAATCCGCGGGGTACACGTCCACAGTCTCTGTAGGACTTCAATGAATTATTAGTCCAAAATAACTTAATTTCTCTCTCAGCCAAATTCATCAATTTAAATTCCAAAGCTTTAGTGCTTAAAGTTTGCACTTCATCACGTTTCACACTCTTTAAAATAATTATCAACATCCTCCCGACCAGCCTGTAGGCTTATACCCAGTGTGGCTGTATCCGCCTCCATGCCCTCCGACATGGTTAAACAACTTTGTATGCTGCGTCTGAACAGTCACTATAGAGATCCGGCAACCAAACGTGCTCAGTACTGAAGCCAAGTGCGAGTAATTATAAAACAGATAGAAGCGGGCGGCACCGCTGTTACCGTGCTGGGATCAGTAGTTTGCAGCCGGCGGTACGCTCACATCCAGGATCCCGGGTGCTTGACCTCGTAGCAGACCAATAGGACAATCCAAGAGAAAAGGGTCGCACTCAACGAGATTAGTGTGAATGTTTACTGACACAAGATTACATGTCACGTCGGGGATGTGATAACATGAGTGTCAAGGGCTGACAACGGCCGTTTCGCGCTACTTGAGTGCTTCCACGGGTCAAAGTGCAGGGGGAAATGATAGATTCTTTTGCAAACCATGTCATCCAGTCACACCTCCTGCACCTGCCGCTGTTAAACAACAATGAAATAAATATAAAAGTGCTCAGTGCAAACATATAAAATAGACATACGAATCACCGCTGCAGCGGGACAAAATTAGGACATAGAAAGATAAACATCACAAAGACTGCTTACTCATATAAATCGTACACAATTATCTCTATTGTTAAATTAACAAATATAACAATGTGTAACGTTTCGGCCTCAATTAGGACCTTCTTCAGACCTTATAAACCTCAAGTGATGCATGTGCGTTCCCTTGTGTAATTGAATGAAGTCGCCTGCAATTTTGCATAGAAGCGCAGAAGTGAAAGATCCGTGACAATGGTGCCTGTATGAATAACGGATGGACCGCTGTGAATGGTGAGGGCGTGCATACCAAGATATGGATGAGAGGGGACATGCATACCAGGATAGGGATGAGAGGTCCATTCATATCTGGAAATGGATGAGAGGGCCATGTGTACCAGGATAGGGATCAGAGGGCCATGCATATCAGGATGGGGATGATGGGACCATATATACCCGGGTAGGGGATATTTAGTACAGAATTGACTATATTTTTTGCTTAATTTTTTTTCTAATTTCCTCCTCTAAAACCTAGGTGTGTCTTATAGTCCGGTGCATCTTATAGTCTGAAAAATACAGTAGATAGTGACAGGGCCATATTGGCATTCATGCTGTCCTAGGCACTATAAGTGTTCACACCCCTTACTGATCAGTCAGACTAAGGGTATGTGCACGAAGTGTTTTTTTTCCTGGCAGATCTGCTCTGTAACCCGCCTGAAAAAGTACTAAATACAGTGGGTACGGAGCGTATTCAGATCCATTTAAATTTTTCCCTTTGTTTCACTGCAGCCATTTGGGAAATTGAAAAAAAGTTCATTTTTTTCTCATTAATGTACACTCTGCACCGCATCTTGACTGAAAAAAAAAAAAACTGGTAGTCAAGTGCCGGCGGGGACGGCTGATGGATAGGGAGGCAGACGGGTATGGCAGAAAGACAGGCAGACTGTCACGGCTGTAGTACAGGACTGGTATACAGGATACAAGTGCTGGGACCTACAGTAAGAAGTAGCAAGCATGTTAGATATAAAAACAACGTTGCTCAGGCCCCTCCATGCTGGAGGATATGCCTGAAATAGTAGGAGTCCTCCAGCAAATAGCTGGGTGCATTTTAGGAAACTGCATGTGGCCCATTTAAGAGATGGAAAGCGTGCGCACCCTTATCCACAGTGCCCCGGAATCTGCACCATTTGACTGAGGATGGTAGGCTGATGAGAAATCCAGAGTAATGTTCAGTAGCTTTTCCCTCCTGTTCACCAATTTCTCTCAGCCTGCATTCTTCAAGCATCTCATTCCTCTCCTCCCCTTGTGTCAGCATCGCTGGTAAGCAAACATGCCTCCTGTGTCCAATTCCTGTCTCAGATCAGCCTGCTCAGTTAGTTTCCCCCTCCTCAGCTAGTAGTGCAGATGCTGATTCTTAATGTATGATATGTATCCCTGATGTACCCTGTATTGACTCAGTGTATGTATGTTTTATTTGTAGTTTCACCGCATCAATATACCACTCTGTTCAATAAAGCATAGATTCAACCTACAGTCTCCTTATAGTGGTTTAGCTGCCTGTATAAGCTACATGAATTCCGTTTCATTTAGTGAGGACAGAACAATTAGTACAAAAAGTTGTTGACACAGAGTCACATGTAGCACCTTACAGCATTTGGATCCCTATATAATGGGAAGCCGGACTCACCATATGTATGCAACGTCATATTCAGCTATGATATGCACATTACTCTGTGATATAGGATGTTTTACTCTTCCTGTTGTGGTACAAACTCATTATTCAAAGCTGACTTGTGTATTTCATCTATATACTGTGCCTTCAATTTGATATATTTATATTTTCTCTTTCCACTGTTATGGACTTATGCTCAATCTATGTATGATCTCTCAATGCTTGTGTATCATACTGATATGTAATTTTTTATGTTTATTTGTTAGAGTTCTGATGAAGGCCTAAGAGCTGGCCGACACATCAACGTTTTTGTCTACAGCGGATAATTAATTAATAAAACCACAACCTATGATTTCTGCATCACATATTGAGGAGTGCCGAATTCTTCTCTCCAGCAAGAATCAACACTCCTCCAGTGCCAGTTTAATCGCAAATAGTTCCCAATTAACAAATTGAATAATTGCGTTCTGGAGCAGAGTAGAGCTTTGAAAAGAAACCACAAGTTACCATGCTCTGGAAGAGGACCTCGGGGTAAGAACGACTCAGGCCCATCAGGAAGAGGCGTCCACCCCCAGGAAGAACTGTTTATTATTGCCCGGACGATGCAGCACAGGAATGGAGAAGACCTGCTTTAAATATACCAAGGCCTCTTCAGACTCTGGGGTCCATATATTAGGATTAGCCATCTTGCGGGTCAGGGCTGTGATAATAGCAGTTGGAGAAGAGAAATGGTGAATGAATTGGCGGTAGTTAGCAAAACCGAGAAACTGCTAAATAGCTTTCAGACTGTCTAGATGGGGCCACTTCAGAACAGAAGAAACTTTTTCAGGATCCATTTTCCAGACCAGTTTTGGACATTATGTATCCAAGAAATGGAAGAGAAGACTGCTCAAAAACACACTTTTCATATTTGACGTTCAGGCAGTTCTTCCTTAGCCTCTGCAGAATCTGGCGAACATCTCTACAGTTTGAAGGCAGGTCGGGGGAGAACACCAGGATATTGTCCAATTACACTACTACACACATATAGAAAAGATCCCAGAAGATGTTGTTGACCAGTTCTTGAAAGACAGACAGTGCTTTGCAGAGTCCAAACAGCATAACGCGATACTCGTAATGGCCACAAGTATTAAAAGCCGTTTTCCATTTATCTCCCTGGCGAATTCGGAGGGTACTTATTTTTTATTGTAATTTGATTTAGGCCCCTATAGTTGATACAGGTTTGAAGTGAACCATCCTCCTTCTTTACAAAGCAGAATCCAGCTCTGGCCGGGTAAGAAGATTTCTGGATAAATCCCCTAGCAAGATTCTCCAATATATTCTGACATAGCTCGGGTTCCGGCCTGCATCAGGGGGGTAGATTTGGTTTCAAGGAGATGCACCTGAAAGATCGATAGGACAGTCATGCAGCCTATGAGGTGACAGTGTCTCGGCCTCCGTTTTGACAAATATGTCGGCGTACATCCAATACTGTGCAGGCAGGCCAAATAGTTTAGATGGATAGACCAGAGGTCAAGCAGGATGAATGGGAATCAGGTAGGTTTCGTGGCATCCCTGTCCCCAACGGAGGACTTCCCCAGAACTCCAGTCCAAGACAGGCTCGTGTATCTGCAACCATGGCAAACCTAAAAGCAGAGGGTGAGACAGACCTGACAGCACATAGAGAATCTTCACTGAGTGTAGTATCCCAAAACGAAGGTCCATGAGCTCAGTAATGAACTGGATGGTCTCGGATAGAGGCTTTCCATGCACCAATGAAACCATCAAAGGATCCCAAGTTGGATCGGGATATAATAACGCTCTATCACGCCCTGTTGAACGAAATTGCCTGAAGAACCAGAGACCAGGTGGGCCAACTTGTCAAAAGAGCTGTTGCCGAAGCAACCATTATCCTATGATCATCACAAACTGCTTCTTTTCCAGGATTATTCGTCTGCCAAACGTAAAGCTTTTAATCCCGCATGTGCCATTTTCGTGGGTAAAAATATCCATTTTGGGCTACAATTACCTGCAATTCTACGCTTTTCTTTGAATGGGAAAAACTGGATTTTTACAGAGCCGGAAAAGGCTTTGCAATATCTTCAAGCAGATATTCAAGCTGCAGTGCAGACCTCAGATGAGACATGATGAATATAATTGATGTTCTTTATCACTTTGGCACCTGAGGCTTGTATTATGGAATTATGGAGAAGGGTTATACTCCAGATAGATTCAATGAGGCTTGTATTATTATGCATCCTAAGCCTTGGAAAGATCCACTGCAGGTGGAAGGATATCGTGCAATCTCACTGCTCAATGCAGATTTTAAACTCTTGACAAAAATAGTGGCAACTAGGGTCCAGCGGATTATTCCTGAGTTAATTTCACCAGATCAGACGGGGTTTGTACATGGGAAAATCGATAACCTATAAGAACAGCGATAGGTACTATATCTAGTTGTAGAGTCAATAATGGCAAAAGGAACATAGTGGTAGGCCTTGACGCAGATAAGGCCTTTGACAGGGTCTCCTGGAATTATTTATATAAGTTGTTGGAGGTCAGAGGCTTTGGGTCCTGGTTCTGCAATGCTATTAAATTGTTATATAGGGACCCCACATCTAGGCTTGTTATGAACAACACCCTGTCGGTGCCTTTTGCCATCCGGAGGGGTACGAGGCAGGGATGCCCGTTGTCTCCATTATTGTTTAATTTAGCATTAGATCCTTTATTGAGAACTCTTCAAAATATGTCAGATTTCCATGGGATTCCTACTGGGAACACGGAAACAAAATTATTGGCTTTTGCCGATGATATTTTATTACTTATTGCCAACCCAACACAAGCTATCCCAACCATAATTTCAACAATCGAAGAATTCGGACATCTTACTGGCTTTAAAATTAATTACAGTATAAGTCAGAAGCATTAGCGATATTTAAGGCAGGTAGAATATGAGAACTGGTTCCCCTTTCAATGGAAGAGCGAGTCTATTGGATATCTGGGCATCAGACTTCCAGCAGATCCACATAAATTGACCCATTATTCTTAAGGTAACTAGTCTACTCAACTCCTGGAAAAATTTTATTTTGTCTTTTACCGGGAAATGTCACTTAATTAAAATGATAATTTTTCCTAAATTATTATATTTATTTCAAACATTACCACTTCTGTTATCCAAATCGGACATTAACCTATTGAATAGGACATTTCGACAGTTTATATGGGGAGTGGGGGGCTGTTCACGCATTGGGTTATGTAAATTACAACTTCCAATTTCTGAGGGGGGTATTAACTTCCATGATATTGCCAGATATAACATAGCAGCTAACTAACGATATGTAATAGCTTGGATGCGGGAAACATCCCACTTTGCCAATACTCACCTAGAGGGGCAGATTTATCCACATATATCATTAATGGCTTTGTTACATCTGACTAATGAGGAACTCCCTGATGAAATTAGAGATCATCCGATACTTTGGCAAACTATTTTGTCCTGGAGAAGAGGGAGGAAATTGTGTAATTTGGGAGGTAGATTGTCACCTTTCCAACCTTTTCTAGGTAACCCATTATTTTTGAAAGGTAAACCGCCTAAAATCTATAAAATTATGGCACAACAGAAGTGTGTTCTTGGGGTGGATCTATTAGACCATAGTTTTTCTACAATCATTTTTGACGAGGCAGTATCTCGTTATCCCATATTGGAAGGACGGCCGTTATTCCTGCAGGCACGCAGTTTGGTTCTTAGGTTTGTGCCTAGCAGAGAGAGGGTATAGGTGATAAATTGGATATTCTTCTCAGAACGGGCAGGTCTCATTTGTTGTCAACTAGTAACATATATTCCACTGTGCGAAAGGAATGGTCTTGGGATGTTAAAACCTTGGGTCCAGCAAGATGGATAAAAGATATGGAGGGTCTGGAGGTCGGAGATATACAGTCATATGTTAAAGTTTGGGCACCCCTATTAATGTTAACCTTTTTTCATTATAACAATTTTGGTTTTTGCAACAGCTATTTCAGTTTCATATATATAATAACTGATGGACTCAGTTATATTTCTGGATTCAAATGAGGTTTATTGTACTAACAGAAAATGTGCAATCTGCATTTAAACAAAATTTGACCGGTCCAAAAGTATGGGCACCTCAACATAAAAGTGACATTAATATTTCGTAGATCCTCCTTTTGCAAAAATAGCAGCCTCTAGTCACTTCCTGTAGCTATTAATGAGTTCCTGGATGAAGGTATTTGTGACCATTCTTTTTTACAAAACAATTCCAGTTCAGTTAAGTTTGATGGTCGCCGAGCATGGACAGCCCGCTTCAAATCATTCCACAGATGTTCAATGATATTCAGGTCTGGGGACTGGGATGGCCATTCCAGTACATTGTAATTGTTCCTCTGCATGAATGCCTGAGTAGATTTGGAGCGGTGTTTTGGATCATTGTCTTGCTGAAATATCCATCCCCTGCGTAACTTCAACTTCGTCACTGATTCTTGCACATTATTGTCAAGAATCTGCTGATACTGAGTTGAATCCATGCGACCCTCGACTTTAACAAGATTCCCGGTGCCGGCATTGGCCACACAGCCCCAAAGCATGATGGAACCTGCACCAAATTTTACTGTGGGTAGCAAGTGTTTTTCTTGGAATGCTGTGTTTTTTAGCCTCCATGCATAACACCTTTTTGTATGACCAAACAACTCAATCTTTGTTTCATCAGTCCACAGGACCTTCTTCCAAAATGTAACTGGCTTGTCCAAATGTGCTTTTGCATACCTCAGGCGACTCGGTTTGTGGCGTGCTTGCAGAAACGGCTTCTTTCGCATCACTCTCCCATACAGCTTCTCCTTGTGCAAAGTGCGCTGTATTGTTGACCGATGCACAGTGACACCATCTGCAGCAAGATGATGCTGCAGGTCTTTGGAGGTGGTCTGTGGATTGTCCTTGACTGTTCTCACCATTGTTCTCTGCCTTTCTGATATTTTTCTTGGCCTGCAACTTCTGGGCTTAACAAGAATTGTACCTGTGTTCTTCCATTTCCTTACTATGTTCCTCACAGTGGAAACTGACAGGTTAAATCTCTGAGACAACTTTTTGTATCCTTCCCCTGAAAAGCTATGTTGAATAATCTTTGTTTTCAGATCATTTGAGAGTTGTTTTGAGGAGCCCATGATGCCACTCTTCATAGGAGAATCAAATAGGAGAACTACTTGCAAGTGGTCACCTTAAATACCTTTTCTCATGATTTGATACACCTGGCTATGAAGTTCAAAGCTCAATGAGGTTACAAAACCAATTTAGTGCTTCAGGAAGTCAGTAAAAAGTAGTTAGGAGTGTTCAAATCAAGAAAATGATAAGGGTGCCCATACTTTTGCACCGGTCAAATTTTGTTTAAATGCAGATTGCACATTTTCTGTTAGTACAATAAACCTCATTTGAATCCAGAAATATAACTGAGTCCATCAGTTATTATATATATGAAACTGAAATAGCTGTTGTAAAAACCAAAATTGTTATAAAGAAAAAAGGTTAACATTAATAGGGGTGCCCAAACTTTAACATATGACTGTATTAGAAGCTATTGGGACACAAAGGAAAGTTATTCCATATAATAGTTATACTGAAATGGCTATATTATTATTACATAGGGCTTATATTACCCCGTACGTCCAATCCAGAATGTCTCCCACAAATTCTTATCAATGTGTAAAATGTGGTTTGCATAATACTAACATTTTCCATCATATGTGGGGTTATCCTAAAAGTCAAAAGTTATGGCGTGATATCTTCTCTGAGTTACAAAAATTGAGTGGTTTTGAGTTCCCTCTCACCCCACAATGGGCAATTTTTAATAGTCTAGAGGAGATCCAATGTGTATTACCAAAACACACTAAGGCCATGTTAGTGATTTGGGCCTCAGCAGTAAGGAAAAGTATATTACATCAATGGTGAAACTCAAATGTTCCGTCAAAATCATTAATATTGACAAAAATTCATTTTCTGTTTAAAATGGACTGGTTGGAAACTTTGACCAACAAAGAAAAGTTCACGGAGAAGTTCTTCACTAGTTGGTCGTTTCTTGTTCCTTCCTTGGATAGGGAGTGTAAGAACAGACTTAGGAACCAATTCGAGAGCACCAGCTGGTACTTGTTAAAAAGCATTGGAGGACACGCACCAATTTAAGGAATCTCTTCAAATGATGACATTCGCAGGAAGGGGAGGGAGGGGACGGATAAGGGATAGGGTGGGATTATGGTTCAATGTCATGAACATACTGTAACTGTTTTTATTAAATTTAATAGCAAGGAGAAAGATACAGTTTAAAAAAAAAAAAGCTGTTGCCGCAAGAGGCCGATACTGTCAAAATCAGCGATAGAGAGAAAAGAATCTTGCCCAAGGTAGCTTCTCCTACAGACCATAGGCACTGGCGTTTTGCGGTCTCTTGGAACAGGATCAGATAAAGCGTTGGGAGCTGTCACAATAGAAGCATGTTCCTTCTGCGCAATAAACCTCCTGGTAACGCTTAGTCAGCTTCACCTGCTCAATCTGCATAGGGTCTAGGAATGGTGTCGCAGCAGAGGCTTGCTGGGTGTTTGGCCTTTGAAGAGGAGCTAAGTGCACAGATCTTTTTTCACGGGTCACCTCTTTGGTCAGCTCTTGCAACCTGATGCCTATCCAGTTTGCCAAGAACACCAGGTCATCCAATAAAGTGGGTATCTCCTGACCAGCCATCTTGTCCTTGATTCGCCCGGAAAGGACCTCCCAGAAGATGGCCACCAGTGCCTCATTATTCCAAGAGAGTTCGGTCGACGGTATGAAAATGAATCACATACTGGCCCACAGTGAGGTTGTCCTGGGGGAACCTGAGTAGAGAAGATGCTGCAGAAGAAGCGCAGTCGAGCTTGTCAAAGAATTTATGGAAGGCTTCTAAAAAGGACTGGAGGTTTGACAACAAAGGATCCTCTCTCTTCCGAGGATTGAGCCATGCTAGGGCTTCACCACTGAGTTGGAACATGAGGAAAGCCACTTTGGCCAGATCTAAGGCGAACTTATGAGCCACAATTTTGAAGTGCAGCGTGCACTGGTTGATGAAACATCAACACAGGGCAGGTTCTCCGCCAAGGCGTGGAGGAGCCGACAGATGAGATCTGGAAACGGTTATATAAATGGCAGCCTGGTGAGTCAACGTTGTGGTAGCTGCAGCCTGGGTAGATGTAGATGCAGCCAGAACTGCTAACGTGTCTAGGGCATTCACAGTCCGCTGTAGGTAGGATATGATCTTATCCTGTTGATCCTTCTGGCGGCAGACTTCATGGTACATATCAGAAATGAAGGACGCTTGAGAGTCAGCGGATTCCATGGCCTGAGCCATGGAAACTGTAATGAGCTGGGTGGTGGAACCACTGTGCTGTGGTCCAAGGAAAGCCTGGAGGATCGTAACTAGGTGCCTCATAAAGTCCAACCTAGGATACATGGCAGCTGACGACACCGTGATCACAGGTGCTATACCAGGACTGACCTCGTGTGGATGGCAGCTGGCCCAGGGATGGCGGACTGGGCAAATTCAGACAGGCTCGGTTGGAACAGTAGTTGGCACAACTAATACATAGACTGGTACTGGCAGACACAATAGATATCCTGGTAGGCAAGTGCCGGCGGGCACAGCTGATGGACAGGCAGACAGCTACAGTTGATAGGCACTGCATATAGACAGGCAGGCGGGAACGGCAGCTAGACAGATAGGCGGGCACAGCAGATAGGCAGGAGGGCATGGCTGATAAGACAGGACTGATATACAGGATACAAGTACTGGGACATGAGAACTAACAAGCGTGTAAGACATACAAACAACACATTGCTGTAGGAGGTGCATGGAATAGTAGAGTCCTCCACAGTGCCCGGGGATCAGTGCGCAATATGCGCGCACGCCTGGCAGCAGCCGAGGCAGGATACAAAGTGGAACGGGGGCTGCAGTGGCGAGTAAGCCGGTGGCTCTGATGGGGAAGGGGGGCAGAAGGCAGAGATGCCATCACTACATATGTGTTCAGTTATCGTGTGGTTTTGAGTTTGCCACCATGCAGTTCCTTCGGCTGCAATTATCTCCACAACCTCCTGTGATTTCTATAGCCTGCATCTACTTCCCGACTCAAACTTGATCATTAATTTTTTTGTCTGCTGTAAAGCCCCCGTCACAATTTTTGTGACGCAACAGCGATCTCACCAGCGAGATCGCTGTGTGTGACACTGACCACCGACCCGGCCCCCCCTGCCGGTTATCGCTGATCGTCCTGGAATAGCCAGGACATTTTTTGATCGCTGGTCTCCCGCTGGCCAGCACGCATCGCTGTGTGTGACAGGCGGGAGACCACGATCAGCACGCTGGTAACTAGTGTAAACGCAGGGTTTCTAAGCAGTGCGCGTCACTTAGAAACGCGATGTGTACCTTAGTTACCAGCACGCTGATGCAGGGAGCTGGTAACCAAGGTAGACAATGGGTTTCTAAGTGACGCACGCTGCTTAGAAACCCGATGTGTACCTTAGTTACCAGCTCCCTGCATCAGCGCGCTGGTAACTAACATACACAGCAACGCCGCGCGCTCGGCGTCGCTGGTGAAGCTGCCTGTTTGACAGCTCACCAGCGATCATGTAGGGACACTCCAGCGATTCTGACAAGTTGAGTCACTATGTGTGACGGGGCCCTAAGTATTAAGAACCCATCTCTAGGCTGTTTCTTATGTATAAACAAGATTTCCTCTTCATCTCTGCTATCAGCTGCTAGCCTTTGTTTGCGTATTAACCCTTTGTAATGAAAACATTGAAAGCATTACATACTAACTCCTGCATTAGTTCACATTATAAAAACTGATGTTATTCCTGGACTTTTGGTACGTCTTCAGTTTCTTTGCTTGTGTATTACCCTGGCTTTGTGCCTTTTGGTGTGTCCTGGCCATTGCAGCTCAGTGTGCCATCTGGCAAATACATCCACTATGCCATCGCCGTCGGTCAGTGTTTTCACTCTGATCTTCGGGTTACTGAATGCACCTCACCAGGTGAACCATAACAGGTGGGCTCAGGGTAAGTAGCTGCAGAAGAATGAGACCTCAGTCTAAAGCATATACATAGCTGTCGACAAAAAATGATTTGCTCTTACTTTTTTCTCGGTGGTGAGCCATAAAATATGGTTTATAATACTTCGGACATGCTTTAATCTTGGGTACTGCCCTGTTGGGCCTTTTCCTCCCCCTCTTCAAGTCAGTGCCATACTGAATGGCGACTGGCTGTCAGGACCAGTTAATCATCTAAGCCAGCCCTCTTCCCAGTACACCTGATGCCGAGAAAAAGGAAAGGCTGGTTGAGATAAACTAAGTCAGACCAACAACCCCCCTCTTAGATATGTCACTGGCTATATGCCAACACAGAAGAGGAGAGGAAGAACTCTGCCTGTGTCACAGCCAAGTCAAATTTAGGCAAAACCAAAGAAATGAGCCGGAACACATACTGCTGTCGCTAAGTGTCAGTAGACCTCAAAATAGACAGGGGAAGAGCAGGACCGAGACCTGACTGTTCAGACACCTGTCTATGGAAAGCTATGTAGACAAAATGCCCAGCTCAAAAAGGGGGAGCCACACCTCTGTTCTCTGTTTGTACGAAAAAACTAAAACAAAACTAAAGAAATAAGCCGGAAAACATGGTGGGACTTATACATTGACATTGTGGTTATTTAAGAGACAAAACCTAGAATATAAACTAAATTAGCAAATACCCCATGGTAAGTAATTAAATAGTGATAGTATATGTAAATAACAGAGTGCTTCGTTGACACTATTTTGATCATTTTAGTTTTTTATACAAACAGTGGCTCCCCCTTTTCGGGTTGGGCATTTTGTCTATAAAGCCGTTCTAGGTAACTGAACAGTCTGGTCTAGGTTCTGCTCTTACACTGTCTATTCTAAGGTTTGCTAACATTTAGCAACGAAAACTAGAAGAGTTAGGGACCATTTTAATTGGGGTACACCTTTTCGTAGTGGGATGGATTTTACGCTATTTTGATCAAAATAGTGTTAACTAAATACCCCATGTTATTTACATGTACTATTTATTTACTTGCTACAAGATATTTGCTCAGTTTGTTTTTATTCTAGGTTCTGTCTAAAGGGGGCTTTACACATAGCGATATCACTAGCAATATCGCTAAAGTGTCACCGATTTTGTGATGCAGCAGCGATATTGCTAGCGATATCGCTATGTGTGATACTTACCTCCGACCGGCTCCCCCGCTGTCTGTCGCAGATCACGCGAGATCGTGCAGCTCCACTTCTCGTCGGGTGCTCCCTGCTGGCGCCGACGAGCGACACATGGACGTGGACGGAGAACGTCAGGATCGCCACGTCTGAAAGGTAAGTAACGGCTACATCGCTGGTGAGAGCTGCCTGTTTGGCAGCTCACTAGCAACCATTTAGCGATGCACCAGCGATCCTGACCGGGTCGTATCGTGGTCGGGATCGCTGGTGCATCGCTAAATGTAAAGGGGCCTTAAGGCCGGGTGCACACAATCCGGAACAAGCAGCGGTTTGGACGCAGCATGTTTGCTGCGTCCAAAGTTCTGCCGTCTATTGAACGCAGGTGAATCTCTATGTATTCACTGATCTGTGCGGAATCACCGCATACAATACATTCTATGGGTGAAATTTCTCTTGCGGAGACTGTAGTGACACGCTGCATATCCGTCTAAGTACCCAGCGTCAAACTCGCAGAGATTACTGATTGTGTGCACCTACCCCACGTCAAACTTTGCATAGCCCTAAATCCACCCCCCCCCCCCCAACCTGACATAATTAACACCATCAAGGATATGGTTCCAAAAGAAGTACACTGTCTTCAAGGACCTCAATCAAAACAGATAACTTGCTTAGACTACTAGAGAATTATCACATGACCTTTACACACTCATAACTCAGCTTTGGAGTAGTTAAATAACTTTTCTATATATTTTTATGGACAGAAAATTGCTTTTTTATATAAAATTTCTGGAATTAGTGTACCGGTATTTTGTTATTTAGTAGACCAATAATTGGATGCACTGTTTCTTGAATAGGCTTTTAATTCTCATGACAGGATTACTTTTATAGGAAACCAAACTTAACAGCTCAGAGACCTGTCATCAAGTCTGTAGAACTGAAGAGCAATTTATCTTACAGTGTGAGTCACTAGTAAAACAAAACTCAAAGGAGCCTAAACCACCAATCAGAAAATGACGAGTGACCTGACAAATGTGGCAGTAACATTCATTGACGAGCCCTCTTGTGGTCCAAGTGGCACATTTCATGCATACATACATACTCCTTTATTACATTCTGAAATAGGCCAGAACTAGAAAACTTCAAGAAAATCATTCAACTTTCGATACTTTTTGTTCTAACGTAAACTTAGCCATTAGAAGATCATTGAAAAATAAAACTTCCATATAAATGTATTTTACACAAATGACCTCGAATGATAAAATGAAAAATTAGGATTCGCTTTAACCCCCTAATGACCAAAGTGATACAGTGCTAAGTGACCAGGCTACCATTAACACGATTGGACCGTTTTTCCTGACATCTAGGGATACTTCTGATCCCTTTTTTATATTTCAGAGATTTTTTTAAGTTTTATCAGGGGCAAGTTACAGTGCGCTAGTGTTCAGAAAGGTTTTCCTTTATAGCAATTTATTCTGTAAATGTCATATTGACAACAAAATAAGATATTGCAAGGTTTCTTTATTATCTTCTGGTCATTTTGGTAATAGTATAGCTTTGAGTGAATAGGTGTGGTGTAACCATTTGGGTTGGTGTAGGCAGTAATTTTTTTTTGTTAAATTATAGTTTATAGATTTTATTTACTTATCTTTGAATACACTTTTTGTTATATAATATGTTCCTTGGAAAGTCATAGAAAAAAGTTTGACTGCTCCCCAAATGTATTGTTTTCTTTTTCTAACTGCATCATCCATACGTCAGAGAGAGAACAGTCCACTATCATGTCATCAGTCACAGGCACAGCAGATCTGAAGACCCAAAAGCCATGCCATGGGGCATCCTGCTATCATGTCATTGCCAGGTCCAATAGAGGAAGCTGCATTGCTGAAGTGATAGCCATGCAAACCATTAACAAGGTAAGCCAGCGCTCCTCTCACATTGCATCATATTTTATAATGGCATAGGGATATCTTTTTCTTGACAAAATACAAATGTGTTCATTTTATATGCAGAAAATCCTGTCTACACCCTACACAGGAATGATCACGATACAGCCACACTAGTAAAATTTAGGTAGGTAAAAGAAACTTGGACGTGCGTGGCAGCCACTTCTATATATAATCTCACCTTCAGCTGTTCATGTAGAACATGAATCATGGGCTGTGACTGAAGTCTGATGTGACTTATACACATATGGCTAAATGCGAATGACATAAAAGCATGCTCATGGAACAATATACTCTAGATGTTCTTAGGTTTTCTCAACGTTTATTTCCACAAATTATGCTATTATCCAGAATAGGAGCTGTAATCAGACATTAACACCCAGGGCTGATGTCAGCAGCTGGGCAGATGAGCGACCTCAGATAATTAAACGGAGGCCATCTTGTGTAAAGAAGCTCTTCAATACACATATTAAGCCACACTATTGTACACTAAGCAGAGTCTGATGTACATCACTCATCAGGGTGGAAAAAGTAGTCAGAGGTGACTAACAGAACTGTGACACTGTGCCATAAAGACCCAGAGCCTCAGCCTGCCCTGGCGATACAGGCTGCAATAAAACAGCACTGCACACATGAATGAGGAAAAGCCATGGGCTACTATGGTATATTTTGTGAAGGGTCAAAATTGGGGATTTTCCGACATTTTACAAAATTACCCAAGAGTAAGTAATGTTATGTAAGAGAAATAACAATTACCCTGCTCCAGCACTGCAGTCCAAACCATCATTCACAGGACTATTGCAGCCAGTCACTGGCCTCAGCAATCTGGTTCCATACACAACTACTGCAGCCAATCACTGGCCTCAGCAATCTGGTTCCATACACAACTACTGCAGCCAATCACTGGCCTCAGCAGTCTGGTTTCATACATTACTACTGCAGCCAATCACTGGCCTCAGCAGTCTGGTTTCATACATTACTACTGCAGCCAATCACTGGCCTCAGCAGTCTGGTTCCATACACAACTACTGCAGCCAATCACTGGCCTCAGCAATCTGGTTCCATACACAACTACTGCAGCCAATCACTGGCCTCAGCAGTCTGGTTTCATACATTACTACTGCAGCCAATCACTGGCCTCAGCAGTCTGGTTTCATACATTACTACTGCAGCCAATCACTGGCCTCAGCAGTCTGGTTTCATACATTACTACTGCAGCCAATCACTGGCCTCAGCAGTCTGGTTCCATACACAACTACTGCAGCCAATCACTGGCCTCAGCAGTCTGGTTCCATACACAACTACTGCAGCCAATCACTGACCTCAGCAGTCTGGTTCCATACACGACTACTGCAGCCAATCACTGGCCTCAGCAGTCTGGTTCCATACACGACTACTGCAGCCAATCACTGGCCTCAGCAGTCTGGTTCCATACACAACTACTGCAGCCAATCACTGGCCTCAGCAGTCTGGTTCCATACACAACTACTGCAGCCAATCACTGACCTCAGCAGTCTGGTTCCATACACGACTACTGCAGCCAATCACTGGCCTCAGCAGTCTGGTTTCATACATTACTACTGCAGCCAATCACTGGCCTCAGCAGTCTGGTTTCATACATTACTACTGCAGCCAATCACTGGCCTCAGCAGTCTGGTTCCATACACAACTACTGCAGCCAATCACTGGCCTCAGCAGTCTGGTTCCATACACAACTACTGCAGCCAATCACTGGCCTCAGCAGTCTGGTTCCATACACAACTACTGCAGCCAATCACTGACCTCAGCAGTCTGGTTCCATACACGACTACTGCAGCCAATCACTGGCCTCAGCAGTCTGGTTCCATACACGACTACTGCAGCCAATCACTGGCCTCAGCAGTCTGGTTCCATACACAACTACTGCAGCCAATCACTGGCCTCAGCAGTCTGGTTCCATACACAACTACTGCAGCCAATCACTGACCTCAGCAGTCTGGTTCCATACACGACTACTGCAGCCAATCACTGGCCTCAGCAGGCTGGTTCCATACACGACTACTGCAGCCAATCACTGGCCTCAGCAGTCTGGTTCCATACACAACTACTGCAGCTAATCACTGGCCTCAGCAATCTGGTTCCATACACAACTACTGCAGCCAATCACTGGCCTCAGCAATCTGGTTCCATACACAACTACTGCAGCCAATCACTGGCCTCAGCAGTCTGGTTCCATACACGACTACTGCAGCCAATCACTGGCCTCAGCAGTCTGGTTCCATACACAACTACTGCAGCCAATCATTGGCCTCAGCAGTCTGGTTCCATACACAACTACTGCAGCCAATCACTGGCCTCAGCAGTCTGGTTCCATACACGACTACTGCAGCCAATCATTGGCCTCAGCAGTCTGGTTCCATACACAACTACTGCAGCCAATCACTGGCCTCAGCAGGCTGGTTCCATACATGACTACTGCAGCCAATCACTGGCCTCAGCAGTCTGGTTCCATACACAACAACTGCAGCTAATCACTGGCCTCAGCAATCTGGTTCCATACACAACTACTGCAGCCAATCACTGGCCTCAGCAATCTGGTTCCATACACAACTACTGCAGCCAATCATTGGCCTCAGCAGTCTGGTTCCATACACGACTACTTCAGCCAATCACTGGCCTCAGCAGTCTGGTTCCATACACAACTACTGCAGCCAATCATTGGCCTCAGCAATCTGATTCCATACACAACTACTGCAGCCAATCACTGGCCTCAGCAATCTGGTTCCATACATAACTACTGCAGCCAATCATTGGCCTCAGCAATCTGATTCCATACACAACTACTGCAGCCAATCATTGGCCTCAGCAGCAGGGCTGTGGAGTCGGAGTCGTGGAGTCGGAGTCGGTGCTCATTTTGGTGGAGTCAGAGTCGGAGTTGGAGTCGGTATAAAATGGACCGACTCCTAAAATATATAATAAATTGGGTACAGTAGTTCAATGCAGAATGTGCTGAATATTTTTTCATAGGAGTTTGGGAAAGTTATGAAATGTTCTATAAATGGCTGTTATATTCCTGATCTAAGGCTACATTCACGCACAACGTTTTTCCTGTGTTTTTTGAGGATATGTTTTTCAGCTGCAAAAGCTGATCATCTTTTTAAAAAACTGCATCACCTGAAAGGTTTTTGAGCTCATAGATAATGTTTTCAATAGCAAATGCAGATTAGAAATCTGCTCTATCTATATATCCATTTATCCATATCTGTCTATCCATATCGCATCTGTACCAAAAAGAATGAAAACCGGGTAGTACACCAATATATATTCTGTTCTAAATATCTTGATTATTGGATCATAAAAATGATTAAATGTCTGAGGTTCACATTGTACTACAATAAATTTTTCACTTAAATATAAGCAATATGTGTGGGAGTCGGAGTCGGAGTAAGGGAAATTGAGGAGTCGGAGTCGCAGGTTTGGCTTACCGACTCCACAGCCCTGCTCAGCAGTCTGGTTCCATACACAACTACTGCAGCCAATCACTGGCCTCAGCAGTCTGGTTCCATACACAACTACTGCAGCCAATCACTGGCCTCAGCAGTCTGGTTCCATACACAACTACTGCAGCCAATCACTGGCCTCAGCAGTCTGGTTCCATACACAACTACTGCAGCCAATCACTGGCCTCAGCAGTCTGGTTCCATACACAACTACTGCAGCCAATCACTGGCCTCAGCAGTCTGGTTCCATACACAACTACTGCAGCCAATCACTGGCCTCAGCAGTCTGGTTCCATACACAACTACTGCAGCCAATCACTGGCCTCAGCAATCTGGTTCCATACACAACTACTGCAGCCAATCACTGGCCTCAGCAATCTGGTTTCATACATTACTACTGCAGCCAATCACTGGCCTCAGCAGTCGGGTTCCATACATGACTACTGCAGCCAATCACTGGCCTCAGCAGTCGAGTTCCATACATGACTACTGCAGCCAATCACTGGCCTCAGCTGTCGGGTTCGATAAATCAATGTCACCACTTGGACATCTATATAGGACCCTTAGATAAGTCTAGAGTGCTGGAACTGGAGCAGCATGGAAATCTCCATGCTGTTATTTCTACAACATGCCCTAATCTCAACTTTTCTGAAAACTTTCAGTATTTGGTCAGTATTTTACCTCAGTATTTGTAAGCCAAAACCAGGAGAGGAACAATCAGAGGAAAAGTATAATAGAAACATGTCACCACTTCTGGATTTATCACCCACTCCTGGTTTTGGCTTATAAATACAGAGATAACATACTGACCAAATACTGAAAGTGTGAATGTGGCCTAAAGCTGGAGTCACACATAGCGACTTACCAGCGATACCGACACCGATATCAAGGTGTCAGGATCGCTGGTAAGTCGCTATGTGATCGCTGGTGAGCTGTCACACAGACAGCTTCACCAGCGATCAGCACAGCGATGCCGAGCGCCCGGCATCGCTTGCCATCCCTGTAAAAAATTGAATTAAAATAAAAAATATAGTTATTCTCACCATCCGACGTCCTGCGCAGCCATCCCGCCTCTCTCCACGCTCCGGTCCCAGTGATCCTTTGCGAGAATGACCACGGGACCTCACGGTCTCACGGGAGAGCGAAGTCTCGCGGTCATTCGTGCAAAGGATTACTGGGACCGGAGCGTGGAGAGAGGCAGGATGGCTGCGCGGGACGTCGGAAGGTGAGAATAACAATATTTTTTATTTTAATTCTATTTTTTTTTACACCTGATCGCTGGTCTCCCGCCTGTCACACACAGTGATGCGTGCTGGCCAGCGGGAGACCAGCGACCAAAGAAATGTCCAGAGGTTTCTTCCAGCGATCAGCGATACCGGCAGGGGGGCCGCTCGCTGATCGCTGTCACACACAGTGATCTCACGTCACAAAAGTTGTGACTCAGCAACGATCTCGCTAGCAAGATTGCTATGTGTGACTCCAGCTTAAGAGGATTGTATGTTCTCTAAGTGGACGCCAGCAGGGAACGCGGACATCACACCGAGCTCCTAGTCTCTGTCCTTCGCCATTACATACGGGCTGTGTGCCACCATATGACAGGGACCTCAGCAAGCTCGCAGCTGATAACACTTTCTGTTCAAGTCATACATTCCTATAAACTCAGAGGCACAGACCGGCCCCACAGACTATGTACGGAAACGCGTCTGCTGCTCAGCCGCGGTATACGCCACAGGTGTCCCGGGACATTCTCCGACCTCCGTGCTCTGCTCCCTCCTCAGACACGCTCTCTGCAATGCCGGCCTCCAGCACGCCTGCGCCCCACCCATCCACCCCTGCACAGCCGTTTATCGAGGCTTTCCGAGCATCTGGGCGGGGCCAACACTGCTGACGTGCTCCCCGCCTAGCCTTTGTTCAGCTGATAGGCTGCTCCCTCGACCCAACAATTACGTCACAGTGTCGCCACCTCCCGGGTATATAAGCATTCGTTCGCCGTCTTCTTGCCGCTTTACACAGTATGGCCGGCGATATTAGCTAGCGCTCGCTCACTCGCGTTCTCTGTAACAGGGGAATCGATATAACGGGAAATAAGAGACTGTACCGGAGAAACGCACTATATCCATCACATAAAGAAACACCCAACATCTACTACAAAGCCTAACACCTCATACAACCTTCCGCACGCCAAGGAATAAGCGAAACACTAAGAATATTCGAGAATCATTTCATTCTTAACCGTTTTTACCAAAAAGAACGAACGTGGGAGGAAAGTGATTAGCAGCTATCTGTTTTCCGTTTCTCGTTATTTTCTGCGTTGTTGGTGGGTCTCCGGCTGCCGGGGGGAGATGGAGGAGAGCGGCGCGCACTTCTTTGAAGGTACGGAGAAGCTGCTGGAGGTCTGGTTCAGCCAGCAGGATGAGAGCAAAGGATCCGGAGACCTTCGGGACATCCCAAGGTGAGCAGATGGCCCTGGCACGGCGGCGCCTACCTCCTCTCCGTGGCCTGAAGGCCGCCCATGTGCTCTGCGGAATGGGGGAGGGGATGTGACATCTCCACTGGCGGGCAGTGTGCGGGAGGCGGCCGACCGGCCATTTTGTTTCTCTACATGATGTTACGCTGTGAAGCACCCGTCATTATTAGTGACTTTCATTCATTTGTGGCTGCAGCTCCTCTCAGGGCATGTATAGCATGGCAGTAACACTGGGCCCTCCCCAGGTGTGCTGGCCTCCATTCTACTGATCCTGGGGTGTGCTGCCCCTGAGGTGGTATGTGTGCCCATCCCCGTGCTGCCCGAGGTGGTATGTGTGCCCATCCCCGTGCTGCCCCCTCAGGTGGAATGTGCGCTCATTGAACCCCCTATGACCTCAGGTTGTGCTCATTTCCCCCCCCCCAATTCAGGCTGCCTCTGAGGTTGCGTGTGTCCTCCCCTGGTCATGCTGCCCCGGTGTGGGGGGTTTGCGTGTCGCCCTTGCTCCGGTCGTGCTGCCCCTGAGGGGGGGGTGCGTATCACCCTTCCCCGGTCGTGCTGCCCATGAGGGGGGGGGTGCGTGTCACCCTTCCGCGGTCGTGCTGCCCATGAGGGGGGGTGCGAGTCACCCTTCCCCGGTCATGCTGCCCATGAGGGGGGGGGGGGGGTGCGTATCACCCTTCCCCGGTCGTGCTGCCCATGAGGGGGGGGGGGATAGAGCGTGTCACCCTTACCCGGTCGTGCTGCCCATGGGGGGGGGGGAAGAGCGTGTCGCCTTTCCTCCGGTCGTGCTGCCCATGGGGGGGGGGGAGAGTGTCGCCCTTCCTCCGGTTGTGCTGCCCCTGAGGGGGGTGGAGGGTGTGCATGTCACCCTTCCTCGGTTGTGCTGCCCCTGAGGGGGGTGGAGGGTGTGCATGTCACCCTTCCTCAGTCGTGCTGCCCCTGAGGGGGGTGGAGGGTGTGCATGTCACCCTTCCTCAGTCGTGCTGCCCCTGAGGGGGGTGGAGGGTGTGCATGTCACCCTTCCTCAGTCGTGCTGCCCCTGAGGGGGGTGGAGGGTGTGCATGTCACCCTTCCTCAGTCGTGCTGCCCCTGAGGGGGGTGGAGGGTGTGCATGTCACCCTTCCTCAGTCGTGCTGCCCCTGAGGGGGGTGGAGGGTGTGCATGTCACCCTTCCTCAGTCGTGCTGCCCCTGAGGGGGGTGGAGGGTGTGCATGTCACCCTTCCTCAGTCGTGCTGTCCCTGAGGGGAGAGGGGTGCATATCGCCCTCCCCCGGTTGTGCTGCCCCTGATGGGGGGGTGCGTGTCGCGCCCTTCCCCGGTCGTGCTGCCCATGAGGGGGGGTGGGGGTGCGTGTCACCCTTCCCCGGTTGTGCTGCCCATGAGGGGAGGGGATGCGTGTCACCCTTCCCCGGTTGTGCTGCCCATGAGGGGAGGGGATGCGTGTCACCCTTCCCCGGTGGTGTTGCCCATGAGGGGAGGGGATGCGTGTCACTCTTCCCCGGTCGTGCTGCCCATGAGGGGGGGGGGGTGTGCGTGTCACCCTTCCCCGGTCGTGCTGCCCATGAGGGGGGGGGGGTGTGCGTGTCACCCTTCCCCGGTCGTGCTGCCCATGAGGGGGGGGGGGGTGTGCGTGTCGCCCTTCCCCGGTCGTGCTGCCCATGAGGGGGGGGGGGTGTGCGTGTCGCCCTTCCCCGGTCGTGCTGCCCTTCCCCGGTCGTGCTGCCCTTCCCCGGTCGTGCTGCCCATGAGGGGGGGGGGGTGTGCGTGTCGCCCTTCCCCGGTCGTGCTGCCCATGAGGGGGGGGGGGGGGTGCGTGTCGCCCTTCCCCGGTCGTGCTGCCCATGAGGGGGGTGTGCGTGTCGCCCTTCCCCGGTCGTGCTGCCCATGAGGGGGGTGTGCGTGTCGCCCTTCCCCGGTCGTGCTGCCCATGAGGGGGGTGTGCGTGTCGCCCTTCCCCGGTCGTGTTGCTCCTGAGGTGTGCTGCTTCCACATTATGTGTATCATTTGCACATGTTGCCTAACGGCTTCCCTCTCCACTGTGCCCTTATAAGGGGCAGGCGAAGAAAGGTGGTCCCCTGAGTGTAACCCCTGTCTGGTGAGCAGGCCTGGAGTCATTCATTTGAATAGCCTGTGCTGCTAGCGTCAGATTACCTCTGCTGTGCTATTATCTATGTGCTAGACTCGCTAGCAGAGGGTTCCCCAACTCCAGTCCTCAAGGCCCACCAACAGATCATGTTTTCAGGATTTCCTTAGTATTGCTCAGCTGATAATTGCTTCACCTGTGCAAAACAAAGGAAATCCTGAAAATGATCTGTTGGTGGGCCTTGAGGACTGGAGTTGGGGAACCCTCTGCTAGCGAGTCCAGAATTACCTGTTAGTACTTGTGCACACCACTGATAATGGCAATGATTACATGAATGTTCTGGTATGACAGGGTCCGCTCATCAGGGCAGACGCCCACTCCAATGAATTATTGATGAGCTGCAGCCGTAATGTGACGCAATTTACGTCGCTCTCTGGGAACAGCAGCACTGACACCCCTGAGAGATGCTGCAACAAAAAAGGAGTAGCCAATGTTTTTATTGTAATTGGTCCTGAAATTATTGTGCTGGGGTTGAACAATGAACAACCCCTTTAATATCAATGAGAAATAGTCCACTGCAAGGCCCCCATTACACAAACCCCCGTTGATGGTCTACTGTGTATAGATGATGGGGGAGAGGTGGATCGGACACGTCTGATTTTAGGTTGCAGATCCTTTTGTTCTTCGCAAGGTAAGCCATCCAGAAAAGGAATCTGGAAGCAGATCGCTTGCGGAGAACACAGTATGGAGGATTTGGGAGATATCTGCTGGCCAAAGCATCTGTTATGAAATGGGGCCTGTTAAATCCAAATATTGTGAATCCTGTCTGCTTTGGGCATCCATTCAATTAGTCACAGCACGGTGGCTCAGTGGTTAGCACTATAGCCTTTTGCAGCTCTGGGGTCCAGGGGTTCAAATCCCACCAAGGACAAAATCTGTGAGTTTGCATTTTCACCCTGTGTTTGCAGGGGTTTCCTCCCAAATTCTAAAGACATATACTGACTGGTAATTTAGATTGTGAGCCCCAGTGCGGACAGTGATGTCTGTAAAGCGCTGCGGAATATGATAGTGCTGTATAAGTGAGCAGAATATAATCATCACCGTAGACTCGATGCTCTTTCTACCCATTAGCAAACTGGCTCAGTGGTTTTTGATGTCCCTGAAACCTGGTTGCTCTTCAGCATGGTGCTGTGACTTGCTAAACACACTTGGCATAGTAATAGACCTATTTAATGTGCAGCATACTGTGAAGCCTGTGTGGGGCAGGTCATTGAAGCGGCAAGTCTGCTGCTGATACACGTGAGTTTTTCCGCTGGCCTCACCCCTTTACCATGATGAAGCCTCTCACAGCCAATGGGGTGGGCGGCTTGATAATCTATGGAATGTGCTGTAGCAGATACTGCAGCTCTTGCCACAAGCTAGCACCCGCCACCCCCATCTAACATGTTTATCACACCTCAATCCCACCACGAATGAAATTGCCCAACGGTAAGATATTTAATGTTAGATTAGTATTGTTCCTTTTGGATTAATGAAAAAAAAAAATAGTATCTAAATGTTACACATGCACTCCAGCCATGATTTTGATTTCCCCTCAGAACACCTACTGTGCTAGTAAGACTCTGCTTGGAGCTGGGCCTGCACCCTAGCAGCAGCGCAACAAAATCCAGGCTATGGGACTAAGCACATGTCACCTCTGACACGAGCTGGATGTCCTCTGGCTTTCCCTGGGGGACTGTGGGGTTACGGGCTGACATGCACATTTCCTGTTAGATTCTTTTTAGACTGCATTGAGCGCATGATGTCCTAGCCTTATTGGATGTTACATAAGGGGTTATCCCAGTTTTTTTTCAATCTCCCTGCAGCATACTAAGGGCTCTTAAGCCATGAGCTCAGTTCCTCACTGGTCAGTTTCTTACATAATTCTCTGCGTCTAGCTCCTATTTGTTCATTGTGAAGTGGGTGGTACCTCAGAGCTGCCCAGTGTGACCAATGTAACCTACATTTCCTGAAATTTCTCTTCAGACTTCCTGCTTTTCCCATGCAAAGATGACATTTGCTTCTCTAACTGCTTTGCCCACTGGTAGTGGCCCATGAGCACAGTTGATGAGGGGAGACCTGATGCTGAGCATAGTTTCTAATAGATCAATAAAAGGAATTCATACCAGTCATTACCACCCTGTGTAAAGCAGGACTGTGGAGTCAGCAAGCCAAACCTTCCACTCCTCAGTTTCCCTGACTCCACAGCCCTGCACCACTACTGAGCATGTACATAAAGTGCCGCTAAGATCTATAGAACAGTTATAGGACCTTTGTATTATCTATATTCAGAGTTGGTCCATTTTATTCCAGCTCCACCAAAATAGACACACTCTGATTCCACGACTCAGACTCCACAGCCCTGGTGTAAAGGTACTGTCACACTTAGCGATGTACCAGCGATCCCGGCCAGGGATATGACCCGGTCAGGATCGCTGGTGCATCGCTAGTGAGCTGCCACACAGGCAGATCTCACCAGCGACATCGCAGGGGTCGGGGGTCGCTACTTACCTGTCAGACGCGGCAATGAAGACGTCCTACCACACGCGTCGCTCGTCGTCACAGCAGGAAGCTGACGACGAGAAACGGTGCAGGACGTTCTTGCGCGATCAGCGATAACCAGCGGGGGAGCGGTTGGAGGTAAGTATCAGACACAGCGATATCGCTATAACGTCACAAAAACCAGTGACGTTATAGCGATATTACTAGCGATACCGCTTAGTGTGACAGGGCCTTAAAGGCTTCTAATCCTCCAATTCTGTTTGTGTTTCAGGTATATTCCCCTTATGCCTCCTCCTCGATCCAAAAACTTTGTTGCCTATAGCAACTAAGCTGTGGGCAGAGAAGACCATTTTGCCTTTAGACTATATAGTACATAGCATTTATACTTAGGAAGCATCAATTGTAACAATTTATAGCAGAATAAAGTAATGCAAAAATAATTTTTTATATAAAATAGTTTTTATTGTATAAAAGCACCAAAACATAAAAAAATATAAATGAGGTATCGCTGCCATCGTACTGACCCGAAGAAAAAAAAACGCTTTAACAATTCTACCACGCGCGAAACGGTGTAAATGCGCGCCCCCCCCAAAAAAAAAAAGAAATTTATTAAATGCTGGGTTTTGTTCATTCTGCGTCCCAAAAATCTGAATACAAAGTGATCAAAAAATGTCATGTGCCCTAATATGGAAAAATTATAGCTCTCAAAATGTGGTGATGCAAAAACTATTTTTTGCAATAAAAAGTGTCTTAGTGTGTGGTGTGACAGCTGCCAAACTTAAAAACCTGCTATAAATAGTAAATCAAACCCCCCTTTATCACCCCCTTAGTTAGGGAAACTAAAATAAAAAAATGTATTTATTTCCATTTTCCTATTAGGGTTGGGGCCAAAGTTAGGGTTAGGTTTGTGGCTAGGGTTATGATAAGGGTTAGGGGTGTGTTGGGGTTAGGGTTGGAGTTAGAATTGGGGGGTTTCCACTGTTGAGGCACATGAGGGGCTCTCCCAACGCGACATGGCATCTGATCTCAATTCCAGACAATTCTGAGTTGAAAAAGTCAAACTGTGCTCCTTCTCTTTCGAGCTCTGCCATGCGCCCAAACAGTGGTTTACCCCCACATATGGGGTATCGACATACTCGGGACAAATTGCACAATAACTCTTTCCAATTTCTTCTGTTACCCTTTGGAAAATAAAAAATTGGGGACGAAAATATTTTTGTGGAAAAAAAAATATTTTTTATATTTATGGCTCTACGTTAAACTTCTGTGAAGCACTTGAGGGTTCAAAGTTCTCACCACACATCTAGATAAGTTCCTTGGGGGGTCTAGTTTCCAAAATGGTGTCTTTTGTGGGGGGTTTCTACTGTTTTGGCACATCAGCGGCTTTCCAAAAACGACATGGCGTCCAATCACAATTCTAGCCAATTTTGCGTTGAAAAAGTCAAACGGCGCTCCTTCCCTTCCGAGCTCTGCCATGCGCCGAAACAGTGGTCCTCCCCCCACATATGGGGTATCGGTGTGTTCAGGACAATTTGCACAATAACTTTTGGGGTCCCATTTCTCCTGTTACCCTTGGGAAAATAAAAAAAAATTGGACCTGAATTAATTTTTTTGTGAAAAAAAGTTAAATGTTCATTTTTTTTTTTTTAAACATTTAAAAAATTCCTGTGAAGCACCTGAAGGGTTAATAAACTTCATGAATGTGGTTTTTAGCACCTTGAGGGGTACAGTTTTCAGTATGGTGTCACTTTTAGGTATTCTCTATCATATAGACCCCTCAAAGTGACTTCAAATGTGATGTGGACCCCCCCAAAAATGGTGGTGTAAAAATGAGATCGCTGGTTAACTTTTAACCCTTATAACTTCCTAACATAAAAAATTGTTGGTTCCAAAACTGTGCTGATGTAAAATAGACATGTGGGAAATGTTACTTATTATTTTGTGTGCCATATCTCTGTGATTTAAGGGCATGAAAATTGAAAGTTGAAAAATTGCAAAATTTTCACCAAATTTCCGTTTTTTCACAAATAGTCATATCAAAGAAATTTTACCACTAACATGAAGTACAATATGTCACAAGAAAACAATCTCCAGGATAATAGCCCAAAACAGCCTTCATTAAACATATAATAAAGCCCGAATCATGTATGAAGTCAAGAATGATTATTCTCAAGACGGTAAATATTACACTAGTATAATGATATGCGGCCCCAAGGGATGTAACACAATAGCTACAATGACTCCCGTGCATAATAACACTTAAAGAAAAATGGAATAATGGAAGAGAAATTGTGCTTGTGGCGTCCCCTCACGCCCCCGGAAGAAGCTGGCGGCGAAACGCGCCTCGGGGTGAGGGGACGCCACAAGCACAGTTTCTCTTCCATTATTCCATTTTTCTTTAAGTGTTGTTATGCACGGGAGTCATTGTAGCTATTGTGTTACATCCCTTGGGGCTGCATATCATTATACTAGTGTAATATTTACCGTCTTTGAGAATAATCATTCTTGACTTCATACATGATTTGGACTTTATTATATGTTTAATGAAGGCTGTTTTTGGCCATTATCCTGGACACTTTTAGCTCAATTTTGAAGCATAAATATATTAATTGGTACATGTATATACTTTTTGTACTAGGAGGAATGCCATTTTCTATTTGCCTATATTGTGATCTGATTATTCATTCTTAAGCCTTGTTACAATATTGTGTGCTCTAGCGTGCCTTATACGGCATTTTGATTTTTTACTATATGGATTTTATTGGATATACGAATAAAAATTGTGATTTTATATTTGGGATCTCTTCATTTTTTCTATGTAGCTGAACATGGGAATTTCTTGTTATGATATTGTGTGAAGTGCCCAGTTGCACCTAGTAGGACATTGTTGATTCTTTACAAGAAAACAATGTCAGAATTACCGGGATCCATGGAAGCGTTCCAGAGTTATGACCTCATAAAGGGACAGTGGTCAGAATTGTAAAAATTGGCCCGGTCATTAATGTGCAAACCACCATTGGGGGTAAAGGGGTTAAAACACAAGGGACAAAATGGTACCGATGTCATCAATGTATGGTCCAGTTTTACCATTAGTGTTTTTCACAGATGAATAAATTACAGAGCTTTTATCTTTTGCAATGTTAAGGATGCCTTCTGTGTGCTGTATGGTTTTTTATGAACCCATAGACTTGTATTGACACTTTTTATCCTCCATGCTGGGAAAAAAAGGGCATGTCTTCATGAGTTTTACACGGGCACATGGTCAATGAAAAACATGGGCATGTGAGTAGCCCCATAGATAATAGTGGGTACGTTTTTGTCTGTGAAAAAAACTGATACAACGCATACATGCAACATGGACTTATGAATAGGGCCTAAGGCTCTGTGCACACGGTGCGGATTCTGCTGCGGATCCGCAGCAGAACTGCAGATTATGTACAGTACCATTATTGGCGATGTAAAAAAAAAACAAAAACCGCTGTGCACATGCTGCCGATTTTTCGTGCGGAATAAAAGAAGCAGCATGTCACTTCTTTTGTGCGGTTTTGTTGCAGTTTTCCACCTGCTCCATTCTTTTAATCCGCAGGTGGAAAACCGCACAAAAACGGCAGTAAATCCGCACAAAAAATGCACTAAATCTGCAGGAAAAATTCGCGGGAGGATCCGCACCGTGTGCACATAGCCTAAGGCTGTGTGCACACGCTGCGGATTTTGCTGCGGTTCCGCAGCGGTTTTGGCTGCTGCGGACCCGCAGCAGCTTTTGCTGCGGTGTACAGTACCATGATTCCCTATGGGAATCAAAAACCGCAATGCAGACGGTGCGGAATTTTCCGCGCGGATTATCTGCGGTTTTCAATCCGCAGAAAGAATTGACATGTCAATTCTTTCTGCGGATTCCCCTGCGGTTTGCCATTTCCTCCATTGAGGAGATGAAAAACCGCAGAGCAATCCGCAGGTAAAACCGCAGGTATTTTGACCTGCGGATTTTACAAAATCTGCGCTGATGAATCCGCACCTAATCCGCAGCGTGTGCACACAGCCTAAGGGTATGTGCACACGGTGCGGAGTCTGCTGCGGTTCCGCGTTTCTGCAGCTGCGTTGTACAATACCTTTTATTTCCTATGGAAATTAAAAACCGCAGTGCACATGCTGCAGATTTTTCCGCGCGGATTTGCTGCGGTTTACAATCCGCAGCATGTCAATTGTTTGGTGCAGAAACGCTGCAGTTTTACACCTCATGCATTATGAGGTATAAAACCGAAGTTAAACCGCAGGACTTTTGCGGTTTTCTCTACAAAATCTGCACACCAAGAAAACTACGTGTGCACATAGCCTTACATATATAATTGTTTTGCACATTTAATAGTAATTTACCATCAATATTCTAGCTGTATAATTTGCTTAATTCTAGCTGTTACATTAAAATATTTGACTCTTTCATCACGGGCACTTGTCATGTGATCTCCAGTCTGACTATTATTCCAATACACGCTTGTTTGTAGGAAGGACAGTCTGACTTCGTTTCAAACATTGGATGACATTGCCTATCAATTCCGAACTACCAACTGTCAGACTCTTACCCAAACTGCTGCAGTCTCTTTAATGCTTTTGTATGTCCTCCATGCAGCTGAAGATAAAGGTGGCGAATCAAGTACCGTATTTTTCGCTTTATAAGACGCTCCGGATTTTAAGACGCATCACAAATTTTGAGGAGAAAAATAAGAAAAAAATATTTTTTAATAAAATGGTGGTGCCTCTTATAATCCTTGCATCTTATTGCTTACCGGGGTTGGTGGCTGCGGTGTAGCGGGGTCCCAGTTTCGCTCCTGGAGGAGGCAGGCGTGGAGCAATGCTGCAGGCCGCATTCAGGAATGAGGGGGGCTCCGATGTGTGCCGTTGCTGCTGCAGGGTCTTGTGCTGCTGCAGGGTTTCTCCACTCATCCGGCGGTTGCTGGCCGGTGCTGCGGATGTCTCCGGTGCCCAGCGGTGCGGCGTTGTGTGCCCGTCGATGCCCGGGGCTCTGCCGACATTGTGCGACAGGCCAGAGCCCCGGCATTTCCTCGGTTCCCTGTGTGCGCGCTCTGTGGTGCCGGTAAAAAAAAATGGCCGCGTGCGCAGATGGGATCTCAGGACCCAGTTCTCGAGAGATGAGATCTGTAATCTCATCTCCGAGAGCTGGGTCCCGAGATCCCATCTGCGCACGCGCGGCAGCATTTTTTTACCGGCACCAGGGCGCGCACACACAGGGAACCCAGGGAAAATGGCCTCTGGCGCGTGCGCAGATGGGATCTCGGGACCCAGCTCTCGGGAGAGCCGGCGGCCATTTTTTTACAGACACACAGGGAACCGAGGAAATGCCAGGGCTCTGGCCTGTCGCACAATGTCGGCAGAGCCCCAGGCTTCGACGGGCAGAAAACGCGGCACCGGAGACACCCGCAGTACCGGCCAGCAACCACCGGACGCCCCCGATCACAGCCTAGGTAAGGCATGTCCGCTTTGTAAGACGCACCCCCTTTTTCCTCCCAAATTTGGGGGGGAAAAGTGCGTCTTACAAAGCGGAAAATACGGTAGCTCAATCAATAGTGGTTAGTTGCACTTGCAACCCTCCCCTAACTCACACTGCCTTTGTACATACACTCACTGGCCACTTTATTAGGTACACCATGCTAGTAAGGGGTTGGACCCCCTTTTGCCTTCAGAACTGCCTCAATTCTTCGTGGCAGAGATTCAACAAGGTGCTGGAAGCATTCCTCAGAGATTTTGGACCATATTGACATGATGGCATCACACAGTTGGCGCAGATTTGTCGGCTGCACATCCCTGATGCGAATCTCCCGTTCCACCACATTCCAAAGATGCTCTATTGGATTGAGATCTGGTGACTGAGGAGGCCATTTGAGTACAGTGAACTCATTGTCATGTTCAAGAAACCAATCTGAGATGATTCGAGCTTTATGACATGGCGCATTATCCTGCTGAAAGTAGCCATCAGATGTTGGGTACATTGTGGTCATAAAGGGATGGACATGGTCAGCAACAATACTCAGGTAGGCTGTGGCGTTGCAACGATGCTCAATTGGTACCAAGGGGCCCAAAGAGTGCCCAGAAAAAATTCCCCACACCATGACACCACCACCACCAGCCTGAACCGTTGATACAAGGCAGGATGGATCCATGCTTTCATGTTGTTTACGCCAAATTCTGACCCTACCATCCGAATATCGCAGCAGAAATCGAGACTCATCAGACCAGGCAACGTTTTTCCAATCTTCTACTGTCCAATTTCGATGAGCTTGTGCAAATTGTAGCCTCAGTTTCCTGTTCTTAGCTGAGAGGAGTGGTACCCAATGTGGTCTTCTGCTGCTGTAGCCCATCTGCCTCAAAGTTCGACGCACTGTGCGTTCAGAGATGCTCTTCTGCCTACCTTGGTTGTAACGGGTGGCAATTTGAGTCACTGTTGCCTTTCTATCAGCTCGAACCAGTCTGCCCATTCTCCTCTGACCTCTGGCATCAACATGGCATTTCCGGCCACAGAACTGCCGCTCACTGGATTTTTTTTCTTTTTCGGACCATTCTCTGTAAACCCTAGAGATGGTTGTGCGTGAAAATCCCAGTAGATCAGCAGTTTCTGAAATACTCAGACCAGCCCTTCTGGCACCAACAATCATGCCACGTTCAAAGGCACTCAAATCACCTTTCTTCCCCATACTGATGCTCGGTTTGAACTGCAGGAGATTGTCTTGACCATGTCTACATGCCTAAATGCACTGAGTTGCCGCCATGTGATTGGCTGATTAGAAATTAAGTCTTAACACACAGTTGGACAGGTGTACCTAATAAAGTGGCCAGTGAGTGTATATAGGGGATGTATGCTGAATCTCTGTGTATGCTATCCAGCATTCACCACTTTCCCTTTCAAATAATTTTTATTAAAGTTTAACAATTTAAAATGGAAGGAGAATGGGAAAGGAATCAAAAGATAGAGATCTCCATTTTACAAATAGTAAAATCATACAATTACAAACAAGAATTTATTACCATCATATACCAGACTTCAAACACAGACATAACAATTCCCTCATGACTTCAAAATAGGACACAACAATTCATCCATGACATCAAGGAAGGAGATAACAATTCCTTCATGACTTTAAAATAGGACATAACAGATCATTTATATTTGGTATTCCACACCTCCCACTTCAAATGATAGTGATTCAATGAACCTGCGTTGATAGCTATTTTTTCCTCCATTATACTATGGGTGCGTAGTGTGTTAACTATATCCAAGGAAATAGGAGCATCCGGCTTCTTCCACCACTGCGCTATAAAATTCTTCACAGTAAGGAATATGTGCGTCATCATGAATTTGATTGTCGGACTAACACCCTCTAGGTCTAGGGATAAAAGCGCCATATGGGGGGTGACATCGATAAAGGTTTTGGACAGTGAGTTGACATGCATCTTTACCTGTAACCAGAGTGTATGTAACTTGGGGCAGCTCCAATAAATATGAAATAAATTTCCATTGCAATGGCAGCCTCTCCAACACAATGGAGAAGTATCCACACTTATATGAGAGTCTTGTAGGTGTGTAGTACCACCGAGCATTCCCCACTTTCAACTTGTAAAAGCTTGCTGGAAGCGACAATTATCGTAATCCCAAAACCAAATTCTGACACTAGCCAAATTTTTATTTATAGACCTATATCCCTCATAAATACAGACGTAAAAATTTATGCAAAGATCCTGGCCAATAGACTAAATCAATTCCTCCCGAGTTTAATTTCCAATGATCAGATGGGCTTCATCAAAGGAAGACAATCCATAGATGGTAGGAGAAGACTCATTAACATAATAAAGCTTATTTCCTCGAACAAACTCAGGGCCATTGTTATCTCTCTTGATGCTGAGAAAGCGTTCGACCGCCTTAATTGGTCATATCTCGAAGCAACTCTCAAAAAATTTGGAATGGCTTCTCAGATCACGAGAGGTATTATGGCTTTGTACTCCGGCCCTAGTGCGAGGGTTTATTCCAACAATCATCTTTCCTCTACGTTTAATATAGCTAATGGGACCAGACAGGGTTGTCCATTGTCACCATTGCTTTTTGCATTAGCTATTGAACCTCTGGCCCAACTAATCAGGAACAGCACAAAGATCTCGGGAATCAAAACTTTGCACAGAGATTTTAACCCCTTCACCCCCAAGGGTGGTTTGCACGTTCATGACCGGGCCAATTTTTACATTTCTGACCACTGTACCTTTATGAGGTCATAACTCTGGAACGCTTCCATGGATCCCGGTGATTCTGACATTTTCTCGTGACATATTGTACTTCATGTTAGTGGTAAAATTTCATTCAAATAACTTGCGTTTATTTGTGAGAAAAACGGAAATTTGGCGAAAATTTTGAAAATTTCGCAATTTTCTAACTTTGAATTTTTTTGCCCTTAAATCACAGAGATACGGCACACAAAAAACTTGATAACTAACATTTCCCACATGTTTACTTTACATCAGCACAATTTTGGAACCAAAATTTTTTTTTGTTAGGAAGTTATAACGGTTAAAAGTTGACCAGCAATTTCTCATTTTTACAACACCATTTTATTTTTAGGACCACATCACATTTGAAGCCACTTTGAGGGGTCTATATGATAGAAAATACCCAAAAGTGACACCATTCTAAAAATTGCACACCTTAAGGTTCTCAAAACCACAATCAAAAAGTTTATTAACCCTTTAGGTGCGTCACAGGAATTTTTTTGAATATTTAAAAAAAAATGAACATCTAACTTTTTTTCATAAAAAAAATACTTCAGGTTCAATTTTTTTTATTTTACCAAGGGTAACAGGAGAAATTGAACTGCAAAAGTTATTGTGCAATTTGTCCTGAGTACGCAGATACCTGATATGTAGGGGGGGGGAACGACTGTTTCGGCGCATGGCAGAGCTCAGAATGGAAGGAGCGCCGTTTGACTTTTTCAATGCAAAATTGGCTGGAATTCAGATTGGACGCCATGTCACGTTTGGAGAGTCCCTGATGTACCTAAACAGTGGAAACCCCCTACAAGTGACCCCATTTTGGAAACTAGACCCCCCAAGGAACTTATCTAGATATGTGGTGAGAACTTTGAACCCACAAGGGCTTTACAGAAGTTTATAACGTACAGCGGTACAATTAAAAAAATCATATTTTTTCCACAAAAATGATCTTTTCATCCCAATTTTTATTTTCCCTAGGGTAACAGGACCCTAAAAGTTATTGTGCAATTTGTCCTGAGTACGCTGATACCCCACATGTGGGGGTAAACCACTATTTGGGCGCATGGCAGAGCTCGGAAGGGAAGCAGCGCCATTTGACGTTCTTGGCTGGAATTGAGATTGGACACCATGTCGCGTTTGGAAAACCCCTGATGTACCAAAACAGTGGAAACCCCCCACAAATGACACCATTTTGGAAACTAGACCCCCTAAGGAACTTATCTAGATGTGTGGTGAGAACTTTGAACCCCCATGGGCTTCACAGAAGTTTATAACATAAAGCCATACAATTAAAAAATCATATTTTTTCCACAAAAAATGATCTTTTCACCCTCAATTCTTATTTTTCCAAGGGTAACAGGACCCTAAAAGTTATTGTGCAATTTGTCCTCTGAGTACGCTGATACCCCACATGTGGGGGTAAACCACTATTTGGGCGCATGGCAGAGCTCGGAAGGGAAGCAGCGCCATTTGACGTTTTTGGCTGGAATTGAGATCGGACACCATGTCGCGTTTGGAAAACTCCTGATGTACCAAAACAGTGGAACCCCCCCACAAATGACACCATTTTGGAAACTAGACCCCCTAAGGAACTTATCTAGATGTGTGGTGAGCACTTTGACCCCCCCAGTGCTTCACAGAAGTTTACAACGGCCGGGCATGAAAATAAAAAATTTGTATTTTTTCCACAAACATGATCTTTTAGTCACCATTTTTTTATTTTCCCAAGGGTACCAGGAGAAATTGGACCCCAAAAGTTGTTGTCCAATTTGTCCTGAGTATGCTGATACCCCATATGTGGGAGAAAACTACTGTATGGACACACGTCGGGGCTCGGAAGGGAAGTAGTGACGTTTTGGAATGCAGACTTTGATGGAATGGTCTGCGGGTGTCATGTTGCCTTTGGAGAGCCCCTAATGTACCTAAACTATTGAAACTCCCCACAAGTGACCCCATTTTGGACACTAGACCCCCCACGGAACTTATCTAGATGTGTGGTGAGCACTTTGAACCCCCAAGTGCTTCACAGAAGTTTATAACACTCGGACGTGAAAATAAAAAAATCATTTTTTTCCACAAAAATGATATTTTTGCCCCCAATTTTTTATTTTCCTAAGGGTAACAGGAGAAATTGGACCCCAAAAATTGTTTTGCAATTTGTCCTGAGTAGGCTGATACCCTACATGTGGGGGTAAAACACTGTTTGGGCGCATGGCAGAGCTTGGAAGGGAAGGAGCACCATTTGACTTTTTCAACTCAGAATTGGCTGGAATTGAGATCAGACGCCATGTTGCATTTGGAGAGCCCCTGATGTGCCCAAACAGTGGAAACCCCCAATTCTAACTCCAACCCGAACCCCAACACGCCCCTAGCCCTAACCCTAGCCCTAACCCTACCCCAACACACCCCTAGCCCTAACCCTAATGGAAAAATGGAAATAAATACATTTTTTTTATTTTATTATTTTTCCCTAACTAAGGGGGTGATAACGGGGGGTTTGATTTACTATTTATGGTGGTTTTTATGTTTGGCGGCTGTCGCACGCTAAAAGACGCTTTTTATTGTAAAAATAGTTTTTGCATCACCACATATTGAGAGCTATAATTTTTCCGTATTTTGACCCACCGAGTCATGTGAGGTCTTATTTTTTGCGGAACGAGTTGACGTTTTTATTGGTACCATTTTCGGGCACGTGAAATTTTTGATCGCTTTTTATTCCGATTTTTGGGACGCAGAATGAACAAAAACCAGCGTTTCATGAATTTCTTTTGGGGGGGTGCGTTTACACCGTTCCGCGTGCGGTAAAATTGATAAAGCGGTTTTATTCTTCGGGTCAGTACGGTTACAGCGATACCTCATTTAGGTCGTTTTTTTGTTTTTGTCGGTTTTATGCAATGAAAACTATTTTATATAAAAAAATAATTATTTTTGCATCGCTTTATTCAGCGAGCTATAACTTTTTTATTTTTTCGCTGATGATGCTGTGTGGCGGCTCGTTTTTTGCGGGACAAGATGACGTTTTCAGCGGTACCATGGATATTTATATGCGTCTTTTTGATCGCGCGTTATTACACTTTTTGTTTGGCGGTATGATAATAAATCATTATTTTTTGCTTAGTTTTTTATTTTTATTTTTTAAGGGGTTCGCTAAAGGGGTTAATGGGACAGTTTTATAGGGCGGGTCGTTACGGACGCGGCGATACCTAATGTGTACTTTTATTGTTTTTTTTTTTATTATTATTTTCAAAAAATGGATTTATTGGGGGAATTTTTTTTTTTTTTCTAATATATTTGGCGATTTTTTTTTTAAATTATTTTTACACTTTTTTTTTTTTTTTTTACTTTATTAAATAGTCCCAGGTGGGACATCACTGTCCTGTGACAGATCGCTGATCTGTCACATCACAGATCACTGACAGATCAGCGATCTGACACAGGCACTGCAGAAGGCTTCCTCATGCCTGCGCTTTGCAGGCACTGGGAAGCCAGCTTCCTGCAGGCCCCCGAAGGCCCCTGTCGCCATCTTGGATTCGGGGGCCTGGAGGAAAGGAGTCCCCCGCAGCAGCGCTGCACATTGCGCTGCCGTGGGGGGCTCAGGGAAGCACGGAGGGAGGCCCCTCCCTGCCGATGCTTCCCTTTAACCCGTGTTTGATCGCGGTGTGCAAGGGGTTAACGTGTCGGGGGCGGTCCGTGACCGCCCCTGACACATTGTGCCGGGTGTCAGCTGTGATAATCAGCAGACACCCGGCCGCGATCAGCGGCGCTCACCACGTGGGAGCCGCTGATCGCGCCGACGTACTATCCCGTCCATGGGCATAGGGGCCCAGGTCCCATGGACGGGATAGTACGTCGGATGGCAGAAAGGGGTTAAAATAGCGTTGTATGCAGACAATATTATTCTTACCCTCACAGATCCAAGCAACTCTATCTCTGCCTTACAAACCTTAATCCAGACTTTTGCTAAAATCTCTTATTTTAAAATAAACGACTCAAAATCCAAAATACTTGGCTTTAACCTAGGATCACAAAACTCAAGATAAAAAGCGGACGGCACTGCTGTTACCGTGTGACTTCAAATGATGTGCGGCATGCAGAAGCCCAGCAGCTAGGAATCTCTGGTGCCAGACCTGGAAACAGTCAATCCTGGGTATCCATGCAAAGAGAAGAGGTCGCACTCATCGAGATTGTAGTTTCACTGATTTATTGACATATCAAGAACATGTCAAGTCGGGGAAGTGACATAAGGAGTGCAAAATAGGCTGACAACGGCCGTTTCGCGCTGCTCAAGCGCTTCAACGGGTCAAAACTAGGATCAGACCAAGAGGAAATTGAGGGCTTCTCACCTTGGGGGTGGGACACTGATGGGTTGACATATCTAGGCCTAAAATTCTTAAAAATCGTAAACTATCTAATAAAAGTAAACTTAGAGCTGCTTACTAAAAAGCTTTTTAATGAATTCTGTACATCTAGAGATGATGGGCTTTCTTGGTGGGGAATAATCATGATGGTCAAGTCGTATATTTGCCCAAAAATCCTATACCTACTTCGCTCACTGCCTTTAAAAATACCCACTTCCTCTCTCACAAACCTTCAAGCCTCATTAAACTCCTTTATATGGAATAACAGAAGACCCAGAATAACAAAAATATTCTATGCAACCATAAATCTTATGGTGGAGCTGGTTCCCCAAATATTACGGCCTATTACATTGCAAATTTAGTCAAACAAAGCTCATACTGGGGCCTCATGATACGACACCAGCTTGGCATGAACTAGAACTGTTCTTTAATAATTATAAACCTCTTCACCTACTAATTCTGAACCAACTCCTTCATAAAAAATTGCGAATTCTCATCCGATTTTTCAAGCTATTTCTGAAGCTTGGAAAAAATTTTCTGCTCCAAAAAGAGGCTCTAACAAAGAAGTCACAATAAAAAATCTGGTTCTATTAGTTATCTTTCAAGCATCTAATCAGACCATTGACCCCATTTGGTCTGAACTTGGACTAAAAAAAAGATTTATACGATGGCGTTACTTGTACACATTACAATAAACTCAAGGAAAGATTTCAATCTACTACCCCTGCTTTCTTACAATGTTATCCTCAAAGACCTAATCTATGAGTTCCTTACTATCTACCCGAGAATCTCTGAACCAGCAGTTAACCTTATTTGTAATATAGAACATAATATTTTTGGAGTTTTGTATACACGTACAAATGGTGTAACAATAGCTTTGAAGCGGTAAAGACTCAAAATATTGTCAAATGGAAAACCGAATTGCACACGACAATTGACCCTTCTGACCTTGAACAGGCATGTACCCTCTCGTATGCCTCTTCCATTTCCTTATCACTACAAGAGATACACTTCAAGCTTTTAACGAGATGGTATTATACCCCCCCGTTAGACTTCATAGAATCAACCCTGACAATTCTCCGCTCTGTTGGAGGGGTTGTGGAAGGCCAGGAAATATCTTGCATATATTTTGGCAATGTCCCAAAATTGTTACATTTTGGAGAAAGGTTTCTAACCTCATCGATTTTATCCTAGGAACACGACTTATTTTGTCTCCTCGTCTGGCTCTTCTTTCTCTGGACGCAGACAAAATTGATACTTCAAACAGGCTATTGATTATGCACATTTTACTAGTCTCCAAACATAGTATTGCCTTTCTTTGGAAAAAAAAACACAAACCCCCACAAATTACTGAAATTATAGACAAACTTAGCCTTCATCATTCTTTTGAATTGAAATTTGCAAATGTACATGATCAATTTGCTAAATATTATAGGAAATGGCCTAGATGGCTGGAGTTCTCTTATGTATTCACCCAGAGTGCACCTGCCTAAGGCCCCTTGTGTTTGGAACATATATATTAATATATTATATGCTTGAATACCTACCTTTGTAATAATTCACTGCATAATATGCTTCTGCATTAACTTGGTTCATTTTATGTCTTTATATTTGGACTTTATTGTCCTTCCTTTTTCGTTCTTTCCCTTTACATTTATTGAAACTCAAATAAAACATTTGGAAAACAACTTGTAAAAGCTCACAGGGAGTAACTTATCGCAAGAAAGACCGAAGCTGCATCGCGTACAATACACTGACACAATGTAGTGTTAGTGGACACAGAGCCTAGATCACTGATCTATCACTGCTGAATCGAAATAGGCTTGGGAGCAAAGCTTGTGCATTATGTTGTCTTCACCTTCTGCTAAGCTAGTGACATTTTGGAAGATGTAGCCTCCATTAAAGGAACCATTCCAGAAAGTAAGAAGTAATCAACATGGCAAGTAAAAATGGCACCTCAGCTAAAATATGTATTCACAAGTCTTGCACAAAAATCTGTTGTTTTAATGGCCTATACTGGTTTCTACAGTGGTCCCTCAAAATACCATAATTTCTTCCAGGATGACCATGTATGTTGAAAATATTGAGGCAGGCTTATGAAAACTTGTCTAAAAAATAAATTCTGTTGCACATAGCAACCAGTCACAAAATGGCTTTAATTTTATCTAAAGCAGTTTAATGGGAATCTGTCGCCCCCTGTGACGCTAAGCTACTGTATTTCTATGGGCATACAGGTAATAGAATGGTTAAACTAGTCTTGCGCCTATATGCCTCATAGCTGCGGTTTAGATGTTGAGAAATGCACTTTTAATCTTTTATGTTAAGCATAATGAAGGCTGCCATTAAAAGGGCAAATAAGGTACCCATAAGAGAACGGCGCTGCAACTGCACGTCACAGGTCATTGTGACGTGCATGGGAAGGGGGTGCTATTGTAATGAAGACAGAGGGCAGGGATTTTTTCCAGGCATTACATGCCCCATAGCCTAGAATAAATCATAACATTAGAGTGCAGCTGAGGCATACCTGTAAGACTGGTTTAACCATTCTATTATCTGTATGCCCATAGTAATAGCTCAAATGCGTCACAGGAGGTGACAGATTCACATTCAGAATTGCAAGTCAGCTCTGGTAGCAATAGGCAATAAATATGGTTTATTCTTTTAACCAATTTTAGGAACGTTTTAGGAAATGGCTTCATGTCTCTGGAGACTACTACCTTGCAAGTAAAATCACTTTTCCATGTGCACTGATGCAAATGAGCCAACTGTAGTTATACATTAGCAGCCTATGTCCGTGTGGAACACTTCTGTGTTTAAGTGAATACTTCATAATACAGAGCTCAGGAGTTGTAAAAGAAACTGGACAAGGATAGCCAAATTGTATAAAAGAATTGCAGATACTGTGGGTGAAAATCTGCTGATCATATGGATGATTTTTTCTGGAAACCAGGGCTGTGGAGTCGGAGTCGGTGCTCATTTTGGTGGAGTCGGTATAAAATGGACCGACTCCTAAAATATATAATAAATTGGGTACAGTAATTCAATGCAGGATGTGCTGAATATTTTTTTATAGGAATCTGGGAAAGTTATGAAATGTCCTATAAATGGGTTATATTCCTGATCTAAGGCTACATTCACACACAGCGTTTTTCCTGCGTTTTTTGAGGATACGTTTTTTCAGCTGCAAAAGCCGATCAGCTTTTTAAAAATCTGCATCACCTGAAAGGTTTTTGAGCTCATGGATAATGTTTTCAATAGCAAAAGCAGATTAGAAATCTGCTCTATCCATTTATTTATATCTGTCTATCCATATCTTATCTGTACCAAAAAGAATGAAAACCGGGTAGTACACAGTCTAACACTCCTTTTTTTTTTTTTTTTTAGCACCTCATAGCTGCCCAAAAGGACGCCCAGGACAGGCATTGCTCATCTTCAGTAACACATCAACATCAATTGATAGTTGGAATAAATAGACTGCATTCATCACCACCACATCTTCTTAAGGTGCAGGCTTTATTTTCAAGTGTAGGGGTGTGCAGTATGAGGTTCTGCAGAAGCTGAGGTGTGCAGTATGAGGTTCTGTGGAACAGTATGAGGTTCTGCCCCCATCAGGTTTGATCCTGGCTACGCCCATGGTGTGAATGTAGCCTGAGGATCTAGGCTTTGTCTTAGCTGAGATAAGTCATAGTGTTATATATATATATACACAGTACAGACCAAAAGTTTGGACACACCTCATTCAAAGAGTTTTCTTTATTTTCATTACTATGAAAATTGTAGATTCACTCTGAAGTCATCAAAACTATGAATTAACACATGTGGAATTATATAATTAGCAAAAAAGTGTGAAACAACTGAAAATACTGTGTCTTATATTCTAGGTTCTTCAAAGTAGCCACCTTTTGCTTGATTACTGCTTTGCACACTCTTGGCATTCTCTTGATGAGCTTCAAGAGGTAGTCACCGGAAATGGTTTTCACTTCACAGGTGTGCCCTGTCAGGTTTAATAAGTGGGATTTCTTGCCTTATAAATGGGGTTGGGACCATCAGTTGTGTTGTGCAGAAGTCTGGTGGATACACAGCTGATAGTCCTACTGAATAGACTGTTAGAATTTGTATTATGGCAAGAAAAAAGCAGCTAAGAAAAATGAGTGGCCATCATTACTTTAAGAAATGAAGGTCAGTCAGTCCGAAAAATTGGGAAAACTTTGAAAGTGTCCCGAAGTGCAGTGGCAAAAACCATCAAGCGCTACAAAGAAACTGGCTCACATGAGGACCGCCCCAGGGAAGGACCAAGAGTCACGTCTGCTGCGGAGGATAAGTTCATCCGAGTCACCAGCCTCAGAAATCCCAGGTTAACAGCAGCTCAGATTAGAGACCAGGTCAATGCCACACAGAGATCTAGCAGCAGACACATCTCTACAACAACTGTTAAGGGGAGACTTTGTGCAGCAGGCCTTCATGGTAAAATAGCTGCTAGGAAACCACTGCTAAGAACAGGCAACAAGCAGAAGAGACTTGTTTGGGCTAAAGAACACAAGGAATGGACATTAGACCAGTGGAAATCTGTGCTTTGGTCTGAGTCCAAATTTGAGATCTTTGGTTCCAACCACCGTGTCTTTGTGCGACGCAGAAAAGGTGAACGGATGGACTCTACATGCCTGGTTCCCACCGTGAAGCACGGAGGAGGAGGTGTGATGGTGTGGGGGTGCTTTGCTGGTGACACTGTTGGGGATTTATTCAAAATTGAAGGCATACTGAACCAGCATGGCTACCACAGCATCTTGCAGCGGCATGCTATTCCATCCGGTTTGCGTTTAGTTGGACCATCATTTATTTTTCAACAGGACAATGACCCCAAACACACCTCCAGGCTGTGTAAGGGCTATTTGACCAAGAAGGAGAATGATGGGGTGCTACTCCAGATGACCTGGCCTCCACAGTCACCAGACCTGAACCCTATCGAAATGGTTTGGGGTGAGCTGGACCGCAGAGTGAAGGCAAAAGGGCCAACAAGTGCAAAGCATCTCTGGGAACTCCTTCAAGACTGTTGGAAGACCATTTCCGGTGATTACCTCTTGAAGCTCATCAAGAGTGTGCAAAGCAGTAATCAAAGCAAAAGGTGGCTTCTTTGTAGAACCTAGAATATAAGACATATTTTCAGTTGTTTCACACTTTTTTATTAATTATATAATTCCACATGTGCTAATTCATAATTTTGATGCCTTCAGAATGAATCTACAATTTTCATAGTCATGAAATAAAAGAAAGCTGTTTGAATGAGGTGTGTCCAAACTTTTGGTCTGTACTGTATATATGTAATCGATATTACATAGTGTATTACATATTTACTATTTATTACAGTTTTTTGTGTTCTAAGTTGTATTCCAATAAATATATATTCTGTTCTATCTAAATATCTTGATTATTGGATCATAAAAATGATTAAATGTCTGATGTTCACATTGTACTACAATACATTTTTCACCTAAATATAAGCAATATGTGTGGGAGTCGGAGTCGCAGGTTTGGCTTACCGACTCCACAGCCCTGCTGGAAACTGGTCATTTACCAGGCACCACTAAAGAATGTTTCGTCAGTCCTCATTTGTCTCTACTCGGGTCATTCCCATTAGTTGGGTCACATCACCCATTCAAAATGAGATTCAAGGTAAAATCTTTTTCATTAGCCTTTATGTAACCTAGACCGAGATCCTTCCTATGGTGATGTAGCTAATGACAACTTTTTGGACTCTTCCTCCCAATAGCTGCTTATAGTTGAGCTCAAAATCCATATAGACTGATCACCGACCCAAAGAAAGATAAAAAATATATACTGTACCGTGCAACAGTTTTAAAAACAAAAGCCTACAACAGCACTTTGTATACGCGAAGATGTTGCAAACATTGGGTCAATTCATCAAAACGTTAGACTACTGAAAACTGGCTTAAGACTTTTAGCTTCCTTTTGCCAGTTTAGGTTATCCTAAATGGGCAGAGGAAGGCGTGTCCACACCTGCCAATCAAATTCATTGAAAAATGCTTGTGACTTGTACACGGGAAACATTACTCCAGACTCTACACGTCACTTAGAAGAGGCGCCAATTCATGTAAGCCAACCGATAGTATTGTAAAGGGCAAAAATATTCTTTAGAGCAGTAATCGGGGCTGTGGAGTCTGTAAGCCCATACCTCAGGCTCCTCAATTTCTCGGACTCCCGACTTCCTCATAGATGGTCCATGTATAAGTGATACATTTACTGTAGTATAATAGTAACATCAGGCTTTTACTCACCAATATGATACAATAATTAAGTTAGATAAACCAAATATATTTATTGCAATACAACTATAGAACACAAACTCTCATAAATTGTAAATGTGCAATATACTATGCAGTAAGTGGGGAAAAGTTTTCTACAAAAACATTGAATAACATTTGTGCAGTGTATGAATTTGTTCTGAGACGTAGTATCGCCTCACTTCATGGTATAAAGGAATTTCCTCTTGCACAGTCAGTTTTGGAGAGCAAGTGAAACATTTTGCTGAAATATGGTCAGTCTATTTGCTATGGGAGTGGAATCTTTTTCCCTGCAGCAACTGCTCCAAGTTGTACAAATACTTTTCAAAATTAAACTTATCTGATGAGGCTGCAGATATGGTAGCAGTAGCACTGGCATGAACCAATTCCTCTTGGTCTTGCCAGACCTGTAGCCCAATAGCTCATCCTAACTGCTACTTCAGTCAGAGCTTGTTTTCCTTTAGTAAGCTGTTGATCATCCAGCAATATACGATGACTCAGGTCCACATAAACAGCTGCCAGAAGTATTTTATTTTCTAATAGCAGTGTATCTGTTTCATTGAAGCAGCAATGCCATCTGCAATTAAACCTCCTCTTTGGGACAAGCAAAACAGCAAGTTCTTCCACTCCTTTATGAAAATGTCAGGAGTTAAATCTTCAGCTTCTAATTTTTTGGTCATTATAAATAGGTTATAAAGCAATTCCTTCAATTCAGCTGTCTGTGTCGATTGACCTTCACTTATTGTTACCAGTTGGTTGGCCATGCCTACAAAGAAGGGTTTCAGCTCAAGCAATTGCTCTATCATTAAATAAGTGCTGCCTCACCGAGTTGATTGATCCACAAATGTCCCTTTTCCAGTACGTCTCTTCAAGATGGAATCAATTTTAAGGGTTCCGGCAGTAATAACCAATTTCCTTACTATGTCTGAGTTCTAGCATGTCCCTCTTGCAGACTATCCCTTATTACAAGCTGCAGTATGTGCACAACACTGTGCATGTGATTAATATGAGAAAGCTTGGAAGCAGCTTCAACAAGATCTAATTGTAAATCTTTCAAAATTGTGGGTGTTATTTCCCAGATAGATCTTGATCAGAGGTTTTTTTTTTGTTTTGTTTTTTTTTTGAGGGGGGGGGGCATTGGTTCAATTCCATGAATCCTTGTTCTTGTTTATGCTGAAGACTACAACCCCTGGCAAAAATTATGGCCTCGACGGCCTTGGAGGATGTTCATTCAGCTGTTTAATTTTGTAGAAAAAAGCAGATCACAGACAAAAGCAGACCACAGACAAGGCACAAAACTAAAGTCAATTCAAATGGCAGCTTTCAGAAACACTAAAAGAAATCAAGAGCAAAAAATGTGGTAATCAGTAATGGTTACTTTTTTAAACCAAGCATATGGGGAAAATTATGGAATCACTCAATTCTGAGGAAAAAAATTATGGAATCACCCTGTAAATTTTCATTCCCAAAACTAACACCTGCATCAAATTAGATCTGCTCGTTCGTCTGCATCTAAAAAGGAGTGAGCACACCTTGGAGAGCTGTTGCACCAAGTAGACTGACATGAATCATGGCTCCAACACGAGAGATGTCAATTGAAACAAAGGAGAGGATTATCAAACTCTTAAAAGAGGGTAAATCATTACGCAATGTTGCAAAAGATGGTTGTTCAGTCAGCTGTCTAAAAGCTGAACCAAATACAAACATGGGAAGGTTGTTAAAGGCAAACATACTGGTAGACCAAGGAAGACATCAAAGTGTCAAGACCGGAAACTTAAAGCCATATGTCTCCAAAACAGGAAATGCACAACAAAACAATTGAACGAATGGGAGGAAACTGGAGTCAAAGTCTGTGACCGAACTGTAAGAAACCGCCTAAAGGAAATGGGATTTGCATACAGAAAAGCTAAACGAAAGCCATCATTAACACCTAAACAGAAAAAAACAAGGTTACAATGGGCTAAGGAAAAGCAATCATGGACTGTGGATGACTGGATTAAAGTCATATTCAGTGATGAATCGCGATTCTGCATTGGCCTAGGTGTTGATGCTGGAACTTTTGTTTGGTGCCGTTCCAATGAAATTTATAACCATGACTGCTTGAAGAGAACATGCAAATTTCCACTTTCATTGATGATATGGGGCTGCATGTCAGGTAAAGGCACTGGGGAGATGGCTGTCATTACAAGTTTATGTTGATATTTTGGACACTTTTCTTATCCCATCAATTGAAAGGATGTTTGGGGATGATTAAATCATGTTTCAAGATGATAATGCCATAGAGCAAAAACTGTGCAAACATTCCTTGAAAAAAGACACAGGTCAATGTAATGGCCTGCAAATAGTCCGGATCTCAATCCAATTGACAATCTTTGGTGGAAGTTGAAGAAAATGGTCCATGACAAGGCTCCAACCTGCAAAGCTGATCTGGCAACAGCAATCAGAGAAAGTTGGAGCCAGATTAATGAAGAGTACTGTTTGACACTCATTAAGTCCATGCCTCAGCGACTGCAAGCTGTTATAAAAGCCAGAGGTGGTGCAACAAAATACTACTGTAGTGATGTGTTGAAGTGTTTTTGTTGGTTTGTTTTTCATGATTCCATAATTTTTTCCCTCAGAATTGAGTGATTCCATAATTTTTCCCCTATGCTTGGTTTAAAAATGTAACCATTACTGCCTACCACATTTTTTGTTCTTGATTTCTTTTAGTGTTTCTTAAAGCCAGAAAGTTGCCATTTGAATTGACTTTAGTTTTGTGCCATGTCTGTGATCTGCTTTTTTTTATACAAAATTAAACAACTGAATGAACATCCTCCAAGGCCGATGATTCCATAATTTTTGCCAGTGGTTGTAGATGGAGGCCAGATGCTATCGCATCGGGTGGGTGGTAATGTCACGATGGGGGCAGGCTTTGCAGCGTTGAGAACCCCCCCCCCCCCCCATGTGCTCACCCACCTATCTCTTTCCCCATGTGCTGACTTCTCCCGTCTGTACTGTCGTCTTTGACGTGTCTACCCCATGTGCTATCCCCCTTATCTGCTGTCTCTCTCCTTCCTGTGCTGTGTTCTCCCCTCATGTGCTTTCCTGTTTGAGCTGTCTCCCCACTATGCTCTCTCTCTCACCCCTGTGTCTGACCGTGTACAGAACATACCGCAGCTCCTGGGCAGGGGAGGAAGCAAAAGACAGTACTGACATTACAGCAGGAGATCGCAGAGGATACATTTTGTGAGGTAAAATATTGATTAAAAACAGTGAAATATTTTACCTCACAAAATGAATCCTCTGTTATACCCTGATGTAATGTCAGTATTGTCTTTTGCTTCCTCCTCTGCCCAGGAGATGTGGTATGCTCTGTACACGGTCAGACAGACAATTTTTGAAATGAACTTTTGTTCCTGGGAAAACCCCTTTAATGTGACAGGCTTCCTCTGCCTGTAGACACGTCGCGCATCTGCCGCCGGGATCAGTCGAATGATTCACTGCGCCTGTGTGGAATTCGCACAGGTGCAGTGCGACGGTGTATCGCGCAAGAGGCTGCGTGAGTGAGTGTTGCATACGGCGTATTGAGTGTGTGTGTGGTGCGACGGTGTTCCTCTGGTGGTACCGCGCAATAGGTTGGTACCAGCAGCAGTTTCCATATTGAGACACCCATCACTTGGTTATCCCAATATGGTGGTCGGTGAACTTCCTCCGCTTGGAATTCTGGGATACGGTGACATCTGGACAGAACAGGAAATGAAATCATTACAAGGCAATTATATAAATAGTTCTTAATGACATTGGCAGTATGTTTGGGATAATTGTCCTACTGCTTAATCAATGTAGCTCCAGTCAGACCCCTCCCTGATGGTATATCTATATTACTCATTATTGAGGACACCATTAATCTTGACCTAATTGCCAACTCAAATTGAAGTGTAGCCCTGTGACTTGAAACTATTAACACTACTTTTTCTGAAAGCATTCTTACTTTGCAGCCTTTTCCCCCCACACTTGCCTAAAACTTGTACAGGACTGTTATATACACAAATTTTAGTTTTCACAAAGTTTGTTGCTTTAGTGGTTAATGTTTTTTATATCTTTTAGAGGTTTTATATGGTTACTAAAGTACAATTATACACATTTCATACGGTTTTACACTTGATAAATAATCATTTTTCAAACTCAATATTTACAGTGTTGACCCTTATTTTGGATATCGGCTTCTGTTATATTCCGACTGGTGACAACCCATTCTCGCCTAATCATGGCTCATAATTTATCACAGTTTCGGACTGTGTTTATACACCGGCTTTTTAAGGCTTGAACACAGGTTCTAAGTGGGGAATTTCCTGGGAATTGAACCTAAAATGTGAGTATTTTGGATTCATGTAAAAAACCATTGTTCATCACAAAATTGCTCTTGGAGGATGTTTAGATACCATTCCTCATGGAGATGAAAAGCAACCTTTACATGAATGGGGTCTCAAGATGCTTTACTGTTGGCATAACACAGTACTCATGGTAGCACTCACCTTTTCTTCTCCGGATAATTATTTCAGATTTTCATCAAAGAAAATAACTTTAGCACAGTCCTCAGCACCCCAATTCCTGTTCTTTGTGTAGAATGTCAATCTGTCCTTCATGTTTCTTGGAGAGAAGTGGCTTATTTGATTTTCCTCTTGACACCAGGTCAACCTCAAAGTCTTCGCCTCACTGTGCACGTAGAAGCTCCAACACTTGCCTGCTGCCATTCCTGAGCAAGCTTTGCACTGGTGTTGAATTGATCCTGTAGCGGAATCCTCTTTAGGCTCTTTCTTGGGTGCCGTGAAGCCTCCTTCACAGCAAGTAAACCTAGTTTTGAAATTCTTGATCTGAGAAATGCTTCTTAAAGAGGTAACCATGGTTAACAGAAGATTGTGATTTCAAGCACCTGTACCCTTTGAAAGCAAGCAGTTTGGTCTTGTGATTCAATTAGCATAACAGCACTATATCAGCTTCCTTGTTTAAAGGTACTGTCACACTTAGCGATGCACCAGCGATCCCGACCAGCGATATGACGCGGTCAGGATCGCTGGTGCATCGCTAAGTTGTCGCTAGTGAGCTGCCAAAAAAACAGGCAGATCTCACCAGCGACATCGCTGGGGACGGGGGTCGCTACTTACCTGTCACACTAGGCGATCCTGACGTCCTCCCGCCCGGCTCCACACTCGTCTCTCCACAGGAAGCTAACGTCGAGAAATGGTCCAGGACGTTCTCGCGCGATCAGCGATAACCAGTGGGGGAGTGGGTCGTAGGTATCACAGCGATATCGCTAGCAATATCGCTATAACGTCACAAGTTATAGCGATATTGCTAGCGATATCGCCTAGTGTGACAGGCCCTTAACTCTGTCCTGATTGAACAAGATCGCTTAAATGATGTAAGCAGGACATTTTTTGACAGGGCTGAAATTCAGTACAAATGTGTTTTTTTTTTTCTGTTTGTTTTTTCCCGTGAATATTCATGTTTACGTGTTCTGACTTTCTAGTGAAGACAAAATAAAGATTGGAATTTTATTATGTCAACAGCTTTCTTCACACTACCATTTAATTGCATGAGCTAGTGATTCCGCTGTTTGATCTGTATCGAATACGAAATGCAGAATCCATCTATTCATTTGCAATTGTCAATTTCCTCCATCTTTTGAAACACAATAATGTCCTCCTGGTGCCTCCATGCAATAGTATTCTACTCTTGTGCCTCTTTACAGTGTTTGAATGTTTGCTCCAATAAAAAGAGCTCAACCACTGTATCAACTGTATCTTGGCATACAGATACCACTGAAAGCAGTATTTACCTAATGTTCTGGCAGGCACCCTTCCAATCCAAGTCAGTGCAGTTGTGACTGCAGTGGTTATGTCACTACCTTCCTCATAATGCAAGCATTGTCTGATGAAATTAAAGGCAGAAACCAAGTGAAGTTACTGCTGTTGATATTTCTGCATTTCATGAAGTTTACCATGTACAGTGGGGCAAAAAAGTATTTAGTCAGTCAGCAATAGTGCAAGTTCCACCACTTAAAAAGATGAGAGGCGTCGGTAATTTACATCATAGGTAGACCTCAACTATGGGAGACAAACTGAGAAAAAAAAATCCAGAAAATCACATTGTCTGTTTTTTTTTCATTTTATTTGCATATTATGGTGGAAAATAAGTATTTGGTCAGAAACAAGCAATCAAGATTTCTGGCTCTCACAGACCTGTAACTTCTTCTTTAAGAGTCTCCTCTTTCCTCCACTCATTACCTGTAGTAATGGCACCTGTTTAAACTTGTTATCAGTATAAAAAGACACCTGTGCACACCCTCAAACAGTCTGACTCCAAACTCCACTATGGTGAAGACCAAAGAGCTGTCAAAGGACACCAGAAACAAAATTGTAGCCCTGCACCAGGCTGGGAAGACTGAATCTGCAATAGCCAACCAGCTTGGAGTGAAGAAATCAGCTGTGGGAGCAATAATTAGAAAATGGAAGACATACAAGACCACTGATAATCTCCCTCGATCTGGTGCTCCACGCAAAATCCCACCCCGTGGGGTCAGAATGATCACAAGAACGGTGAGCAAAAATCCCAGAACCACGCGGGGGGACCTAGTGAATGAACTGCAGAGAGCTGGGACCAATGTAACAAGGCCTACCATAAGTAACACACTACGGCACCATGGACTCAGATCCTGCAGTTCCAGACGTGTCCCACTGCTTAAGCCTGTACATGTCCGGGCCCGTCTGAAGTTTGCTAGAGAGCATTTGGATGATCCAGAGGAGTTTTGTGAGAATGTCCTATGGTCTGATGAAACCAAACTGGAACTGTTTGGTAGAAACACAACTTGTCGTGTTTGGAGGAAAAAGAATACTGAGTTGCATCCATCAAACACCATACCTACTGTAAAGCATGGTGGTGGAAACATCATGCTTTGGGGCTGTTTCTCTGCAAAGGGGCCAGGACGACTGATCCGGGTACATGAAAGAATGAATGGGGCCATGTATCGTGAGATTTTGAGTGCAAACCTCCTTCCATCAGCAAGGGCATTGAAGATGAAACGTGACTGGGTCTTTCAACATGACAATGATCCAAAGCTCACCGCCAGGGCAACGAAGGAGTGGCTTCGTAAGAAGCATTTCAAGGTCCTGGAGTGGCCTAGCCAGTCTCCAGATCTCAACCCTATAGAAAACCTTTGGAGGGAGTTGAAAGTCCGTGTTGCCAAGCGAAAAGCCAAAAACATCACTGCTCTAGAGGAGATCTGCATGGAAGAATGGGCCAACATACCAACAACAGTGTGTGGCAACCTTGTGAAGACTTACAGAAAACGTTTGACCTCTGTCATTGCCAACAAAGGATATATCACAAAGTATTGAGATGAAATTTTGTTTCTGACCAAATACTTATTTTCCACCATAATATGCAAATAAAATGAAAAAAAAAAAAAACAGACAATGTGATTTTCTGGATTTTTTTTTTCTCAGTTTGTCTCCCATAGTTGAGGTCTACCTATGATGTAAATTACAGACTCCTCTCATCTTTTTAAGTGGTGGAACTTGCACTATTGCTGACTGACTAAATACTTTTTTGCCCCACTGTATATGAAATTGTCTAGTCTCAAGATTGTAGGTCAGAAAACCATTTAAAGAGACTTGCTAGGATTTTGCTACCTGATAGTAGCATAATGTATAAACAGTTTGTGATTCCAGCACTGGATGACTTGTTGGGCTCCTTTCTGTGGTTTTGGTAAGTGTTTTATCAGCAGATTTACTGAGGACTAGTAAACCTGCAGCACTATATTCCTTGATATTTGAGCACTGGCTATCCTGCCTGTGTTACCAATTGGCCGCTCTGTCGTACAGTGTGCACCGAAAGCTGACCATCAGTGGTGTAAGTGGGATAATAGTATGGCTTTTAGAGAGCTGGTAGATCTGCAGGACATCAACTGTTTTATCAAAATTACAACAATTGGCTCTGTAGGTAAACCCAGAGCTGGAATTTACAAGGTCTTCCATAATTTGTCTCCTCCACACGGCTATAAACTAATTTCCAGATACTTCCCCACATGTACTGTCCAGTCCTCACAAGATCTCCTCTCCTCCACTGTTGTACCTTCCTCACCCGATTGTCTCCAAGACGTCTCCCCAAGTATCCCCCCCCCCCCCCCCCCCACTATTCTCTGGAATTTGGTAACTCTGCACGTCCAATTGTCTACCACATTTGGAATGTTTAGATGCAACCTGAAAATGCACCTCTTCAGGAAAACCTAACCCTGCGGTCCTCACTCATTATCTCCTTCCTCATTACCTTGCAGATTGTGTTAGCACATGCAGAGCATGGACCTCTCCCCTTCTTAAGTCTATTACTGTTAGTTTTTTCATTGTAACTTGTATGTATTTTGCATGTAAAACCTTTTATGCATCTGCAGCACCATGGAATCAATGTTGCCTTAAAAAAATTAGGTTGGTGTCAGGGTTCTTTTGCCTTATATTATGCTGCTTGCATGAGGCAGAAAACACCTGGTAACCGTTCGTTTTAGAACTGAGGTGCACGACGCTCTCTGATCCATGGGATGCAAATGGGGTATTACTATGTGAGACAATTATGGCCTATTGAAAGTGTAATGCCATAAATGTCTAATCGGTGGTTTTATTTTCTGGATAATTTAGGCTGTGATCTTTTCCAGCTTGGAGGACGTCAGGGATGCATGTGAGTGTTGTGCTAAGTGCCTAGCATTTCACAATTCCCATAAACCGTAGTGGTGAGCGCTGCATGCATAGATGGCTGCCTTATTCATGTACTCCTTTTTGGAGTGTTAAGTGGCTTTAGTCTCCTGTCATATGGAGATCCAGTGATGCCTACACAGTGCTCCACTATTACTCAGACTGCCCCTAAGCAGTGTTCCATTCTTTTCCTGTTGTGTGCCGCTGCTCACATGTAATTTCACACTCAGACAAGCATGTCTGTGCCCAGATTTTTGGAGTTCGATCATGAAATCACACTTCTAATTTAAAGGAATTTGCAAGATGATGAACAAGTATTAAGACCTTGTTTCAGAATTATCTGGTAGTGTAAATAGGTTACCGGTCACCCCATGAGCGAGCAAAACACTTGTTAATCTGGTGAAATGATCTTTTGTGAAGTGCAAAAGCTCCTCATTCTCATCAGTGCATCATCCTGTGTATGGTGGACCTGCATTGTCGAGAACAATGGCAGCCTATGTCCACTGATCAATTCACTATAGATCACTGTGCATTGTTTACTCAAATGTGTTTGTGATAACCGACATTTAATGAACCACCATCAGTAAAGATAGACTGATCAGTGGTTGTTTTGTGCTGCCAGTCAGTCCATGTAAATGGACCCTTCGCTTTATAAATATAGAATAATAAGGTAAGAAGATAAATAGCAATGTCCTCTTGACAAGCTTTGCTTAAGCCCCCCGTCACACATGGCGATCTTGCTAGCGAGATCGCTGCTGAGTCACAAGTTTTGTGACGCAACAGCGATCTCACCAGCAAGATCGCCATGTGTGTGACTGCTATCAGCGAGCGGCCCCCCTGCCGGTTATCGCTGATCGTTCCTGAAAGGTCAGGACTTTTTTGGGACATTGGTCTCCCGCGGGCCAGCACGCATCGCTGCGTGTGACAGGCGGGAGAGCAACGACCAGCTTAGAAACCCGATGTGTACCTTAGTTACCAGCACCCTGCATCAGCGCGCTGGTAACTAACGTACACAGCGACGCGCCCGCTCGGCGTCGCTGGTGCTGATCACTGGTGAAGCTGCCTGTTTGACAGCTCACCAGCGATCATGTAGCGACTCACCAGCGATCCTGACAAGTTGATATCGTTGTTGGGATTGCTGGTGAGTCGCTATGTGTGACGGGGTCTTTAGCGTATATGCACACGTAGTGGAAGGTGCTGCGGATTTTTCTGCATGGATTTGGGAAAATCCACAGGTCAAAATACCTGCGGTTTATCTGCAGATTTTCTGCAGTTTAGCCTGCGGTTTGACACCTGTCATTGATCAGGTGCTAAACCGCTGCAGAATCTGCACAAAGAATTGACATGCTGCGGTTTTGAAACCGCAGCAAATCCGCACGGAAAATTCCGCACGGAAAATTCTGCACTGTTTTTTATTTTCCATTGCTTACAATGGTACCGTACAATGCAGCAGAATCTGCAGTTGACCCGCATGGCCAAAAACGCTGCGGGTCCGCAGCAGAATCCGAAACGTGTGCACACAGTCTTACTTAGGCCTTCAGTTAGCAACTCAGTGTAACATGACCCTGCAGTGGTTATGCCAGTATTTCCTACCACAGTGTCAGACCAACACTAGACTAGCGTTGTGTAAACAGCGATCCTGTAAGGCTGTGTACCCATGTAAGCGTTTTTGAAGCGTTTTTCCCGGTAAATTGAATTTCCATTGAATATAAAGGTACTGTACAACATGCGGATCCGCAGCAGAATCTGCAACGTGTGCACATACCCTAATTCTCTAACACCCACATGCGCAAAATGCAGTTTATAACTTTTTGATTTGTGAGGTTTACCTGTAAGCCTTGTATATGGGTAATGGTCTACTGAAACAGGCCGGCCATGAATATTAAACGACTGTCTATTTGTTACAATTGCAGATCAACCAGGGTTTAATAGGCTGTTTACACAGGCTGCGCACACTTCTGCATACACAAAGCGATAGTATGATTGTTCTGTGTATCAGGTTTACACAGGACTGTGTGCTGCTGGGAAAGCTCCTTTTTTAAGCTTACCTAAAAAAAATCCCTCATCCAACAAATGAGCATTTTTCTCACCGTTAATGAGTTTCCCTGTATACGTTTTGTCTAAATGGGCCCTAAAGCAGCGGCCAATCATCATACGGTTTCATGCTCCTGAACAGCCTGCATGGCAGTACGTAAGTACTGTGTGGTGTGTGCTCCTTTAAAAGGGTGGGCCATTTATCTATTCTTGAAATAGTACTTAAAGCAAACATTTTATATGCAGTATTTAACGTGAACCTGACCACTTTATAATCTCAACCAGACATGCTGACTCTGAAATGCTGTGGAGTTTCAGGCTATGTGCACACGGTGCGGATTCTCCCGCGCAGATTTTACTAAATCCGCAGGACAAATGACCTGCATTTTTCCTATGGATTTAGTGCATTTTTTGTGCGGATTTACTGCCGTTTTTGTGCGGTTTTCCCCTGCGGATTTCTAGAATGGAGCAGGTGGAAAACTGCAGCAAAACCGCACAAAAGAAGTGACATGCTGCAGTTTTCAATCTGCGTGGAAAAATCCGCAGCATGTGCACAGCGGTTTTTGTTTTACATAGCCAATAATGGTACTGTACATCACCTGCAGTTCTGCGGCTCCGCAGGGCCAAATCTGCTGCGGATCCGCACCGTGTGCACAGAGCCTCAGAGAAAATCTTCTCCGCCTTCTACCCTGAATTGACAAGTCTCTGGCTTATTTAAGCAGGGTCCTGCCAATTCAGGGCCGTAGATGAGGATAAGATGTCGGGGACTGCCTGTCCAACCCACAGCTTTTCAAAAACATACCTGGCTAAGATCATACAGCCAGTGCCTGATATATGCCGCTGGATTGGGCTACCTGTGTGTATACGTATGTGTGTGTATAAAATAGATATATGATGAACACGTCACGGAAAAGCTGTGGGAGGAGTGGGTTATAGGAGAGTAAATGTTTGATGTAATTAACACTAATAAGGTCACTGGCGCTTACATGATTTTCTTGTCCAACAGACTTTTGCTGAGCCCCTGTGCAGGACGGGTAGAAGTAGTGCTGATATAGGAGATCATGTGAATGCTCGTCTCTTCATGAACAATATGGGCACATGATCTATGGATGCCATTTTTTGTACTAATTTGCGTTAATATCGCTCCTCGGCACGTGATGTGGGGCAAATGGGGTGAATAACGTATTTAAGTGTATATTGATGAACCCCCCTTTTAAAACTTACTGCTGGAATAGAAAATGTCTATCGAAACTAAATTCCCAAATACGTTTAATGAAGAAATCACTTGCTTTGTTTAGGGAAGCCATCTCTGTAGAAGTAACATACCCCCACCGCCTTGTTACACAGACACCTGTCCTAGAATGAGAAGACCGGTGCCAGCAAGTATATGTAGTAGGAAGATATCCCCAAGTCTGATTACACTTACTGCATTCCTGGAGAGCATAACCTCTACAACATGGCCTTACATAACCTTTAAGTGCTGCCATATAGAATGTATGGCACATTGGTTTTAGTGAAAAACTGTCAATAATTTTGTTGCCAAAAGTATTGACACCCCTGCAATTCTGTCAGATTATACTCAGTTTCTTCCTGAAAATGATTGCAAACACAAATTCTTTGGTATTATTATCTTTATTTAATTTGTCTTGAGTGAAAAAAACAAAAAGAATTGTCCTAAAGCCAAATTGAATATAATTCCACACCAAACATAAAAAAGAGGGTGGACAAAATATTGGCACTGTTCGAAAAATCATGTGATGCTTCTCTAATTTGTGTAATAGCACCTGTAACTTACCTGTGGCACCTAACAGGTGTTGGCAAAAACTAAATCACACTTGCAGCCAGTTGACGGATTAAAGTTGACTCAACCTCTGTCCTGTGTCCTTGTGCGTACCACATTGAGCATGGAGAAAAGAAAGAAGACCAAAGAACTATCTGAGGACTTGAGAGACCAAATTGTGAGGAAGCATGAGCAATCTCAAGGCTACAAGTCCATCTCCAAAGACCTGAATGTTCCTGTGTCTACCGTGCGCAGTGTCATCAAGAAGTTTAAAGCCCATGGCACTGTGGCTAACCTCCCTAGATGTGGACGGAAAGGAAAAATTGACAAGAGATTTCAACGCAAGATTCTGCGGATGTTGGATAAAGAACCTCGACTAACATCCAAACAAGTTCAAGCTGCCCTGCAGTCCAAGGGTACAAAAGTGTCAACCCGTACTATCCATCGGCATCTGAATGAAAAGGGACTGTATGGTAGGAGACCCAGGAAGACCCCTCTTCTTACCCTGAGACATAAAAAAGCCAGGCTGAAGTTTGCCAAAACTTACTTGAAAAAGCCTAAAACGTTTTGGAGGAATGTTCTCTGGTCAGATGAGACAAAAGTAGAGCTTTTTGGGCAAAGGCATCAACATAGTTTACAGGAGAAAAAAAGAGGCATTCAAAGAAAAGAACACGGTCCCTACAGTCAAACATGGTGGAGGTTCCCTGATGTTTTGGGGTTGCTTTGCTGCCTCTGGCACTGGACTGCTTGACCGTGTGCATGGCATTATGAAGTCTGAAGACTACCAACAAATTTTGCAGCATAATGTAGGGACCAGTGTGAGAAAGCGGAGTCTCCCTCAGAGGTCATGGGTCTTCCAGCAGGACAATGACCCAAAACACACTTCAAAAAGCACTAGAAAATGGTTTGAGAGAAAGCACTGGAGACTTCTAAGGTAGCCAGCAATGAGTCCAGACCTGAATACCATAGAACACCTGTGGAGAGATCTAAAAATGGCAGTTTGGAGAAGGCACCCTTCTAATATCAGGGACCTGGAGCAGTTTGCCAAAGAAGAATGGGCTAAAATTCCAGCAGAGCATTGTAAGAAACTCATTGATGGTTACCGGAAGCGGTTGGTCGCAGTTATTTTGGCTAAAGGTTGTGCAACCAAGTATTAGGCTGAGGGTGCCAATACTTTTTCTGGCCCATTTTTGTAGTTTTGTGTGAAATGATCAATGTTTTGCTTCATTCTCTTTTGTGTTTTTTCATTTAAGACAAATTAAATTAAGATAATACCAAAGAATTTGTGTTTGCAATCATTTTCAGGAAGAAACTGAGTTTTATCAGACAAAATTGCAGGGGTGTCAATACTTTTGGCCACAACTGTATATCATATAAAGCACAGAATTCTTATCTTATGAACTATTTTCTCTGTACCATTCCATTTTACCATTTTTCTCTTCCAGCTGTTTAGAACATTTTTTTTTCTCATTTTTACTCTCCTTGTTTCAGGTTTGAGTGGGACAAACTTTTGGAGAATGTTCATTGTTTGATCATAAGTGTGACAAAAACTGACAAGCAGGAAGCATATGTACTCAGGTAATGCGACTTCTTTCTGAGCACTGTCATCTGCCACACTTAACAGTACACCTTTTATATAGCCAGTTTATTGCTGCCTGGTTCTCCCTGAGGTCAGCTGTTATTGCCATATGTGGCAAACCGCTAGATTTAGGCATCAGATCACTAAAAGCCAAGTGCAGCACCCACTGAAATCACGTGGCTGTCTGATGCCCCTGGTCTGTGTGGCTGTTCCTATGCCCTGATGGAGTACAAACTTACAACTTATCTAAACTTACACCATAGTTTGTTACTTCTGAATTTGTTACAACTGTATAACCACACTTTATTGCAACTTATTTTGATTATACTTAAGTTCAACGAATACTTATTCTTTGCATGTTAGTGATTTCACTCTATAAAAAATTAATTGAATATAAACTTACACCATATTCTAACATTGTTCATATTACCAAACCCCATTTAGAGAAAAAAGGAGTTAAGTTGTAATTGTAACATACAGATCTACTGTGTGAATCCTCTCTTTAATGTTACACTGCCCTATCAGTGCAGAATGGTCGTCAGAAGTAGCATGTGCCCCATGGTAATGGCCATTTTTGGCTAGGTCAGTGTCCAATAGCCTGTGGCTCCCTTATTTTTGTAAGGCTGTGATTCCCAGCATGTTGCAACTTGTAGTTTTGCAACAGTTGAGCCTAGTATAGGAAACTAGTATCCCAAAGTAGTCACTTTTGTGGCTTTTCAATTCATATAGTTTCATATAATGTGGGCACAGAATGACATTATCCATTATAAGACCTATCTATATTCTGTGTGATCTTGCCCTTAAATAAAAGCAAGTGGTGTTGATCCACTATAAATAGTCAAGTATTAGGCAAGAGCTACACTACGACTGTTGTGTGACACTGAAATTCACATTGTAACATTGGATGTAATGCTTTCCAATGGTGGTGCGTTGTTTCTAAATATGTTTCAAGTCACACATGAGACGCTTGCCACAGACTATAGTGACACGTGACATGCGATTTGCAAGCAACGCATTTGAAACTTGGCAGTTTAACTTACCGCAGAATGAAAGCTCTAGAATAGTCAGTTTCAGACGCTCCCTTTTATACGGTTGTTCCCATTTCATCCAGTCAAGGTTTAGACGTATATCTCTGTGCTGGCTATAGGAGTGTGGGAGGTGGAAAACGGAGCACTTTGTTTCTCTAGCTGCCTAAAGCTTGCATGGCTTTTGTAGAAGTAGTCTACTATCTCCTAAGATTAGGTATTTCAGCTAATGTGACCATTCTTCCCTAAATATGTGTTTTATTTTCACAGTGAGAGTAGCATGTTTGTCTCCAAGAGACGTTTCATTTTGAAGACATGTGGTACCACCCTCTTACTGCAAGCACTGGTTCCCCTGTTGGAGCTCGCTAGGGAGTACTGTGGGTTTGATGACATCCAGGTAAGCATGACCGCCATCAGAACAAAGCCACAGGTAAATCTGCTATTTATTAAAGTTGTGATTGTGGGACAGCACCTATATCATATACCCACAGGATGAGAGATGTTTTTGATGGTGGGGCTCCCATCAATGGGATCCTTGCAGATCGTGAGAATGGGAGTCCCAAATAGCCCATTTAAATGAAACTGGTAGGGCATATGCTCACTCACCTTATTCAAAGTCTTTGTGCCTGACAGCAATAAATAAGCACTGTACATGACATGCGCGACCAATATAATGAGTTACTTAGACTTTAACATTTTTTTTTTTTTTTTTATATTTCAAAGGTCACTTTCCACTAATGAGATTGGAAAGCTCCTTTTAAAAGCAGAAACTACAGATGCTAAAGCCTTTAGGAACCCTCCCAGAAAGGTGTATAAATAGACTTTTTTTGCCTACAAAAAAAATCAGTTTAGGGCCAAATTTCTTGCACACGCAGGGTGTAGCGACCACCCACAAAATCTGTTTAACCAAAGTGACACATTTCCACCAAGTGAAGATATTCAAGAAGTTGTCCACTACTTAGACTATTTCTTGTCATACCCCTTGCTTGGCCCCCATAAAATAATACCGCTTATACTCTCCTCCCGGGCTTGCGCTTTTCCCGCCGTGTCAGCACTCTGTCTCCCAGGGCTCCCATGCTGCTGTTGTGAAGCTGGCGCCCAATTGGAACTGGTGTCACTGTCCCCACGTCCTGTCGTATTGAGCAGGAAGAGGAAGTCCGAGATCACCTGCTGCCTGGACTTCCTCTTCATGGTTGAGTTGTCTGAAGGCGGAGACAGGGACGCCAGCATCACGTGTCACAGCTAAAGTTGAGCAAATTTGTTCGGATTCGGTTCCGAATACAATCAGCAGCGAATATTGTTTTTGTAATATTCTTCGAACATAGCCAAACATCATTATTCAATGAGACTAGAAATTACCGAATATGTTTGGAACCGATCATCAAACATACATTCGGCACAAATAGGGTGCCCATATGGCACGAATATGGCAAATTCAGATTCGGCAACCAAATCCGTACAAATTTGCTCAACTCTAGTCACAAAACCACATGAGAGCCTCAGGACTTCGAGTGCCAACACTGCGACACACAGGCGTGGGCACAAGATGGGAGTATTAGGACCCCAAACCATTGCAGCCATGCGCAACTACTTTGGGTGTTTTTTCAAATCACTAATTATACTTGCCAAGCATGGTGGGTTCTTGAATTACAATCCGTCTGAAGAAGGTCTGAGTCAAGACCGAAACGTTATAACCATTGGGATTGTTACAACTCAAACAGAATTTGATGCTGAGTACCAGATTGTTCTTCAAACAAAATGGGAGTATAGGCTTTATTTTATGGGGGCCAAGCGTTTTGATCAAAAATAACGCCTTTAAGCTTGTCGAACCATGTATCTACTCTTCTCTACAATTGAATGTTAGACTTGGATAGAATAGAGTGGATAAAGCCTATCTTTGCAGTGAGCAAAAGGGTTGGGTGAATAGTAAAGTTACTGACCCTTCATCATCCCATATTGTTCTATTAGAACAGCGATATTATGGCCCCATATAGATCTAATTGGTCTGATTTATCCGAATTGTGTAACTGAAAAAATGTCTGTTCTTATCCAAGACTTTTTCTTCTCCCCCCTGCTTATTACAGAACTTCTTTTATTCACGAAAAAATTTTATGAAACCAGACCATCAGGAATACCCACATAGAAATTTCCAGGAAGAAGTTGAATTCCTAAATGAAATTTTTCCAAGTATGTGGATTATTCAACAAAAATTCATCTTTCACATATATGTTTGCTCTTTTTTTTTTTTTTTTCTCTCCCCAGAATATGCGTCACACAATTTTCCCCCTTTAATAAATGTGACATTGCTTAGCATAGGAGTCAGCAATCTTTGGTTAGTCGAGCTGTTGTAAAATTACAACTCCCAGCATATCCTGATAGCTGAAGACATGTCCGAAGCTGTAGTTTCACAACACTGTGCCTAAATTTGCTGACCCCTGGCATTTCATTCATTGTAATTTACTTTTGATACGAGGTATGAACAGAAATGCTACAGGAGCAAAAACCGACATTACTAAATGTAGAACATTGAGTGCTCTATTCTCCAACATGGTTGCCTCTCCAGGTTGCCATATGTTACCACACATGTGCTTCATGACCACCCGGTCATAAACTTGTGGGGTAGGGTACAAGAGTATTGTTTCGGTTCTGGTGAACTAGTGTTACTAGAAAATCCTGTAAATTCCCTAATAAAAATGGGGACTGTCTGCTAAATCAGATTATGAACTCATTTTATCTAATATGTTGAGTATCTTTGATGCATTCCCTCTTGATGTGGAGTTGAGAGCAGATTTGCACATGGTGCGATTTTTTTTTTTTTTTTTTTTTTTTTTTTTTTTTTTACGGTAGGATTCTTTTCCTCCATAATGGAAAATTCATTTACGGTAACTCAATAGGAGGCGGATATGTAATACCCTGCTGCCACAAAGATACGTAAGTAGAAGAGAAAAGGACCTGCAAAGACAGGGATCACCATACGTATAGTAAATATTTATTAATATACAAGCCATAGCAGAACATTTTAAAAACCCTTAAACAGGCACAAAGGCCATAACAATATACCAGACCACAACCGTATAGGATTGAAATGTAATCCATCTGTCTGTAGAGTGGTACACAGAGAGCCAATAAAATATACACCACAGTATGAGTAAATATTGTTAAAAAAGTAAATACTAATCAATCTAGCTCTAGGATATACCTATCTATATCGAAGAACTGCACGTTTTTGTTTTTTTTTTAAACTATTTTTTGGTTGTGCCATTATACATTGCTTATTGGCGGTAAACCAATAGCCCTTTTTGAATTTTAGGCTTGTAATTCATGTGTTTATACTCAGTATTACATGCTTTGCACTAAAGCACCTTCGACTTACTACTTGTAAACTACTCTCAATTTTGTGTAGGTTTTCTTGGATATTATTTCAGATTGATTAATACTTACCTTTTTTCCAACATGTACTCATAATACTGTGGTGCATATTTGTCTCTCTGTATACCGCTCTACAGACAAATGGATTAGATTTAAACCCTATAGGGTTGTGGTCTGGTATATTGTTATGGCCTTTGTGCTTTTTTAAGTATTTGTAATGGCTTGTATGTTAATACATATTTATTACTTATGGTGATGATCCCTGTCTTTGAATGTCCTTTTTTTCTTCTACTTATTTGATCTTTTTGGCATGTGACGGGTGGATCCCAATTATATTTATGGTGGTGTCCTCTACGTTTTCTCACTGAGAAGACTGAGCAGCTCCATAATCAAGCAGTTCCAGCCGGCAGCCACCAACAGAACAGGTGATCGGCGGGGGTGCCCAGGTGTCTGCTCAGACACTGATGACCTATCCTACGGTTAGGTAGTCAGTGAAAAAGTAGTGGACAATCTCTATAAGGGACCCTTAATTTTTTTCAACTCCTGAGGACATTCCTCAGTTGGAGATGCAGTAAAGTGACATACTAATTTCTGATATAGGTGTCATTTCATGTGAACTTGAAGTGAAATGTCTGTGTGCCTCCTCTCCTTAGAACTTTATGCCATCTCCTATCACAGAAATGTAAAAACTTGTATTGATTAAAGTCAGATTTTAATTGTGAATTGAGACTGAATGGTCAGTCCAGGAGGAGAATAGCCGATTTCTGTGCTAAGAAACTTGGTAATACATCATGTATACTATTGATTTCTGAAAAAAAATCCCCAGTTCTGGATCTCTGTCGCCAATCGTCAACTTGAGATACTTTCCCTTAAATTTGGAAATGTCCTGTGCCTTGCTTCTTTCTCCGATTTTCTGTGAAGCGCTGAAGCAGATTAAGAATTAGTATTGGTAAAACAGTGCAAACTAGATAGCCTCAAAATACATTAAATTTACCATAGTGGTTCATGGGGTGAAATTTGGTGCACTTTTTGGCCAGTGCTGCATGTTATTCCATTAAGTCACAGACATGGTGCAAGCCATGAAAGACATTTTTTTTATTGACACATTTAGCGTGACAAATTGATCCTAGTGTTGCATGAAAATGGAGGAGAGAGTATGTTTAACAAAAAGTTAATCTCCACAAAAATGAATATGCATCATAGTCTAAATTGATAGCGTCTTCATGACTGCTGTGAACCAGCTCTCATGGCTTTACGCTATGTAAGGCCACCTGGAAGTACGGGAGCACAGGTGGGTATAGAGGAAGTTCAGACGCCTGTGGGGAGTTGGGTCCTTTTTCTTACCTATAATGCATGTTTTAAAATTAATGATATTTAGTGAATTATTTTTAGGTACTATTTATACCCTTAACATCATCATGGGTTCGCTTCAATGCCTTGAATTCATAGCTTCTTAACAAAGCACTAGGGGGGAAGCGCAGTATGTGAAATTGTTGTTTTTCTCTTTTCAGATGGTGCAGCTTATTGCATGGGGCGCATGAATTCTGATTGCTGGTAAGTAGGTAACCATGTAATTCCCAACATTGACAGTTCTCACCGATCCTTTTGTGTGACCTCCATTGACAGAGCATGGTTCTGAAATGCCCTGTCAGAATGTAGTGACTGCATGCATGTCTGCTAATGCTCCATTAATTCAGAGACTGCTGGCGAAAGCTCTGCATTGTACTCGACTGACAGCCTAAGCAGTCAGGCCCAGCAATCATTAAATTATCAGTTTGCCCCATGATATCACAATTAATTTACAATATTGTTTGTGTTTATAGGTACTTGTATACTCTGGATGTCCCAGATGGGTTTGTCATCAACCAGCCAGATCAGACACTGGAAATTTTAATGAGTGAGCTTAACCCTGAGATCATGGACCAGTTCTACATGAAAGATGGTGTTACTGCAAATGATGTCACTCGTGTAAGTTACATTATTTACCATGCAATGGTATTGAACCTAACCCCGATCAGCTCATTGTGAACTGGGGTCAAACGTCCTTATTAGCTGCCAATAAACTGCCAAGAGCACCATATAATGAGAGGGATAGAAGTGGTATTAAATGTTTTATATTGATTTTGTGTTTTTTTCTGAGTCAAAAGCAAACGGGTTTCTAGAAAAGACAGGGAGAGTCCTACTTGACCTGCACACGTCAAAGTGGTGAAGGGGTTGTCTGGTAAAACTAAAATTGCCTTTGCACTTATTTCACAATTATCTTGCTGTGTAAACATGCTCCAGATCACTTGAATAAAGAACCAAAACTTTTAGCTGGTGAACTGATTAAGGAGGCTTAATATTTCTTGATGGTGCATCGTCCTGTGTAAACAGTACTTGGAACTGCTGAGAACTATGGCAGCCTATTTTGGTCTGCCTGTGTAAAAATGGCATTTAAACAACTGCTGATCGAGAGAGATTTACATACATGGTGCTGCCTGACAGCCCATGTTATATCACGTGGTGTGATAACTTGTAAATCAATGGACCCCTTACTCATCAGCTGAACGGGCCACTTATATTTGCATTAGAATTGCACACCTGTGCACATGCTGGTCTGCTACTCCATTCATTCCCTATAGGGCTGCCGGAAAAAGCGTTTATGAATGGAGCAGTGGTAAGGCATGCATACTGCCATTCCATTAGAATCCTTATTCTGCCAATCAGTGGGGCTCCCAGCAATTAAACCCCACTGATCAATATGCGATCACCTATGTGGTGGATAGGTGAAAACATAGTTTCACTGGATAACCCCTATAATTGACATTTGTCTTCGTAATAATGATTTGTATGTAGTCACTGTTGGTGGTGTATATTCACACACACGGCAATTAAATTGTCATTTTAACACAAGCACGATGTGATTTTGTAATTATTACCGCAGAAAATGCACTTTGAGCAAGACGTGCGATTACGCCCTTATTAATACCTGTAGTAGTGAGCATGTTATTGCAATAGTCTTACTGTAATGCATATGGATTACTTGACATCTGATTTACTGTACTTGCTTTTTTTTCTTTCTTTTAGATGAGTGGAATTCGTGACCTGATACCAGGTTCTGTCATTGATGCTACAATGTTCAGTCCTTGTGGTTACTCAATGAATGGGATGAAATCAGATGTACGTATCTGTCATTTACCAGCAGTTTGTTTTATTTCCAACTTTAAAAGTGCAGTGCCTAATTTTATTTTTTTCATTTCAGGGAACTTACTGGACCATTCACATCACTCCAGAGCCAGAATTTTCCTATGTTAGCTTTGAAACTAATGTATCGCAAACTACTTATGATGACCTCATTAGTAAAGTTGTAGATGTTTTTAAGCCAAGGAAATTTGTGACCACCCTTTTTGTTAATCAGGTAAAGATTTTTCTCTGAAGTGGGGTGGTTATTTGAGCTTGTCACTGTTCAGTCTCTCAGTAATAAGTGGTATATACAACTGTGAGCTTTTCTAACAAACTGTCTATGCTTTGTCTTTAGAGTTCCAAATGTCGCACAGCATTCACTTGTGCTCAGAAGATTGAAGGCTTCAAGAAACTTGATCGCCAGTTTGCTCAGTTCAACGATTACAATTTTGTTTTCACCAGTTTTGCAAAGATCCAACTGCAGGAGAGTTGATTAGAAAATATGAGAAAAAAACGCAAAAAGAAATCAAATGAAAAAGGTGGTGGGTGCTTGCTAGCTAATGTCGCCAGGGCCTATGGTTTCCACTACCATCACCTTCTAGTTACAGGGAGCCCTGAATATAATCCTAGTATGAGTTTGAATTGTATCCATTATTATATCAAGGAGTTAGATAACTTGCATGAATGCTCTCTCCTGTGTGTAGATATTCAATGCCACTCTTGCTGTGAAATTGAAGTGCATGTAGAAAAGTTAAACACATACTGTGCTAGATTCTATAATTCTTGTAAAAATGCACCTAGGTCAACCCACAGCATAGTTTTTCTACAGGTGTCACCAAAAATTCCACACAGACAAGGTTTTCGTCCACACTAGCTCATGTTTGTAGGATCAATACCATGTTTTGTGAATTACAGGATCACGTGTGTCGATTCATCACTGGACAATATTTTCTGGCTCTATGGAAGTTGTTTTTCACAAATAAAATTTATATTGTGCATAGTTTAGTTTTCAATTATGTCGATGATTAACATTTACTCTGATTTTTTTGCTTTTTAAATTCTCTAATTTGGGACCTTTTTTAAAACACGTTCTGTTAAGGGGAATCTATCAATAACATTTCCCTTAGGCTAGCCAAGAGAGTACAGGACAAGGCGGTGTAAAACATGTCCATGGATACTTATTTCATCACTATTTGGTGCTCACTTGCATCAAAATTTTAGGTTTGCAAGTGCACTGATTAGGCTTATTAGTAAACTTGCAATTCTCAGGTCCGCTTCACTCTTCTCTGCCAGCGCGGCTTTCTTCGTCTTGACAGTGAAGACCGAGGCTCTACTGCAAAATGTCACCTTTGCTTTCTACGGTCAAACAAGAAGTGGGCGGCACTGGTAGAGAAAAGATGACCTGAGGTATGCAAGTCAACCGATATGCCGACCGGTGCACCTGAATAGCTAATATAATATATTTTGCGGTGGACCACATAGAGGCGAGAGGAATGACATGTCGTGCTTTCCCTGCTTGCCTAGTGCAAACGTTACTGACAGGCTCCGTTTAAATTTTCCTTTTCACATGCTTATTTGATTTGTACTGTATATTTGCATTGGTTGCAGGTGACTTGAAGCCATGTAGTCAGAGGACACTGCCATTTCTTCAGCAGTATTGACCTACATCATTCTCTGTAAATCTCACAGTAACTGCCAGTTTGCATTGTGCGTTAATATACTACAAACCTGCCGGATCTCCCATCAGGCATAAGTTATCTTTTCATCGTGTATCCCTGTGACACTCTGCATGTGACGACTCTTCTGTATGTAACAGTGCGGTGACCTCATCTGCTCTTCTTGTGTAAATGTGTACTGCCGGCTCTTTACTATATATCAGTTACAACATGGAGAGTTGGTGAGACTATGGGAATTACTAATGGTCAATCATGGTGTACAGGGCAGACATTCAGAAATGTGGAGCTGTAAAATAGCAATTGTTTCCTTTTCTGTGTCTATGTACCATCCTTTCTGGATATGTTGCATCATTGTACCTTTCATATATTACAGTATATACATTACTTTTATAGTGTTAAACTATGCTTCGTTTGAAATCAATGCATTGAGACATTCATGTTCTTTAGAACTTAATTACTGTTGTGCAGACTTGGCAAAATGACGGTTGACCCTCGGCATCTGATGACAAATTGCAGCCTCAATTTTTTGCCAGAATTATTGGAGCTCTTCCATGAAATTTGACCAGCTCTGTTCTACAAATCTCATGATGTCTACTACTAGTTTACAGGGGAATCCTGTACTGGTCATAATACACAGATGAGCAGTTATTGGGTTATATTCGGGTGTTCCGGCATGTATAGAGGGAGGAACTTGTATTTTTTTCCATTACATTTGTACACTTTAGATGCAGTGGAGAGTTTGGCCTAAATGTCATTTTTAAATACATTAGAAACCACCAAAAATACATTACTAAATTTTCCCCTTTGTACAAAAAACTTTAGGCTGCATAGTTACTACACCATTAGCTTGTGCGGCTGCATCAGAAGGGTCGGGAGAGTTTCTAAAAAAAATAATGGCAAAGCAGCAAATTAAATGGTATTTTGTTAAATTACAGAAACTGAGAAAATGTGTCACCAGGCGCTGAGGAGCAACTTTCAGAAGATTATAGGTCAGGCAGCAAATCTCCACTTTATACATCTGTAAATGTGAAGCTTCACGCAAGGAGTCAACAGTGAATAGTGTTCTTCAATTGGAGCTCATCTTGTGAGGACCAATTCATGAAACAATGGCTGTCCACTCTTGTTTTTAATATAACCTGACCTGTGAAAGTCTCTGTCCAGGCTTCAGTTTTTATATTAAGCTTGGCTCAATGGGGGGGGTATTTGGCATATTGAGGGGCCATCTTATTTGAATGTGATTTGGGTGAAACAGGTTATGTTGGTCAATTGTAGGCTTATTATGTCTAAATTATACCTATAAAATACCTTACAATAATGCATAGTAATATATATGGATGACCTGTTTTAAAACATTGGGAGAGTTAATTGCATTTTTAGGTTCTCTAGTTCACTGAGAGGAAAAACGTGGCTTCCTATTTTTCTCTACGTTGTTAGATTTTGCTTAATTGAACTGTACTGAAAATATCTGTACCTCAGACCTAAATGCTTCAATAAATATGCATAAATCATGACTTGTCTTGTGTGATCTATTGTGGACACTGGTAAATGATGACAATTTCTCTACATCAGGAAAACTCCTGTATCAGTCCTCTTTCTTGTAAGTATGGGACACATCGACTGCCAACTTAAGATGTGGCATAAGGCTCTGCTTACATCTCTGGTTGACACTTGTATGTAGCAGATTCAGTATTAAGAGAAACTGGATCCATTACAAATGGCGCAACAATGGATATTCACTTTGATTTCCTTTATACGTCTGTTTTCACTAAAGATCTCTGATTACATGGTGTTCTGGGCATGTGCGGTGCTTGGAAAAAAAAATAATTCCCAAATAACATAGTATGACCTTCCGTTATCTGTTTACCATAGACTTAAATATCTAACCTCTTCAAACCTATTTTCCCCTTCCTAACTAAGCCACATTTTTGGATTCTGACCAGTGTCACTTTGTGGTAATAACACTGGAATGTTTCAACATATCCTTTTTATTCAGAGATTTTTTTTTTGTGACATATTGTACTTCATGTTAGCTAAAACTTTAGCTTGATAAAATTTGTTTGTGAAAATATCAAAATTTTGCAATCATTAAACTATGAATTTTTATAGCCATAAATATACTACACAAAATTGTTGCTAACTATTTACTGCATGACACATTAACATCTGCATCATTCTTCAAACATAATTTTTTTTGTTGGGAAGTTAAGATTTAAGTTTAATTTTTTTTTTTTTCAGGGACCACATCACATTTGAGTCACTTTGAGAGACCTATGTGACAAATACCCAAAAGTGACATTATTTTAAAAACTGCGCACCTCAAAGTGCTCAGTTTATTAACCCTTTTAGGTGATTCAAAGGAAATAAAGCCATGTACAAAATAAAAAAAATTTCCCACATATGTTTCAGCTCCAAATTTTTCATTTTCACGAGGCTAGCAGGAGAAAATAAACCCCCAAAATTGTTCAATTTCCTCTAAAAACGCTGATACCCCATGTTGGGGTACAGTCTGGGAATCTTGCAGCGATCCCACCACTTTCCTTTCTTGTCAAAAAACTAGCACTTCGGTGCCTCCATTCGTAAGGACAATAACGTAGTTGACTTACGACTGGTACGAGACAAAGGCTGTTTTCGCTACTAAACTGGTTATTGGGCTCTTTAAATTGAATGTATAGTATATTCACCTCTATTTCCAAGGCATGGAATATACCGTATTTTTCGGATTATAAGATGCACTTTTTTCCCCTCAAATTTGGGAGGAAAATGTGGGTACGTCTTAGGCTGTGTTCACACACAGCTTTTTTTAGCGGGTTTCACTATAAAACCGCTAAAAATAAGCTTCCCAGTCATTTCTATTCATTTTGCACTTTTTGTGCACATTGATGCGTTTTTTACCGCGAAAAAACTCAGCATGCTCATTAATTTTGCGGATTTTTCCGCGTTTCTGGCTTGTTCAATGCGTTTTGAAAGCGCTCCGGAAAAAAACGCGCAAAAACGCGAAGACGTGGGGGGGGGGATGGCGCCTGCAGTGGAGCCAGGGTTGCATGAGGCAGGAAGGTGGTGGTGGCGGCAAAAGTGGGCTGTCAGAAAACGTTGGTGTTGTGCGGGAGTCTCCACACTTTCCCACGGATTTCCCTGCGGTAGGCTTCGGTGAAAAATCTCACCAAGAACGCACCATATCAGAATAAGCCCTTAATATGAAAAGTAGGCAATGATTATAAAAATATACAAAAAGTGTGACATGATGTGGTAAAACCAATACAAAACAGCTGTCGTTTGGGGAAAGATGCAGGCTCGCCATGTGAGCCTGCATCAATAGCAGGGACACGACATACCGTAAATATACATCATGTGATGTAGTAAAATATTTTGACCATTTTACTATATATATATATATATATATATATATATATATATATATATATATATATATATATATATATATTTTATAACTTCCCTCTATGGGATCACTGAATGACTAGAACTCCAGTGCCACCTATAGAAAGTGTCAATCCTAAAAGTAAATGTTGACCCTTTAAAGGGAATCTGTCACCCCATTTTTCCCCTATCAGCTGCTGGCACAGCCATCAGGGGCTTATCTGCAGCATTCAGTAATGCTGTAGATAAGCCCCAGATGTAACCTGAAAGATAAGAAAGAGTTGGATTATACTCACCGGGGGGGGGGGGCGGTCCGGTCTTGGTCCGATGGGTGTTGCGGTCCGGCGCATCCCATCTGATAACAGTGACGTCCTCTTCTTTGCTGCCTGTTGTGGCTCCTGCGCAGGGTCACTGCTCTGCCCTGTTGAGAGCAGAGTCCTGCAGTGCGCAGGTGCCGGGAGAGGTCTGGTGCCTGCGCACTGCAGTATTCTGCTCTGCCCTCAACAGGGCAGAGCAGTGCGCATGCGCAGGAGCCGCGACAGGCCCCAAAGAAGAGAACGTCACCGACCGGACTGCGACACCCATCGGACCGAAACCGGACCGCCCCTGGGTGAGTATAATATAACTAATTTTTCTTTCAGGTTACATCGGGGGCTTATCTACAGCATTACAGAATGCTGTAGATAAGCCCCTGATGGCTGTGTCGGCAGCTGATAGGTGAAAAATGGGGTGACAGATTCCCTTTAATGAGCTTTGTGTCATGTCGGACGCTGTTCACACCACAGCGTCCGGCAGGCAGCGGTAGTTCCATCTCCGTCCACTATAGCCTCAGTGGCGCCGGCTTGATTTTACTCAGGTTATCTGGGGTTAATCTAGCTGGAAATCAGGTGGGATGTTTGGTCACGCCCACGGTCTTTAAATAGTCGTGCTGGCCTGTGGGCGTCGCCGATTATAGCTTGTGTTTTGTGCCAAGTGGTTCCGGTCTGGAGTGGAGGTGTTGGAGAGAGAAATTCATAGCTGGTGTCGTATGATCCGTTGTTACCTTTTCGTCTTCCTATATTTGTGCTTTGTTTTGCCCTGTTCACATTATAGTATTGTCCTGTGTGGTTGCGGCGCGGTGTGGTTTGAGTTCTCCGTCTGTCATTACTGTGTGGGTTTTGGTGGTTTGACAACTCACTGGGTGGAGGGTTCAGCTTAGGGCTGAGCAGGAGATAAGGAGAGGCTGGAGGCTCAGGCATTTGCACCATTAGCAAAAACCCTGGGTTGAGGGTCAGACAGGGTTTTCCCTAGTTTGAGGGACTCCGCAGGGGCCCGGGTTTTGTCAGCCTCCTTCGACCTAAGCCTCGCATAACACTTGGTCACATGACTTGGGATAAAGCCAAAATCAGAATCTCAATTTGTAGACACCTGTGTTTCAGGGTACTGCCCTTCATCAGTGCAACGTGCGAGATCTGGTTCGGCTGGGTGAGAAGCATCTAACAGGGATCCAAGTGGGTAATGTTTCTCCTTGCTGAGAGTGACATGTCAAGCATGCCAAGATAAGGAGACTTTTAAGCTGCAATCTCTGCATGCTATAGGTGACACTAGAGTTCTAGACCTCTTCCTCTCTGAAGAGACATTTTGCATATTTCCCACAGTAGTATTGGGGTTTAAAATTCTCATCTCGGAATGCTTGACATGTCACTCTCCGCAAGGAGAAAGCGTTACCCCTTGGATTCTGATCACTGGTATAATGCTTTGCAATTCCCATGTACTGCAATGCATTACACTGGTCAGTATTTTACATCAGCAGCTGCCATCTCCTGTATCAGTAATGGGAAATTGTCAACAGGAGGGGGGGGCGGAGCGTGTCCTGGAGGACATGTGAAGCTCATCTGAAGCAAGGAATCCTGTTGTAATCAAGCTTTCGGACCAGTGCACGCTGCATACCAAAGACCACTGCTATCCCAAGGTGTAGGGAGTAAACAGATCTTTTGTAAATATCTGTGACAGATGACACAGTAAAGCACAGAAGGAAAGAGACCTCTGTGGCAGGTAAGATGGCACCTCCTCACAGCAGTCCTGAGAGGTAACGTAGTAACATAGTTTTGAAGGCTGAAGGAAGACCTTATATCCATCTAGTTCAGCCTATTTTTAGTGCAGCTGTTCTGCATTGTTGATCCTGGGGAAGGCAAAAAACCCGCAGAGTAGAAGCCAATTTTCTCCATAGGGAAAAAAATTCCTTCCCCCTAAGCTGGGTCAGCCATCTACCTATAATATGTTATACGTAACCTATACTGTTACTCACAAGAAAAGCATCCTTTCCTTTCTTAAATTCATTCTGTGAATTGGCCATCACCACTTCCTCAGGAAGAGAATTCCAGAGCCTCACTGCTCTTACCGTGAAGAACCCGATTCTATGCTGGTGCAGAAATTGTCTTTCCTCCAAACGAAGAGAATGCCCCCTTGTTCTTGTCACAGTCCTTGGTACAAACAGTTCATTGGAGAGATCTCTGTATTGCCCTCTGATATACTTGTACATATATATTAAGTCTCCCCTAAGTCTTCTCTTTTCTAGAGTAAATAGACCTAATTTTGATAACCTTTCTGGGTATTGTAGTGAACCAACTCCATTTATCATTTTAGTAGCCCGCCTTTGAACCCTTTCAAGTTCAGTAATGTCTTTCTTGAGCACCGGCGTCCAAAATTGCACACAATATTCCAAGTGTGGTCTGACGAGTGATTTGTACAGAGGGAGAATTATGTTTTCATCTCGTGTCCCCAGACCTCTTCTAATGTATCCCATGACCCTATTTGCTTTGGTGGCAGCTGACTGACACTGAGCACTCCAATTTAACTTCTTATTGACTAAGATGCCTAAGTATTTTTCTATGTCTGATATCCCCAGTAGTTTCCCATTTAGTAATTGTAGCATCTGTTTCTCCTTCCCATGTGCATAACCTTACACTTATCTGTGTTAAACCTCATTTGCCATTTTTCAGCCCAATTCTCCAATTTACTCAAATCTGTCTGTAGTTGCAAACTGTCCTCCTTTGTGTTAACTACCTTACATAGTTTTGTATCATCTGCAAATACTGATATTTTACTGTGTAAGCCATCCACTAGATCATTAATAATATTAAATAGTAGGGGACCCAATACAGAACGCTGTGGTACCCCACTAGTAACCCTGGCCCAATCTGAGTATGCACCATTAATAACCACTCTTTGTTTTCTATCACTAAGCCAGTTACCTACCCGTCTACACACATTTTCCCCTAGCCCAAGCTTTCTCATCTTACTTACCAATCTTTTATGTGAGAACAAACCACTATGTGTGGACAATCCAAAGAATATATAAAGACAATGGGACTAGAATATGTATAAAAATTTATTTAATCTTTAATAAATCCAAATTAGGCAATCATAAAATTATGTAAAAACAAGTGCCAAATGGCATACCGAAAAAGAATTATACAATCACAATATACATGAATATAATCACTCATGAGGACTGTCAAATAAGATGTATAGTAATGTAATAGTATATCTCCATATCACACACAGATATTTAAAAGGGATTAAGTGCATAAAGGTATAAACAATATGTGAACTAAAAATTATATGTAACCGATTAACACATACCACAGCAGAGTGATTCTACCCACAATTAGGTTATAAAAAAGTCAATGTTACTAATATGCCATGGTGGTGAACAAACCTATAACACAGTGTATAACCATATAATAATACTCAAAACTGTGTGAACCAATATAAATGTTGCATACCCGTAGTGTGGAGACAGCCTCAAGGTAATGCCCGGCACTCCCCGACGCGCGTTTCGGAACCAGCGTCCTTCGTCAATTTTAATCTTACTAAGGCGGTTCTGCACGTCTTCCTGGGTTAGGCAGGTAATACTGAATGGGGAATTTATATTGGTTCACACAGTTTTGAGTATTATTATATGGTTATACACTGTGTTATAGGTTTGTTCACCACCATGGCATATTAGTAACATTGACTTTTTTATAACCTAATTGTGGGTAGAATCACTCTGCTGTGGTATGTGTTAATCGGTTACATATAATTTTTAGTTCACATATTGTTTATACCTTTATGCACTTAATCCCTTTTAAATATCTGTGTGTGATATGGAGATATACTATTACATTACTATACATCTTATTTGACAGTCCTCATGAGTGATTATATTCATGTATATTGTGATTGTATAATTCTTTTTCGGTATGCCATTTTTCAGCCCAATTCTCCAATTTACTCAAATCTGTCTGTAGTTGCAAACTGTCCTCCTTTGTGTTAACTACCTTACATAGTTTTGTATCATCTGCAAATACTGATATTTTACTGTGTAAGCCATCCACTAGATCATTAATAATATTAAATAGTAGGGGACCCAATACAGAACGCTGTGGTACCCCACTAGTAACCCTGGCCCAATCTGAGTATGCACCATTAATAACCACTCTTTGTTTTCTATCACTAAGCCAGTTACCTACCCGTCTACACACATTTTCCCCTAGCCCAAGCTTTCTCATCTTACTTACCAATCTTTTATGTGAGAACAAACCACTATGTGTGGACAATCCAAAGAATATATAAAGACAATGGGACTAGAATATGTATAAAAATTTATTTAATCTTTAATAAATCCAAATTAGGCAATCATAAAATTATGTAAAAACAAGTGCCAAATGGCATACCGAAAAAGAATTATACAATCACAATATACATGAATATAATCACTCATGAGGACTGTCAAATAAGATGTATAGTAATGTAATAGTATATCTCCATATCACATTATATTCATGTATATTGTGATTGTATAATTCTTTTTCGGTATGCCATTTGGCACTTGTTTTTACATAATTTTATGATTGCCTAATTTGGATTTATTAAAGATTAAATAAATTTTTATACATATTCTAGTCCCATTGTCTTTATATATTCTTTGGATTGTCCACACATAGTGGTTTGTTCTTACTATAGTATCGAATGGTTTCCATTCAAATTTATGACATACAAGGAGTAATTTAATATGTGTATTATTTGATTCTATATTATTTTTATTATGTAAATATTGGTACAATATTCTGTTATTCTCCTATTTTGGTGTCTATTTTGTTACCAATCTTTTATGTGGGACAGTGTCAAATGCTTTAGAGAAGTCGAGATAAATGACATCCAATCATTCTCCTTGGTCCATTTGAGAGCTTACATCCTCATAGAAGCTGATCAGGTTAGTTTGACAGGAGCGATCCTTCATAAATCCATGTTGATATGGAGTTAAACATTTATTAACATTGAGATATTCCATAATGGTATCCCTTAGAAACCCTTCAAAGATTTTACCCACAACAGATGTTAAGCTTACCGGCCTATAGTTTCCAGGTTCCCTTTTACACCCCTTTTTGAATATTGGTACCACATTTGCTTGCCGCCAATCAAAAGGAACAGACTCTCTTTCTATAGAGTCTTTAAATATAAGTAATGTGAGACAGGCCTCTATTCCTTAACTCCCTTAATACCCGAGGGTGAATGCCATCAGGGCCTGGTGATTTGTCAATTTTAATCTTACTAAGGCGGTTCTGCACGTCTTCCTGGGTTAGGCAGGTAATACTGAATGGGGAGTTTACATTTATCACTCTGCATTTCCCCTGGCAAATCCTTTTCCTGTGTGAACACTGTTGAGAAAAAAGTGTTTAAAACATTTGCTTTTCCCACATCGCTCTCTATGATTTCACCCTCACTCAGAGACAATTGAGAGAGACAGCTTGTTCCAAAGAAAAGAGTGATAAAAAATTGCGGTCGAGCAGGAGCACTGTAGATGTGGCCAGGAAGGTGATTTAAAGTGCAGGTCCACCGCAGCTCCAGCCATATGCCTTCAAAGAGGATGATTGTGAACCAAAAGTGAATGCGGTCAAAGGAGTACAGGAGTAAGACCAGGACAATAAGTTCAAAGTTTACCACAACATGTTTCAACAGTAACCCATCTTCATCAGGTGGAGGTTCCAAAGAAAAGTCAGAGGAATGAGCTGTGTCTATAACACAGGAGGGAGAAAAGGAGCCTTCCCTCTGGGACATATACACAGCTATGTGTATATAAGTGGTTGAAGCTCCTCTATAGAGTCTCTCAGGTTGCAAGTGGATGACATTAATCACTTCAAACAAGACATGCACAAATTTAATGAAAGAATGGAGGAAGTGAAGAAAAGAGTTGAAGTGGAGCACATTGTTCCTGGTGTACAGAAGGAGGCTAAAATTCATAAGCAAAATATTAATATGCTTCCTAATAAAGTGGATGACCTTGAAAATAGGTCAAGGCGTAATAACCTGCGCATTGTGGGGGTGCCAGAAAAGGTGCAGGGCTGGACCCAGTCATCTATTTTGAAGCATGGTTTCTGGATATGTTTGGCTGGGAGGCCATGTCCCTCTTCTTTGCCTTAGAATGCACGCACAGACTCCCCGCACGACCACCTGCCGCTCCTCCTCGTCCTAGTAAAATGAAACCCATAAACCCATATGTCTCTAACCATCAACAGATCCAATGTGTCCATATACAACCCCTGGCAAAAATTATGGAATCACCGGTCTTGGAGGATGTTCATTCACTTGCTTAAATTTGTAGAAAAGAAGCAGATCACAGACATGGCACAAAACTAACGTCAATTCAAATGGCAACTTTCTGGCTTTAAGAAGCACTAAAATAAATCAAGATCAAAAAATGTGGTAGTCAGTAATGGTTACTTTTTTAAACCAAGCAGAGGGGAAAAATTATGGAATCACACTGTAAATTTTCATTCCTAAAACTAACCTGCATCAAATTAGATCTGCTCGTTAGTCAGCATCTAAAAAGGAGTGAGCACACCTTTGAGAGCTGTTACACTAAGTGAACTGACATGAATCATGGCTCCAACACGAGAGATGTCAATTGAAACAAAGGAGAGGATTATCAAACTCTTAAAAGAGGGTAAATCATCATGCAATGTTGCAAAAGAAGTTGGTTGTTCACAGTCAGCTGTGTCTAAAATCTGGACCAAATACAAACAACATGGGAAGGTTGTTAAAGGCAAACATACTGGTAGACCAAGGAAGACTCAAAGCATCAAGACCGGAAACTTAAAGCAATATGTCTCCAAAACAGGAAATGCACAACAAAACAAATGAGGAAACTAGAGTCAACGTCTGTGACCGAACTGTAAGAAACCGCCTAAAGGAAATGGGATTACATACCGAAAAGCTAAATGAAAGCCATCATTAACACCGAAACAGAAAAAAACAAGGTTACAATGGGCTAAGGAAAAGCAATCGTGGACTGTGGATGACTGGATGAAAGTCATATTCAGTGAGGAATCGCAAATCTGCATTGGGCAAGGTGATGATGCTGGAACTTTTGTTTTGTGCCGTTCCATTGAGATTTATAAAGATGACTGCCTGAAGAGAACATGCAAATTTCCACAGTCATTGATGATATGGGGCTGCATGTCAGGTAAAGGCACTGGGGAGATGGCTGTCAATACATCTTCAATAAATGCACAAGTTTAGGTTGATGTTTTGGACACTTTTCTTATCCCATCAATTGAAAGGATGTTTGGGGATGATTAAATCATTTTTCAAGATGGTAATGCATCCTGCCATAGAGCAAAAACTGAGCAAACATTCCTTGAAAAAAGACACATAAGGTCGATGTAATGGCCTGCACATAGTCCGGATCTCAATCCAATTGAAAATCTTTGGTGGAAGTTGAAGAAAATGGTCCATGACAAGGCTCCAACCTGCAAAGCTGATCTGGCAACAGCAATCAGAGAAAGTTGGAGCCAGACTGATGAAGAGTGCTGTTTGACACTCATTAAGTCCATGCCTCAGAGACTGCAAGCTGTTATAAAAGCCAGAGGTGGTGCAACAAAATACTAGTGATGTGTTGGAGTGTTTTCTTGTTGGTTTGTTTTTCATGATTCCATTATTTTTTCCCTCAGAATTGAGTGATTCCATAATTTTTACCCTATGCTTGGTTTAAAAAAGTAAACATTGCCGACTACCACATTTTTTGTTCTTGATTTCTTTTATTGTTTCTTAAAGCCAGAAAGTTGGCATATGATTTGACTTTAGTTTTGTGCCATGTCTGTGATCTGCTTTTTTTCTTCAAAATTAAACAACTGAATGAACATCCTCCAAAATTCCATTATTTTTGCCAGGGGTTGTATCTGGATTTTTCGGCGGAGGTGCAGAGGAAGAGGGCCCAATTTTTGGACAGAAAAAGGAGACTGCATGAAAAACAAATCTAATATTGCAAGCTATATCCAGCACGTCTCAGAATGGCTGTGGCAGGAAAAGTTCAGATATTTTACAATCCCAAAGTGGCGATGGCTTGGATGGACACTAGCGAAAGGTTCCTGAGCCATGAAAAGAGACAGGGAAGAGTTTTGTGAAAAGAGGGACACTGGTCTCATGTTCATGCCAACATGCTTGTTCTCTTTTGCTTACAACACTTATGAGAAACGGCTAGTTCGGCGCTGGTGTGATGTTTAGATCCCTTGAATTTGGAGGGATGCGCTTGACTGTTCAGATTATGCCTTGAGGTAAATGGTAACTGTTATGTTTTCCAAACTGAGGCTACCTAATAGCCCTACCTTTCACTGGGAGGTTTTAGGTTAATTTTAAGTTGTATGGTTCTAGTTATGGTTGTAAAAACACACTAGAGACATTACTAATCATCAGGAAAGGGTAAGAAAAGGGACACACTTAATGGGAGCATTCAATTGAGAGTCTGGATTTTTGCTGATATGTATAATCTTTATATGTGGGAATGGCATGTCTAGTTAATATTGTGGACTGGGAGAGCCCGTGAAGAAGGGTGCGGTGTTTGAATGGTTATGCCAATACTAGCCTGGTATAGTCTGCCTAGCAGAAACACATATAACAAATGACAGATTACATTTAATGAAAAGGGCGTGGGTGGGGAAAGCATTTCATTCAGTCTATTTGTCTCATGCTAGGTAGGGGAGTCAGAGTATTAGCACACAATTATATCCCATTTATGGGGCAAGCAACAAAAATTGATGCAAATGGTAGATATATATGTACTGTATTGCTTCTGTAATTTAAAATACAAAAATAATTATAGTAGTTTTGTACATCCCCCTCCTTACTCCTCAGAGGTGCTGAAGTTAATCCTTTCTTTTAACAAAAGATTTTCCTGTTACTGTGGTGGGAGATTTGAATGCATATCTGCATCTGTATTGGCTTCATGTGGGCACTATCCCCCAAAACATCAGGCTAACATCTCTGCATTACCTACTATTGGAAGCGGGATTGCTGGATCTCAGGCATGTAGGTCATCCAGGAGTCAAACAATTCTCTTGCTATTCCTCTTCCCACCATTTGTTATCCCGCATAGATCTGGCTATCGGGAATGAAGCCATTCTGAGATATATTAAGTCAATAGAATTTCTTCAGAAATATTTCGGACCATTACTGATACACCTACAGGTGAGGGACAGCATCCTGTGGGGAAGGTCTGTATGGTGCCTGCACCCATATTAGTTGCAGTCTTTTAAAGGCTCCATGTCGGATTTGATCCGGGAATTATTTAAATAAATGATGGGACAGCAAAGGACAATACGATATGGGATACAATGAAGGCCTATGTGCGGGTTATTTGTATAAGGAAAATTAGCAAAATAAGAACTAAAACCAGAGAGAAATCTCAGGAATTGCAACAAGAGGTCATGTCACAGGAGGTGATTTATAGAGAAAATGTGTCTGATGACAACAGACTACAGTGGGAAATGGCCCAAAAAAGTATGGCGGATCACCTACTAGCACTTTCCTCACAGAGGCATATGTTCATAAAGAAATGCTATTTCATTGAATGGGAGAGTGCGGGATACCTGTTGACATCAATAATTAAGGAGCAGGAGGGATCATCGCATATAGTTAGACTTTTATCGAGAGAGGGCAATATACTCACTGACACCTCGGATATTTTAACAGCCTTAAGTCAATACTATGGAGAAACCAGATCTGCAGCAAGGGAGGAAGAAATATCTACATACTGGGCAGGGGTAAAGCTGCCTAAACTGTCTCTAGAGGCTAGCGGATGCCTGGATCAACCATTGACTCTGGAGGAGACATGGAGTAATGTCCAAAATGAAAAGGCCCTGGGTTCTGATGGGCTCCCTGGAGAATTTTATAAAGAATATAAGGAGATTTTACTTCCCAGATTGTTGGGGGTGTTGGAGCAACAATAGTTGGGAGATTGCCTGCTTCAATGAATGAAGCAATTATTCTGTTAAAGCCAGGAAAAAAATGTCTGGATTACTATAGACCAATATCTCTTCTCCCTGTAGACATAAAACTATTTACTAAAGTATTAGCCATGAGACTTAGTAAAATAATAATGGAGATAATACATGAAGATCAAACAGATTTTATGCCAAATAGATCCACGGCTTTCAAAATTAGATGTTTATATCCTAACACGCATTTGTGTAGTGCAGAAATGGGGCATAGAGCAATAAAGTCACTCGACGCTTGCAAAGGCTTTCGACAGTGTCGAGTGGAATTATCTATGGGAAGTCATGAGTAAAATGGAATTTGGCTTGAAATTTATAAATTGGGTCAAATTACTGTATTGGTCACCAACGGCTAGGTTGAAGGTTAATGGACATATATCAAGTACATTTACCTTGGGTAGGGGCACGCGCTAAGGTTGCCCGCTTTCGCCCCTCCTGTTTGCTATTGTGATGAAGCCATTGGAATGTAGATTGAGGGATGCAAGCAACTTTGTAGGTTTTAGATGTAATGATATAGAGGAAAAAGTAAGTTTATATGCTGTTGGAAGACAACATGGACAATGTATGTATCATAGGAATCACTGAACTATATATTGAATTTATGAGAGCTGAATAATTCCAGGTATCTATTCATGAGATAAACCAGATACAAGAATGCGTACCTGTTACGTGGGAAGGTCTACTGTATGTTCAAACTGAATGCCCTCAGGCCTTTTGACACCAGGACTTTATCCTAAAATCCAAGGACGCCATCAAGGGGAAGACGATGACCACTACAATCATAATTTCTCATACTAACGGAAGATGATTGGACATTTGCCACAGAAGATATCGGAAGGGTGGAGTCATGGGTTGTATGTGTGTGTGAATGTGAAATCTGGGTATAAATGGAGGAAGAATCAAGGCAATCTCTCTCTCTCTCATTATTGCCATGAAGAACCATTGCTAAGTATACTTGTATTACATAGATATTTGTATTGGTATTTATCTAATTCTAGGACATTGAAGAAAGGTTTTATTGTTACATTATTGCTTGAATTGTCTTATTACTATCTTATTTTACTTGTCATTAAATATCTTTGTCATTCTCCCAAACTTGAGTTATTGATTATATAGGAAATATTCAGGACGGGAAATCACCTCCAACATATGCTGATGATATGCTGTTGTATGTGGGGGATATAGAGACATCTTTAGGCCCAATAATGGCGGAAATTAAAGAATTTGGTTGTTGGTCAGGATTGTCAATTAAATGGGAAAAATCATCACTCTTACCAGTGGATCCTCTCCCCCCACAGAATATCAGATACACAGATTCAGGTGGCAGAAAAATGTAAATATCGTGGAGTAGTGATTGATGTACATATAAAAGATTATATAATGCTAAACATTAACCCCTTGTTAGAGATTCAGGTCTAAAATCAATGCATGGTGCAAACTCCCGCTATCGGTAATAGAGGAAATCTCATTAAAATGATTCTAATGCCACAATTGCTATGCATGCTACACAACTCTCCACATTGGATTCCTCCCCCTATATTCCGTAAATTGCAGTCAATGTTTAGAGAACTAATTTGGTGCAAGAATTAAACTACTTACTCTTCAGAGGGATAAACAGAGGGTGGGCGGGCGATACCAAATCCATGGATGTACTTTATAGCATCACAGATGCAGCATTTTCATGGCTAGAAAAAGGGGGAGAGTATGGGCAAAGCGGGAAGACTTGTTTTACATGACAAAAAATATTTTTCACCTATTCACATATTGGAAGGGGGTGCGAGCTGCTTGGATGGAGAGTGGCCAACTATGGCGTTAATATACAAGGTGTAGGATAGGGGAAAGAGATTGCTGGGAATTACTGGATACTCCAAACTTACCCCAATATGACACAATCATAAATTAGCGGAGTTTGACAAGTTAAAGGGGTTTCGAGGGTGGGAGCTGAAGGGAATACATACTATGGACAATATACTAGAAAATGGAACACTTAAAAGCTTCAGTAAACTCCCCACAAGATTATGGGCTTCCTAATGCTTCCTTCTTTGAATACCTACAACTGAGGCATGCTTTCCGGTCCCAGTTTGGTATTACTGCACCCGAAATTCAAAAAAGCTATGCACTTGAGTCATTCGCATCTGCAAAGTATACGACTGGTCTAATTAATCTTTAGAATATATCACCAGATGTTGCAGTCTCGTACTGATGGCCATAATTGGACAGCAAGGTTAAAATGGGAATCAGATGTGGGACAGATGACAGTAGAACAATGGAAAGAGGTATTTGGAGCAGGTTCCCAGACTGTCCCCGTGTGAGTCTCAGAGACTCTCGCAGATACATCTCATACACAGGGTGTATAGAACGCCAAGCTTCATTTTTAAGATAGGGGTTCGTTCAGACACAGACTGTCCTAGACTTCGAGCAGAAGATGCGCATTTAAGGAACATGTTCTGGGAATGCAGTAAACTATGCTCATATTGGAAAAGCACGTTAGCTCTATTACAAAGGGTGTTTGGAGTGCAACTTCAGGCAGACCCAAAGGTGTGTGTGCTGGGATATCTGGGAGAGTCAACGGACTTTGAATCTTCTTTGGCCATTGGGTTATCGTGAACATTATACCAGGCTTCCATCACATTTGTTGGATGTCCAACCTCCGTCGATCAATGCACTAATAAACAGGATAACTAATAACATTTGGATGGAAAAGGACGTTTATAGGAAAAGAAAAGCAATAACAACATTTGAAAATATATTGGGACCATGGTTAAATATGCCAGGCCTACCGTCTGGAGCTCTGGTGAGAGATAGGATATGGCAGCTAGTGGTTCCAGGATAGAGGGCTACAATATTCCGAGTTTTGGATATAGGGGTAGTTAGTGGACATAGAAAATAGAAGAGACTATTATGCATCAGTCAAGTTAGGGTATATTGAATGTAATGCACTCTGAATATACTGTAGTTTGGTCTGGTGTGTTATTGGAGGTAGGGGGATGGGGGTTTGTTTTTGTTCTAGTTTATAAATATAATCAATAAAACTTAGTTAGAGATGGATATATGGAAAGTTGTTGATACAATTAAATGCATAACAGTAATGGAAAGGCTTAATCTCTAATTATGAACAAGTTATCATTTGATGGTATATTAGTAACAATGTTATGTATCCTTTCTTATCAATAAAAATTATCTGATTAAAAAAAAAAAGTAAAGTAATGGTATCTTCACTCAGTACAGATTTTACTTCAGAATGCAAAATGTTGATAACGTCTGATCAGAGAAAAAGTTGCTTATTTTCATGTCTGCTATTGATTCCTAAAATTAAGATGGCTGTCACTCTTTAAAAGTATTTGAATTCAGTTGCTGTTTTTTGGTCGGGCAAAAAGACAATATGGTAATTTAACTGATGACAATACTGTACAGTGATTTAAAAAAAAATATTTGAATAGCAGCACTTTCTTGGTGACGCTAATGTTGTGCTTTGTTTTTTTATTGTTCTTAAATGCTGGTTTATCATAAGTGATAATTCCTTGAAGTTAAAGGATAGTGCACAGTAATGATTAACCTGTGTACTGCATTGAGGATGAGTACGGTAAGTTAAGTCATTTGCGTGACAACCCGCATACTTATCTACATACTGCTGTAGCTTATTTCTTTCACCTTTTACTGAATGAATGAATTTCTACTATATTTAATATGATCACCGCAGGACATGATTCACTGCATGCTGTGCCCTAACAAGGATGTCACTGAGCACAAGTCATCGTCTGAGACCTTGGCATATAGCACAATTATCACTAGGCCAGGGGTGAGGAGCCTTTTTTCAGCCAAGGGCTGTTTGATTATTTATCACATCAGTCGTGGGCTATAGAAAATCATCAACTTAAAAATTGTCCTGCTAGATTTGGTCAAACATTTAATTAACTCTCCCCTAATGTGATGGCTGGAGCTGCTTCTCTTTGGTGACATGGGTGTTGTCAGATGGTATTGATGATGTTGCTATTCTAACTGCTTTTACAAGTTTGTGTCAGTCTGGAAAGCTGTCAGCTTTGCGTTAAGTTTTTTTTAAACAACTGATCACAGGAGTTAGTTGTGCTGAACAAAGATGTATATATTATACTGCAGGTCTCCTCAGGGGTAAATTCATCACTGCTTACATCACTTTTACCCCTTAATGACCACCGATGCACCTTTTAACGTCGGCAGTTAAGGGTACTTATTCCTCAGCGCCGCTTTTTCAAGATGAGAAATAAGGTTATAGCGCCCCCCAGCGTCAGAAATTCTCCAAGGTCTCGGCTAGCAGGGGTAGCCGAGACCCCGGAGAACATATTTCAGGTCGGTTTTTACCGACCCCAGTGTTGCAATCCCTGTTATTCACGGAATAACTACGACCGCAAAAAAAAGAGTCCGATTTCCCATTTAATTTCTCTCTCCTCTAATGTGATCTAGCACATCAGAGGAGAGAGAAATTGGGTCCCCCAAGACCCCCCGTTACTACCTGCATCCTCCGGTCCTGTCCCCTGGTCGTTGACATTTTACGGGAAGAAAATGGCGGGCGCAGTGCGCCCACTGAGATCTGCCAGCCGGCACCCGGCAACAATAGGAAATTTTTCCTATTGGTTCATTTTGATCACTGTGATAGACTCTATCACAGTGATCAAAATAAAAAAAAAATTAGTAATTCAAACCCCCCCTTTATCACCCCCTTAGGTAAAAATAATAAAATAAAAAAATGTATTTTTCCATTTTTACATTAGGGTTAGGGTTATGGTTGGGGTTATAGCTAGGATTAGGGTTATGGTTGGGTTATAGTTGGGGTTATAGCTAGGGTTAGGGTTGGGCTGGGGGTTGGGGTTAGAACTAGGGTTGGGATTAGGGGTGTGTTAGGGTTAGTGAAGAGAAAAAAAAGGGAGGATTTTTCCAGCTTCCAAAAATTTCCAAATTTATTGTGGATAAAACAACATGAAACAACTACAGCAGTTCGCATGATGTGAGGTTTAAGCTACGCATTTCAAACAGTGTTCTGTTCGAAATGCGTAGCCTAAACCTCACATCATATGAACTGCTGTAGTTGTTTCATGTTGTTTTATCCACAATGAATTTGGAAATTTTTGAAAGCTGGAAAAATCTTCCCTTTTTTTCTCTTCATTGACCATCCATGACGGTCCCATGGTTTCCGTGCTTCCCCGCTCCACAGGCTATTAAGGTGAGCTGGTTTCTTTTTTTCTTTTCATGTGTTAGGGTTAGGTTTGTGGTTAGGGTTATGGTTAAGGGTGTGTTTGGGGTTTGGTTGGAGTTAGAATTGGGGGGGTTCCACTGTTTAGGTACATCAGGAGGCCTCCAAACACGACATGGTGCCCACCATTGATTCCAGCCAATTTTGCGTTCAAAAAGTCAAACGGTGCTCCCTTCCTTCTGATCCCTGCCATGTGCCCAAACAGTGGCTTTCCCCACATACGGAGGGTATCTGCGTACTTAGGAGAAATTGCACAACAAATCTTGTGGACCATTTTCTCCTGATACCCTTGTGAAAATATTTTTTTTTTTTGTGAAAAAAGTTAATTTTTTCTTCCACGTTGCTTTAGTTCTCGTAAAGCACCTGAAGGGTTAATAAAAAAATGGTGTCACTTTTGTTTTTTCTGTTATACTGACCCCCCAAACTCACTTCAAATACGAGGTGGTCCCTAAAAAAATAGTTTTGTAAATTTTGTTGGAAAAATGAGAAATCGTTGGTCAACTTTTAACCCTTATAACGTATGAACAAAAAAAATTGTTTCCAAAATTGTGCTGATGTGAAGTTGACATGTGGGAAATATTTTGTGTGACAACACTCTGATTTAAGGGTGCAAAAATTAAAAGTTTAAAAATTGCAAAATTTTCTAAATTTTTGCCAAATTTCCATTTATTTCATAAATAATTGCAAGTTATTTCAAAGAAATTTTACCACTAAGGCTAATTTCACATTAGCGTTTTTTGCGCAGCGCATTGTACACAATAGAAATGCATGCAAAAAACGCATCATGCGTTTTTGCATGCGTTTGCGCTTTTTATGCGCATTCGTTCTCTAGAGGTTAAAACCAGTATCTACACATATTTACGCCAAAAATGCATGCGCACGAAAATGCAGATGAACACACGTCCATGCGCACGCCTGCGTTCCCATAGACTGTAATGCGTTATTTTGTCGCATTCCGTGCGCAAGCCTGCACATGCGGTTTCTTTACGCCTTTCAGCGGACCCAAAAAGGCAACAAGTTGCGTCTTGCGCGCCTAGGCGCACACAACGAAAAACGCATGCACGCAAACGCATACGAATGCATGCAAACGCAAGACCATGCGCACGCCATGTTAAACATAGGTACGCGTGACGCATGCGCATGGACGTGCATGATGCGCTGCGCAAAGAAATGCTAATGTGAAACCAGCCTAACATGAAGTACAATATATCACGGAATAACAATCTCAGAATCAGTGGGATACGTTGAAGCATTCTAGAGCTATAACTTCATAAAGTGACAGTCGTCAGAATTGTAAAAATTGGCTTGGTCATTAAGTACCCAATTGGCTCTGTCACTAAGTGGTTAATAGAGCTCAAGCAGTGGGAGTTCTGCTGTATGGATCACAAAGGAATCACGGACACTGCTCAATATAAATCACATAGGAACACTGCTGCATACACGGCATTCCAAATTATTATGCAATGTAGTGCCGGAGTCCCTGCATGCTACCCCTCTCACCTGACAGGGATGCTGATTAACTCACTGCTGCGGCCCACATCCCACTCCCCTTCTGCTCTGCTGCTGCCCGGGGTACGCACATGGCATGCAGACCCCCGGGTACTGTGCTTAGGGCGTGTGCGCCTTCCTAAAGTGTTCCCAGCCAATGGCTTGGAGACACTATTTAAGGCACCTCCACATGCATCATGCATGGAGGTGCCTGTGCAACGTCGTTAATCTGTTAACATGCTTGCGAGTTCTCAGATCTTAGTATACCTGTCCTGTACATCAGCCATGTCTGTTGTGCCAGTCCCTACAACAGCTGTGCTAGCCAGTACTTGCCAAGTCTACAGTTTCTACCTTCTGTCAATTGGGGGTCAGCTGCCATTCATCCGAGGTCAGTCCTAGTGTAGCACCTGGTCCCGCTTTCATTGTCCCTCCTTGGATCGTGGTATCCTCAGCTGCCGTGCATCCAAACTCGGACTTGGTGAGGCACCTAGTAATGCCCCACCAGGCTCTCCTCAGATACAGAGAAAACAAAAAACACAAATATCCTGAACTAAAAAGTAAAAAATATACTGCAAATAATGCATAAAGGTAATAATAATAATAAGGGTATTTAGTAAACATAATTTTGATCAAAATAATGCACAAGCCATCCCGCCACGTCACAGCAACCCTTGTGGGACAGTCCCTACTCTAGTATTTAAAACCTTTTCACTTGCCAAGTGGCGTGAATGTGAATAAGGGTCGAGCGGCTGAACCACTAGTAACAGCTTAGGCCAGACTGGATGGCTTTCCCAGCTCAGAAAGAGGGCGGTCACACCCATATATGCACTGAATGCACAATGAAATGAATAAAAAACAAATCTGAACTGAGACAAGTAAGTTAATGTGTATGCACAATGTAAGTGCATATTAACACATGACCATTAACTTCATGCCAAGTGGCGTGAATGTGAATATTAACATATTAATTTTGATCAAAATTATGTTTACTAAATACCCTTATTATTATTATAACCTTTATGCATTATTTGCAGTATATTTTTTACTTTTTAGTTCAGGATATTTGTGTTTTTTGTTTTCTCTGGTTAATGGTCATGTGTTAATATGCACTTACATTGTGCATACACATTAACTTACTTTTCTCAGTTCAGATTTGTTTTTTATTCATTTCATTGTGCATTCAGTGCATATATGGGTGTGACCGCCCTCTTTCTGAGCTGGGAAAGCCATCCAGTCTGGCCTAAGCTGTTACTAGTGGTTCAGCCGCTCGACCCTTATTCACATTCACGCCACTTGGCAAGTGAAAAGGTTTTAAATACTAGAGTAGGGACTGTCCCACAAGGGTTGCCGTGACGTGGCGGGATGCCTTGTACATTATTTTGATCAAAATTATGTTTACTAAATACCCTTATTATTATTATTACCTTTATGCATTATTTGCAGTATATTTTTTACTTTTTAGTTCAGGATATTTGTGTTTTTTGTTTTCTCTGGTTAATGGTCATGTGTTAATATGCACTTACATTGTGCATACACATTAACTTACTTTTCTCAGTTCAGATTTGTTTTTTATTTTTTTCTCCTCAGATACAGTGGTTCCGTCACCCAGTCAGTTACATGCAAATTGGATTCAAGTGTCAAAGATGTAATTTTTTGTTTTGTTTTTCAAATAAATTCATGAATGGCATTGTGTTTCAAGGCTCTTTGGATCACTGAAATCATTCCAGCACCTGTGATAATTAGTTTTGCCAAGTGGAACTAATAAAAGGAAAACTACTTAAGAAAGACGTTACACATTATTATACAGGACACAGGTTTCAAGCAAAGGATTTTCAAGAATGGATATCTCTGTTGCCGAAAAGCGTCAAATAGTGCAATGCCTTGGATAAGGTATGAAAACATTAGATATTTCACCAAAATTAGAGTAATTATCGTACTGTGCAGATAATTGTGGCTGATACAGAGCACAGTGGGGTTCATGCAGATACAGACATAGTGACAAAGGTTTCTGCCAGATAAATTCATAGAATTAAAAGAACAGCCATTAATAATAATAATAATAATTAATAGCAAAATACTATTACAAAGTAGCAAACAGGTATTCGAAGCTGCTGTTGTCTCTGGGATTCCTGCGAAACTTCAGGTGTAGGATTCTCCAGAGGCTTGCAGTTTTGCATAAACCTACTGACTGTTTGGTCAGCCTCCAAACAACTAGACAGTGTTCTTGAGCAGAAACAATTACAGGAAGCCCAGACATACATGAAGACTAGTTTTAAGACAGTCCTATTTACTGATGAGTGCTGTGCAACCCTGAATGATCCAGATGGATGGAATAGTGGTAGGTTAGTGAATGGCCACTGTGTCCCAACAAGGCTGCGTTGTCAGCAAGGAGGTGGTGGTTTCATGTTTTGAGCTGGAATAATGGGGAGAGGCTGGTAGGCTCCCTGAAAATGTGAGAATGACCGAAAAAGAGTTCCTGACAAACCACTTTCTTCCATAGTTCAAAAAACGGTGCCATCTGTAGCAAAATCATCTTCATGCATGACAATGCACCATCTCATGCTGCAAAGAATATCACTGAGTCAATGGCTGCTATGCAGGGCCGGCCCGAACGTATAGGCGAACTAGGCGGCCGCCTAGGGCGCCGACCCAAAGGGGGTGCCAGAGAAAAAAATAGAAAAAATTATAAAAAATCTTTTCAAAAGGCAAAAAGTTTTAGGGATGGAAAGAAAAGTGTACATATTTAAGGGCAAATATGATGCAAGAGAGGTTGGTTGGGTTGGCAACAATTTCGATAGAATCTGAAGTTGCTAAACAAATTAATCTCGGTGACTTAGTGTCATCCTTTTAAAAAAAAAAGGCAAGGAAACAAAAATTTTAATTACCTATGGTCGTTTTTGTTTTGTGTTATTGATTACTTTGTATATATTTGTCCTATACAACTTCTCAGAAGATTAAAGAGTTAGGAGAGAGTTAATTAATCATTGTTGTTGTGGTTTATTTTGCTCCTAAATTTATATCCCAAGTTTTCACCTACTGCCAAGAATAGTAGGGGCGCAACAAAATAGTTTTGCCTAGGGCGCCGTAATCTCTCGGGCCGGCCCTGCTGCTATGGGCATAAATGGAGAGAAATTCATGAAGTGGCCAGCATCCTTCCCTGACCTTAACCTTATTGAGAAGCTTTGGATGATCCTCAAGCAAAAGATTGGTGTGGTTGGGAGGCTGTCCACATCAAATTGTTTGTTGGGAATCTCTCTCAGGCAAAACTAACAGGTCAAGGAAATTCTCATCCTCTCTTGCTGACAACTTTATCTTCCAAAAGGTAGGGGAGAAAACAAGGGGAACTGCTACCTTGGATCTAATCCTTATAAACAGGGAGGAAATGGTTGAGGAGGTAAAAGTGGCTGGGACCCTAGGAGGTAGCAACCATGCTATTTTAGAATTTTGGATAACTAGAGGAGGAAGACCTGTGAAAACTCAGACGTCAAGGTTACATTTCAGAAAGGCAGATTTTAAGGGATTCAGAAAGAGAATTGGAGGGATCCAATGGCTGGATATCCTTAAAGACAAATATGTCCAGAAAGGATGGGAAATCTTGAAAAATGAAATTCTCAAAGCACAATTGTTAACAATTCCAAAAAGAGGGAAGAATAGGAAGCATTTAAGGAAACCAGGATGGATGAACACAGAACTTAAGCACATGCTAAAAAGGAAGAAAAAAATGTTTATAAAATGGAAAGAGGGAGGCATATCTAAAGAAGAATATAATGCTGTCTGCAGAACCTGCAGGGCACAAATCAGATTATCTAAAGCTGACAATGAATTGAGGCTTGCAAGAGATGTCAAAAGCAATAATAAAGGATTTTGGGGATATGTCAAAAGTAAAAGAAAAGTCAAAGATGTTATAGGATTTTTACAGGATGAAAATGATGAAATGGTAAGACAGGATATTGAGAAGGCCGAACTTTTAAATTCCTATTTTGCATCTGTTTTCTCTCAGAAAGGAAATGTAACATGAACTGTTCTTCACTGTCCTATTAAGGGAATAGAAGAATCCAGGATATCTATAAACAGAAAGATAGTGAGGAAACACTTAGCTAACCTAAATGAATTCAAGTCTCCAGGTCCAGATGAATTAAACCCCAGAGTACTGAAGGAGATAGCAGAAGAAATTTTTTAACCCCTCTCCATAATCTTTGAAAATTCTTGGAGAACAGGAGAAGTCCCAGAAGACTGGAGAAGAGCAAATGTTGTTCCTTTCTTCAAAAAGGGGAAGAAGGTGGACCCAGGCAACTATAGGCTGGTGAGTCTGACTTCTATACCAGGAAAGATCTTTGAAGAAATTATTAAACAACATGTATGTCAGTACTTGAATAAGAATGAAGTGATTAAACAGAGTCAGCATGGGTTTGTAACTAATAAGTCATGTCAGACTAACTTAATTTCCTTCTATGATGGAATCACTGATTGGGTGGATCAAGGAAATGCTGTAGATATAGAATATTTTGACTTCAGCAAAGCATTTGACAAAGTATCTCATACAATCCTTATTGAAAAAATGACTAAGTATGGAATGGACAGGGCAACTGTTAGGTGGATTCATAACTGGCTTAGTGATCGGACCCAAAGAGTGGTCGTAAATGGCTGCACATCCAGTTGGAAGAATGTCTCAAGTGGGGTACCACAGGGCTCTGTCCTGGACCCTGTATTGTTCAACATCTTTATCAACGATTTAGATGAAGTAATTGAGGGTAAACTGATTAAATTTGCTGATGACACAAAGGGATAGCTAATACTAGAGAAGATAGAGAGGATTCAAAAAGATTTAAATAAACTGGAGCAGTGGGCAGCAAGTAACAGAATGGTTTTTAACAGGGAAAAATGCAAAGTACTACATCTGGGCAATAAAAATGAAAAAAGCATATACAGGATGGGAGGAATAGGGCTAAGCAACAGCACATGTGAAAAAGACTTGGGTATACTAATAGATCACAGACTGAATATGAGTCAACAGTGTGATGCAGCAGCAAAAAAGGCAAATGCAATTCTAGGATGTATTAACAGAAGCATACAGTCTAGATCACGTGAAGTCATTATTTCCCTCTACTCCTCTTTGGTCAGATCTCATCTGGAATATTGTGTCCAGTTTTGGGCACCACATTTTAAAAAAGACATCAACAAACTGGAGCAAGTTCAGAAAAGAGCGACCAGAATGGTGACCGGTCTGCAAACCCTGTCTTATGAGGAAAGGTTGCAGGATTTGGGAATGTTTAGTTTGCAAAAGAGAAGACTGAGAGGAGACTTAATAGCTGTCTACAAATATCTATAGGGCTGTCACATTGTCGAAGGATCATCTTTATTCTCATTTGTACAAGGAAAGACTAGAAGCAATGGTATGAAACTGAATGGGAGGAGACACAGATTAGATATTAGAAAAAACTTTTTGACAGTTATAGTGATCAATGAGTGGAACAGGCTGCCACGAGAAGTGGTGAATTCTCCTTCAATGGAAGTCTTCAAACAGAGGCTGGACAGACATCTGACTGGGATGATTTGGCGAATCCTGCTTTGAGCAGGGGGTTGGAACAGATGGCCCAGGAGGTGCCTTCCAACTCTACGATTCTATGATTCTAAAACAGCAGGACTGTGAGGCTATTCTGACATCCTGCAAAGGAATACAAGTAGAAGGTATCCAAAAACTCAAGTTCAATAGATGCAAGAATTGTGAAGGTGATATAAAAGAAAAGGGGCATATTGTAACATGTAAGATGTTTTTGATTAAAACCGCTTTTGTTTCAGTAAATATGACCTGTTATGCTGAAAATTCAGCAAATGACCATTTTCAGTTCTTTACAACCTAAAAAATTTTGGAAACTGTTGTGCATAATTTGGAGCAGTGCATTCTGAATTGTTCTAGTTTTGTAATAAAAATACTGTTATTCTGAGGTTTGTCCAATAACATTTCATTTATGCTCTAATAATTGATGATTTCAATATTATACTGACTCATTTGCATCAACCAGTTAGGAAAATCAGAAAAAAATAGTATTTGCATATTACTTTACAATGTATTGTATACATCACATAGGAGGCACTGACACTGCTGTATATACAGTCATATGTAAAAGTTTGGGCACCCCTATTAATGTTAACCTTTTTTCTTTATAACAATTTTGGTTTTTGCAACAGCTATTTCAGTTTCATATATCTAATAACTGATGGACTCAGTTATATTTCTGGATTCAAATGAGGTTTATTGTACTAACAGAAAATGTGCAATCTGCATTTAAACAAAATTTGACCGGTGTAAAAGTATGGGCACCCTTATCATTTTCTTGATTTGAACACTCCTAACTACTTTTTACTGACTTCCTGAAGCACTAAATTGGTTTTGTAACCTCATTGAGCTTTGAACTTCATAGCCAGGTGTATCAAATCATGAGAAAAGGTATTTAAGGTGGCCTCTTGCAAGTACTTCTCCTATTTGATTCTCCTATGAAGAGTGGCTTCATGGGCTCCTCAAAACAACTCTCAAATGATCTGAAAACAAAGATTATTCAACATAGCTTTTCAGGGGAAGGATACAAAAAGTTGTCTCAGAGATTTAACCTGTCAGTTTCCACTGTGAGGAACATAGTAAGGAAATGGAAGAACACAGGTACAGTTCTTGTTAAGCCCAGAAGTGGCAGGCCAAGAAAAATATCAGAAAGGCAGAGAAGAAGAATGGTGAGAACAGTCAAGGACAATCCACAGACCACCTCCAAAGACCTGCAGCATCATCTTGCTGCAGATGGTGTCACTGTGCATCGGTCAACAATACAGCGCATGCATAACGCCTTTTTGTATGACCAAACAACTCAATCTTTGTTTCATCAGTCCACAGGACCTTCTTCCAAAATGTAACTGGCTTGTCCAAATGTGCTTTTGCATACCTCAGGCGACTCGGTTTGTGGCGTGCTTGCAGAAACGGCTTCTTTCGCATCACTCTCCCATACAGCTTCTCCTTGTGCAAAGTGCGCTGTATTGTTGACCAATGCACAGTGATACCATCTGCAGCAAGATGATGCTGCAGGTCTTTGGAGGTGGTCTGTGGATTGTCCTTGACTGTTCTCACCATTCTTCTTCTCTGCCTTTCTGATATTTTTCTTGGCCTGCCACTTCTGGGCTTAACAAGAACTGTACCTGTGTTCTTCCATTTCCTTACTATGTTCCTCACAGTGGAAACTGACAGGTTAAATCTCTGAGACAACTTTTTGTATCCTTCCCCTGAAAAGCTATGTTGAATAATCTTTGTTTTCAGATCATTTGAGAGTTGTTTTGAGGAGCCCATGATGCCACTCTTCATAGGAGAATCAAATAGGAGAACTACTTGCAAGTGGCCACTTTAAATACCTTTTCTCATGATTTGATACACCTGGCTATGAAGTTCTAAGCTCAATGAGGTTACAAAACCAATTTAGTGCTTCAGGAAGTCAGTAAAAAGTAGTTAGGAGTGTTCAAATCAAGATAATGATACGGGTGCCCATACTTTTGCACCGGTCAAATTTTGTTTAAATGCAGATTGCACATTTTCTGTTAGTACAATAAACCTCATTTGAATCCAGAAATATAACTGAGTCCATCAGTTATTAGATATATGAAACTGAAATACCTGTTGCAAAAACCAAAATTGCTATTAAGAAAAAAGGTTAACATTAATAGGGGTGCCCAAACTTTTACATATGACTGTATATCATAGGATATACTAAGGCTGCTGATATTCAGGTGCTTCTCACAAAATTAGAATATCATTAAAAAGTTAATTTATTTCAGTACTTGAATACAAAAAGTGAAACTCATATATTATGAAGTCATTACAAACAGAGTGGTCTATTTCAAATGTTTATTTCTGTTAATATTGATGATTATGATGATTGAAAACCCAAATATCATTATCTCAGTAAATTAGAATACTTTATAACACCAGCTTGAAAAATGATTTAAAATCCGAATTGTTGGCCTACTGAAATTTATGCTCAGTATATGCACTCAATACTCAGGGCTCCTTTTGCATCAATTACTACATCAATGTGGCATGGCATGGAGGCAATCAGCCTGTGGCACTGCTGAGATGTTATGGAAGCCCAGGTTGCTTTGCTAGCAGCCATCAGCGTGTCTGCATTGTTGGGTCTGGTGTCTCTCTTCTTCCTCTTGACAATACCCAATAGATTCTCTATTGGGTTAAGGTCAGGCGAATTTGCTGGCCAATCAAACACAGTGATACTGTTGTTTTTAAACTAGGTATTGGTACTTTTGGTAGTGTGGACAGGAGCCAAGTCCTGCTGGAGAATGAAATTTCCATCTCCAAAAAGCTTGTTGGCAGGGGGAAGCATGAAGTGATATAAAATTTCCTGGTAGACGGCAGCGCTGACTTTGGTCTTGATAAAACACAATGGACCTACACCAGCAGATTGTGAAAAATGAGGATGATGGAACTCATGGAGATCAACATCCAACACTGCGGAGACACCATCACATGTTTCTCAACGCAGTGATTCTAGAGCAATGCCCCCATCCCTTATGGGAAATATGCAAAAACATGCAAAACACAAGCCGCGGAGACACCATCACGTGTTTCTCAACGCAAGCAATGACTAGCCAGGTCTTTCCCCGGGAAGGAACAACCACGGGAAGGGCAGTCTCCAATGAAGGAAACCACCTATGCCAAAACATGGTATCCATCCACAGACAGCTGTTTCGGGGTATTGCCCCTCATCAGTGTGGAGTAGGAAACTGGCTAGTAGGAGCAATGCCAAGTAAAAGACTGTGAAAAATGAGGATGATTGAACTCATGGAGATCAACATCCAACACTGCGGAGACACCATCACATGTTTCTCAACGCAGTGATTCTAGAGCAATGCCCCCCTCCCTTATGGGAAATATGCAAAAACATGCAAAACACAAGCCGCGGAGACACCATCACGTGTTTCTCAACGCAAGCAATGACTAAGCCAGGTCTTTCCCCGGGAAGGAACAACCACGGGAAGGGCAGTCTCCAATGAAGGAAACCACCTATGCCAAAACATGGTATCCATCCACAGACAGCTGTATCGGGGTATTTCCCCTCATCAGTGTGGAGTAGGAAACTCCATGAGTTCATTCATCCTCATTTTTCACAGTCTTTTACTTGGCATTGCTCCTACTAGCCAGTTTCCTACTCCACACTGATGAGGGGCAATACCCCGAAACAGCTGTCTGTGGATGGATACCATGTTTTGGCATAGGTGGTTTCCTTCATTGGAGACTGCCCTTCCCGTGGTTGTTCCTTCCCGGGGAAAGACCTGGCTAGTCATTGCTTGCGTTGAGAAACACGTGATGGTGTCTCCGCGACTTGTGTTTTGCATGTTTTTGCATATTTCCCATAAGGGATGGGGGCATTGCTCTAGAATCACTGCGTTGAGAAACATGTGATGGTGTCTCCGCAGTGTTGGATGTTGATCTCCATGAGTTCATTCATCCTCATTTTTCACAGTATTTTACTAGGCATTGCTACTACTAGCCAGTTTCCTACTCCACACTGATGAGGGGCAATACCCCGAAACAGCTGTCTGTGGATGGATACCATGTTTTGGCATAGGTGGTTTCCTTCATTGGAGACTGCCCTTCGTGTGGTTGTTCCTTCCCGGCGAAAGACCTGGCTAGTCATTGCTTGCGTTGAGAAACACGTGATGGTGTCTCCGCGGCTTGTGTTTTGCATGTTTCTACACCAGCAGATGACCTGGATCCCCAAACCATCACTGATTGTGGGAACTTCACACTAGACTTCAAGAAACTTGGATTGTGTGCCTCTCCACTCTTCCTCCAGACTATGGGACCTTGATTTCCAAATGAAATGCAAAATTTACTTTAATCCAAAAACAACACCTTGGACCACTGAGAAACAGTCCAGTTCTTTTTCTCCTTGGTCCAGGTAAGAAGCTTTCTGCCGTTGTCATGAGTGGCTTGACACATAGAATGCGATACTTTTAGCCCATGTCCTGGATACGTCTACATGTGGTGGCTCTTGAAGAAATTACTCCAGCAGCAGTCCACTCCTTTTGAATCTCCCTCAAATTTGCAGGTGTTTTTTGTTAATTATTCTAATTTATTCTAATTTACTGAGATAATGACTTTTGGATTTTCATTGGCTGTAAGCCATATAATCATCAACATTAACAGAAATAAACACTTGAAATAGATCACTCTGTTTGTAATGACTCTATATATGTTTCACCTTTTGTATTGAAGAACTGAAATAAGTAAACTTTTTGATGATATTCCAATTGTCACAATCTATTTTTGGATCTGTGGCAGATCTGGTTCTCAGATTAAAACTTTTTTCCTTTCAGGCCATTGGGGGTTAATGTCAGTTTTTTCCCCCGCTGGCCTGCTGATGTAATTGCGTTGCTGCTGTGTCAGCTGAGGTGGGTGGTGACCACTCCCACATTGTTTAAAAGGTCACCTGATGCATCAGCTGACTGTCGGTGTTAGTTAATTCTACAGCAACCAAGCTGCAGGAAGAAGCTGTCAGGACTCTCATGTCAGGACCCTGTCAGCGTCGGCAAACTGCCACGCAGAGCCGGGTGACTTACCCACACTATGGGAGAGCACGGGGTCCAATACTGTAGTGATGGTTCAAGCAGACAGGACCTGCGGCACTGAAAATAGTAAGGAGTCCCAGGACCTACGATCATGTGACTGCAGGGGGTGGGGCTTAGCGTCCTACTGCTGCAGATGATGTAATGTACCTGCTGCAGGGCAACTGTTGTAGAGGAGAGGAAAACGCAGGTCAGACAAGCGAGGGTCGTACACGGAGAGGGCTATGCGGTACCAGAGGGGCGAGCAGAGAATAGTCAAGTCACAGGCAAAGGGTCATACACAGAGAGGTAGCACAGTACAAGAGGGACAAGCAGAACACGTAACAGGACATAACCGGATCAAAACCAAACAAGCAACAAGTTATCAGGCACAAGGCACACATACGCACAAGATCAACTAACTCAGCCGAGGGCAGGAGTATAACTGACACCTGACCTAGGTCGAGTGAGCATTAAATAGCCGCCCTCTGCCAGAAAGAGGCAGAAACAATTAACCCCTGTCTGACCAGGACGGGCCAAAGACAAAGCCCATCCTGGATCATGACAGAAGCTCTCTGGGTGCAGTGGTGCTTTGCTGAGTTCGCTTGTCAGGTGCCTTACTCTGCTGTGCGGTGCTTTGCAGCAGAGGGAATTAAGTGTTGCATTTTTTGTATACCCTGTCCCTTTTGGTGTGTCTGTCCTTACCTTTTGTTGTATTGGTGCAGCGGTGGGACCAGTGCTCTCATTTGCCAGTTCCCTACTTAGGGATAGGAACAGGGCAAGTGAGGGATTAGGTATCCTCCTCAGCGACGGGGTGAAAGAACCCATATGGGGACACTAGTAAGATCAGGCATTTCCTCAGGTGAGTGCAGGAGGTGTCCATTTCCCCATTCCCTATCGACAGGGCCCACCATTGTTAAAGTTTCCCTGGTGTTCCCTTATGTGTTGTGCCGTCCATTGACCAACCTTTCGTGGGGTCATGTTCACCGCTTCTGTCACATCATGCCATTAACACAGACCATCACATTTTTTTCTGGTGAGCCATGGCCCAAATGCAGGCCTTTGCCCAACTGCTTCAGAGCCTCATGGATGAGCTTAAGCTGCTGCCTGGTGAGGTGGTGCAGCAGCAGTTGGTGGGGTTGTGGGGCTCGGCTCGGGTGCAGGCTCAACCGGAACCAAAGATATCTCTCCCTGACAAGTTCTGTGGAGGGAGAGATACATTTTTGTATTTTCAGGAGACCTGCAAGTTATACTTCAGGCTCTGCCCTCGTTCATCAGGGAGTGAGGAACAACGGGTGGGAATCATTGTTTCCCTTCTTAAGGGTGATCCCCAATCCTGGGCCTTCTCCCTGCCGACCAGTTCTCCATCGTTACAATCAGTAAATGAGTTTTTTGCGGCTCTGACGCTGGTGTATGGAGATCCTGATGGTGTCTCCCTGGCGGAATCCCATCTCCGTAAAATCAAGCAGGGGATCCAGCCGGCTGAGGAGTACTGCTCGGAGTTCAGCAGGTGTGCCACTGAAACACAGTGGAATGACCCTGCCATTAAGAGCCATTTTATGCAGGGTCTGTCCCCAAGGTTAAAGGATTCACTTGAGCAGTACACTGCCCCCAGGTCGTTGGGGGCCGCCATGTTCTTTGCCATCCGGGTGGATAGACGCTTGAGGGAGAGGCATACACCAAATGTGCCCCCTGTAGTTCTTGCTAGGAAGGAGGACACACCTGAGCAGGCGGATGAACCCAAGCAGGTGGGAAGAGTTGGTTCCCAAACGGGGTTGCCTGCGGTTCGCCGTGGAGTGGGGGCATGTTTTTACTGTGGGCAGACTGGTCATTTTATCAATGTCTGCCCAGCGGGCACCAAAGTACCTGCACCATCTAAAAACCACTTCCCCCTGGTCATGTGGAGGAAGGCGACCAGGGTGTGTATATTTCCTCCATTTTCTCGTCTCAGTGTACCTTACCTGCTGAGGTGGTTGTTGGTGGGGTAACTGAGAATATTCCGGTGCTTGTGGACAATGGAGTGGGAGTCAATTTGGTGGATGCTCATTTTGTCCAGAACCATGGCCTGATGAGTAGGATGCTAACAAGACCCCTAAGCTTCCAGGCCATTGTCTCTGTCCCACTCAGCCAGGGGAAGGTTACCCAAGTTGTAGACAATATACATCTGCGTATAGGGTCTTGTCATGAAGAATCCCTGTCGTGCTATGTCTTGGAGGGTATGCCAACTCCCATGGTCTTAAGACTCCCTTTTTTGAAAAAACACAACCCAGTCATAGATTGGCGGTCCAGGGAAGTAGTCAGCTGGGGGTCAGTCGTGTAAGGACTGCTGCCCGGGAGCTACAATCTCTGCTGTCCATCTACAACCTACCCCTTCTTCTCCGGTGGGTGCAGCAGAGGTGCTGTCAGGGAGTAGGGGCAAGACTCTACCTTCACTACAAGCTAACCCTGTGTGTCAGTCTTCATAGGAGGAGGGGTCAGGGGAGGGTGGTGTTCCCTCTGTGCATAGTGGGGGGGTGAGTTTGGTGACACAGGGAGACGCCTCTGTTGTTGGTTCTGTAAAGAGTTCACCATCCTGTGGCAGACGCATGTGTGGAAATAAATGTTCAGGTCCAGACCTGTGTGTGAACGAGTATGTGTGGGTGTCCACAAAAAACATCAGGTGGCAGTGTGGTACTGGGATCTGGAGTTCTACAGTAATCGGGCTGTACCAGGTGTTGGCCATTCTCAGCCCGGGGACTTACCAGCTGAAGTTACTCTCAGCAATTCCCGTACACAACTCATTCCACAGGTTGGCTGTTGTGAATTCGCTTTCTGGCCTACCTCTGGTTACTAGTGAAGGTAGTGGAGCTGGTTATATTGACAGAGGGATCGCGAGTTCTCTTTCCGGGCTTCCTCTGGTTTTTACTGGAGGTAATGGAGCTGATCTAATTAACAGGCCTGCCACCTGATAATGAGGAGGATGACTGGAGACCTGGAGTTTCTGACTGGATTTAAGACAGCCGACTCCCTCTATCCCTGCTGGTGATTTTTTCCTGCCTCCTGAGGTCTTAGTTTCCAGCTCAGTCCCTGCATGCTCAGCTAAGTGTTCTTTTGCTATTGTTCACATTTGATCTGGATTTGTCTATTTCAGTTTTGTGTGGTCAGTCAGCTCCGGCTGGGGCTGTGCTGAATTTCCATCCTTATGTTACTGTTTGTGCCAGTTTGTTTTTGTCCTTTATTAGATTGGCCTCTTTTTGCTCTGCTTTCAGAATATACCAGAGTGCTGATATAGTGGGCGAAGTCTAGTGACTTCAGTATTTTTCTATCAGAACTGTTGGGCATTTTTTGCAGTTTTTTTTGCGTGATTGCAGACAGAGTCTTTCCTTTCCTGTCCTGTCTAGTTAGTGTGGGCCCCATCGTTTGCTCAGTCTATTTTCCTACCTGCGTTTGTGTTTTCATCTTGTCTCACTGACAATATATGTTTGGGGGCTATCTATTCCTTTGGGGTCTGCTCTGGGGCAGTTTAGATTTCCCCTTTCTTGCTTTAGGCTTATTTAGTTCTCCGGCTGTGTCGAGGTGTCTATTATCATCGTAGGTATGCTCCACAGCTACTGCTAGTTGTGTGGATAGGATCAGGGGTCTGCAATCCGCTTAGTTACCAACCTCTCTGGTTTTCTGTGGCTTAGCTTGGTCTTGCTTTCCTCCTCGGTGACCCAATCATAACAGTTGGTGCTCTGGAGATTTGTGGCGCCTCTGGAGCCTACGTTGTTGTCATCTCCATCGTGCTGCGTTTGCCGTAAACCTGAGGGTCAGGTGACTGCAGAGGTGAACTCTGGTGAATCGAGGCGTCCTCACCGTAGGTTGTTTTCTGGTGAGGTCCGGTGTTGAGGCTACAGAGGCTCCTCATTAAAAGGGGAGTACTGTCACAATCCATTTTTGGATCTGTGGCACATCTGGTTCTCAGATTAAAACTTTTTTCCTTTCAGGCCATCGGGGGTTAATGTCAGTTTTTTCCCCCACTGGCCTGCTGGTGTGATTGCATTGCTGATGGGTCAGCTGATGTGGGTGGTGACCGCTCCCACCTTTAAAAGGTCACCTGATGCATCAGCTGTCTGTGTTAGCTCATTCTACAGCGACCAAGCTGCAGGAAGGAGGAGCTCTCTGGGTGCAGTGGTGCTTTGCTGAGTTCACTGGTCAGGTGCCTTACTCTGCTGTGCGGTGCTTTGCAGCAGAGGGAGCTAAGTGTTGCATTTTTTGTTTACCCTGTCCCTTTTGGAGTGTGTCTGTCCTTACCTTTTTTTTGTATTAGTACAGCGGTGGGACCAGTGCTCTCACCTGCCAGTTCCCTACTTAGGGATAGGAGCAGGGCAAGTGAGGGATTAGGTATCCTGCTCAGTGATGGGGTGAAAGTACCCGTATAGGGACGCTAGTAAGATCAGGGCACTTCTTCAGGGGAGTGCAGGAGGTGTCCATTTCCCCATTCCCTATTGACAGGGCCCACCATTGTTAAAGTTTCCCTGGTGTTCCCTTGTGTGTTGTGCCGTCCGTTGACCGACCTTTCGTGGGGTCCCGTCACACCGCATCGGTCACATCGTGACACCAATTTTGTGACAAGCACCTGTACAACACATAAAGAAACAAATAGAAAGTGCTCCATGTGTGGATCAACAGATAATATTGGTTAGTGTGAGTTACTCTTAGGCGTCAGGATACACAACTGTAAGCTGCACCCTTTGACTGCTAACAGGGTACAGCGTTTCTCTAGGGTTAATCCCTGGTGCCGCGGTAGCAGTTCTCTAAGCTTGAGGCTTCAATGTCTCTTTCTGCAGCTCTGTGCTGTAACAGGGTTCGCTCCTTCACCCACCGGGTCAGCGGTTACTCTTCCGGTGTTCAGCTAGTGTCCGCCATTACAGAGCAGCAGTTTTACCATCTCTGCACGGTGGACTCCGGGTTGCGATCGCACTTTATTATATTTTATATTTAGCGCGATCCGCAACCCTAACAGTTACTGCTGCTGAACTGGATCAGTTGTGCAGGTTCAGACACAACCCTGGTGTTAACATGATTGATTCTCCATGGCTGCAGCTGTGCCCGCTAAACCTCCACCAGAGCTCAAGATTAGGGGATTTAGGAGAAAAAAATATAAATGGATATCAGCATGATGAAGGAGCTGGATCAACTTGGTCATTGGCAGCCCTTTTGCAATCCCATTTTTATTTATATTTTTTTTCTCCTGAATATACATCACATAGGAGACATTGGGAATGTTGTATATACATCATATTAGACACACCAGAACTGCGGTACAAACATCACATAGACACTAGGACTATATGACAGACACTGAGGCTGTGCCATGCCAGTGACTTTCACGGTTTCTAAGCGCTGTCCTGCTCACTGTGTGCACTGCTCTGCTCCTCCCAGTATCAAACCATTTTGCTAAGCTGCTTCATGCAATACTTATAACTTTGCTACATTCTCCTTTTGCTGGAGAGTCACCACCTGGCTGTAGGGAGGTGCAGCCAGACTCTGCAGTAATCCAAAGCTATTGTTTCCTTCAGAGTTTTGCTTCTCTGGCCTATCTCCTGCCAGCAGTGGATATATTAGGTACCTTCTCCTTCCACACCTAGCCTAAGCTTTGGTTCTAGTTGTAGTTTGTTTCTAGTTCCCTATCAATGTACATTATTGTTTTCTAACTCTTCTATTACTGACCAATCTTGTTTACTTGTTTTGTCTGATCTCACCGTTCCTGACCTCGGCTTCGTATTTTGAACCTGACCTGTGCTGTCCACTCCGACTTTGGACTTTCACCCATTGGTCCTCAGCTGCAGGTATGGGGACTGCCCTGGAATGGCACCTGATAAAAACCCTAACAGCCCAAGCCTATCCTCAGCATCAGAGGCTCTAGTGCAGACCAAGTAGTCACTTAGTTACACCCCTCCAAGGTCCGACAGCTGGAAAAAGCGCAGTCTACAGCCCAAGCACTGTTCACTAAGGGTCCCTTAACGATCTTGAGCTCTTAAGAGCCCCATGTGAATGGATGGAACTGTGGTTGATCATGTGCTCTGTCAGTCCTTTTATTATTATAGGAGTGCTGTAGGCTAGCTAAGGGCAGCACCTGGCTATTTTTAGTGCTCCCACTAAATGTGAGCGGAGCAGCAGTGTGCATGATCAATTTCTGCTCCATTCACATGGTGCTCTTCAGAGCCCTGGCTCTTAGGATTTTTGGGGAATAACTTTCAAGCTTGAAAATACACCTTTATATTGTTCACTACATCCAACGGTAAATAAATAATGGGTCTTGCTGGTCTTTGTGCAGTGCCACTGTGAATTTACAGTGGGTGATCACTTAAGGTTAGGTTCCAGGATCTCATGCTAATCGCCACTTCAGACTGGCGACATCATTGAGACCTGATTGGCACAGGTCTCATCTAGATGCCACGATCAATAGCGACTGTGGCGTTTAGAGGTTTGTGCAGTGAGGTGGCTCCTGCTCCCACCCCCCGAACTCCTGAACATGATCATGGGTAGCCGAGGGATATCATGGCAGCCGGAGGTCAAACAAGGACCTCTAGGTCTGCCCGGTATGGGTGGCCTGTTAAGGGGGTTTTACACATAGCGATATCGCTAGCAATATCGCTAAAACGTCACTGGTTTTGTGATGTTATAGCGATATCGCTAGCGATATCGCTATGTGTGATACTTACCTCCGACCGGCTCCCCCGCTGTCCATCGATGATCGCGTGAGAATGTCCAGCTCCATTTCTCGTCGTCAGCTTCCTGCTGGGCTTCCTGCTGTGACGACGAGCGACGCGTGGAGGCGGGCGGGAAGACGTCTGAATCGCTGTGTGTGAAAGGTAAGTATCGTGCGCTGCGTCGCTGCTGCATCGCTGTGAGATCTTTCTGTGTGAAAGCTCACTAGCGATCATTTAGCGATGCACCAGCGATCCTGACCGGGCCGGATCGCTGGTCGGATCGCTGGTGCATCGCTAAATGTAAAAGGGCCTTTAGACCCAGCCTGAAGTGCAGGGTCTAACAGGTGATTTGCCTTTGTGAAACTGTCATGTTTTATGCATTGCTGTACCCGTGTATTGTAATGCATGAGACCACTGATCAGAGAAATAAAGGTTGAATTTCCATAGATGGACAAAATTGTGTTTTTAGAGTGTGATAGTTGCAAAACCCAGATAAAAATATATAAATCTGGTATCACTGTAATCGTACTGACCTGAAGAATAATGCTGTCTTATTTTTATACTTCTCAAGGAATGGTGTAAACAATAAATAAAAACAATTCTTGACCTGCTGTTAATGTGTTTATTCTGCCTCCTAAAGATGGCAGTAAGGCTTGATTCACAGTTATCTTGCTCTCTGAGCACTTACACCATGTTTCTGTCTGAAGCTCTAAAAAATATGGTTTTGATAAAACTCCGGACAGAAAATTCCCTATAATTAGGCAGATGAGGTCACTTTGGCCTATAGTCCTGCAGTGTCTGTCTTTTAAATCTTGCACAAAAGTGCAGTTGACTACAGTTTTTTGCACCACTGAAAAAACGGACAAAACTGAACACAGATCAAATGTAGTCCAGAATATCGCTGGTGCCTCATTATGGTGAGTGGTTTCATCCGAGTCACTTTCATTATTTTTTTAGATTTAGAAGGAAACTCCGATCTAAGTGCTCAGCGTAGAGCACATGATAAATGTAAGCAAAACCTTAAACAGGATTAAAATGCTCTGTACCCCAAAACGCTACCAAGAAAAGCTTCAATTCTTTTTTTAAATTTGTTTATTGAACCAAAGGCAGGATATACAATATGCAAACTGACAGCAATGAAAATATCATCATGTAACACACATACAAATCACAGAGCATCAATGTCAAACAACGTATGTATACCAACTGTGCATAGAATAAAACATACTGTCAATTGCCTTACATTAGTCTATGTATTTTTATTCAAATAATAAAGCCTGCCAACTTCTAAAACATTACTACTACTACTACAAAACAACTATTTGCAGCCTATGTCTATATGTTTAGCTCTTTATTATGCGATATCTCCACCCTACAACGTGAGGTGAGAGGAGTTCCACCTCTCCCATATCTTCTCAAATTTGCCCGGGCACCCTCTGTTTTGGTAAAGCATGCGTTCGTATGGTATAACTGAGTTCACTAATTCTATCCAGGTTCTAAGGGAGGGATCCGAACCCCCCATCCACCGCAGTGCCAACACTTTCCGTGCCATGAACAAAGTCTCCCGTAAGAAAATCCCCGTATAATGTCCCCATGTCTCATCATCCCACACCCCAAACAGACAAACCAATGGCTCAAGGGGAACAGGAATCTGTGCCAGGGAGGTTAACAATGACGTTACCTCTTTCCAATAGTGTACTATAATCGGACATTGCCAAATCATGTGAATAAAATCTGCATCGGGTGCATGGCATCTCAGACACTCCGAAGATTGGAAACGGCCCATCTTAAAAAGTCGAGTCGGAGTCAAATATGATTGGTTTATGATATAAAGTTGTATCATTCGGGGGGCGTGGCCTGGCTATGGAGGAGTGAGGACGTGCAGCTCTTCAGCTCCTGCCTGGGTGATGACTGCAGACCTATATTAGAAGTGCTATTTGTCACCAAATGTCAGCTAAAAAGCGTGCAAGCTATGGCCCATCAAGCAGACGTCCTCCGGTGGTATCAGGGACAGGAATCTCCAGGTATTTGAGAAGCTCAGCAGGCTCCACTCACAAGCTTGTGAGTCACAAGATAGCGACGGCCCATGCTGTTCAGAGCTTGTCGGAGGAAAAGATTGTGGAGGAAGCCCCTCGAGTTGTACTTATCTCCTCCTGCCTTTCTGAGGAGGAGAGGACAGATAAGGAGCCTGCGCTATCATTAGAAAGTGTGAGTCATACAAATAAGGAGGACAGGCTTCACACCATACAGGCTTCTAAAGACAACATGCAGAGGCAGAGGGGGATGACTCGTCCTTCCTATTCACAGGCAGCCAGCAGTTCTCTGCCCATGCTGAGAGACTTGTCTCAAGGTATATCTGTGCAGCCAGAGAGCCTGACATGTGGTGATTTAACACAGGCACACAATGTATGGGAAGACCTTAAGGCTAAGTTCACACGTACCGGAACTCTCGTGGAAATTACCGCTAGAATTCCGGAATTCCATTCCATGGGAAAATCGCATTTTAAATTCCCGCGATTTTCCCGCGGAAAAACTAGCATTTTGCAAGCGTAATTAGCTTGCAAAATGCTAGCATTTTCCAAGCGATCTGTAGCATCGCTTGGAGAACTGATGGACAGGTTGGTCACACTCGTCAAACATAGTGTTTGACAAGTGTGACCAACTTTTTACTACTGAGGCCGCCTATGCAGCATCAGTAGTAAAAGATAAAATGTAAAAAAAAATAAAAAATGGTGTTAGTCTTACCTTCCGACGTCCCGCACAGCCGTTCCCAGTAATCCTTTGCGAAAATGCCCGCTATGACGTACGTTCTCGCGGGATCGCGACGTCTCGCGGTAATTCACGACGGCCCATGCTGTTCAGAGCTTGTCGGAGGAAAAGATTGTGGAGGAAGCCCCTCGAGTTGTACTTATCTCCTCCTGCCTTTCTGAGGAGGAGAGGACAGATAAGGAGCCTGGGCTATCATTAGAAAGTGTGAGTCATACAAATAAGGAGGACAGGCTTCACACCATACAGGCTTCTAAAGACAACATGCAGAGGCAGAGGGGGATGACTCGTCCTTCCTATTCACAGGCAGCCAGCAGTTCTCTGCCCATGCTGAGAGACTTGTCTCAAGGTATATCTGTGCAGCCAGAGAGCCTGACATGTGGTGATTTAACACAGGCACACAATGTATGGGAAGACCTTAAGGCTAAGTTCACACGTACCGGAACTCTCGTGGAAATTACCGCTAGAATTCCGGAATTCCATTCCATGGGAAAATCGCATTTTAAATTCCCGCGATTTTCCCGCGGAAAAACTAGCATTTTGCAAGCGTAATTAGCTTGCAAAATGCTAGCATTTTCCAAGCGATCTGTAGCATCGCTTGGAGAACTGATGGACAGGTTGGTCACACTCGTCAAACATAGTGTTTGACAAGTGTGACCAACTTTTTACTACTGAGGCCGCCTATGCAGCATCAGTAGTAAAAGATAAAATGTAAAAAAAAATAAAAAATGGTGTTAGTCTTACCTTCCGACGTCCCGCACAGCCGTTCCCAGTAATCCTTTGCGAAAATGCCCGCTATGACGTACGTTCTCGCGGGATCGCGACGTCTCGCGGTAATTCACGATGACGTCATGCGAATGACCGCGAGACTTTGCGATCCCGCGAGAACGGACGCTATCGCGGGCATTTTCGCAAAGGATTACTGGGAACGAGAGCGTGGAGGCGGGAAGGCTGCGCGGGACGTCGAAAGGTAAGAATAACAATATTTTTTATTTTAAATTCTATTTTTTACAGGGATATGGTACCCAAAGCCCGGAGGACAGTCTCCTCTCCTCCGGACCGTGGGGACCATCCGCAAATGTTCTGCTTACTTTCCGCATGGTGTGCACAGCCACATGTGGGAAGTAAGCGGAACAATGCATTCCTATGGGTGCGGGATTGCCGCGATTCCGCAAAATTAATGAGCATGCTGCAGTTTTTACCGCGAAGCGATTCCGCTGCGGTAAAAACCGCAGTATTAGCACAGCATTGCGGAATCCCATAGGAATGCATGGGATGCTTATTTTTTGCGGCAAAATCGCGCGGTTAAAACCGCCACGGAAACACGAAAAAAATGCAACGTGTGAACTCAGCCTAAGGCTCACATAAGCGCTATCCTCACAAAGGAGGATATGGATTATTATAGTTCCAGGCTTGAATCCTCTTATAGAGCTGAGACTGCTACTATTAGACAGGAAGTACAGCAGATTTCTGAAAGGGTGGCTAATAATGAATGTCACACAGAGGCCATCTCTCAGAGATTACATGCACAGGAACAGTTAATTGCTTCTCACTCACAGCAACTGGAATGTTTGGCTGAACTGGTGGATGATATGGAAAACAGAGAGAGACGTAATAATATCAGGATCAGAGGTCTGCCAGAGTCGGTGGAACAAAACAAGTTAGAGGAATCCCTGCGTTGCATTTTTAATTCTATACTGAATTTCCCACGTGAATCGGACATAGAATTTGACAGGGCTCATAGGTCCCTACGACCCAAATCCACTGATTCAGCTAGACCGAGAGATGTAATATGTCGGATACATAGATACAAAGTAAAGGAGAACATTCTTGCGGGGGCCCGCACAATGGAAACCATCAAATATAAAGAGCACGTTATCCAAGTTATGCATGATCTGTCATGGTGCACACTCCAGAAAATATGTGCTCTGAGACCCTTACTAGACATACTGAGACAACAGAAAATCCTTTATTCTTGGGGCTTGCCCTTTAAACTTCAAGTGAGACTGTCTGGAACTTTACATGTTTTACGTACTCTGGGAGACTTGCCGATGTTCACTAACGGTCTGGGAATCCCTTCAGTCCAGATTTCTCCATCCGAATGGCCAGGCCTACCTAGAGGCCTCGGAATGGACAATATACCTCATCCCCAGAGAAGGAGAAATCGCAACTTTGGCATGAAAACCCGGGATCGCAATACAGAGGAAATCGGCCCTCCAACTCCAGATTGACAAGTTTCACTTAAATGTTATTGTTTCATTTACTTGCCTTTCTATTTGTTCTCCTGTCCTATGTAAGAGGTTTACAGAATTAAAATAGAAAATGGGGTTTCCTAAAAAAAGGCTTTAGTAGAGATTCTATGTGATTAATAATGCTTAACATTCTGGGATTTCTACATCAGTTGATTCAGCAAAATATAGATACACCTATATACGTTCTGGGTGCTTAAGATTTGGTGAAGTGATATGTGTTTTACATGTTAGTTATTTTACCAGTTTAATGTGTTATTGTGGGTCTGCTGTTTGATCCCAGGGGGAGCTACCCTCTATGGAAAGCGCGCTTCCACTAAGGGGATCTGCATTCCGCTAGGCGGGTGTGGAATTTTATATTTCCCCCTACCAGTCCTTTTCTCTGAGGACTTTCTTTGCGGTTGGGAAAGTCTCCCATCCGATTGTTTATATTTCTATTTTCTTTCTTTTCCTGCTCCCCCCTCCCCCACCCTTTTTTTTTTTTAAAGGGAATTTTCCTTCTTTACCGGTCTTTTCTCAAACCCTATTTCTGATCTGTGAAATGAACTCAGTCAAATTCTGTTCACTGAATGTTAGAGGTCTTAATATCCCTCAGAAGCGTTCTCAGATTCTTTACTCTATGCATAAACAAAAAGTCCAGATTCTTATGTTACAAGAGACACACTTTAAATCTGATCACGTTCCTAAGTTAAAAGATAGGTACTTCAACACCTGGTTCCATAGCACAAATCCTGAATCAAAGTCCAAAGGTGTCTCCATTGCAGTCCATAAGTCATTAGCATTCTCTCTTATTGATACACTTGTAGACATACAGGGTAGATATATCTTTCTCAAGATAAAAATTGCAGACTCAATATACACAATTGCTAACTGGTATATTCCTAATAAGGGCCAGATTCCAGCATGCCGTGTGTTCCTAACCTCACTTTCTAATTTCGCAGAAGGTACACTGATCGCAGGTGGAGATTTCAATTTTTACAATGAACCCAAAGGTAGACTCTTCTTCTGGGAGGGAAACTGTTTCGGTGAGACAGCTGCGTTCTCTTAAAGGGGTTCTCCATGCCCTCCGTCTGACCGATGTTTGGCGGATAATGAGTCCTCAGTGGAAGGATTACACATATTATTCTCATATACATAATTCTTATAGCCGCATCGACCTCTTTCTCTTGAGCCACCATGCTTTGTCCTGGCAACCCAAGGCCACAATCCGGGACATTCTGTGGTCGGACCACGGTCAGATTTTTCTGTCCTTATCTCTGCCATCTCTGGTCCAACGTTCTTGGACTTGGAGACTGAATGATAACCTTACCAAGGGTACTTTATGTGCTTCAGAGCTGAAAGAGTCTATTGACTCCTTTATCCAAATACATGCCTCTGACCAAACTTCAGCTCCCTTGCAATGGGAGACTTTGAAATGCGTTATGAGAGGGATTCTGATAAAGCATGGTTCTAGGTTAAAGAGAGAGAGAGAGCTCAGAAAGTGGATGAATTATTACAGCAAATTCATTCCCTTGAAATTTCACACAAACAAACTCTATCTGCTTCCACGCTTGCTGACTTGACAAAAAAAAGAAATGAATTAAGAGAAACTTTAGATAAAAAATATTTTCAATACATGGAAAAATCTAAACGTTTTTTCTATGACCTGTCGGACAAGTGCGGGAGACCATTATCCAGACTGCTCCATCTACGTGTGTCAGCTACATTTATTCCGTTTGTTAAAAAACAAAATGGTAGGGATACACACAACCCAATAGAAATTGTGGATCTCTTTCAGTCTTACTATGAGAATTTATACAACATTAAGAACCAATTCGCAGATATGCCCCCATTAGATCTCTCCTATAAGATAAAAGAATACATTCAGGAAACATCCCTACCTGTGTTGAGTAGTTCAGCTCTGAAAGCTTTAGAGGAGGAGATTTCAATAGAGATCGATTTGGCAATACGGTCCTCTCCGTCAGGTAAATGCCCTGGTCCAGATGGATTCACACCTGCGTTTTAAAAAAACTTTAGGGAACAACTCTCTCCAATAATAGCAAAAACTTTCAATGCTATTGATGAAAGTACTGGATTTGTTCCCCTGTCTCTAGAAGCACACATTAGTGTGCTCCCTAAGCCAGGTAAAGACCCTTCAATAATTGCCAACTTTAGGCCGATTTCTCTCTTAAACATGGACATTAAATTATTTTCAAAAATCTTAGCTGAGAGGCTAGCCCCTTTACTTCCTTCCCTGGTCAATAATGATCAGGTGGGATTCGTCAAAGGACGAGAAGCCCAGGATAATACTATTAAGACATTACTTATCATCTCCAAGGCAAAAACTAGCTCCACACCACTAGGTCTTTTATCTGTAGATGCAGAGAAGGTTTTCGATAGAGTCCATTGGGGGTTTATGGAGGAAGCCTTGAGACAGATAGGTCTAGGTCCTCACTTTCTACAGAAAATCTTAGCCTTATATAATAGTCCAACAGCGCGGGTTAGAATAAATGGTTCATTATCCAGCCCATTTAAGATCAACAATGGAACCAGACAGGGCTGCCCACTTTCTCCATTACTTTACGTAGTGGTAATGGAACACCTAACCAACGCTATCAGAAATAATATCAATATTCATGGATACACGATAGGACCAAACTCTTATAAAACAGCTCTGTATGCAGATGATTTACTCCTTTATATCTCACAACCACAAATATCGTTTCCAATGATTTTAAAAGAATTTGATAGGTTCGGATCACTTAGTCAATTATTCCAAATCAGAAGCCTTAAATATATCATTTTCTCAGAATGAGGTCCTTCAAATCATGAATAAATTTCCATTTAAATGGCAAGGAGAGTCATTGAAATATCCAGGGGTCGTGGTCCCTTCTGATCCTAATAAATTGTTCGAGCTTAACTATCAAGCTTTATTAAGCAGAACATACAGAGACCTAGCGAATTATAGTAAATTTAAACTATCCTGGTTTGGAAGGATGAATGCTATAAAAATGGACGTTTTACCCCGTTTCTTATACATATTCCAAACTATACCGATTTCACCCCCCCTCATAGTTTCTTCTGTAAATTACGATCAGCTTTAACCAAATTCATATGGGGTAAACTCAAACCTCGCATAAGCATACAGACCGTTTCTCGACCTAACTCTATAGGTGGTGCTGGTTTTCCCAATTTTAAGAGGTATTTTCAGGCTACTACATTACTTAGGATTCTAGACTGGCACTTTCGGGCTGATGCCATACAATGGGTGGGGGTGGAACAGGAGGGTTTAGATGTCCCTTTAAGACATCTGCCGTGGTGTTCTGGGGAGTCATTGACTATTGTCAATTGTAATTTAACTAGAGACACACTTAAAATATGGCACACTCTGAGAAAGAAGGGGTTCCCAGATAGGAATATTAGCCCACTTACATCATTGTTTTTCAATCCATCCTTTCTCCCTGGATACTTGCGCGGATCTTTTCTCAGTCGGAGGGCACTGGAGGATACCCGATTGTTTCAGGTGCTAGAAAATGGGGAGTTGCCTTCTTTGGTCTCTATACAGGCTCAGTTTCCAAATGAGAAAATTAGGTGGTTTGAATACTTGCAATTACAATCCTTCCTAGTAACACATAATTTTGATAAAATTTCGATTTCAAACTTCACCTTTTTTGAGAAATTGTTCGTAGAGGAAAATAAGCCTCCACATGCTATAGCTGTGATTTATGGGGGATTAAGCAGAGAGGGTGAAGCGGAGAAGTTAACATTTCAGCAGGCATGGGAGAGAGACTTGGGGATAAGCTTGTCTCCTGAGGAATGGGAAAGGGGGTTTCTCTTCACTCATAAACTTGCTAGCGCTGGGATTGCACAAGAGAAGATCTATAAAATACTTATGAGATGGTATCATTACCCTTCTAAACTACATGCAATATATCCAGCAGTTTCAGGGGTTTGTTGGAGATGCGAGAGGGAGGTGGGCTCTATGATTGACATTTGGTGGGAATGCTCTAAGATCAAGCCATTCTGGGAGAAGGTTTTCGACAATTATCAACGAATCATGGGAAACCGTGTAGCAAGGTTCCCTCAAATAGCTCTTCTGTCAATTTTACCTTTTTCAATAGGGACTCAGAAGAGAGATATTCTTCGTTTTTGTCTAACAGCAGCACGAATGGTAATCCCGTGGTTTGGAAACTTACAAACACCCCTGACATATTAGACTGGTATAAGGAAATGGTCAATCTGTGTAGAATGGAGGAGCTGTCTGCAGACTGCAATGGTACAAACGATAAATTTAGAAGGATTTGGAGTGGATGGATTTTGTTTCAGGACTCACCTGATTTCCATAATTTGTTCAGCTGAATGTTTCAGTTACATAGGAATTTGCACATTAATATATACATGATTTTAAGGACTGCTTTATCCATAACCCTTTTTTTTTTTTTCCTTTTTCCCCCTCTTCCCTTGTCTTTCTTTCCCGCTTTTTTTACCCTATGTCTGTCCTCTGCATAATATAGAGGATACTTCCTCTCTTGAATACCTTGTTGGCGTTCGCCATATGGCTACTGTTATTGTCTACCATGGTATGTTTGATTTACTGATAGATGGTTGTATTCTCATTTTTGAATACTAGATATTTTCTATGATTCCATATATTATCTGTTTGCATATAATATATTCTTTGTTTGTAAAATGCTCAATAAAATAGATTGAACATAAAGTTGTATCATTCTATTGTTAATTGACGGAGATACCTTAGTTGGTGACTCCAGAATTTCCTCCCACTCCTCTCCCTGTGTATCAGGGATGAGCCTTTCTCATTTCCCCCTAACCAGGCATATGGCAGATTCCATCCCCACTGATAGCATGTGTGTGTACAGAGAGGAGATGAGACCCTGGGGACCCTGTGATTTAAGAATGCCTATCAAGGGTAGAGACAAAATAGCATTATTCATACCGATATTTCTCATATGCGATTGAAAGGCTGATCTTAATTGCAAATATCGGAAGAATTGTGACCTCGTGACATTGCACTTAACTTGCAGTTGTTCAAAAGATAATAGAGTCCCACATTCATATATATCCCCTATCGTAGAGACATTGTACTGAGGCCAGAAATCGGCAGATGGGTGGGCAAGCAATGTCGGAAAATAACTATTATTCCATAAGGGCATTTCAGCTATGATATCACTAAATCCAACCACCCTCTTAATCTGTCTCCACACTAGTCTTGCCAGACAAAGCATGGGCAGCAGAGGTGGAACTTTTACTTTTTCCATCTCCAAGAACCCCAGCGGGCAATCAGCACGTGTGGCATGAAGCAGATGACTCTCAGAATTAGGAAGACAATTACCAGGCATCCACTTATTTATAGCTCTTGCCTGTCCTGCCAGATCATATAGAAAAAAATCCGGTAGCGCTACCCCCCCCCCCTTTTTTGGCCTTTGTAGGGTGGATAGCTTAAGTTTTGGCCTGGTTTTCCCCCATAAGAAAGACGTAATCTGGGAATTCAAATTAATGAAAAAAGATTTAGGCACTACCACAGCACTATGTTGGAGAAAATAACTGATCTTAGGGAGTAGTATCATTTTAATTAGATTAATGCGTCCAGCCACAGACAGCGGGAGTTTGCTCCAAATCGTAAATTTAACCTTAACCATCTCTAGTAACGGATATACATTAAGCTGCAGATCAAGTGTGCTAGACTGAGAAATATGAACACCCAGATATTTAAAATGTGATACAATAGGCAACGGGGAGAGAGTCCCAAGTCTCGGCATTGGAGCATGAGAAAAAGGCATCAGAGCAGACTTCTTTATATACAGGCCGGAATATCTACTGAATTCATTTATAGTGGCAATCACCCCCGTCAATGTCTCCTCCGCTCTGTCCATAAATATTATCATATCATCGGCGTACAGGCCTATGGTGTCTACCCGATCTGCTATCTCTATACCCATAATATTAGGAGAAGTTCTCATGCGAATTGCCAAAGCCTCTATTGCAAAAGCAAAGAGGGCCGGGGAAAGGGGACACCCCTGACGAGTCCCCCTGTGCAAAGAAAAGGACTTGGAAACGGAGCTATTTAAAATGACACGGGCTTTAGGTTTCATATATAACGTACTAACCCATTTTAAAAATCTATCTCCAAAACCGTATTTCTGCAAGCATGCATGGAGGAAAGGCCACTCAAGGGAGTCAAAGGCCTTGGCCGCATCCAACGACTCCAATGCCCATCCGGTATCAGGGAGCTATATCGAACCACCGATTGAACCCGTCTAATATTAATGGAGGTGTTTTTCCCAGGCATAAAGCCAGTCTGGTCAGGATGTACAAGTTCCAAAATAATTGAATTTAGCCTACTTGTCAAGATCTTCGTAAAAATTTTGTAATCCACATTTACTAAAGATATGGGGCGATAAGATCCACAGTCCAGAGGGTCCTTCCCTTCTTAAGCACTATTATATTAGCTTCATAGAAGGACTCCGGCATGGCCCCCCCCCCAAATCCCCCGGAACACCGACAACAAAAGTGACGCTAAAATCTCCTGATATTTCCTGTACAGCTCAATAGGAAACCCATCTGGCCCAGGGGCTTTCCCAGAGGCCATATCCCTCATGGCATCTTCTATCTCTTCCAGAGTGAAGTCAGCGTCCATAAAGGCTAGCTGAGAAGCACTTAGTGTGGGAAACGTTATATCTGATAGATAGTCTAGACACCCCAGGCTACCAATGTCGCTTTTCGAACTGTACAGTGAGCTATAATAATCATGGAAACATCACATTATTTCTTCCGTCGAGGATACCACTGCACCATCTGAGCTGCGGATCTGTAATATTGTGTTAGTTGTATTGTGCTGCCGCACCAAATAGGCCAGAAATTTACTAGATTGTTCCCTAGTTCAAAGTAGGATTGGCGAGTGAAGAATAATTTACGTTTGGACTTGGAGGCTATATGTTGAGTATATAATCTTTGGGCCGTCAACCACTCCACTCTATTACCACTAGCTTGATCAGATACGTAAGCGGCCTCTGACTCTTTCAATCGTTGCTCTATTTCGCCATCCTCCCCCGACGTCACCCGTTTGATGTAGGAGATCGTGGAAGATAGGCAGCCCCTCAAGTACGCCTTAAGGGCGTCCCAAAATAAATTAAAATTCCGGGGTTCAGGGTGAGAGGACACGAAAACATGTAACTGATCAATTGTTCTGTCAGGTGACCTAATCAATTTCAGCCAGAAAGGATTTAATTTCCATGTTATCCTATCACTTGGCGGGCCATACCTGAGTTTGAGGATGATTGGGCTATGATCTGAAATCCCTCTGCTTCCATGTTCAATACTATCCACCCATAGTGCCAGACCACTAGATCCAAAAATGTAATCTATACGGGATAAGGAACGTCTAGTGGAGGAATGGCACGTATACTCCCTTGTTTCTGGGTGACGTGTTCTCCATAGGTCTAACCATCCACTACCCTCTATAAACTGTGATAATTGGGATGTGACTGCCGATGGTGTCCCACCCTGTGTCCCACCATCCAGTCTCACTCTGTCTAGGCAATTATTCATCACCAAATTAAAGTCTCCCATACAAATGACATCCGCGTCTGGGTAATTCAAAGCAAAACTCAATGCTTTCTGCAGAATTGACGTACCAGCTGGAGGGGGATTATAAACACACAGAATGACATACTTCCTAGAGTTAATCAGTGCATACACAAATATGAAGCGCCCCTCCAAGTCTCTCCGGGTCTCCTGGACCTCCCATCTAACGTCCTTGTGTATTAGTAATGAGACCCCTCTGGAGTAGCTGGTGTGAAATGCGTGTATAGACCACTGATCCCACGGTTTCTGTACAGTCCGAGCCGTATCTCTGGTCAAGTGTGTCTCGACCAGAGCCACAACATGAGGGTGATAGTGCCTGATTTGTGAAAAAACTTTAACCTTCTTTCGGGGGGTCTTGATACCCCTCACATTCCATGTCAAGCATATTAAATCAGTACCCATCTCCACTTATCTGGATATGTTGTGCATCGGCGACTATGTAGAACTTAGAGACACCACACAAATAGCAAGACTTCCATTGGCTGCAACTTTTACCTAAATAATACTTAAAGCTAAAATTAAAGCTTTTGAAAAGAAAACAGAATATAAACTTAGCAACATAGAAGCAAAGTCCCGCTCCTCTATCGAAAAACAAACAAGGGGATACCATCACTAAACGTAGTGTCCGGTATTGTAGATATCTGGGTGCCCGCCAGGAGAGCTCTAATCAGGCCTGCAGTAAAAGGATCCAGATAAAAGTATACACTCTAGGATTCCTTTGCAGGAGATCCTCTATGGGACCGCAGCCACTCGGTAGCCTCCGCCAGATCCGTGAAAAACACAGAGGAACCCCCGTGGATGACCCAAAGCCGAGCTGGATAAATCATGGAATATACAATGTTCTTTTCCCTGAGCCGCTTCTTGATGTCGATAAATTGCGCACGCTGCTTCTGGAGTTCCATGGAGAAGTCCGGGAAGATTGAGATCACGGCGTCGTTGAACTTGATGGGGCTCTTTTGTCGTGCGAGGCGTAGAATGGTGTCTCTATGCTTACAGTTGAGGAGACATGCCAGGAAGGGTCTAGGTGGGGCTCCCGGAGGTAAAGGCTTGGTGGGGACCCTGTGGGCTCTCTCAACGGCGAATACCAAAGAGAATTCATCTCCAAGAGAGGTCTTAAGTCAGCTTTCTAAGAATTGCTCAGGGTGTTGACCTTCAGAGCGCTCAGGCAGACCGATGACACAGATATTATTTTGCCGCATTCTGTTTTCTAGGTCGTCTGCCTTTTTCCTCCAGGCGTTCGTAGATCCCGCTACTTTAGTTAACTTAGCCTCCATTGGCGTAATGATGTCTTCCACCTGGGACACTCTCGCCTCCACCTCCGTGATGCGCTCTCTCATGGCCTGCATGTCGTGACGGAGTCTCCCCACCTCAGTGTAGACATCCTCTATTTTCTCCGTCAGGGAGGTCCTAGTGATGGAGATAGCTTGCATCAGCTGCTCAGACGCCTGTTTAAGGGTCATTTTCTCCTGTTCAATCTCCTCTCCATTCCCTGAGGGACGGTTTTTACGCTGAGATTGCGAGTGGGTATTTCGTAGGGTACATGCACTCTCAGAAGGGTCGGGTCTGACAAACTCCTTCAATTTTTCTGCTGCCGTCGATCCTTTAGATCGGTTCATGATTGGGCGTCGTGAAATACCCCAGTATAGCTGAAGTTATACAATCCAGAAGTCTTCCCGTTAAAGTTATATATGCACAGTAGGGGCCACCCTTATTAATTGCAGCCTGGAGCAGAATCCGTATGGATAAAGGCAGAATGTCACCAAAGCTCCTATGGCAGGGGGGGAGAAACATCCACCCTCAGAGACAGCAGCAATGGGAGGGGGAGCAGTATAGTGACACTAGCAGGCCAGCAGTTCAGATCACAAAAGAGGGAATCATGCAGGGCCCATTTTCCAGGGCACTCACCGCACTCCTATTGAATCCTGCAGCATATGAGACGCTGCCCCCGCAACGCTGGAAACTTGACGCCGCGCTCCCTTTGATACAGCGCGCGTCCAAGATGGCCGCCGCTCCCCACAGGCCCTGCTGTCTACCCCCGTCTTCCAGGGCTCCCGCTCACCGGAGCCGTCTAGCGTTTCTCCTCTGAGCTCCCAGGGAGTCCCGACACCGGCGGGCACCAAGCGCTGCCAGGTCCTGTGCTCAATACAGGCGGTAAGCGCAGGATATTCACAGGATTAATGGGAGCTCCAGCAGCGTTCGTCCTTCTCTCACCGCTGCATAGCCACGCCCCCCAGAAAAGCTTCAATTCTGTTCACAAAAAAAAGCAAGGTCACACTCAGATCCATCATGTGTTAACAGAAATACAAGAGGACTCAACGTTACTGGTAGCACAAATACTGTGGAAAAGCAATATTGCTCCCTAGAGAGAAATGCAACTAAATCTGTAATCACAAATTCAAATGTCCTGCTCCTTTCTTAGGGCCACAGTGTGTCTATATCACAGCTAGCGTTCAACTAGTTCAACTAGCATCAAAAAATCCACACTATCCATAAACAAAGACATGATGAGGGAACACTTTGCTAATTTAAATTAATTTAAATCTCCTGGTCCAGATGAATTACATTTTAGGGTACTGAAAGAGTTATACAGCAAATTGGTAGAAATGGTATATTAAAATGTAGCTTTTATTTAGCCCTTTAAAATCAACAAATGAGACAAAAAACCACAAACAGGTGCACGAAGTGCTGGTGTGAAGTGCTCTATAAAAACAAACCGTATTGTACCGCCTCAGTGCCCTATGGCAAAGGACAACAATTGGTTACATAACAAATGCCACTATGTCCCGTTATATCACAGGTATCATAACCGTATAGACACAAATAGGCAAATTGCTGGACCTATAATATAGCTGTGAACCACCTACAGCATTAGGTCTCTATCAATGGTATAAATCTTTCAGACTCACTAATTGGACCTGAGGTTATCCAACGTGTCTCAGCATATATTCATGTGCGCTACTTATTCAAGCAGTATATATTGCATATTACCCATGGAACACAATGTATCAAGGTATAACTTCCTCCAAAGACCATTGCATTATTTTGTTCTCATGGTAATCTTAATAGCAAAAAACCGCTGTACTGTACTTATCTTAGCTTGCGCCCATAGTGGAGGGGGATGAGAAGGCTCAGCATATTCATTATGCCCACAGTAGTGGCCTAGTCCCCATGAATGTCACCCAACGTGCTTCATCTGTACTGGAATCATCAGGGGTATCCTGACATCTTTTCTTGAGGCGTAGCGCGCCCGTTCTGAGTTAACTACCTCTTATAGATCTCGGCATGCCGCGACTTGACGCCGCTTCCGGTCGCTGCCGATGGTACTTCCGGGTTGTATGGAGCGCTGCAAAATGTGCTCATTGTTTGCCCCACTTCCTGGGTACTCTACAGCGTGCTGCGCGTCATATCCAGTCAGGACATAGCTGGAACACATGCCCCACTTCCTGGGCTTATACAGCGATAACAGTCATCTGGACTTTGTCAGGTCGCGTCATAGAGACAAAAAGTCACGTGACGCCCAAGTATCCATGGGAACCTGTTGCATTATCACGCTCATCATAATATTACTGTGTGGTTTACCATGTACAATACTTGAATAATCAACAGTGCAATCCTCATCATTTTCTAAAATAATATTTGTGATGTTTTAAGATGCACATTTTAATTAACAGAAAAACGGCGTTAGAGGGTATAGTTAACGCCAATTAACCCATCGTATGGACATTTTCAGAAATTACCTAGTACGTTCAATTATGCGCCATATCAGAGTTAAAAAGCAAAATAGACTACCCAGAATAGGAATAAACGACTATGATGATAAAAATTTCGTCAATTTAGGATATGTGGTGGATGATGTTGATAGGGCACCACAGACCTTCTTATTATATGTAGGAAATATAGAAAGGGTGCTCACTCATACTGGCCCTGTTATTCCCTCTCTGGCTGTCCCCTACCTCACGCACCCTAAAATCCTGTGCAAGTGGCGCCACGACTCGTCGATGACTCTCTCTAAGTTACGTAACCCTGTTAAAAACTCCCTATAAGAAGGAAAGGAGAGAATTTCATTAAGTGCCTTTGGGTATACGGTTTGTAGGGAAAAGATCCAATAGGTTTCTCTCTGAAGGATCCGTTTGTCCCAGTCTCCTCCTCTTTGATTTTTAGGGATCTTTTCTATCCTCATGAAACTGACAGCCTTGACATCCCCTTTGTGAATTTGGTTGATGTGGTTAGCTACTGGTGTATCACGTTTGTTTATGAAATCTCTGTGATGTTCTCCTATCCTCACCCTAAGCTCTCTTTTTGTTTTGCCAATGTATTCTAGGCCGCATCTACAGGTGATCTTATATACAACTCCTATTGATCTACAATTGATGAACTGGCAGATTGAATACGTCCTCCCTGTGATGTTGCTCTGAAATTCCCTATTCTGTTGAATAGAAGTACAGTATTTGCAACTGCCACATCTATAGCAGCCTTTCGGTTGTGTACCTAGCCATGTCGAGTTATCTGACATTTTCTGGGTAAAATGGCTGCGGACCAGCCTGTCTTTTAGGGAACGGCCTTTCCTGTAGGTGATTTGTGGGTTTTAACGCAACAAGCCTGTAATATTGATGTGTAAGTTGACATTTGATGTAACATACTGTTCTGTTATTCTGGATGACTAGTGATGTTTGCTAATATGTTGATTGCACATTGTCCACGCCATCTAGTTTGTCCACTTACAAAACAGAGGAGGAGAAACTATGCAAATAGATTACATAGTCAAACAATGCGAGTTAGTCTCATCACCATTCTTTCCATTTACCTGTTAATGCTGACTTGAAGGACATTTGTTAACTATGAAAAGGACAGAATCTTCCATATACAGATATACCTCCAGACATCCAAGACATCCAAAGGACCAGAGACTCTACAAGACAGCAGCCAGGACATCATGGCTCCATCACTAAGGACACAGATTTGTAATTCTACAGGATGCCAGCGTAGGGGACCACGGCCCAGTTGCAAGAATACAGATCTGCACCATTGACCATTGCGAATACATGGATACATTTTGGGTAGTCATGATTTGCACCCACCGGTCCCTGAACCCTATAGATACGTTTGTGGGGGCCAGGAATGGGACCTGCTGATCGTCTGGCTCCATGGTGATGTTCAGAGAAGCCAGACTGTGACCCTCTAGTCAACTGGCCTTGTATCTCAATGGACTGTCATCTTCCTAAGCTTGTCATTACCTCCTGTGTGCATGCCACACGTGGGGTAGACGGTCTTGGAAGCTCTGATGTCACAGCTGTTTTTATCCCAGCAAATCAGCGTAAAGATGGACGGTGTAATTGAGAAACCACGTTGGGTATTGTTCTGGAACTGTTGTATGTGTTATTTGACTGTTTTGTGGTCCAATAATGTATTGCCACACTGTTTTACCCTCACCCTCTGTTTTCTGAGCAGCGTTCCCATTTTCCACCCACAGTGAAAGGAGAGCGGTCATTCAGTGGGATGATCCCTGGTCCATGCAGTTTTGGCTAGTAGACCCCCGTCCCCCGTGTCTCCACAGTATCCTGTATAATGCATAAAGTGCAAGAGGGCATAGGAGCTAAAATATTAAACAGATGGTATGCTAATTAATTGCCAGTTACTCATATATAGAGTTATAAGGATGATATCACTCCCTCATGAAAATGGCACCATATAAGTCATAGGGAAAATACTTGTTAGGGTCAGCAGTGTCTAGTCGCATGGATGCATGATCTACACCCAATTATTGCGCATAATAATTTGGGATGGACAAGTCTCTGCAGTGTAGTGATAATTTTAAACCCACGTGTGATTCACAGAGTTGTGATTTTTTTTCCTCTAAAATGCTTTTGCCTTAAGTTTTTAATATTAGAAAGGGCTATTAGGAGAAAATAAACTACATCATTTGTTATGCGTCTGGTCATGTCGAGTCAGAGTGATGGCAGCAGTGTGATCATGTCATGTGATCACGCTGCTGACGTCACTAGCTGGCACTGCAGAGGCGCAGATGAGTAGTAAGTGCTCCACATTAGTGGAGCTGAAGACACCAAAGATACGGGGGGTATTTACTGTGAGGGGTGTAGCATGGAACAACAGATTAAGTGCACAGCCAGGAGGTGACAGTATACCAAGGGGGGCAGGGATGTGATGAGAGGACACAGTTTAGAGACTGGGCCCTATAGGGGGCACTCAGTGTGAGAGAACAGTGTGAAGATGAAGAGGGGGCACAGTATGGAAAGGAGGGAGCAGTTTGGAGAGCATGTACCCAAAGAGGGACAGTATGAGGTCTTATTTTGTGCATGGAATATAGTGAGGGGCAATTATTTATTCAGGGGCTCAGTGTAGGGCAAATATTTTTATTTGGGAGCATTTTATAATGACACTGGTCTCTTTAAGGGCATCGTGTGGGATGTGCTGCTCAAGATCTGAGGAGATTGAAGTCTGCAGAGATGGCTGTGGATGAGAAAACTCATGGAGTCTGGACAAGATGAAGAAGAAAACAAAGAGATTGACTCCAGAGACAACATCATCTTTAACAGGGTTCCCCAACTCCAGTCATCAAGGCCCACCAACAGATCATGTTTTCAGGATTTCCTTTGTATTGCACAGGTGAAGCAATTATCACCTGGGCAATACAAAGGAAATCCTGAAAACATGATCTGTTGGTGGGCCTTGAGGACTGGAGTTGGGGAACCCTGATCTATAAGGTACCTGGATGTAAATTTTTTTGTGATACTAATTCTCATATTTTTATTTATATTAGGAGCATTAAACAGGTTGACCAAGTTTGTGACGAGTCTGCAGTCATTCTATGTGATTTCTCACAGTGCACACTGCACACTGTCAGGATTCTCTGGTGCCGGTCATTTGCATACATATGGTCACATGCTGATTAGACATGCGTGGCCTCAATGAAAATTAATTGAGTGAGGTCAGGCATGTCTAGTCGGAATGTGGCCAGAAGTATCCAAATCACATACTTGTGCACGGGAGAATCCTAACAGTGTGCAGTGCATGCACTGTGAGAATTCAGAAGCCTGCAGCCACCTATAGTGACTGCAGGTTTTCATCTCAAACCTGGGCGCACACTTTAATTATAAAATGAAGCCCTGTAATCAATCCTAACAACGTGTAATACCCTCACTGTTAGGGCTCATACTCACTTGCGAGACACTTGCACGATTCTCATGCGAGTCTCTCACATGAAAACCTGGCACTGCCTCCGACACTCGGACTAGATGGTGCGGTTGCATAGAAATACATGTAGCTGCACGCTCTGGTCCGAATGCCGGCGGCAGTGCCAGGTTTTCATGCGAGAGACTCACACAAGAATCGTGCGAGTATCTCACAAGTGAGTGTGAGCCCTCAGGATTCAGCTCTGTTTGCTGGTTCCAGCAGTAATCACAATCACATGGCTACTTCACTCTGTAAGATAGCTCTTACTGCATGTGTTGGGGGACATCTCTCTGCCTTCTTGCAACCCCTTTGTCTGAGGTTACCTTCTAGGAGGTCCGTTCCACACGCTGACTTCATGTCAGTCTTGGCTTCCAGGGACGCTGCCTAACTGGGATCACTGTCCCGGACGGTGACTTGCTCCCCTGGCCAAACCCAGCAGTTCCAGGTCCTCCTCTGAGACACATACCAGCCATTCACAACAACGCCGGTCACTGTCTCATATACTCCCCTCTCTGTTCAAACTTGTAGGGTTGAACACTTGTCTGTCACGTGGACAAAATTGCAAAAATACTCTGCAGTAAAAAATATGACAGTAATCAGCAAGTGCTGGATAACAAATACAGGGCATTTTGTGTTTTCTTGTTGTGTTTCAGCCAGCGGGTGGCGTGAACACTGTCTGACCAACTTGTTCACACTTGTGCATGTCACATATGTTTTTAATCCGTTTTTTCCTGGCTCAGCATGGTTTGGGAGACCGCACCCCTCCCTTGTGTGACATGCACATAAATGAGCTATCTTGCACCACGAGCCCATACTGGGGGGCGCCTGTCTGTATCCTGTTCATTTAGACACTGTTCACATGTTCAGGTTTTAAATACATTAGATAGGGACTGCTCCGTGAAGGGTTACCATGATGTGGTGGAGCAGCTTGCTATACAGTTTTTGCAAAAAATGTATCGACTAAATACCCTGTATTTGTTATCCAGCACTTGCTGATTACTGTCATATTTTTTACTGCAGGTTATTTTGGCAAATTTGACATTTTGTATTTTCTTGTTGTGTTTCAGCCAGCGGGTGGCGTGAACACTGTCTGACCGACTTGTTCACACTTGTGCATGTCACATATGTTTTTAATCTGTTTTTTTTCTTGCTCAACATGGTTTAGGAGACCCCACCCCTCTCATGTGTGACATGCACATAAATGAGCTGTCTTGCACCATGAGCCCATTCTGGGGGGCGCCTGTCTGTATCCTGTTCATTTAGACACTGTTCACATGTTCAGATTTTAAACACATTAGATAGGGACTGCTCTGTGAAGGGTTACCGTGACGTGGTGGAGCGGCTTGCTATACAGTTTTTGCAAAAAATGTATCGACTAAATACCCTGTATTTGTTATCCAAATGATTACTGTCATATTTTTTACTGCAGAGTATTTTTGCAAATTTTTCATTTTGTGTTTTCTTGTGTTTCAGCCAGCGGGTGGCGTGAACACTGTTTGACCGACTTGTTCACACTTGTGCATGTCACATATGTTTTTTGCTCCAGAATAGTGTAGTCTGCTGATAAAACTACAGACTGCCGCAGTGTAGTGTATAGATCTGCTGACTGATCTATAGACTGTAGCAGAATAGTGTGAAGTCTGCTGGTGGAGAAACAAACTGCCGCAGAATAGTGTGTAGTCTGCTGATGGAGCTACAGACTGCCATAGAATTGTGTGTAGTCTGCTGATGGAACTACAGACTGCAAGAGAATAGCATGAAGTCTGCTGATGGAGAGACGGACTTGCACAGAATAGTGTGTAGTCTGCTGATGAATTTAGAGACTGCAAGAGAACAATGTGAAGTCTGCTGATGAAGAGACAGACTGCCTCAGAATAGTGTGTAGTCTGATAATGGAGCTACAGACTGCTCCAGAATAGTGTTAAGTCTGCTGATGGAGCTATAGACTGACACAGAATGGTGTGTAGTCTGCTGATGGAGCTCTAGACTGCTGTAGAATAGTGTATAGTCTACTGACTGAGCTATATAGTAGAATGCCGCAGAAGAGTGTGTAGTCTGCTGATGGATCTATAGACTGTAGCAGAATAGTGTGTAGTCTACTGATGGAACTCTAGACTGCCTGGGAATAGAGTGTAGTCTGCTGATGGATCTATAGACTGACGCAGAATAATGTGTAGTCTGCTGATGGAGCCATAGACAGCCACAGAATAGTGTGTAGTCTACTGATGGAGCTACAGACAGCTGTAGAATAGTGTGTAGTCTGCTTATGGCGCTACCGACTGCCGTAGAATAGTGTGCAGTCTGGTGATGGAGCTACAGACTGCTCCAGAATAATGTGTAGTCTACTGATGGAGCTGCATACTGCTGTAGAATAGTAAAAACACAAAAATTGAGCTTGGTTTGATTTGGTAGACATGCAGCATATAAATGCATGTTCACACGGCCAAAAAAGCAGACAAAACGTACAAAAGCCAAAATGAAAAAAACCCTGATATAATTAAATAAGTAAAAAGCAAAAGTGCATTTAAATCATACAGAGTTCTTAGTAATACGGTATTTGATCAAACATAGCATAAAAGCCATCCCACCATCGACAAGGTGACTCTGTGGTCGGGGCGGTCCTACACTGTCTAGTATTAATAACCTTATCATGTGTCAAAGTTGATGTCTGTGTGAATAATGGCAAACAAGGACCGGGTCCCAACCAGTGGACACCAGTCAGGGGAAGCTTCTAAATACAATTTCCAGCTCAGGAGAGGGAGGCCACACCCCAGCTTACACAGAATGCAAAAATACAAAGAAAAAACACAAAAATTGAGCTTGGTTTGATTTGGTACACATGCAGCATATAAATGCATGTTCACACGGCCAAAAAAGCAGACAAAACCTACAAAACCCAAAATGAAGAAAAAACCCTGATATAATTAAATAAGTAAAAAGCAAAAGTGCATTTAAATCATACAGAGTTCTTAGTAATACTGTATTTGATCAAACATAGCATAAAAGCCGTCCCACCATCGACAAGGTTGACTCTGCGGTCGGGGCGGTCCTACACTGTCTAGTATTAATAACCTTATCATGTGTCAAAGTTGACATCTGTGTGAATAAGGGCAGACAAGGACCGGGTCCCAACCAGTGGACACCAGTCAGGGGAAGCTTCTAAATACAATTTCCAGCTCAGGAGAAGGAGGCCACACCCCAGCTTGCACAGAATGCAAAAATACAAAGAAAAAACACAAAAATTGATCTTGGTTTGATACAGTATTACTAAGAACTCTGTATGATTTAAATGCACTTTTGCTTTTTACTTATTTAATTATATCAGGGTTTTTTTCAGTTTGGCTTTTGTAGGTTTTGTCTGCTTTTTTGGCCGTGTGAACATGCATTTATATGCTGCATGTGTACCAAATCAAACCAAGCTCAATTTTTGTGTTTTTTCTTTGTATTTTTGCATTCTGTGTAAGCTGGGGTGTGGCCTCCCTCTCCTGAGCTGGAAATTGTATTTAGAAGCTTCCCCTGACTGGTGTCCACTGGTTGGGACCCAGTTCTTTTCTGCCCTTATTCATACAGACGTCAACTTTGACACATGATAAGGTTATTAATACTAGACAGTGTAGAATCATAGAATCATAGAATCATAGAATCGTAGACTTGAAAGGGACCTCCTGGGCCATCTGGTCCAACCCCCTGCTCAAAGCAGGATTCGCTAAATCATCCCAGTCAGATGTCTGTCCAACCTCTGTTTGAAGACTTCCATTGAAGGAGAACTCACCACTTCTCGTGGCAGCCTGTTCCACTCATTGATCACTCTAACTGTCAAAAAGTTTTTTCTAATATCTAATCTGTGTCTCCTCCCATTCAGTTTCATCCCATTGCTTCTAGTCTTTCCTTGTGCAAATGAGAATAAAGTTGATCCTTCTACAATGTGACAGCCCTTTAGATATTTGTAGACAGCTATTAAGTCTCCTCTCAGTCTTCTCTTTTGCAAACTAAACATTCCCAAATCCTGCAACCTTTCCTCATAAGACAGGGTTACCACAGAGTCACCTTGTCGATGGTGGGACGGCTTTTATGCTATGTTTGATCAAATACAGTATTACTAAGAACTCTATGATTTAAATGCACTTTTGCTTTTTACTTATTTAATTATATCAGGGGTTTTTTCATTTTGGCTTTTGTAGGTTTTTTATGCTGTAGAATAGTGTGTAGTCTACTGATGGAGGAACAGACAGCTCCAGAATAATGTGTAGTCTGCTGATGAAGCCACAGACTGCTCCAGAATAGTATGTAGTCTGCTGATGGAGCTACAGACTGCTCCAGAATAGTGTGTCATCTACTGATGGAGCTACAGACTGCCGTAGAATAGTTTGTCGTCTGCTGATGGAGCTACAGACTGCTGTAGAATATTGTGCAGTCTACTGATGGAGCTACAGACTGCTCCATAATAGTGTGTAGTCTGCTGATGGAGCTACAGACTACCCCAGAATCGTTTGTAGTCTGCTGATATTAGCTACAGACAGCTCCAGAATAGTGTGTAGTCTGCTGATGGAAATATAGACTGGTCCAGAATAGTGTGTAGTCTACTGATGGAGCTACAGACTGCTATAGATTAGTGCGTAGTCTGCTGATGGAGCTACAGCCTGCCATAAAATAGTATTATATATATATATATATATACGTATATTTAAAATTAATGGTAAGGGGAGGCCAATGCCAAATACGGGCACAGCCTGGGGACAGCAATAATCACTCAATAAAAAGCACCCACAATAATATCACACAGTATAAAATGAAAGCCAAAAATATATGTTTGAATATATTATATATGTATATATAAAAGCACATATAAAAATTGCTAGTGAGAGTGTAATAAATTTATGTGCAAACATATAATATGTGCAGGCAAGAAAAAACTGTGAAAAAATATATAAAAACGCAAAAAAATATAATAACTAAATATGTATAACCACACAATAAAGTGCAATGTGCCACAATTGTAAACAGGAACTGTGTGCAAAAGGAAAAATTATTTAAAATATATGTGTGAAAGCACAAAACGAGTGCTCAAATAATTTATAGTAAATAAGCTGCCACAATTGAAGTGCAATGTGCCACAATAGTGTAATAAATCAGAGCCTATAATATACAATAAAAATAATTGTGGACAGTGTAAATACCTTTCAGCTATTTCTGTCCCCAGGATGTGCCAGCCCCGACGCGCGTTTCGGCGTACCTTCGTCACCCCCTGACGAAGGTACGCCGAAACGCGCGTCGGGGCTGGCACATCCTGGGGACAGAAATAGCTGAAAGGTATTTACACTGTCCACAATTACTTTTATTGTATATTATAGGCTCTGATTTATTACACTATTGTGGCACATTGCACTTCAATTGTGGCAGCTTATTTACTATAAATTATTTGAGCACTCGTTTTGTGCTTTCACACATATATTTTAAATAATTTTTCCTTTTGCACACAGTTCCTGTTTACAATTGTGGCACATTGCACTTTATTGTGTGGTTATACATATTTAGTTATTATATTTTTTTGCATTTTTATATATTTTTTCACAGTTTTTTCTTGCCTGCACATATTATATGTTTGCACATAAATTTATTACACTCTCACTAGCAATTTTTATATGTGCTTTTATATATACATATATAATATATTCAAACATATATTTTTGGCTTTCATTTTATACTGTGTGATATTATTGTGGGTGCTTTTTATTGAGTGATTATTGCTGTCCCCAGGCTGTGCCCGTATTTGGCATTGGCCTCCCCTTACCATTAATTTTAAATATACGTATATATATATATATATATAATATTGTTGGATATCTAATAAAATAAAAATCTTTATTATTGGACATTGTTCTCGGTTTCTTCGCTTTCTTCATCTAATTTTCCCGAGTTGTCTTTTTTATTCTTTCCATGGTGCACAATTCTGATTATTAAGAGATTTTATATTGCACTTTCCTTGAGTCATTTTATTTTATTGCCATAAAATAGTGTGTAGTCTGCTGATGGAGCCATAGACTGCTGCAGAATAGTGTGCAGTCTGCTCATGGTGCTACAGACTGCCATTGAATAGTGTGTAGTCTGGTGATGGAGCTACAGACTGCTCCAGAATAATGTGTAGTCTACTGATGGAGCTTCAGACTGCTGTAGAATAGTGTGTAGTCTACTGATGGTGCTACAGACTGCTGAAGAATAGTATGTAGTCTGCTATTGGCACTACAGACTGCCGTAGAATAGTGTGTAGTCTGGTGATGAAGCTACAGACTATTCCAGAATAGTGTGTAGTCTGCTGATAGAGCTACAGACTGCCGTAGAATAGTTTGCAGTCGGCTGATGGAGCTACAGACTGCTGTAGAACAGCGTGTAGTCTGCTGATGGAGCTACAGACTGCTGTAGAACAGTGTGTAGTCTACTGATGGAGCTACAGACTGCTCCAGAATAGTGTGTAGTCTGCTGATGGAGCTACAGACTGCCGTAGAATAGTTTGTAGTCTGCTGATGGAGCTACAGACTGCCGTAGAATAGTTTGTAGTCTGCTGATGGAGCTACAGACTGCTGTAGAATATTGTGCAGTCTACTGATGGAGCTACAGACTGCTCCATAATAGTGTGTAGTCTGCTGATGGAGCTACAGACTACCCCAGAATCGTTTGTAGTCTGCTGATATTAGCTACAGACAGCTCCAGAATAGTGTGTAGTCTGCTGACGGAAATATAGACTGGTCCAGAATAGTGTGTAGTCTACTGATGGAGCTACAGACTGCTATAGATTAGTGTGTAGTCTGCTGATGGAGCTACAGCCTGCCATAAAATAGTGTGTAGTCTGCTGATGGAGCCATAGACTGCTGCAGAATAGTGTGTAGTCTACTGATGGAGCTACAGACTGCTATACATTAGTGTGTAGTCTGTGCTAGAGCTACAGCCTGCCATAAAATAGTGTGTAGTCTGCTGATGGAGCCATAGACTGCTGCAGAATAGTGTGTAGTCTGCTCATGGTGCTACAGACTGCCATTGAATAGTGTGTAGTCTGGTGATGGAGCTACAGACTGCTCCAGAATAATGTGTAGTCTACTGATGGAGCTTCAGACTGCTGTAGAATAGTGTGTAGTCTACTGATGGTGCTACAGACTGCTGAAGAATAGTATGTAGTCTGCTATTGGCGCTACAGACTGCCGTAGAATAGTGTGTAGTCTGGTGATGAAGCTACAGACTACTGCAGAATAGTGTGTAGTCTGCTGATAGAGCTACAGACTGCCGTAGAATAGTTTGCAGTCGGCTGATGGAGCTACAGACTGCTGTAGAACAGTGTGTAGTCTGCTGATGGAGCTACAGACTGCTATAGAACAGTGTGCAGTCTACTGATGGAGCTACAGACTGCTCCAGAATAGTGTGTAGTCTGCTGATGGAGCTACAGACTGCCGTAGAATAGTTTGTAGTCTGCTGATGGAGCTACAGACTGCTGTAGAATATTGTGTAGTCTACTGATGAAGCTACAGACTGCTGTAGAACAGTGTGTAGTCTACTGATTGAGCTACAGACTACTCCAGAATAGTGTGTAGTCTGCTGATAGAGCTACAGACTGCCGTAGAATAGTTTGCAGTCTGCTGATGGAGCTACAGACTGCTGTAGAACAGTGTGTAGTCTGCTGATGGAGCTACAGACTGCTGTAGAACAGTGTGTAGTCTACTGATGGAGCTACAGACTGCTCCAGAATAGTGTGTAGTCTGCTGATGGAGCTACAGACTGCCGTAGAATAGTTTGTAGTCTGCTGATGGAGCTACAGACTGCTGTAGAATATTGTGTAGTCTACTGATGAAGCTACAGACTGCTGTAGAACAGTGTGTAGTCTACTGACTGAGCTACAGACTGCTCCAGAATAGTGTGTAGTCTGCTGATGGAGCTACAGACTGCTATAGATTAGTGTGTAGTCTGCTGATGGAGCTACAGCCTGCCATAAAATAGTGTGTAGTCTGCTGATGGAGCCATAGACTGCTGCAGAATAGTGTGTAGTCTACTGATGGAGCTACAGACTGCTATACATTAGTGTGTAGTCTGTGATAGAGCTACAGCCTGCCATAAAATAGTGTGTAGTCTGCTGATGGAGCCATAGACTGCTGCAGAATAGTGTGTAGTCTGCTCATGATGCTACAGACTGCCATTGAATAGTGTGTAGTCTGGTGATGGAGCTACAGACTGCTCCAGAATAATGTGTAGTCTACTGATGGAGCTTCAGACTGCTGTAGAATAGTGTGTAGTCTACTGATGGTGCTACAGACTGCTGAAGAATAGTATGTAGTCTGCTATTGGCGCTACAGACTGCCGTAGAATAGTGTGTAGTCTGGTGATGAAGCTACAGACTACTCCAGAATAGTGTGTAGTCTGCTGATAGAGCTACAGACTGCCGTAGAATAGTTTGCAGTCTGCTGATGGAGCTACAGACTGCTGTAGAACAGTGTGTAGTCTGCTGATGGAGCTACAGACTGCTGTAGAACAGTGTGTAGTCTACTGATGGAGCTACAGACTGCTCCAGAATAGTGTGTAGTCTGCTGATGGAGCTACAGACTGCCGTAGAATAGTTTGTAGTCTGCTGATGGAGCTACAGACTGCTGTAGAATATTGTGTAGTCTACTGATGAAGCTACAGACTGCTGTGGAACAGTGTGTAGTCTACTGACTGAGCTACAGACTGCTCCAGAATAGTGTGTAGTCTGCTGACGGAAATATAGACTGCCCCAGAATCGTTTGTAGTCTGCTGATATTAGCTACAGACAGCTCCAGAATAGTGTGTAGTCTGCTGATGGAAATATAGACTGGTCCAGAATAGTGTGTAGTCTACTGATGGAGCTACAGCCTGCCATAAAATAGTGTGTAGTCTGCTGATGGAGCCATAGACTGCTGCAGAATAGTGTGTAGTCTGTGATAGAGCTACAGCCTGCCATAAAATAGTGTGTAGTCTGCTGATGAAGCCATAGACTGCTGCAGAATAGTGTGTAGTCTGCTCATGGTGCTACAGACTGCCATTGAATAGTGTGTAGTCTGGTGATGGAGCTACAGACTGCTCCAGAATAATGTGTAGTCTACTGATGGAGCTTCAGACTGCTGTAGAATAGTGTGTAGTCTACTGATGGTGCTACAGACTGCTGAAGAATAGTATGTAGTCTGCTATTGGCGCTACAGACTGCCGTAGAATAGTGTGTAGTCTGGTGATGAAGCTACAGACTACTCCAGAATAGTGTGTAGTCTGCTGATAGAGCTACAGACTGCCGTAGAATAGTTTGCAGTCGGCTGATGGAGCTACAGACTGCTGTAGAACAGTGTGTAGTCTGCTGATGGAGCTACAGACTGCTGTAGAACAGTGTGTAGTCTACTGATGGAGCTACAGACTGCTCCAGAATAGTGTGTAGTCTGCTGATGGAGCTACAGACTGCCGTAGAATAGTTTGTAGTCTGCTGATGGAGCTACAGACTGCTGTAGAATATTGTGTAGTCTACTGATGAAGCTACAGACTGCTGTAGAACAGTGTGTAGTCTACTGACTGAGCTACAGACTGCTCCAGAATAGTGTGTAGTCTGCTGACGGAAATATAGACTGGTCCAGAATAGTGTGTAGTCTTCTGATGAAGCTTCAGACTGCCATAAAATAATGTGTAGTATGCTGATAGAGCTACAGACTGCTGAAGAATAGTATAAAGTCTGCTTATGGGTTACAGGTAGAATACTCCGATCACTAATGTTAATAATTTAAATGCAATTACAGGTGTGCTTTAGAGCCAGCTTACATTGGGCCACAATGACACAAATGCGGGGCAACGATGGGTTACCATGACAGCCTGGATCCTGCTGAAGGCCCCCATGACTTTCATCTTGATACTGCAATGAGGCAAAGCCACAAGCTAATTGTGCATTTACACAGCTTAGTGAATGTCTGCTGTCCCAATGTTTTGACAGTACACAGACCCTCTGAGTATGTCCTATTCTGATTCTAAATATTTCTTTCAAAATAGGACATAACCTGAGTTTCACAGATCTCATTCTCGGAGAGGTGTTTTTTACGGATGTGTTAATAGATCCATGAAACTCTATGGGTCTGACTTCTATCTGAAAAAAAAACTGGACAGCAATCGGAGATTTCTCACTGATGTGTTAATGACCTAATGAAACTTCATAGGAGACTGTGATTTACACAATATACTGCAATACATTAATCTTGCAGTATATAGTAGAGGTAATCTGACAATTGCAGGTTCAAGTGCCCTAAGGGGACTAAAAAATAAAGTAAAAAAAAATTAAAAATATCTTTTTTTTCCATCTAAAAATTTGAATCACTCCACTTTTTTCCTATTAAAAAATAAAGAAAATAAAAACATTTGGTTTTGACATGTCCCTAAAAGTCAATACCTACAAAATGAATTATCACAATTAAAACTAAAATTAATTACTGTAACTCGTACTGTAAATACGGTAAAGAGAAAAGAAAATCTAAATCCCAGAATTGTGTTTCTTTATGACCTCTCCTACCTAAAAAAAAGCTAAAAAAAAGTTGTATGTACTCCAATTTGGAATCGAAACGTCAGCCCAACGCATAAAAAAAATCTGTCTCACAGTCGCGTCAAATGTGAAATGAAAAAAAGGCATGATTCTGTTGATTTCTCCCTAATTCTGCATTTAATTTGATGCAAAACTGAGTCTTTATCTTGTTCTACTGCCAAACATGGTGTAGGTACTTTAACAACAGGGAGACATCTTAGTTCAAGTTCTTCTTTGTTATTAAAATCCTGTTCTTCCCAAGCTTGCTTTTCCTGTCATACGAAGGCCACTTTTCGCCTATCACCGCTGCCTCCTTGGCTAACTCATCCATCTTGTTGTTACCCATTGCAATTTTGCTACTGCCTTTTTGATGTGCCTTCACTTTTATTATCGACACTCTGGAGCTCTACTCAGAAAATGGTGACACAAACTATATATTTTTGTTTTTTGCAAATTTCTGGAATTTTTTTTCACAGAAAAAAAAACAATTCTATGCAAGTTTGGTAGAGGAACACGTGAGCCAATAAAAGTCTCAAACTGTGGCACCACCTTTTGCCATACTTTGAGGAGTGCTTCCGAAGACTGGGAGCATTATATACAGATACTGGCGCTGTTGCATGACAAGCAACGTCTTATGCCTTCACAAAGGCAAGAAACATGGCACTCATCAAACAGTGACATTTCTGTGGCGCTTATTCAGCCAGAAGAATAACAAGATACGCCACACAGGTGGGAGCTGCCATTTTTCAATGCGTGCTTGGTAATACTGTACTGACCTGGAGAATTATGTTGTCGGGTCCTTTTTACAGTACAAAAAACAAAACCCCCAAAACAATGGCAGAATTGTGTTTATTCACTGCATGTTTATATTGCACCACGATAGTAAAGTACGATGGTGTCATTCAGGGAGCATATTTTATTTATTATTATTAAGTCACTAAGTTTATCATTCTTTGTAGTGAGGCTAATCTATGTATATAGACTATAGTACACTATGGTGTCATAGTGTGCCCTTGCTTACCTTGCCTATAGAGCACATCAGGGATGGAACTATGGACAAAGCGGGGAGGTGTCTGAATGAACCTGACCATGATGTTCCAGGAGGAGCCTTATATTAGAGCAGGCAGCAGTGGCGGATCTTAATAGGGGCAGATGGGGCGGTCGCCCCGGGCCCAAGGTTTTTTGGGGGCCCAGGGCAGGGGCCAATCCGGTCAGCATCTGTGTGAGCCGCCGCCGCCCAGTGGCGTAGGAAAGGGGGTTGCGGGGGGGCGGGCCGCCCCAGGCGGCACGTGTGTGGGGGCGGCGCAGCACGGCAGGAGCAGAAATTCCTCCTCTCTGTGCTGTGGGACTCGGGAGAGAAGCGTGGAGGCGGCCGGCCGAGGCACAGTGAGGAGAGAAGAGTATTAGCAGGAGATTTTGGCAGCGGCTAGCGCAGGTGGGTCACAGGTCACTCACCATTTGGGAGGAGGATGCTCTCTGCCTCTCCCCAGCCTCCCTCCATGCTCAGTCAGCTGCTGAGCTCTCCCTGCGGGCTGCTTCCTTCCTCAGTGTCACACAGAGTCACTCACACACACAGCAGCCAGGCAGTCGCAGGCAGCCTGTGTAAGGCTGTGTGCACACACTGCGGATTTTGCTGCGGTTCCGCAGCGGTTTTTGACATGTCAATTCTTTATGCGGATTCTCCTGCGGTTTGCCATCTCCTCTATTGAGGAGATGAAAAACCGCAGGGCAAAACCGCAGAGCAATCTGCAGGTAAAACCGCAGGTATTTTGGCCTGCGGTTTCACCTGCGGATTTTACAAAATCCACGCGGATGAATCCGCACCTAATCCGTAGTGTGTGCACACAGCCTAAGTGTAACTTATATGTTAACACAAAAAAATGGAGTGAAAGTCCAAAATATTTTAGAAACGTAAGAAATTTATTTGAGGAACAACCCCGTTATCCCATGCTAAAGTGCTTACCCATCATGTGCTCCAGGACAAGTGCAGCGCCGCCACCAGCGCAAGTGCAGCGTGGCGGTGCTGCACTTGTCCTGGAGGCTGGAGCACATGATGGGTAAGCACTTTAGCATGGGATAACGGGGTTGTTCCTCAGGGTGCGCACCTGGGTTCTTCCCTACACTTTGTGTCCCGGTTTAATGGCCCATCATTACAAGAAGCACTTGGCTCCTTTTCACTTAATATTATATGGACAGGACAATTAGCAGCTGATATTACCCGATTCCTTCATTGTAGATGTTGTTTATAATTGTCAGTACGATTTTTATGTATAATAAATTTCTTACGTTTCTAAAATATTTTGGACTTTCACTCCATTTTTTTGTGTTAACATGTTATGTGGGAGTGTCCATTATCGATCCCCTTTGAGTCATAATTTTACAAATGGTGACTCGCCTGGGGTACATTGCGAATTGTTCCATTTGGTATTGTTTTATATATATATATATATATATATATATATATATATATATATATATGTGTGTGTAACATACTGCGGCCAGGGGCAGAGGAGGCGGAGCTGAGCCTGCACATTACTGTCTGTGCTGCCTGGGAGCACTGTCGCAGGCAGTGTGTCAGAAATGAATGTCTGTCTGTGACTGTGTGATTAATCATTAACATCCCTAACCAGTAGCCGGCCAGGCCGGTACCCCCTCCCAAGCGCGGCCATTTTATTCCTTTCCAGACCCCGCATCCGAGCAGGCCATTCACCGCCCGGGGGGGCGCCAAATTCGGGAACAGCCGATTTAATATTATTTATATTGTTTGACCATACAATACAATTTCTTGTGAGAAAAAAGTAATTTTTCTTTGTTTTTATGGTCTAATAAATGTTACAATTTGTATACCTAAAAATCAGCATATGCAGTGTTTTTGTCAGAAGAGCCACAAAATTTTGACAGAAAATGTTTTCCTGGGAAGTGGGGTACAGGGGCCCAGGTTTTATGAACAGCTCCGGGCCCATAGTCCACTTAATCCGCCACTGGCAGGCAGCACAGCAAGAAGGCCCAGCAGTGGTGATTGGAAGGTTTGCTATAGGGCCCTGTTCTGTCTCCAACATCTGATTTATAATCCTCGATTATCTGCTTGTTAATGTTTTCACTGTTTTTGGCTCCCTCTAGTGACCAGCTTCATAACCGCAGTGTTATTGTGTTATTTTACTTTCACTTTGATGCTTGTATTTTTTCAGTCCATTGCAGTGCATTCTGGTAAGCGTTGCAGTGCATTCTGGTAGGTTTTGCAAAGAATTATGGTTAGTTCAGCCTCCATTTCTCTCCAGTTCTCCGTTTTCCTTCTGCCTGCATTCAGGAAGCATCTAATTTCTCGTCTACCCTTGTGATAGCATCGCTGGTATGTATTTATGCTTCCTGTATCTAATTCCTGTCTCATATTAGCCTGGTTAATTAGTTCTTCCCCTGTTTAGCTATTAGTGCAGATGTTGATTTATAATGTATTATGTATATATGAATTCCTGATGTACCCTGTATTTACTGAGTGTGTATATACAGTATATGTTTTGCTTGTAGTTTCACCGCGCTCCAATATACCATCACGTTCAATAAAGCACAGATTCAACTACAGTCTCCTTATTGGACCCCGGTAAAGCGGTTTAGCTGCCTGTATAGCTACATGAATTCTGCTTCATTTAGTGAGGACAGAACAGGCCCTGTCACTTTTAGTTATGTCTCTTGAGGACAAGACTCTTGGGGAACATAATCCATTAACACCAGGACCAAACCGTAATGGAGGAGGGGCAGTGTCTGAATGGGCAGCACCCAAGAATAGTGGTGATCAACTTAAGGGCTCCATTCACAAGTTTGTCATAAGGTCCTGTGTTATGAATGAGTCACCGTAGGAGGCAAAAACAGAAATACTAGCTAAGTCCAGAAAACCAGAGAAGTTGGCAGCTATCGGATTGCAGACCCCTGAACCTATCAACAACAACTAGCAGTAGCCGTGGGGGGTTCCTACGGTGCCCTAGACCCCTCGATCACAGCCGGAGAACTAAATAGCCCAAAGACAGAAAGGGAAATCTAAACTGCCCCAGAGCAGACCCCAAAGCAATAGGCAGCCCCCAACATATAATGACGGTGAAGCAAGATGAAAAAACACTCACACAGATAGAAAGATAGGCTGAGCAAATGATGGGGCCCAAGCTAACTAAATAGGAAAGGATAGAAAAGCTGCTGTCTGCAATCCGCCAAAACCCTATCAAAACAAGAGCCAACAGACTGATAGGGAAAAAAGCCCTGAAGACGCTAGGCTTCAAAAAGACTATATCAGTACTCGGGTATTTTTTGAAGACAGAGCAAAAAGAAATTCAGCTCACCCCAGCAGGGAATGGCAGAAATCCAGAAAAACAAGGCAAAACAAAACCAAAACACAAATGCAAAAAGCAGAGAAGAAAACTTAGCTTTTGAGGAGCAGGAATCAGACTGGTCTCCTAGAATCCCTCAGAGAGATCACCAGCAAGGCAGAAGGGCGTCGGCTGCCTTATATCCAGTCAGCAATTCCAGTCACCCAGTCATCATCATCCTGCACAGGTGCTTGGTAATCAGCCTCACTACCTTCCTTTACCAGAAAAGGGAGTTCATCAGACCTCAATGGTGAAGGGGAAAATGAACTCACAACAGTCCTGTCACTTCTAGTTAAGTTCCTGGAGCACTTAACTTGTGCAGACACAATCTACATGACTGAGCACCATGTGCATTAGGAAGAAATATTTTGTATAAATGTAACTAAGCAGCTTGCTTGCTACCAATTATTCTTACAGCATGACAATTGCTGATAACTAATAATGCGTAGCTAGAGCTCTGGGTAAAGCTGGATCAGGCTATGATATTGACGGTATAGCACTGAGAATGATAAGAAGAGGGAAATGAAAAATTAGGTTTGGGGGTGGAAAATTGAGTTACTAATCAAAACTTTTGTGACTATGATCATCAGAACACTGGCTTACAGTTAGACTTGTGAGTCATGTAGAGAACTTGAGAACGATATCACGTATCGAGTGACTCTTCTCAGAAGTCACAAATAATTCACTAGGCTAATTTTAAACATGGAACCGGAGCTCTTCTAGTAACAGCGTGCAGTCTGCTGGAGTCTGCGTATATGGTTGTCGTAAAGGTGAAATATTGGCAATTAGAATGAGTAAGCAATATGTAATATACTATGTATAGTACATTTTGTAAAAAGTCAGCAAAAGAATGTTAGACTGTGTTCACACATTTAGGAGCAGATTCCACACAAATCATAAAAGAGTCAGCTAACATTCCACAGCTAATGCAATAGAATGAGAAATTTTATATCCTTATTGACAGTGGTGCTTGTGAGCCCTTCAGAATTTTCCATATTTCTGCATAAATTTGACCTAAAACTACTTTAGATTTTCACACAAGTCCAAATTAAAAAAATGGAATCAAAAATATTAGACTTTGTCACTTTTTTTAGGAAAATTATCTAATATCACATGTCTGTGAGTGATCTTTTAGGATTCATAGATAATTTGAAGATGAAATTAGAGTCTGGTGTTTTTAACCCCTTTCCGACATCAGGCGTAATAGTACGCTGTTGTCGGAATCCCTCCCTTTGATGTGGGCTCCGGTGCTGAGCCCACATCTTTCCCGGCACATGTCAGCTGTTTTGAACAGCTGACATGGGTCTCTAACAGCCGTGGGTGGAATCGCGATCTACTCACGGCTGATAACCAGTTATATGCCACTGTCAAACTCTGACAGTGGCATTTAACTCGCACTTCCGGCAAGCGCGCCAGGAGTCCAGCCCAACGGTGACCCTGTCACTTGACTGCGGGTCACCGATCGGTTGGCATGACAACAAGAGGTCTCCAACATAGCTCTATGGTTGTCACTGCCAAACTGCTATGAGCTCCGCCCGGTGGTCGGTGCTCATAGCAAGTGAGCAATTCTGCTACATACAGGTGATCTGATCATTGCCTGTATGTATCAGAACCGATCGGATTATGTCAAAAGTAAAAAAAAAATGTTTTAAAAAATATTAAACACAATATGAAAGTTCAAATCACCCCCCTTTCACCCCATTCAAAATAAAACAATAAAAAATTCAAGCATACACATATTTGGTGTTAGGCGTCGGATTTCTGACTCTGCACAGCAGGAATCCAGAGCCGTACATCCAGCGGTCTCCCATTCCCCTCCGACCGCTCAGGGTTCTGCTCAGCAATCTCGGCGATCCAGGCGTCCTGCTCAGACCCGCTCTGTGAGTCTGGATGTTGCTGCCACCTCTGGTGCAGCAAAGGTAGCGCAACCTGCTTTGCAGGGAACCGCACCAGAGGCTAAGTCCTCTCGCCGTGCTACTGGGCATGCCCGCAAGATGACCTCTCAGTGGAGAGCAGGGGTCACATGCTCAGGTCCTGCGTCGGATCTGATTGGTCCTTCCCAAAGTACTGGAAGGTCCCGGAAGCGCATGGCTATAAAAAGCCCGCATGGCGGCTCGGCCATGCGCTAGCGTAGACTTATTATGCTATGTGTGAATGGTGATGGATGCATGTGTCTGGTGACTGACTTATTTGAAACCTCTACCCTCGGATATTACGAATGGTGACAGAGTGTTGGTTTAGTCAGCGCCAGGTAGTGGCTAGCTATGCGCCACTGAGCTACCATACCATACACTAGCATCCGTCAGTGACCGCTTCCCCGGCACTGACGTTAAGCGGCCTCAGTTTACGCCGCACTGCAGTCAGCAGCATCTCTTGGCGTTTGCGGCTGCGACGCCACGCGCCAGCAGCCTGTGAGGTTAACAGGTCCGGCGCTTATGTCTTATTTCCTCTAGGGCGTCTCTGTGCCTGTAACAGAGCCGCGCCTAGCACCTCGGGTGACGCTAACCCGAGTGTAGTGCTCCGCCTCCTAGCTAGTCTGCCATTGTCCAGCAGCGGTCTTGTCACCTACCGCACGGTGGACCCCGGGCGGCGAACGCACCTCCTATTATTTATATTTGGTGCGTTCTGCCATCGATAACATTACACTAGCGCCAGGGTCTGGCTGGAAATGGCAGACCTGCAGCAGCTACATTCGGCAGCTGGAGAGCAGGTTGGCGGCTATTGAGAGCGTCAACTCAGCTGCGAATGCTGCGCTAGCTGCTGCCCAGACAATCGCTGAGGCTGTCTCACGTGTGCCCGCACTTTTGCCCATGCCGACAATCTCTCGCCTCCCGCTTCCCGACAAGTTCTCGGGTGACAGCGCCACCTGTAGGGGATTCGTGAGCCAGTGCTCTATTCAGCTTGAGTTACTGGCTGTGCAGTTCCCTACAGAGCGGGCTAAGGTGGGGTTTATCGTCTCATTGCTGTCTGGCAGGGCATTACAGTGGGCTACACCATTGTGGGAATGTGATGATTCCGTGGTTCAAGGTGCTGCTCAGTTCCTCGCGGCCCTGAAGCAGGTCTTTTTGGGACCACGGATCACGCACGATACCTCACGCCAATTATTATCCCTAACACAAGGGTCGCTCTCAGTTAGCCATTATGCCGTCCGGTTCCGGACACTGGCTTCCGAATTAGAGTGGCCGGACAAAGCATTAGTCCCGGTATTTTGGAGTGGGTTGGCTGAGCACGTCAAAGGTGTTCTAGCTACCAGAGAGGTTCCCACAAGTCTGGAGGAACTGATTGCCGTCTCCACTCGCATTGACCTCCGGTTTACGGAGCGCGGGCTGGAACGTGCACAATCCAGACGTAGGATTAATTTGGCTCCCACCTTCACCGAGCTGCTAAGAGATCCCGCACTGGAGCTCTCATCCTCCGAACCTATGGAGGTGTCTCGCACCGGCCCCAAGCCACGTCCGATGCGAAGCTCTGTACATTGCTATCAATGCCGACAGTTTGGTCATTCGGCTAGCACGTGTCCACAGCGCTCGAAAAAACGACCACGTCCAGTGGCCATAGGTGGTGGTCAGTCCAATAGGCAACCCTTTTCCCCCAAACCGGTATTCCGGGGCACTTTAGATAGTGGGGCGTCGACCTGGGAGGCAGAGGTTACCGTGGATTCCGGGGCCGAAGGAAACTTTATGTTACTGCCTCAACCTCTGACCATTAGGGTGGTTAACGGTGCACCTTTACCATCTCAGGTGACCCGCCAGACAGCTCCACTCGGGCTCTCTATCTTACCCTCTCATCATGAGGTCCTGTCCCTGCTCATCTTGCCTGATGGCATCGACCAGGTGCTTCTCGGGGTTCCCTGGTTCCGTTGCCACTCCCCTCATATTGATTGGGCTTCAGGGAGTATACTGGGTTGGAGCAAGGACTGTGAGGGAAGGTGCCTGGGGGGCAGTGTTCAGGTAGCTTCAACGGAAGTGCCTGCGGATCTTTCCGCGCTTCCGAAGCCCTACCACCAGTACACGGACGTCTTCTCTAAGAAGTCTGCGGAGACGCTCCCGCTGCACCGTCCTTACGATTGCCCGATAGATCTGCCAGGCACAGAACCTCCTAGAGGCTGTGTGTATCCGCTATCACTCCCTGAGATAGAAGCTATGTCGCAATATATCCGGGAGAACCTGGCTTGAGGTTTTATCAGAAAATCGGTGTCGCCGGCAGGTGCAGGGTTCTTCTTCGTACAGAAGAACGGAGAGTTACGTCCCTGCATTGACTACAGAGGTCTCAACGCTATCACGGTCAAAAACAAATACCCTCTCCCGTTGATCTCTGAGTTGACAGGTTGCAGGGGCCCAGATCTTTACAAAATTAGATCTACGGGGGGCGTACAACCTGATCCGCATTCGCGAAGGAGACGAGTGGAAGACAGCTTTTAATACTAGGGATGGCCATAACGAATATCTGGTCATGCCCTTTGGCCTTTGTAATGCGCCTGCTGTCTTCCAGGATTTCGTTAACGACATCTTCCGCGACATGCTCTCTACCTCGGTGGTGGTCTATCTGGATGACATACTCATCTTCTCGCCAGATTTGACCACCCACCGGAGAGATGTCTGCAGGGTCTTCGACCGTCTGCGGGCGAACTCTCTCTTTGCCAAGCTGGAGAAGTGCCAGTTTGAGCAGGAGTCCTTGCCGTTCCTGGGCTATATCATCTCGGCCCAAGGGTTGGCTATGGATCCTGCCAAACTGCAGGCAGTGATGGATTGGCAGGAACCCCATTCACTCAAAGCGGTGCAGCTCTTTTTAGGGTTCGCGAATTATTACCGCCAGTTTATACTGCACTTTTCCACACTGGTGGCTCCTTTGGTTGCTCTCACTAAAAAAGGAGCTAACCCCAACGCTTGGTCTGAACAGGTCTCAAAGGCCTTCACGTCTATAAAATCTCATTTTCCTGGCGTTCCCATCTTACATCGTCCCGATGTAGATAAGCCATTTATTCGGGAGGTTGATGCCTCTTCCGTCGGTGCAGGAGCAGTCCTTTTCCAGAAGGATGCTCAAGATCGGAAGCATCCCTGCTTCTTATTCTCAAAGACCTTCTCACCGGTGGAGAAAAATTGCTCCATCGGTGACAGGGAGTTGCTAGCCATGAAGTTGGCCTTTTCCGAGTGGAGTCATCTCCTGGAGGGAGCTCGGTTTCCCTTCCAGGTATATACGGACCATAAAAATCTGGTCTATTTACAGACGGCCCAGCGCCTGAACTCTCGTCAGGCTAGGTGGTCGCTCTTCTTTTCCCGCTTCCGCTTCACCCTGCATTATCTCTCAGGGGAAAAGAACGTCCGTGCAGATGCTCTCTCACGCTCGGTAGTTTCTGCGGAAGAAGGAGAGGCTGAGCCTCAGCTAATTCTACCACTGGAGAGTTTTACGACCGTGGCTCCAGTTGCTCTCGAGTCTGTGCCACCGGGCAAGACCTTGGTGCCTCCCCAGCTACGGCCGGAGGTTCTCGCTTGGGCACATGCCTCCAGGGTAGGTGGTCACTTTGGCAATAAGCAGATCACTGAACTCCTGGCAAGGTCATATTGGTGGCCACATATGGCTCGAGATGTTAAGGAATACGTACAAGCATGCGTCTCGTGTGCACGGAACAGACCCTCTAGACAGAGGCCGGCGGGGCTTTTGTATCCTTTGCCAGTGGCGGATAGACCTTGGGAGATGGTTGGCATGGACTTCGTGGTTGGCCTGCCCAAGTCTGGCGGCAGTACGGTCATCTGGGTGGTCACCGACCATTTTTCCAAAATGATGCATCTGGTGCCACTCGCACGGTTGCCTTCCGCTTGTGGTCTTGCCACTCTGTTCATAAAGCACGTATTCCGTTTACATGGCATGCCGGACAAAATTGTTAGTGATCGAGGCCCCCAGTTCACGTCTCAGTTTTGGAGGGAGCTCTGCAGTCTACTCAGCATCGAGCTAAATCTGTCCTCCGCTTACCATCCCGAGACGAACGGCTTGGTTGAGAGAGCCAACCAAACCTTGGTCACGTACCTGCGGCATTTTGTCTCTGCCAGGCAGGATGACTGGGCATCCTTGCTACCATGGGCTGAGTTTGCCCTGAATAATGCAGTGGCCAATTCCACTGGTCAGACACCCTTTCTTTTAAACTACGGCCAACATCCACGTGTCCCTGTCCCGATGCCAGTGTCCTCCTCGCGACATTTGGGATCGCACTCAGGATGCTATCCGGGCCTCTAAAGAAAGGATGAGGGCGACTGCCGATACACGTCGGCGACCCGCTCCAAGTTTCTCCCCCGGCGACATGGTGTGGCTCTCTACTCGAAACATCAAACTGCGAGTCGAGTCCACCAAGTTCGCACCGCGATTCATTGGGCCTTTTAAGGTTCTCGAGCGTATCAGCTCGGTGGTCTATCGCCTGGCTCTTCCTCCACACTTAGCCATTTCGGACGTTTTCCATGTGTCCCTCCTCAAACCAGTTCATATGGCCCGGTTCACCGAGTCATCTGCCAGGTCGTCAGACTTGTCATCTGACGAGTTTGAGGTTAACGCCATCGTGGGATGCAGGATTGTCCGTGGCAAAAAATTTTATTTGGTGGATTGGAAGGGTCATGGACCGGAGGCTCGGACCTGGGAGCCAGTGGAGAATATCCATGCTCCACTTCTGATCGCGGCCTTTGGGCATAGCGAGGCTCAGGGGGGGGCCCTGGAGGGGGGGTAATGTTAGGCGTTGGATTTCTGACTCTGTACAGCAGGAATCCAGAGCCGTACATCCAGCAGTCTCCCATTCCCCTCCGACCGCTCAGGGTTCTGCTCAGCAATCTCAGCGATCCAGGCGTCCTGCTCAGACCCGCTCTGTGAGTCTGGATGTTGCATGCCCGCAAGATGACCTCTCAGTGGAGAGCAGGGGTCACATGCTCAGGTCCTGCATCGGATCTGATTGGTCCTTCCCAAAGTACTGGAAGGTCCCGTAAGCGCATGGCTATAAAAAGCCCGCATGGCGGCTCGGCCATGCGCTAGTGTAGACTTATTATGCTATGTGTGAATGGTGATGGATGCATGTGTCTGGTGACTGACTTATTTGAAACCCCTACCCTCGGATATTACGAATGGTGACAGAGTGTTGGTTTAGTCAGCGCCAGGTAGTGGCTAGCTATGCGCCACTGAGCTACCATACCATACACTAGCGTCCGTCAGTGACCGCTTCCCAGGCACTGACGTTAAGCAGCCTCAGTTTATGCCGCGCTGCAGTCAGCAGCATCTCTTGGTGTTCGTGGCTGCGACGCCACACGCCGGCAGCCTGTGAGGTTAACAGGTCCGGCGCTTACGCCTTATTTCATCTAGGGCGTCTCTGTGCCTGTAACAGAGCCGCGCCTAGCTCCTCGGGTGACGCTAACCCGAGTGTAGTGCTACGCCTCCTAGCTAGTCTGCCATTGTCCAGCAGCGGTCTTGTCACCTACCGCACGGTGGACCCCGGGCGGCGAACGCACCTCCTATTATTTATATTTGGTGCGTTCCGCCGTCCATAACATTTGGTATTGCTGTGTTCAGAATCGTCTGATCTATCAATATAAAAAAAGAATTAAGGGCAGGGGTGTGACTACCGTGGTCACAGTGGTCCCAGCTGCGACGGGGCCCGAAGTGCTTAGGGGCCCGATCGCGGAGCTGCAGCCGCTCATTGGCTGTGTAGCTCTATGCTTTGATTGGCTGCCAGGCTGCAATTGGCCTGACGCGATGGCTGCTCTGTGCGCATAGGACCTGTGATTAGGTCACAGGAGGGAAGGCGTCAAGGGTCACATGATCAGGAGCCTCCGTGTAACTGTATGCAGGACTCTGCTGTGCTGGTCGTCATGGTGCTGGATGAGGGTAAGTTTATGTGTGGGGTCAGGAGGGGTTTGCAGGGTGGATGTAAGCAGAGCCGTGTGTACAAGGTGTATGGAGCAGAGCCGCGTGTGTACGAAGTGTACGGAGCGCAGCTGTGTGTGAAGGAGGTGGACGGAGCGGAGCCGCGCATGTACGAGATGTACTGAGCGGAGCTGCGCATGTACGAGATGTACGGAGCGGAGCCGCGCGTGTACGAGGTGTGCGGAGCAGAGCCGCGCTTGTACGAGGTGTGCGGAGCAGAGCCGCGCTTGTACGAGGTGTACGGAGAGGAGCCGCGCTTGTACGAGGTGTAGGGAGCGGAGCCGCACGTGTACGGAGCGGAGCGTGTACGAGGTGTACTGAGCGGAGCCGCGCGTGTACGAGGTGTACTGAGCGGAGCCGCGCGTGTACGAGGTGTACTGAGTGGAGCCACGCATTTACGAGGTGTACTGAGCAGAGCCACGCATGTATGAGGTGTACGGAGCGGAGATTGGGTTACGAGGTGTGCGGAGCGGAGATGTGTGCATTTTGTCATGGGGGGGCCCCATTTGAAAGTTCGCACCGGGGCCCATAACGTTGTAGTTATGCTACTGGTTAAGGGGTTAAGTAAAGGGATGACAATCATGTGTGAGTTGGCGACCTTTTTTATTTTAACAGGGATTCTTCAAATTCTAATCTTCACAACATGCTTGAAGAAGCAAGTCATGGCAGAAACAAAGGAAATTTCTGAGGTCCTCAGAAGAGAATTGATGATTCTTATTAGGAAAGAAAAAGTTAGAAATCCATCTCTAAAGAATTTGAACTTCACAAATCCCTAGTGAGACAGATTCTGAACAAAGGGAGAACATTTTGAAGGGTTCACCAACTTCCAATCAGCACTGTACACACGGCTGAAAAAATCCCCACAGAAAGTCCCAGAATTACACCCAAGGAATGACAATGGAGCTAAATCCATGTGCAGAGAGCTACTGCAGATATCCGAGATTCAGCCTTGCTGCCAAGTTCTGCTTCTTTCCCCTTTACTTTAATGAGAGCTAAATTGCAGTACTTGACAGTGGAGCAATTTCCAGGGATGCAGAGTCCTGCTCCATACGCTGCAGGTATCAGCAGATATCAGCAGATTGGTGGGGGTGCCCAGGGCCGGCCCGAGAGATTACGGTGCCCTAGGCGAAACTATTTTGTTGCGCCCCTACTATTCTTGGCAGTAGATGAAAACTTGGGATATAAATTTAGGAGCAAAATAAACCACAACAACAATGATTAACCCCTTCACCCCCAAGGGTGGTTTGCACGTTCATGACCGGGCTAATTTTTACAATTCTGACCACTGTACCTTTATGAGGTCATAACTCTGGAACGCTTCCATGGATCCCGGTGATTCTGACATTGTTTTCTCGTGACATATTGTACTTCATGCTAGTGGTAAAATTTCATTCAAATAACTTGCGTTTATTTGTGGGAAAAATGGAAATTTGGCGAAAATTTTGAAAATTTCGCAATCTTCCAACTTTGAATTTTTATGCCCTTAAATCACAGAGATACAGCACACAAAAAACTTGATAACTAACATTTCCCACATGTTTACTTTACATCAGCACAATTTTGGAACCAAAATTTTTTTTTGTTAGGAAGTTATAAGGGTTAAAAGTTGACCAGCGATTTCTCATTTTTACAACACCATTTTATTTTTAGGACCACATCACATTTGAGGTCACTTTCAGGGGTCTATATGATAGAAAATACCCAAAAGTAACACCACTCTAAAAACTGCACCCCTTAAGGTGCTCAAAACCACATTCAAGAAGTTTATTAACCCTTTAGGTGCGTCACAGGAATTTTTTTGAATTTAAAAAAAAATGAACATCTAACTTTTTTTCACAAAAAAAAAAACTTCAGGTTCAATTTTTTTTATTTTACCAAGGGTAACAGGAGAAATTGGACTGCAAAATTTATTGTGCAATTTGTCCTGAGTACGCTGATACCTGATATGTGGGGGGGAACGACTGTTTCGGCGCATGGCAGAGATCAGAATGGAAGGAGCGCCGTTTGACTTTTTCAATGCAAAATTGGCTGGAATTCAGATCGGACGCCATGTCACGTTTGGAGAGTCCCTGATGTACCTAAACAGTAGAAACCCCCTACAAGTGACCCCATTTTGGAAACTAGACCCCCCAAGGAACTTATCTAGATATGTGGTGAGAACTTTGAACCCACAAGGGCTTTACAGAAGTTTATAACGTACAGCGGTACAATTAAAAAATCATATTTTTTCCACAAAAATGATCTTTTCACCCCAATTTTTATTTTCCCAAGGGTAACAGGACCCTAAAAGTTATTGTGCAATTTGTCCTGAGTACGCTGATACCTCACATGTGGGGGTAAACCACTATTTGGGCACATGGCAGAGCTCGGAAGGGAAGCAGCGGCATTTGACGTTTTTGGCTGGAATTGAGATCGGACATCATGTCGCGATTGGAAAACCCCTGATGTACCAAAACAGTGGAAACCCCCCACAAATGACACCATTTTGGAAACTAGACCCCCTAAGGAACTTATCTAGATGTGTGGTGAGAACTTTGAACCCCCAAGGGCTTCACAGAAGTTTATAACATACAGCCGTACAATTAAAAAATCATATTTTTTCCACAAAAATGATCTTTTCACCCTCAATTCTTATTTTTCCAAGGGTAACAGGACCCTAAAAGTTATTGTGCAATTTGTCCTGAGTACGCTGATACCCCACATGTGGGGGTAAACCACTATTTGGGCGCATGGCAGAGCTCGGAAGGGAAGCAGCGCCATTTGACGTTTTTGGCTGGAATTGAGATCGGACACCATGTCGCGATTGGAAAACCCCTGATGTACCTAAACAGTGGAAACCCCCCACAAATGACACCATTTTGTAAACTAGACCCCCCAAGGAACTTATCTAGATGTGTGGTGAGCACTTTGAACCCCCAGTGCTTCACAGAAGTTTATAACGCCCGGGCGTGAAAATAAAAAATTCGTATTTTTTCCACAAACATGATCTTTTAGTCACCATTTTTTTATTTTCCCAAGGGTACAAGGAGAAATTGGACCCCAAAAGTTGTTGTCCAATTTGTCCTGAGTACGCTGATACCCCATATGTGGGAGAAAACTACTGTATGGACACACGTCGGGGCTCGGAAGGGAAGTAGTGACGTTTTGGAATGCAGACTTTGATGGAATGGTCTGCGGGTGTCATGTTGCCTTTGGAGAGCCCCTAATGTACCTAAACAGTGGAAACCCCCCACAAATGACCCCATTTTGAAAACTAGACCCCCTAAGGAACTTATCTAGATCTGAGGTGAGCACTTTGAACCCCCAAAGGCTTCACAGAAGTTTATAATGCCAGGGCATGAAAATAAAAAAATTGTATTTTTTCCACAAACATGATCAATTAGTCCCCAATTTTTTTATTTTCCCAAGGGTAACAGGAGAAATTGAACCCCAAAAGTTGTTGTCCAATTTGTCCTGAGTACGCTGACACCCCATATGTGGGAGAAAGCTACTGTATGGACACACGTCAGGGCTCGGAAGGGAAGTAGTGACGTTTTGGAATGCAGACTTTGATGGAATGGTCTGCGGGTGTCATGTTGCCTTTGGAGAGCCCCTAATGTACCTAAACAGTGGAAACCCCCCACAAATGACCCTATTTTGAAAACTAGACCCCCTAAGGAACTTATCTAGATGTGTTGTGAGCACTTTGAACCCCCAAGGGCTTCACAGAAGTTTATAATGCCCGGGCATGAAAATAAAAAAATCGTATTTTTTCCACAAACATGATCAATTAGTCCCCAATTTTTTTATTTTCCCAAGGGTAACAGGAGAAATTGGACCCCAAAAGTTGTTGTCCAATTTGTCCTGAGTACGCTGACACCCCATATGTGGGAGAAAACTACTGTATGGACACACGTCGGGGCTCGGAAGGGAAGTAGTGACGTTTTGGAATGCAGACTTTGATGGAATGGTCTGCGGGTGTCATGTTGCCTTTGGAGAGCCCCTAATGTACCTAAACAGTGGAAACCCCCCACAAATGACCCCATTTTGAAAACTAGACCCCCTAAGGAACTTATCTAGATGTGAGGTGAGCACTTTGAACCCCCAAAGGCTTCACAGAAGTTTATAATGCCAGGGCATGAAAATAAAAAAATTGTATTTTTTCCACAAACATGATCAATTAGTCCCCAATTTTTTTTATTTTCCCAAGGGTAACAGGAGAAATTGAACCCCAAAAGTTGTTGTCCAATTTGTCCTGAGTACGCTGACACCCCATATGTGGGAGAAAACTACTGTATGGACACACGTCAGGGCTCGGAAGGGAAGCAGTGACGTTTTGGAATGCAGACTTTGATGGAATGGTCTGCGGGTGTCATGTGCGTTTGGAGAGCCCCTGATGTACCTAAACTATTGAAACTCCCCACAAGTGACCCCATTTTGAACACTAGGCCCCCCACGGAACTTATCTAGATGTGTGATGAGCACTTTGAACCCCCAAGTGCTTCACAGAAGTTTATAACGCTCGGACGTGAAAATAAAAAAATCATTTTTTTCCACAAAAATGATATTTTTGCCCCCAATTTTTTATTTTCCTAAGGGTAACAGGAGAAATTGGACCCCAAAAATTGTTTTGCAATTTGACCTGAGTAGGCTGATACCCTACATGTGGGGGTAAAACACTGTTTGGGCGCATGGCAGAGCTTGGAATGGAAGGAGCACCATTTGACTTTTTCAACTCAGAATTGGCTGGAATTGAGATCAGACGCCATGTTGCATTTGGAGAGCCCCTGATGTGCCCAAACAGTGGAAACCCCCAATTATAACTCCAACCCGAACCCCAACACACTCCTAACCCTAATCTCAGCCCTAACCCTAACCCTAGCCCTAACCCTAGCCCTAACCCTAGCCCTAACCCTAATGGAAAAATGGAAATAAATACATCTTTTTTATTTTATTATTTTTCCCTAAGTAAGGGGGTGATAACGGGGGGTTTGATTTACTATTTATGGCGGTTTTTATGTTTGGCGGCTGTCGCACGCTAAAAGACGCTTTTCATTGTAAAAATAGTTTTTGCATCACCACATATTGAGAGCTATAATTTTTCCGTATTTTGACCCACCGAGTCATGTGAGGTCTTATTTTTTGCGGGACGAGTTGACGTTTTTATTGGTACCATTTTCGGGCACGTGACATTTTTTGATCACTTTTTATTCCGATTTTTGGGACGCAGAATGAACAAAAACCAGCGTTTCATGAATTTCTTTTGGGGGGGTGCGTTTACACCGTTCCGCGTGCGATAAAATTGATAAAGCGGTTTTATTCTTCGGGTCAGTACGCTTACAGCGATACCTCATTTAGGTCTTTTTTTATGTTTTGTCGGTTTTATGCAATGAAAACTATTTTATATAAAAAATAATTATTTTTGCATCGCTTTATTCCGCGAGCTATAAATTTTGTATTTTTTCGCTGATGATGCTATGTGGCGGCTCGTTTTTTGCGGGACAAGATGATGTTTTCAGCGGTACCATGGATATTTATATGCGTCTTTTTGATCGCGCGTTATTACACTTTTTGTTTGGCGGTATGATAATAAATCATTATTTTTTGCTTCGTTTTTTATTTTTATTTTTTAAGGGGTTCGCTAAAGGGGTTAACTAATGGGACAGTTTTATAGGGCGGGTCGTTACGGACGCGGCGATACCTAATATGTGTACTTTTATTGTTTGTTTGTTTTTTATTTCTAAAAAATGGATTTATTTGGGGGAATATTTTTTTTTTTTTTCTAATTTATTTGGCGATTTTTTTAATTTATTTTAACACTTTTTTTATTTTTTTTTTACTTTATTAAATAGTCCCAGGTGGGACATCACTGTCCTGTGACAGATCGCTGATCTGTCACATCACAGATCACTGTGACAGATCAGCACTCTGTCACAGGCACTGCAGAAGGCTTCCTCATGCCTGCGCTTTGCAGGCACTGAGGAAGCCAGCTTCCTGCAGGCCCCCGAAGGCCCCCGTCGCCATCTTGGATTCGGGGGCCTGCAGGAAAGGAGCCCCCCGCAGCAGCGCTGCACATTGCGCTGCCGTGGGGGGCTCAGGGAAGCACGGAGGGAGCCCCCTCCCTGCCGATGCTTCCCTTTAACCCCCGGTACACCGCGATCATGTTTGATCGCGGTGTGCAAGGGGTTAACGTGTCGGGGGCGGTCCGTGACCGCCCCTGACACATTGTGCCGGGTGTCAGCTGTGATAATCAGCTGACACCCGGCCGTGATCAGCGGCGCTCACCACGTGGGCGCCGCTGATCGCGGTAGACGTACTATCCCGTCCATGGGCATAGGGGCCCGGGTCCCATGGACGGGATAGTACGTCTCATGTCAGGAAGGGGTTAATTAACTCTCTCCTAACTCTTTAATCTTCTGAGAAGTTGTATAGGACAAATATATACAAAATAATCAATAACACAAAACAAAAACGACCATAGGTAATTAAGATTTTTGTTTCCTTGCCTTTTTTTTAAAAGGATGACACGAAGTCACTGAGATTAATTTGTTTAGCAACTTCAGATTCTATCGAAATTGTTGCCAACCCAACCAACCTCTCTTGCGTCATATTTGCCCTTAAATATGTACACTTTTCTTTCCATCCCTAAAACTTTTTGCCTTTGGAAAAGATTTTTTATAATTTTTTCTATTTTTTCTCTGGTGCCCCCTTTGGGTCGGCGCCCTAGGCGGCCGCCTAGTTCGCCTATGCGTTCGGGCCGGCCCTGAGGGTGCCAATGGTCCTACGGATAGGTCATCAATATGTAAATACAGACAACCTTTTAAAAACTTTGGAATGTGAAGAATGTTTTGGAAATCAAGGGTATGTTCACACGATGTGATAGCTGAACTTTTTTACAGTAATTTTCTGAAATCACAGAAAAGCCACCACACTTTTGCTGTTATCTTTTTTAATTGTGGCGTTGTTACCTCAATTTCGTGAAATTACAGCAGAAAAAAAAGATGCACAATTGCATCATGTGAACATACACTATATGTTAGGGAATTGCTAATAATTCACAGCTAATCTGAAAACTTTTATTCAAAATTACAAACAAATGTTACAAATTAGTGTTTTTGTGTAAATCCATGATATAAAAGAGCCAGTATTACTGATTGAACGCAACAGCCTCCTGAGTAGAGAAGGGTCTTCTTTATCAATAAGGTGGTCCTATATTGCCACCTAGGGTACTACAAACATAACTACATACTAAAGAGTTTAACAGTTGAACAGTTCATTCCACCATCAATTTAACACTCAACTACTCCAGCACTGAAATTAACGTTTTGGACACCATCATTAAGCTAAAGAACAATGAAATAGAGACATCCCTGTATCAGAAGCCAATCGACCGTCCAACATACCTTAAATGGGACAATTTCCTTCCAAAACACATAAAAAACTATTGTCTACAGCAAAGCCATCAGATACAATCATATATGTTCCAACCCCATGGATAGAGACAAACACCTTGGTCGCCTCAGAAAGACCTTTTTGAATCAGGGTTACCATCCAAGAACAATTGAAAACCAAATTACAAGAGCCACCAGAATGTCAAGGAATCATCTGCTACATTACAAAGCTAAAGAAGAAAATAACCGGGTGCCTCTAGAGGACACCTACAACCCAAATCTGGAAGTGCTAAGGGGAGCTGCACGGAAATTACAACCTTTACTACAAAAAGATGCCCGATTACAATCCATTTTTCTAGACCCCCACTACTGTGCTTTAGGCAGCCCCCAAATCTAAGAAGCATCATTGTCAGAAGCTCCCTGTCCTCTCCAACAGCTGCAGGAACCTTTCCCAGCAACCAGAAAAAATGTAAATCCTGTCCATTTATAATGACCACGGACAAGATAAAGATCCCCAATTCACATCAGGACTACAAGATCCCAGGTACTTTCAGTTGTATCACATCTAATGTGGGTGTACTTAATTATTTCTACTAAATGTCCAACTGGGGGTCTGTATGTGGGGGAGACAGGGCAAAAACTGAGAACAAGGATGAATTCTCATCGTCACACAATAAGAGAAAAAAGAATGGATCTACCTGTGGCAAAACACTTTTGTATCCCTGGTCATAGCATGATGGACATTAAATTACTTGTATTAAAAGGTAACTTCAAGTCTCAGAGAAAGAGAAGAGTCTGGGAGTACAAATTTATGAACACTTTCCAAACATTCAGTGCAGGAATGAATGTGTCGCATGGATTTATGTCTTTTTACATCAATTAAGGAAATTTCTCCTTTGACCTTCTGGGAGCATCAAAACACAGAACCAGACCCCAATCGGAGGACAATTAAACTTTCACACTGCTTATCTATGAACTGGTCCTATATTTATGTTTATCCCTCTCCCATAATGATAGTTCTGCTTCGCGTCACTTGTCTTATCTATTGCGTTATTTCTGTGCTGTTTTGTGCATAAATATGTGATTCTTCAGATGTTGTATTAGTCTTTGCCTGAGGCCAAGATCACACATGTGAGGAATACGGACGAGTCTTGCATGTTAATACCTGGCACTGCCGCAGGCACTCAGGAGCGGAGCGTGCGGCTCCATGTATTGCTATGCGGCCGCACACTCCGATTTGAGTGCGGGCGGCAGTGCTGGGTATTAACATGCAAGACTTGGCAGTATTCCTTGCATGTGTGATCCTGGCCTGATGAAGAGACCTGAGTAGTGTGGAAAGCTTGCAATGTGTTACCATCTTTTCAGTTAGCCATTAAAAGGTATCAACCACTGAGGACTCTCAATTCTAAATATTCTTCTATCTACTGGCTAACACGGTACAAAGATATACATCTTTCCTGTACATACTAAACAGTCATATATATTTCATTTTTTGGTGACCTCATCTATACATGTAAAATGAGTTGTTCCACAAATCCCAGTTCCTGTGCATATGTACTATTCTGGGGTATGGGTATTACGGAGAAGGGGCCCTTACTCTTCATGCTACAAGAGAGAGCCTCATAAGACAACCCAATAGTCTGGGGCTACACGTTGACTTTGGTCAAGACACATGTCACGAGACCAATGTTGTGGTCACATAATACTAACAACCCCCTGCTAGTCAGTGAAGACAAGGAGGGAAAAAGAGTATTTTATACCAAATAATACTTTTATTTCAATAAAAATACATATAAAGATAATAAAGAGAATAAAATCTGCCGAATCAGGAATAATGGAGAATTCACCGCAAAACATAAAAAACAGTAATTTGAATTATCTAGTAAAAATGCCTCAATTATAGTGGAAGAACCATGAATGTGGCCAAGAACAATATATATATACCGCCACAAAAAATTAGGGCTAAACCATGCCTGGCTGTTGCTATATTATCCACAACACAAGGTAATACTCCCAATAGAGAGCCATATGGTAGTGTAAATAAGGTTCAATGTAATCAATGAAGAAAAGTAAAGTGCATAAATAGTGCTAATAGTGTGGAGCCATGTAAACGCTACAATAATATAAACGCTGTGCAATTACTTACTGGTAATTTCAAGTGAAGGGACACCTGCCTGCCGCCCCAATGTTGTGGTCAGCCAGTCTAAACATATGATTAAATGCTGCCAATTAGCTTGCATGTTGCTAATCACCGGTTGTTTAAAGGCCGTAGTCAGATCCTTAAACCTAACATTACTTTGTATGGTGTTCCATTTTAGGACAAGCTCCTGGTTGAATGAGCTGCAAAATAACGTCATAGGCCTCGTTCAGACATCTGTTGTATTTTTGGGGGGTGTACTATTTCTATTAGGAGGATTAAGGGGGTTGTATAAGTTTGTGATCATTCTTTGTGACTACAGACATCTGAATTCTCACAGTGCGCATTGTACGCTGTCAGGATTCTCTTGTGCCGATAATTTGCATACATGCACTCATATGCTGACTAGATATGCGTGGCCTCAATCAATGAATATAAATTGAGCGAGGACGGACATGTCTAGTTGGAAGGTGGCCAGAAGTATACAAATTGCATACTTATACTCACATAACAGTCCAATCTTGTCACTGGCACCAGAGAAACTTGACTGCAGTGTGCACTGCAAGAATTCAGAAGCTTGCAGCCAAATAGAGTTATTGCAGACTTTCATCTCAAATCTGGCCAGCCCTATAATTATAAAATGAAGGCCTGTAGCATGCCAATCCTTACAGCGTGTAATATCCTCACTGTCAGGATTCAGCACTGCTTGCAGGTTCCATCAGTTATCACATGGCCACTTGACTCATATGCGATTTTCACACAGTCACTTGACCGCATATGTGCTTGGGGGGTGGGGTGTCAAACTGAATTCTTGTCCCAGATACTAGCTACACCTCTGAGAGGAACTCTACAGCATCGCACCCAAGCTGTCAAATTCGGTAAAAGAAACAGTCCCAACATTTAAAGGAGCTGTCTAACCTAAGATGCAAACTCTCTAGTCATCATGTGTGACTTCAGAATATGACACGATTTCATGTGCGGGTGGGTGGTCACATTGCCACAGGGCTGGCGTTTGGGGCAGGCAGACCAGGCAGCAGCCCAGAGGCCCCCAGCCAGTGGCGTGCCGCTAATAGCGGCACACCATGCAGCCGCTATGAGGCCTGTAATAGGGGCCCGGCACCACCCTTCCCAGCGCATCGCACATTCAACAGATGCCGATACAGTTGAAAGTAGTGATGGAGTAGAGAGCGTCATGTGACACTCCCTCTCCCATCAATCCTCTTCTGCCTCTGACTCAGCAGCGTGTGCCAGCACTGGAGCTGATGAGATGCTCCACAGTGCAGAAGCCAGAGCAGCGGGGAACAAGGAAGAGAGGTAATTATTGTGAGTGTGTGTGTGTATGCATTACAGTGTGCGGGTGTCTGCTCTATACTATGTTTGTGACTGCACTATACTCTGTGTGTGGGGGGCCTGAATAATACCGTGTGTGAGGGGCTGCATTACACTGTGTGTGGGGGGACTGCATTATACTTTGTATGTGGGGGTTCTGCATTATACTGTGAGTGGAGGCTGAACTATATTGTGTATGTGAGGGGGCTGCATTAAACTGTGTGGGGGGGGCTGCACTATACTGTGCATGGGGGTTGCATTATACTGTGTGTGTGGGGGGCTGCACTATGTGTGGGGGGCTGCCTTATACTGTGTTTGGAGGGGCTACATTCTACTGTGCATGTTGGGGGCTGAATTATACTAGGTGGGGCTGCATTATATTCTGAGGGGTCTGCATTATGCTCTATGAGGGTGTAACAAAGTGGCATGGGGTGGTAGTCGTGGGCGAGTTCACTAAGTCACAGTCAGTGAGCACCCCGGCACCTTGCACATGAAACGACAGGTGAAGTCCCAGTCCTGCGGTACAGTCAGTTACCTTCATCACACGCTCACTCCAGCCACTGGGGGTGAGTATTCAGGAAAACACCACAGGCCACAGTTCTGTTCCAACGGGAAAACTTTACTGTAAACAACACAATGCTTCCTGCTCTATCCCTGCAACTTCTGGAGGCTGCTCAGCTTCAATAGCTCTCATCCAGATTGGAGAACCACAACAGTCCCTCTGGAGACGTTTCCCACAGGACCAGGGCCTGTCCACACTGCCCGTCAGTCCATGGCAGCTTGTATCTCCCCGACCGGGGCACCCCCTGTTCCTGGACGTGGAGAGCGTCTTGCTCTGGGCAAGTCTGCCCGCGCTCTGCTCCAAGAACAGGAAATCCTTTTCCTGTAAGCCTGTTGGACCGTCCCCCTTCTTAACTCCTTCTGTCCCTAAGCTACCTATGTACAAATACAGTCACATAACATATACAGCACATTACACATTAATACATGGCATAACAATATAAAACACTAGCTGAAGAGCCTGGTGTTGCCCGGGCATAGTAACTAACTATGGTTAGTTATAACAAATTATAATGATTATATCTATATATATATATAGCTGAGTTTATAGCCCTGCCCACTCCGCATAGCCACATTCACTATAATATCCCACATCATCGCGTCAGCCAGAGCTACCGGACTACTACCCCTAATATCCCACATCATCCCGTCAAAGCCAGTAAAAGTAAACTTGGTTCACTAAGATCCCCGGTTTTCTTCTGATCAGGCTGATATTCTCACTTATCTGCCACCATAAATATCACAGTCATGCTTTTCACCAATGGACAGGCACAAACCTTATACATTAGTACAGTAGAGAAACCTTAACACACATTTTCATGCACCGTCAACTTGTAATTTATCCGGCTGAGTTGCTCATGGATGTACAGCATCTGTATGCAGTATAGTATCATATTTAATGGGTTGTTATGGGAAAAGCATTACGTGTTATATCCATAGTCAGGTGAATTATGGGGAAAGTAGCACTTTAAAAAAACTCACAGCATCAGAGTACAGTAGCACATCAATAATGCATAAAAGTGTCTGTGAGGAAATATTAAATCCACATGACATTTAATATGTGCACTTTCCTACATTCATGTGTGTCACTTAATGATACCACACGGGAGGGGGGAATTCATTTCTGTCATGTGCTCTGTGCTCCCTTCTGGGGGGTAGACGATGGCTGGGAGCTTATGTTCCTGGGGATGCTAGATTTCTCCCACCATCTCAGTGTCTGCTGAGGTGTTGTCAAGTGGGAAAACTTGCTCATAGCAACCAATCACAGCTCAGATACTTTTAACCAGCTCTGGTGAAATGAAAGATGCTTAGTGATTGGTTTCATGGAAAACTGTTGATCATAGCAACCAATCACAGCTGAGCTTCTTTTGAACAGCTCTGGTGAAATGATAGATGCTTCGTGATTGCTTGGTGATACACACATACATACATTTTTATATATAGAGATGAAGGAACCATTGGAGTGCCGCATGGGCTCGGTGTGTAGGATTTGAGGAGGCAATTGAGGGTCCCTGACACCTCCTTACAAGGGGACTACATTATACTCTATGAGGCTGGGTGTGGGACTGCATTATATTCTATGAGGGGGCTGCATTATACTCTGAGAGAGTCTGCATTATACTCTGAGGGGGCTGCATTACACTCTATGAGGGGACTGCTTCATACCTTATGAGGTGGCAGCATTATATTCTATGAGGGGGACTGCATTATACTCTATGAGGCGGCTACATTATACTTTGAGGGGGGTTGGAGTATACTCTATGAGAGGGCTACATTATACTCTGAGTGGGGCTTTTTATACTCTATGAGTGGGCAGCATTATACCCTATGAGGGGGCAGCATTATATTTTATGAGGGGGGCTGCATTATACTCTATGAGGGGGCTGCATTATACTCTTAAAGGGCTGAATTATGCTCTATGAGGGGGCTACATTATACTGTGTGAGGTGCTGCATTATTCCCTATGAGGGCGCCAATTATACTCTGAGGGGGGCTGTATTATACTCTAAGGGGGGCTGCAGTAGCAGTATACTCTATTGGACCATGGTCAGTGCATTACACCATATGTACTATACTACAATCAGGCTGTGTGCACACGGTGCGGTTTCTGCTGCGTTTTCGCAGCAGTTTTGCCCCTGCGGAAACGCAGCAGTTCCGCAGACATGGTACAGTACAATGAAACCCTATGGGGTTTCAAAAACGCTGTGCTGACGGTGCGGTTTTTTCCGCGCGGTTTTGCTGCGGTTTACAAACCGCAGCATGTCAATTGTTTGTGCGGTTTCATACCTCTACCATAGTAGAGGTGTGAAACCACAGTGCAAAACCGCAGACCAAACCGCAGGTCACTTTACCTGCGGTTTTACCTGCGTTTCCGTATGGAAAAAACCGCAGCGGAATCCGCAACGTGTGCACATAGCCTCATTCTTCCTCAGCCGGAGTAAAGAGGCTGGGAAACAAGCATCGAATAACTTCAATATTGTCGATCACTCGTTTAACGGCCTGAACTCCGCAGGTAAATACAAGAGAAATGTTTCTATATGATGGTGCAATATGTGAGCATTTGGAGCCCCACTTAAAACTTTTGTCCAGGCCCCACTTTGTCTAAAACCGGTCTTGCACGGCCATATGTATGTGATTGTCACACTGGCAGTCATATACTGACTATTCTCATCTGCTTCTCGCAATAGAGGAGACTTCAGAGAAGCGCAGGAGTTGGGTTGGCCATCACTGCAAGCATGCAAACCCCATGATCGCCCACCCGCACGGGGAGTACAGTGGAATCGTCACAGTGTGCGCATTGAACACGCATGACTGAGCAGTCTGCAGTGACCGGAGAGTGACTGCAGACTTTTCTTCTGAGACCAGGGAACCCTTTTTAAAAGTTATCGGCTCTCCATAGGATAAAGGCTCATTTTCTGATTGTGGGGGTCCGACCACTGGGACAATCTTGAAAGCCGGGCTCTAGAATGGCCTGTCAGAATGAAGTGGTGGCTGCACATGTGCCATTCAATCTTCATGGCCCACATTGTCGGTCTGCAATATAAAAATTGCAATTATTTGCCCCATTGTGTCCTGTGAGGGCACCACCACTGGCCCTGTAATGGGGGCACTGTGCCTGGCTCTAATCTGCCCCCACAACAGGCAGCGCAACCTTCTGTTTGGCTGCTGAGACTGAAGGTTTAGTAATGATAAAGGGTAAGAACGAGAAGCATTCCAGAAGAAACTACGTGTGGCTCACAGGGCTCAGCAGCTGTGCTTTGTGTCCTCCGGCCGCTAGGCGTCACCGTCTGCAGTCCATACACGCACCTTCTACACACGCACTAACATGTCTCCATCATTCCGATGATGACGTGAAGGAATGCGCCGTGTAACGTGACGTCATCATCCCTGGCGGCAGAGGAGAGTTCTGTGCCGTATCCACGTGTGTGCAGGGAAGCTTTTTACGATGTCTGCGTTAGATCGCGTGGTGTAAGTACCGGCCTCCATGTTGTGCCAGGCTCTGGTCATTGCCGTTTTGCTGTCACGCTGCGGCATCGTGGTGTCTTAGTAACCTTCTGATTTCTGCTATAGAAAACCGAAAACTCGGAGATCAAAGAGGTTTCTTCAGCACCGGGAACCCAAGCTGACTGAGAATGACAAAAACGCCATGCTGGTTAAAGGGGGGAACGCCAGTATGATTGTGACCCAAGCACTGAAAGATCTGGTATGTCTGTGCAGTCTTCTCTAAGTTTAAGTGGAACATGCTTCTCACATGTCGGAAGTGTTAAAGGGACGTTGTCACCCCATTTTCGGATTTTCGGCCTATAAGCTGCGGCCACCGCCATCAGGGGCTTATCTACAGTATTCTGTAATGCTGTAGATAAACCCCCGATGTAACATGAAAGATAAGAAAGAAGAGTTAGATTATACTCACCTGGGGGGGGGGGGCGGCCCTGTCTGGGTCCAATGGGTGTCACGGTCCGGCCAGGCACCTCCCATCTTCATGCGATGACGTCCTCTTCTTTGCTTCATGCTGCGCTCCTGCGCAGGCACACTGATTTGCCCTGTTGAGGGCAGAGTAAAGTACTGCAGTACTATTGAGGGCAGAGAAAGTACGCCTGCACAGGAGCGCAGCATGAAGCAAGGAGGAGGACTACTTCATCTCTAGAAGATGGGAGCACCGGAACACGACACCCATCGAACCGGACAGCCCCTGGGTGAGTATAATCTAGCTCGTTTTTCTTATCTTTCAGGTTACATCGGGGGCTTATCTACAGCATTACAGAATGCTGTACATAAGCCCCTGATGGCGGTGGCCGCCTCTTATAGGCCAAAAATTGGGTGACAGATTCCCTTTAAAGGGATGGTCGCCTTTCCACACACTTATTCCCCATCAGATCCGCCGAGCTCAGTGACTGGCTGCAGTGCTGTCCATGTAACATCAGCACTGCACCTCAACAACAGAGAGATACATAGAGCTGAGCTTCCACATTGAGCTTATAGGGAACCTGTCACCTCGTTTTTCAGCTATAAGCTACTGCCACTGCCTTTGGGGGCTTATCTACAGCATTATGTAATGCTGTAGATAAACCCCAGATCTAACCTGAAAAAGAAGAAAAACAAGTTTTATTATACTAACCCGGGGGGGCGGTCCGATGTGATGGGCGTCAGAGGGCCGGGTCTGGCACCTCCCATCTTCATACGATGTCATCATCTTCCTTGGTTCGTGCCACAGCTCCTGCACAGGTGTACTGATCTGCCCTATTGAGGGAAGAGCAAAGTACTGCAGTACGCAGGACCAGGAAAAGGTCAGAGAGGCCCAGCGCCTGCGCACTACAGTACTTTACTCTGCCCTCAACAGGGCAGATCAGTACGCCTGCGCAGGAGACACGAAGCAAGCAGGATGACGAAATCGCATGAAGATGGGAGGTGCCGGACACCCATCGGACCGAACCGCCCCCTGGTAAGTATAATAAAACTTGTTTTTCTTCTCTTTCAGGTCGGATCGGGGGCTTATCTACAGCATTACAGAATACTGTAGATAAGCCCCAAAAGGGAGTGGCCGCAGCTTATAGTGGCAAAACGAGGTGACAGGTTCCCTTTATGGGCAACGGTTTGTTGAAAAGGAACATTCCCTTGAATGGGGGGGTCCCTCAGCTCCATTAGAGCCCTATGAAGGGGACATATAGCTAAGCCAGCACTGGTCACTCCTACCTTGTCAGGTTTGTTGGTGACCCTGGCCGTTGGACCCTTACGCTAGGGTCACAAGACATCTGGCTGATTATGACAGTCACACTTTGACCACAGTGTGATACGATTTTATTGGATGTTGAGAATAAAAAAAAAAATTCTCCATTTTCCGTGGAGCCGTAGACAAGAATGGGTGAGTGCAATCAGATGCAACTTGTGCATGCTGTGATTTTTTTTTTTCCTCCCTCAGACACGCTCTGCCTGAGGAGAAACTCAGACGTGCACGACCCCATGAATGACAGGAGGACGAGTGCTAGCCCATCTGTTTACACAGTGTAACACACTGCCGATAAGTGATTCCTAAATCACCAAGCTAACACTGTACATATACATCTGGTTATTTCTTTTACATAGGTTAATAATTGGTAATGAGTATTCAGTCACACACTCTTGGCCTGTCTAAGTGCACGTTTGTAAATTGAAACATGATGACTATCCTAGCACTTTTTGTGATGATGAGTAAACTTTTGAAAGACTGGCGTTGTGGCTGGAGTCATGACAACATATTGATGGATACCATTGACTTATGAGGTTTCCAAATTCTCAGCACACTGAAATATTCTAGCTGGCAGAGGGTGACCGGATCTTGTGACAACAGATCCTCTAGGCTCTTTCCATTATTGTAAATGTCAGTTGAATCCCATTGGTGAAATGTGGTTCTCATGCAGTGGAAGAACTGCACTAAATTTATTTTCATTATTCTCTAGTTAATAGCTGTTAGCTGTAGTTAGCACAGTGGGTGGACAGAGAGGCATATGCCCCCCTAGAAGCTGTTCATGTCTGCTGGGGGTCCGGCACTGTACCTTTTTGTTTGTGGTTGTTGCTAGCTGGGCTACATGACAGAGATGCCCACTGCACACTGTGTGGTCTGCTGAAGAAATGCCATACACAGCTCTCTGGAGCACAGCATGAGGTGATAATGGTGTCAGAGGGAAGGAGGGTTCCAGTGAGGGGTCAGCAGGCGCCTGATAACTCCACACAGGAATGTATTATCTGCTCTGCTGGGGCTCAGTGTGAGTTATTACAGGAGTCTGAGCTCTGCTGCAGATCAGGTCACGCTGTCAGTCAGGTTATCACCTCTAACGTCACCTGGTCTGCAGGAAAGTTCAGTCTAGGTCAATAAGTCACAATGAGCCCCAGCAGACATCGCAACATTGAATCTTGCACTGACTGATCTCATCTGAACGTACAGGACATCACAGATTATAATATACAGCACTACATACACTATGTGAGGTCCTGTAACCAGGTCCAGGTGTGATCAGTGCATTCTATATCTTGGAGGCTCAGTGGATAGCACTTCAACCTTGCAGCGCTGATGTCTTGGGTTCAAATCCCATCAAGTACAACATCTGCAAGGAGTTTATGTTCTCCCCATGTTTGCGTGGGTTTCCTCCGGATTCTCCGGTTTCCTCCCATATTCCAAAGACATACTGATAGGGATTTAGATTGTGAGCCCCAATGGAGACAGTGATGATAATGTATGGAAAGCGCTGAGGAATTAATAGCACTATATAAATGAGTAAAATAAATATACCACATGGAGTATACAGATTAGTCTAGAACAAAACTGGGCAAAGTGTGGCAAGCGGACATATGGATAAAACAATGGCCCAGAGGCTTCACCATGTCCTCGCCCGCTGTCCATCTGCTTCCTGCTGTCAGTTATCCGCATCCTTGGGATTCAGACAGCAGTGAATACATTGGTGGATGAGGAGCCACCAACTCTTTCTTCCACCAATCAGCATGAGAGCCATCAGATGTGATGACATCACTTCACTGTATATAGTGGTGCTATTTAGGGCCTCATACAGTATTTAGGAGGCTATGTGGGGGCTCACACTGTACATGGAGCTTATACATTATATAGAGGGGGTATGTGAGGGTTTTCACTATACAGAGGGTTGTGTGTTGTCTGCTCTTACGGCATGCAGAGGGCTGTTAGTTGTGGGAACTCGGGAAAATTAATTGCCCACCATTGGTCTATGATATACTGTGATACACACATCAAATGTTTTACAAAATACACATTATTCTATTCTATCAGATGTCTGTAGTCACAGTGTGTCATATGCCAGTCACACATTCTCCTGTATAATATATGCACAGAGATCAGATGTTATGTCCAGGATAATGTGTGACTAGTATTATATCCGATGTCTGTAGTCATAATGTAATAAATACCACCACATATTATCCTGTATATAATATCTGATGTATCACAATATAATATATAATACTTGCATATTATGTATACCGTCATGTAGTCTCCTGTATACTGGATGTGCTGTACTGTGTGCATAATCATCCAGTGTTATATGCAGGATATGTGGCTGATATAATATCTGAAGTCTGTACTCATACTGTAATATATACCGTCACTCATTATCCTGTATACTGTAATATACTATGTGCACAGCCATCCACTATTATATACAGGGTAATATGCAGCTGGTGTATTATCTGATGTCTGCAGTCCTAGTGTAATTTGTATGATCACAAATCCTGTATATGACATCTGTATCACAGTATATAGCAGTCATGTATATACTGTTTGCGCTGTACTGTGTGCACAGGCATCTAATGTTATATACAGGATAATATGTGATTGGTGTAATATCTGATGTCTGTAGTCAGTGTAATATATACCAGTCACATGCTATCCCGTATATAATATCTGATGTGTGTAGTTATAATACATCATACACCAGTAGAGATTAGCAAATTTATTCGCAAGACACTGGTCAAATGGTCACGTCAGTAAAGTCCTTGGCTACTAGACGAGATCCCTGCGAGCCACCTCCTACCTGCCGGCATCTCTGGCTCCTCTCTTGATTTGTAGACCTTGCGTGATGTCCTCTTTGTGACATGACACATACATGACATTGCATCGCATTGTAAATCAGAGGAAGAGCAGAGGATGCCGTCAGGTAAGGAATCACAGGGCTCCTTGCAGCAGCTGCTGAATATTGATCTGACTACTGTACCAGGGTCCTGCAAATTAAGTTGCGCAAATACCAGTCATATAGTCTCCTACACTGAAGTGCTGTCCATTCTTTCCACTTTATGACTGTAGACTTGTGAATAATCACATTGTGCGTACTACACACTGTGAGGATTCTTCAGTGCCAGGAGCAGTGGGCACTTGACTACTACAACCCCTGACAAAAATTATGAAATCACCGGCCTTGGAGGATGTTCATTCAGTTGTGTAATTTAGTAGAAAAAAAGCAGATCACAGACATGGCAAAAAAACTAAAGTCATTTCAAATGGCAACTTTCTGGCTTTAAGAAACACTAAAAGAAATCAAGAACAAAAAATGTGGTTGTCAGTAATGGTTACTTTTTTTTAACCAAGCAGAGGGGATAAATTATGGAATCTCTCAATTCTGGGGGAAAAAATTATGGAATCACCCTGTAAATTTTCATTCCCAAAACTAACACCTACATCAAATTAGATCTGCTCGTTAGTCTGCATCTAAAAAAGGAGTGAGCACACCCTGGAGAGCTGTTGCACCAAGTGCACTGACATGAATCATGGCTCCAACATGAGAGATGTCAATTGAAACAAAGAAGAGGATTATCAAACTCTTAAAAGAGGGTAAATCATCACGCAATGTTGCAAAAGATGTTAGTTGTTCACAGTCAGCTGTGTCTAAAATCTGGACCAAATACAAACAACATGGGAAGGTTGTTAAAGGCAAACATTCTGGTAGACCAAGGAAGACATCAAAGCGTCAAGACCGGAAACTTAAAGCAATATGTCTTCAAAACAGGAAATGCTCAACAAAGCAAATGAGGAACGAATGGGAGAAAAATGGAGTCAACATCTGTGTCTGAACTGTAAGAAACCGCCTAAAGGAAATGGCATTTACATCAGAAAAGCTAAACGAAAGCCATCATTAACACCTAAACAGAAAAAAAACAAGGTTACAATGGGCTAAGGAAAAGCAATCGTGGACTGTGGATGACTGGATGAAAGTCATATTCAGTGATGAATCTCAAATCTGCATTGGGCAAGGTGATGATGCTGGAACTTTTGTTTGGTGACGTTCCAGTGAGATTTATAAAGATGACTGCCTGAAGAGAACATGCAAATTTCCACAGTCATTGATGATATGGGGCTGCATGTCAGGTAAAGGCACTGGAGAGATGGCTGTCATTACATCTTCAGTAAATGCACAAGTTTATGTTGATATTTTGGACACTTTTCTTATCCCATCAATTGAAAGGATGTTTGGGGATGATGAAATCATTTTTCAAGATGATAATGCATCCTGCCATAGAGCAAAAACTGTGAAAACATTCCTTGAAAAAAGACACATAAGGTCAATGTCATGGCCTGCAAATAGTCCGGATCTCAATCCAATTGAAAATCTTTGGTGGAAGTTGAAGAAAATGGTCCATGACAAGGCTCCAACCTGCAAAGCTGATCTGGCAACAGCAATCAGAGAAAGTTGGAGCCAGACTGATGAAGAGTGCTGTTTGACACTCATTAAGTCCATGCCTCAGAGACTGCAAGCTGTTATAAAAGCCAGAGGTGGTGCAACAAAATACTAGTGATGTGTTGGAGTGTTTTTTTTGTTGGTTTGTTTTTTCATGATTCCATAATTTTTCCCTCAGAATTGAGTGACTCCGTAATTTTTCCCCTATGCTTGGTTAAAAAAAGTAACCATTACTGACTACCACATTTTTTGTTCTAGATTTCTTTTAGTGTTTCTTAAAGCCAGAAAGTTGCCATTTGAAAAGACTTTAGTTTTGTGCCGTGTCTGTGATCTGCTTTTTTTTCTAAAAAATTAAACAACTGAATGAACATCCTCCATGGCCGGTGATTCCATAATTTTTGCCAGGGGTTGTATCATGAGATATGCATACATGTGGTCACATGCAAACTAGATTTGCACAGCCTCAATCAATGCAAGTGTGTTGAGCAAGTCCGGAAACAGTCCAGTTTGGATGTGGCTGGGAGTATGCAAATCGAGCACTTGCACCAGAAAACTCCTTTAAGCATGGACCGGTACTCATATGCCACTGCTGTGTGCTTTACTACTAGAGAAGAGCGACTTTGCCTTTTTTAGGGTCGAGTCGGGTTTCAACTTCTCGAGTTGGACCTTCAACTTTTCCCGATAATCGGCCGATTACGTTCGACTCGACTTTTGAGAGAGTCGGGTTTCATGAAACCTGACTTTCTCAAAAGTCGAGTCGAACGAAATCGGCCGACTATCGGGAAAAGTCGAATGTCCGACTGAAACACGAAACCCATTGCAAGTCAATGGGGGAAGCAAAGTCGGCAGGGAGTGGAGGACAGTAAACACACCTACATGCCGGACCGCTTTTTAAAACTGCACGAAATATCTCTCTCTCTCTACTTTGACGCTCGTTTTGCTGTGGTCGGATTTCGGTCGGCGAAACCCGACTTTGCCATAAGTCGGCGACTTATGAATCTGGCCGACCTGTTTCGCTAAACTCTACTTACTACCCGTCCCCCGCTAAAATTTGTCTTCCTGCAGCTGCGCACAAATACTTGGGCCATGGAGTTAGTAGAATTCTTCCAGCTTCAGGATTAAATTGCATACCCTGATTATAACAAGATGGTGATGAAAATTCCAATGTTATTTACCACAGTACATTTTTATTAGTATCATTACACATGAGAGATTTATGGAGTCAGATATTTTGCTCCTGCAGTCATGCTAGCCAAACTTGCTGTAATGTGAAAAAGAATTTTTGGAGTTTTCTGGTGGAGAACCATTTTGCTGTCACCTATTGTTTGAAAAAAATCCAAACAAAATGAGTATTTCTGTAAAATGTATTCCATTTTGTGTCCACGGTTATTAAAATGTGTGTGCGCTTCCAGCCTTACAGTGTAACATCTAGATATTGCACGAGTTAACCCCTGCACTTCTAACCCCTAAACTACAAAGCTTTTGCTCTGATCTTTACTAATTTTCTTTTTCAGCATTCATTGAAAAAACCAAATTGTGTGATGTATAAAAAGTAAGTTCTAAAATTGTTAATATATAAATGTAGATTTTCTACATACCTGTTTGTACAGGGATTTTTTTTTTTATTCTAGTTGATCTTGGAAGGTTTAGGGAAAAGACAGTTGTAGCAAAACTTGAAAGTATGAAAATGTGTGCCTTCATAACATTTTCTTCATGATACATAAATTACATCTATGTGCACCCTGCTACATTATGGATCTGTAATGGGGCACATAAAGATATTACGGGGGCTATGTTGTGACAAAAATCATACAGGTTCTTTAAGAATTCTTGCCAGAGAGAAATTGTAGAATGTTGTAAAATGTGTGTGTGTGTGTGTATATATACACATCAGGTGAAATAAGTATAGGACATATCACCAATTTTCTAACTAAATATATTTCTAAAAGTGTTATTGATGTGGAATTCTCACCAGATGTCAGTATCAACCCATCTAGTTCACACAGGCAAAGAAATCACTTTGTTTTGTATAATAATGAGAAATGACTCAAGGAAAAAGTGTTGAGCACACTTACTGAAATGTAATAAATACTTCTTACACAGGCCTTTGTTGGTAATGACATCTTTAAGATGCCTCCTGTATGGAGAAACTAGTCGCATGCATTACTCAGGTGTGATTTTCGCCCATTCTTCCACACAAACACTCTTCAAATCCTGAAGGTTCCATGGGCTCCTATGAACTCTGAGCTTTAGTTCCTTCCATAGATTTTCTATTGGATTCAGGTCAGGTAATTGGCTGGGCCATTCCAACAGCTTTATTTTCTTTCTTGGAAACCAATTAAGAGTTTCCTTGGCTGTGTGTTTGGAATCATTGTCTTGCTGAAATGTCCACCCTCATTTAATCTTCATCATCCTGGTAAATGGCAGCAGAATTGTATCGAGAATGTCTCAGTACATTTGTCCCTTCATCCTTCTTTAAATTTTATGCCGTTTGCCATTGCCATATGCTGAAAACCAGCCCCACACCATAATGTTCCCACCTCCAAACTTCTCTGTGGTTTGGTGTTTTTGGGGTGATATGCAGAGCTTTTTGGCCTCGAAATTTTGTGTGTATTTTGGCATCCGAAGAGTTCAATTTTTGTCTCATATGACCAGAATATATTCTCCCAGTATTTAACAGGCTTGTCTAAATGTTGTTGAGTAAACTGTAATTGTGCTTGAACATGCTTTTTGTACAGCAATGGAGTCTTGTGTGGTGAGTGTGCATACAGGTCATGGAGGTTGAATGTATTACTTATAGTTTTATTTGAAACAATTGTACCTGCTGATTCCAGGTTTTTCTGTAGCTCTCCACATGTGGTCTTTGGCTCTAAAGGCCCCTTTACATTTAGCGATGCACCAGCGATCCGACCCGGTCAGGATCGCTGGTGCATCGCTAAATGATCGCTAGTGAGTTGTCACACAGGCAGACCTCACAGTGATGCAGCAGCGATGCAGCGCACGATACTCACCTTTCACACACAGCGATCCTGACGTCCTCCCTCCCGCCTCCACGCGTCGCTCGTCGGCGCCAGCAGGAAGCCCAGCACGAAGCGCCCGACGAGAAATGGAGCCGGACATTCTCGCGCGATCAGCGATGGACAGCGGGGGAGTCGGTCGGAAGTAAGTATCACACATAGCGATATCGCTAGCACGTCACAAAATCGGTGACGTTATAGCGATATCGCTATGTGTAAAACCCCCTTTAGACAACGCTTCTGATAATTCTTTTAAATCCTCTGTCTGAAACCTTGCAGGGAGCACCTGGTCGTGTCCGGTTTATGGTGAAATTATGTTCTTTCCACTTCCAAGTGATAGAAGTTATGGGCCCCAATAGTCCTCGCTGGAACCTTCAGTAGTTTAGAAATTATTTTGTAACCAATGCCATCTGTATGTATTACTACAATAAGGTTGCAAAGGTCTTGAGACAGCTCACTGGTTTTACCCATCACGAGATGTTACTTATGTGGCACCTTGGTAATGAGACCCCTTTTTGTAGCCCATCAGTTGAACCAGATGATATTATTTTTCACTAAGTGGCAGGAATGCTTTCAAAGTACTGCTAGATTTCAGTTGCTGTCTTGACTTGCCATGGCTTTTTGCACCTCTTTCCTCATGTGTTTAATACTTTTTCCCTGTGTCATTTCTCACTATTACACATAACTAATTCATGGACAACTATGGTTTGATTTCTGTTCCTGTGTGGATTGGATGGATTGTTACTGACATCTGATAGTTTCATGACAATAGCACCTTAAGAAATATATTAACTTAGAGAATTGGTGACATATGCAATACTTATTTCACCTGCTGTGTGCGTATATAATATAATATACACTCACTGGCCACTTTATTAGGTACACCATGCTAGTAAGGGGTTGGACCCCCTTTTGCCTTCAAAACTGCCTCAATTCTTCGTGGCAGAGATTCAACAAGGTGCTGGAAGCATTCCTCAGAGATTTTGGACCATATTGACATGATGGCATCACACAGTTGGCGCAGATTTGTCGGCTGCACATCCCTGATGCGAATCTCCCGTTCCACCACATCCCAAAGATGCTCTATTGGATTGAGATCTGGTGACTGAGGAGGCCATTTGAGTACAGTAAACTCATTGTCATGTTCAAGAAACCAATCTGAGATGATTCGAGCTTTATGACATGGCGCATTATCCTGATGAAAGTAGCCATCAGATGTTGGGTACATTGTGGTCATAAAGGGATGGACATGGTCAGCAACAATACTCAGGTAGGCTGTGGCGTTGCAACGATGCTCAATTGGTACCAAGGGGCCCAAAGAGTGCCCAGAAAAAATTCCCCACACCATGACACCACCACCACCAGCCTGAACCGTTGATACAAGGCAGGATGGATCCATGCTTTCATGTTGTTTACGCCAAATTCTGACCCTACCATCCGAATGTCGCAGCAGAAATCGAGACTCATCAGACCAGGCAACGTTTTTCCAATCTTCTACTGTCCAATTTCGATGAGCTTGTGCAAATTGTAGCCTCAGTTTCCTGTTCTTAGCTGAGAGGAGTGGTACCCAGTGTGGTCTTCTGCTGCTGTAGCCCATCTGCCTCAAAGTTCGATGCACTGTGCGTTCAGAGATGCTCTTCTGCCTACCTTGGTTGTAACGGGTGGCAATTTGAGTCACTGTTGCCTTTCTATCAGCTCGAACCAGTCTGCCCATTCTCCTCTGACCTCTGGCATCAACATGGCATTTCCGGCCACAGAACTGCCGCTCACTGGATTTTTTTTCTTTTTCGGACCATTGTCTGTAAACCCTAGAGATGGTTGTGCGTGAAAATCCCAGTAGATCAGCAGTTTCTGAAATTCTCAGACCAGCCCTTCTGGCACCAACAATCATGCCACGTTCAAAGGCACTCAAATCACCTTTCTTCCCCATACTGATGCTCGGTTTGAACTGCAGGAGATTGTCTTGACCATGTCTACATGCCTAAATGCACTGAGTTGCCGCCATGTGATTGGCTGATTAGAAATTAAGTCTTAACACACAGTTGGACAGGTGTACCTAATAAAGTGGCCAGTGAGTGTATATGATATGCTTATATATAAACTGTATAAGATTTTTATGTATAAGTTTTTCTGTTTGGCCTTAGAAATATCAAATTGCGTAAATCTAGGGCTCAGAGCTGTCACATGGACTGACAATGTCGCACAGAATTTTTTCCATTAATTACATTTTTATCACTTTGCCATTTTTTTAGTGGATGCAAAAGCACATTGCATATGAGCATTAAACTGCAATCTCTGGTGTTCCCTTATCAGTCCTGCTCTGATTGGGACATCCAGTTTTTAGCTTGTTACCCTATAAGAAATAACCAGTCGTCTCTGACCTATGGTACTTTGTCATGATTAATGTATAGCTTCTATTATATGCTAGTTTTAATTCATGTTTTGGTCTATAATTATCTTTGAAGCTATCGTCATTATTAGCATTATTTATATTATTTTACTTGTGTAATTCTGAAATAATTACTCAGGGATTCTATCTGTTTAGGAAAAACATGACCAGGCCTTTTGAAGATCCGACATCTCTGGTAAGTCCAAACAAATGACTACAAGGTCTCTTGGCAAACTATAAAGTGAAGTTAATTTTTCTCAAGTCTTTGTATCAGACGGATTTTGTTTGCATAAGGCCAGGGCTACACACAGAATTTATGTAGCACTACTGATTTCTATAAGGGGTACCACCAAGAACCCTTTCCAGCCCGATCTGATAGAAGGCATTGAGACACATGTTGGATTTAGTTGCCATAGAAATCGTAAAAGGTCTAGTGAGAATCATGCATGCGTTCTAATGATTAGGAATCATGCATGATACTTAATAGACATTGTTCTCTTTCTCTGACAGTGGAACTGTGCCGAATTCACAATTGTGTCTCCACGACTCCGCCTCCTCAGTTTCCCTGACTCCCGACCCCACAGCACTGCCTCACTACTGAGCATGTGCATAAAGTGCAGCACAGATTCATCTCGCCTCTGACCACACAGCACTGCCTCACTACTGAGCATGTACATAAAGTGCAGCACAGATTCATGTCGCCTCCGACCCCACAGCACTGCCTCACTACTGAGCATGTACATAAGGTACAGCACAGATTCATCTGACCTCCGACCCCACATCCCGGCCTCACTATTGAGCATGTACATAAAGTACAGCACAGATTCATCTCCCCTCCTACCCCACAGCATTGCTTCTCTACTTAGCATTTACCTAAAGTGCAGCACAGATTCATCTTGCTTCCGACTCCACAGCACTGGTCACTACTGAGCATGTACATAAAGTGCAGCACAGATTGATCTCACCTCTGACCCCACAGCCCTGCCCCACTACTGAGCATGTACGTAAAGTGCAGCACAGATTCATCTCCACTACGACCCCACAGCACTGCCTCACTACTGAGCATGTACATAAAGTGCAGCACAGATTCATCTCACCTCCTACCGCACAGCACTGGTCACTACTGAGCATGTACATAAAGTGCAGCACAGATTCATCTCAACTAAAAGCCCAGATCCTTAGATCAGGAATAGAACAGTTATAGAACATTTCATAACTTTCCCAAATTCTTATGAAAAAATTTACAGCACTACTGAACCCTATTTATTTTATATTTTAGGAGTCGGTCCAACTCCACCAAAATAGACACCAACTCCACAGCATGCTTCAATACCTACACTGTGTGCAGAATGCAAATGAGTATTTTGATCACATCATCCTTTTCATACATGTTGTCCTACTCCAGGCTGTATAGGCCTGAAAGCTAACTGCCAATTATGTAAATCAGGTGATTTGCATCTCTGTAATGAGGAGGGGTGTGGTCTAATGACATCAAAACCCTATATAAGGTGTGCTTAATTATTAGGCAACTTCCTTTCCTTTGGCAAAATGGGCCAGAAGAGAGATTTGACGGACTCTGAAAAGTCAAAAATTGTGAGATGTCTTGCAGAGGGATGCAGCAGTCTTGAAATTGCCAAACTTTTGAAGCGTGATCACAGAACAATCAAGCGTTTCATGGCAAATATCCAACAGGGTCGCAAGAAGCGTGTTGATAAAAAAAAAAAAAAGGCGCAAAATAGCTGCCCATGAATTGAGGAAAATCAAGCGTGAAGCTGCCAAGATGCCATTTGCCACCAGTTTTGCCATATTTCAGAGCTGCAACATTACTGGAGTATCAAAAAGCTCAAGGTGTGCCATACTCAGGGACATGGCCAAGGTAAGGAAGGCTGAAAAACGACCACCTTTGAACAAGAAGCATAAGATAAAACGTCAAGACTGGGCCAAGAAATATCTTAAGACTGATTTTTCTAAGGTTTTATGGACTGATGAAATGAGAGTGACTCTTGATGGCCAGATGGATGGGCCCGAGGCTGGATCAGTAAAGGGCAGAGAGCTCCACTCCGACTCAGACGCCAGCAAGGTGGAGGTGGGGTACTGGTATAGGCTGGTATCATCAAAGATGAACTTGTGGGACCTTTTCGGGTTGAGGATGGAGTGAAGCTCAACTCCCAGACCTACTGCCAGTTTCTCGAAGACACCTTCTTCAAGCAGTGGTACTGGAAGAAGTCAGTATCGTTCAAGAAAAACATGATTTTCATGCAAGACAATGCTCCATCACATGCATCCAAATACTCCACAGCGTGGCTGGCCAGTAAAGGTCTAAAAGAAGGAAAATTAATGACATGGCCCCCTTGTTCACCTGATCTGAACCCCATAGAGAACCTGTGGTCCCTCATAAAATGTGAGATCTACAGGGAGGGAAAACAGTAGACCTCTCCGAACAGTGTCTGGGAGGCTGTGGTGGCTGCTGCACGCAATGTTGATCGTAAACAGATCAAGCAACTGACAGAATCTATGGATAAAAGGCTTTTGAGTGTCATCGTAAAGAAAGGTGGCGATATTGGTCACTGATTTTTTTTTTTTTGTTTTGTTTTTGAATGTCAGAAATGTTTATTTCTAAATTTTGTGTTGTTCTATTGGTTTACCTGGTGAAAATAAACAAGTGAGATGGGTATATATTTTTGGTTTTTATTAAGTTGCCTAATAATTCTGCACAGTAATAGTTACCTGCACAAACAGATATCCTCCTAAGATAGCCAAATCTAAAAAAAACCCACTCCAACTTCCAAAAATAATAAGCTTTGATATCTGAGTCTTTTGGGTTGATTGAGAACATAGTTGTTGTTCAATAATAAAAAGGATCCTCTCAAATACAACTTGCCTAATAATTCTGCACACGGTGTATAGTAAAGCAATTTTCGTTTTTGTTTTTTTTTAGGAATTTTTTGCTAAGAAATCAGACTGCTCATTATTTGTATTTGGCTCTCATAATAAGAAGCGTCCAAACAACTTGATCTTCGGTAAGACAACTCTATATGTACACTATAAAATGTTTTAGTTTTCTTCATGCAGTATTTGTGTACGTTTTATGCAAACCCTGATCTATCACAGGCGCTTGTATGCCATTTTTGATTGGCTTTTTTATCTCAAAAATGAAGTTAAACTACCCTATATGAACCTGGCATCAAACGGATAGCCCATATCTCTACTTAGTGAAACACTTTGCTATTTTGAGATTCAGAAAAGCGTTATTGCATCATTCAATGGGTTGTCCACAACTGGACAAGCCCTACTTAATCATTTCAGTGTCACATAGAAAATAAAAACAGTGTGTACTCACCACTTGTATGGGCACTGTTCCCGCGATGTGGGTGACGTAACATTGGCTGCTGCAGTCATGTGATCCAACAATCAGTGGTTGCTTATTGGCTGCTGCTCATCATTGTTCCTTCAGAGTGGACATCTGCTTTGTTGAAATAGTAAAGGCTGCAGCTGTTCAGCAGCGATCATGTGACATAAAATGTCACACAAGCCCTGGGAGACCCAGTGCTGGTGCCAAAAAAGGATAGATTGGGGTTACAATTTTCTTGAATGTACGGTGTGTGCCGATATAATGAGACATTGTACAATCGCTGCTCACGCTTGATAGATGGCAGGGACAGCCTCATGAAATGGAGAATGGTAATACCCAATTCTTTGGGGGTGGGGTGAGGGGGAAGGTTATTTACATTTTCTTGAGGGATAAAGGAGCAACAATGAACAGTTCTAAGAAAATGTGTGAATTAAGAGGTAAAAATGCTTGAACTTTAAGTACGGAAGTTTTCAAATGAGGCAAATAGTTCAGCAGGTAACGAGATATGGTGGTGCTCAACCCACAAAGGCAACAAGTACGTATTGAAAAACAAGGGAGTAGAAAAGGAGAGGCTTTCACCACTGGTATGTAAAATGGCAGCAGTTTCTTTGGTCATGACATGGGGAGTACAGACATAAGAAATGAATGAACTTCAGGTGTTTCGCATAACCTACGCTTCTTCTGGCTCTTACATCAACAGGTACACACTCCATATATACGCTATACTCAGATTAATAAACATTTGTGAAATAAGAAAAATAAAAGAATAATGAAAACAAACACATGAAAAACATTAAAAGGAACCTGCATCAGGATTGTGCGCAGTAACCTACAGACAGTGTCAGGTCGGCGCCGTTATACTGATTACAATGATACCTGGGTGATGAAATCCGTCTTGTGGTTTAATCTGTATTTTCAGTTTTGAGTTAATGATCTGCTCGTGCTTCAGGGCGGCCTGTGGGGGGGGGCTTCATGTGTATAGCTCTCTCTTGTGAAAGAAAAAAACCCTTCTGCAGGCAGGCGCCAGCATGATCGCATATCTATTGTGCGTATAATTATTTGGTTTGATCTTATCTTTATGGTCATAAAAATAAAAACTTGCGCAGTAGTAGCTATCGGTGATACGGTAGCTGCTACTGCGCCAGGGCACCATCTTGCTAGAGAGAAAAAAAATTCCTGTTCCAAGATAGCGCTGCATATGCAGCAGCAGCTATCGACGATGGCTGTTACTGCGCAGGCACGGCTGGTGCCATTTTCAAACTGATTATTTATTTTTTTTATTTAATATAAGGATAAGATCAAACAAAATAATTATATGCAGGGTACATATGCGATCATTCTGGAGCACAGACTCCACTGCCGGTGCCTGCCTGTAGAAGGGTTTTTTTTTTCCCCAAGCTATATATAGAATATTCATTATGTAAACTATAGGGGGCAGGTCAGTGAGGGATCAGTGACTTGTCAGCAGTCTGCATTATGAATACCTAATCAGAGCACCACATGAAGACCCTCCCACAGGCCGCCCCGGAGCATGGACATATCATTAACACAAAACTGAAAATAAAAATTAAACAACATCCACAAGACGGATTTCATCACCCAGATATCATTGTAATCAGTATAACGGTGCCGACCTGACCCTGTCGGTAGGTTACTGTGCACAATCCTGCTGACCGGTTCCCTTTAAAAAGCGCTATAAAACATATTGGTGTAGAAATGGACTCAAATTATTCTGATCATTAAGCCTAATAGGACCTAAAGCTTCCAGTTTTTAAATGAAAAATCTTTAACAAATTATGCAGCTATTGGTTCAGAATGAAGGCCTATAAAACACGTACACCTGGGATCTCCATCATGTTCCTGTCTCATGTGAGCACTAAGTCTAGTAGAACCTTTCTCTGAGGGTAATGAGCGTATATATTCACTGAACCACTTTCACATTTGGCGAAAAGTTTTTAATGGCTTTCACTTGTTTTTGTTATTTCACAAATATATACTCTATGCTCAAATTAGTAAATAAGAAGTGTGTACCTGAGGATGTAAGAGCTGGAAGAAGCCTAGGTTACGCGAAACAGCCGTCACCCCTTAATTTCTTATGTCTCTAGGCCTCATGTAACATCCGAATAATCTGCTGTTATTTCACGTACCGGTGGTGAGTTCTGCTCCTTTTCTACTTCCTCTTTTTTTTTGCTCAGAAAATGTTCCAATATTTTCTTTGTATGGAGCAGAAGTAACACCAATGCATTCAGTGATTTTTTTTTCCTCGAAAACAGAACGCTGCGTTAGCTGCAATGGGAGGACCAACTCCATATAAATGCCTATAGCGTTAGCATGGGAGGTCATAGAAGCTCCTGTAGGTAAATATGTAGGTGTCTCTATACTTTTGTCCAAGTATTGTAACTTAGCAGATTACCTAAAATAATCTATGGTTGGTCTACTTATCCCATTTTGTTGGCTGTAAATAAAGGTATATTGAAAGACATTATAGTAACAAACCTAACATTCAATTTTTGGTTAATAATTGATCAGTCTTCTGTTTTTCATGCAGTTGGGATTGTGATTTTGTGAAGAGCATGTTGCCATTTTCTTTTTTTCATTGCGACTATATAAATATTTGTTTACTAGGCCGGATGTTTGATTTTCATGTGCTGGATATGATTGAGCTAGGCTTGGAGAAATTTGTGTCATTACAAGAAGTTAAGGTATGTTTCACCTCTGGTTACTGTTTGCTTTGGTTGGGCACCTTTTTCCTTTGTGACTTTTGACTTTTTTTTTTCTCGTTTCAATAAGTTGCTAATGTCAATTTGCGAGAAATACAGTTAAACTGACATACTTATTTCAAGTTAAAGGGAATCTGTCACCCCTTTTTTGAGATATCATATAATGATATCATTCAATTGTGTGTCACATAAGGATTCTCTTAGTACTTTTGCTTCCCCCTGACCACGCACCTTTCATGCATAAATACCTTTTTTATTCGGTCGTCCATGACAGCACCACCTGAGAGAGGGGATCCGCCCTTTAGGAACAGGAAACCTACAGATACAAAAGGGTGGCACCTCTCCCACGCATCAGTTGGTTTCCTGTTGGTTTCCTGTTCCTAGAGGACAGGACTCTCTACAGATCGTCCGTCAGAATCATCATGGAATACCCAGGCCGGCTGACCGACCCAGGTAGCGAGGGGGTCTCCTACCTCGGTCAGTGCGGGGTCCCTGGAAGCGCCACGGTGGGGCTGGGTAGGTCACCACGGCAGTGGACGAAGCAGGTGGAGCAAGGGTCCGGTGGATGCCGTCTCCAGAGCCAGCACCTGGTAGGTATGCCCTGGTGCGCTTCCCCAGGCCCGGTCCTCCGGGTCAGTGCTGTCTCCTGGCCGGGCTCATGGCGGCGGGCGCGGGGGGTGCTGGCACTCCGGGCGGGCCTGCGCGGCTCCTTCGCGCGCGCTCCCGCAGGGCTCTGTGAGCGGCGGAAGTGACGCGGCGGAAGGGGCGGAGCGATGGCGCCGATACCGGAAGTCGGGTGCCGGCGGCCTCCGGCGCGCGCCGCGGGTGCATGCCGGTCCGGGGGTCGCGCGGCGACCCGGCGAAGGCGAGGGGGGCCGGAGCATGGGGGAGGGAACGCAAATGCCGGGGGGTGGTGCTAGGACAGTATGCCTGCTGACCCGGACAGGAGGCCATATAAGGCAGATGGGGACGCCGCTGGGGTGCTTCTGAAGGCCCCAGCAATGGAGACGTCGGAAGCCCCCTTAGTCCAGCAGGACGAGACGCAGGAACACCCGCAGAAACAGGCGAGTGGCCAGCAGAAGAGACAGAAACGAACCAGCGACCAGAGCCGCGAAAGTTCCTCCAGAAAGGACCCCCCTGCCTCCCTCCGTGATCCGGGACCTGCCTCATCTGCATGGGTAAGAGATCTCCGTGAATGTACCCTGATGCAGTGTTCCTTTATGCTTTTTTTCAGGGGAAGAAGGTTACGGGAAAACAGAAACACAGGGAATGTGCCCTCTGTAGTTCCCCCCTTCCAGATGGCCACCCTAAAAAATTATGCCAGCCATGCATACGGCAGACGGTAGGAGTTATTAAGGACAGGGAGTCCAGGGGTAGATTGTCAGGCCCTTATACTCTCCCCCGTTTATGCAGGTAGCGGAAGAGACACCTGACTTCACTTCAAACCTGAGAGACATGATCAGGGCAGAAATGAAAGCTTTACCTCAAAGAGAACCTTCTAGGAGAAGAGAGGCTAGTGGTTCAGGCTCGGAGGCCTCAGTCGCCCCTGGGAAGGGGGACAATTCCTCGGACTCCTCGGCCTCCTCGTCGTCTTCCTCGGATGAAGACTCTAGCCGGTTCTGCTTCCCCTTAGACCAGATGGACAAATTAGTGAAAGCTATACGGTCCACCATGGGGGTAGCGGACAAAAAACAGGAACTCTCAGCACAGGACATTATGTTCGGGGGTTGGACCCCAAAAAACGTAAAGCCTTTCCATTAAACGAAAAGGTTCAGAGCCTAATTGATAGAGAATGGAAGAGACCGGAAAAAAGGGGCTCCATGCCACCAGCCTTTAAGCGGAGATACCCCTTCGAGGACCCGGTAGTAAATAGATGGGATAAAGCCCCGAAACTAGATGCTGCAGTAGCCAAAGCATCTAAAAAATCCGCCATACCATTTGACGATATGGCCTCCCTGAAAGATCCGTTAGATAAGAAAGCGGATTCTTTCCTTAAAGGGACATGGGAGATGTCAGCAGGCGCGTTAAGACCAGCGGTAGCTGCCACCTGTACAGCCAGATCCATGATGGTCTGGCTAGATCAGCTAGATTCCGAACTAAGAGATGGAGCATCAAGATCATCTATTCGGAAAAATTTACCCATCATTCAGAATGCCGCAGCGTTTTTAGCCGATGCTTCTGCAGACTCTGCAAGAATGGCGGCAAAAGCCGCAGGTCTGTCTAATGCAGCGCGAAGAGCGCTCTGGTTAAAATGCTGGCCAGGAGATATTCAAACCCGGTCCCGTCTCTGTTCCATTCCCTGCGAAGGGGAGTACCTATTCGGTCCCGTCTTGGACGAATTGTTGGAGAAAGCTGGAGATGACAAAAAGAAATTTCCCAGTCTCCCGAACCCCTCGTACAGACGTCCCTTCGCCAGGAAAGGGGTTTTCCGGAGAAGGCCGTCCAGAGATCAGGGCAGATGGGATGATAAAAAAAGGAAAGGTACAGGATTCATGTTTGGGGGAGGGCGCCAGGAAGGTCCAGCTCGGGATACGAAAAAGCCGCCCCAATGACTAGTTGCCCCGGTAGGAGGGAGACTAGCTGCCTTCTACCCATCCTGGTCTCTGATCTCTAATAGCAGCTGGATATTGGGTATAATAGCCGTGGGACTACGACTAGAGTTTTCTAGGGTTCCCCTTGATCAATTTAAAATCACCCCTCTCAGGTCATCTGCGGCAGAACAAGCTGCCCTGGAAGCCGAGGTTCATATCCTGTGCGCTAAGAAAGTCCTGATAGAGGTTCCAGAGGAAGAATGGGGGAAGGGATTCTACTCCCCTCTGTTCCTGGTCCGCAAACCGGACAGCTCCTTTAGGACAATAATTAACCTTAAAGCCCTCAACAAATTTTTGGTCATACGTCCCTTTAAGATGGAAACGATTAAATCTGCAATAAAATTGCTGTTCAAAAATTGCTTCATGGTGTTGTTAGATTTAAAAGACGCATACTACCATATACCCATCCATGCAGGCCATCAGCGGTTCCTCAGAGTGGCGGTTCATTTGGATGGGTCAATTCGACATTTCCAATATGCGGCCCTCCCTTTTGGAGTGGCAGTCGCTCCCCGAGTGTTTACTAAGGTGATAGCGGAGGTCATGGCCCATCTACGTGAATCAAACATTCTGGTGATCCCCTACCTGGACGATTTTCTTATTGTAGGTAAAACGGCGAACCATTGTTTACTACAGCTACAAAAGGCAATGTCTGCCCTAGAACGGTTAGGATGGTTGCTGAACGTCAAAAAGTCCCGGTTGCAGCCAATGAAAGTCCAACAATTTTTGGGCCTAACCCTGGATTCTGAAAAACAGGAATGCCGTCTGCCTCCGGACAAGCTCGTTCGCCTCCATTATCAGATCCTGAACGCCTCCAATAACCCCACCATGTCCCTCAGAAAAGCCATGTCCCTTCTAGGCTCTCTCTCGGCCTGTATCCCGGCAGTCCAGTGGGCCCAGTTTCATGCAAGGAAACTACAGAGCGAGGTCTTATTACATCAAAAAGTCCTTGGAGGTTACTTGGAGGGTCAGCTAACCTTATCCCGTAACACAAGGGAGTCCCTAGAGTGGTGGTTACACAAGGATAACTTATTAAAAGGGGTGCCCTGGGAGTATAACGTAACCCGCATAGTCACCACGGATGCTAGTCCTTACGGTTGGGGAGCTCATATGGGTGAAATTTTAGTCCAGGACCGATGGCAACATCATCAGTTAGGAATGTCATCTAACCTAAAAGAATTAACGGCAGTAGAACAGGCGGCTAAAAAGCTCCTTGTGTATCTACAGGGCCATCATGTACGAGTGTTCTCCGACAATCAGGTCACCGTGGCATACATCAATCACCAAGGCGGGACTCGTTCCAGACCCCTGATGTTGGTAGCAGAACGGTTGTTCCATCTAGCAGAACAATACTTCCTATCTTTAACAGCATTGCATATAAAAGGAAAAGACAACATCACGGCAGACTTTTTAAGCCGCAATCGGCTAAAGCAAGGGGAATGGTCTTTAAACACCTCCATATTCAAACTGATTGTTCAAAAGTGGGGATATCCAGAGGTAGACCTATTCGCCACCAGAGACAACACTCAATTGGAACAATTCTGCTCCCTGAATCCCAGAGAAAATCCTCTGGCGGTAGATGCCTTCCTGATAAACTGGGACTTCAAACTAGCCTACGCCTTCCCTCCCCTATCTCTTCTACCCCTAGTGATGAGGAAAATCAGGAAAGACAGAGCAAGGGTGATAGTTATCGCTCCGTTTTGGCCCAGGAGAGCATGGTTCTCATGCCTCAGGACCATGTCGGTGTCCGATCCTTGGGTTCTGCCGGACATCCCGGATCTCCTGTCCCAGGGCCCAGTCTTCCATCCTCAGGTGGCTGGCCTTCATCTGACGGCGTGGAGTTTGAACAGTCATTATTAGAAGAAAAGGGTTTCTCCACAGACCTAATTAACACCCTTCTTAAAAGTAGGAAAATCATTACCACAAAAATTTATGTCAGGATTTGGAAAAAATTCCTTCAAAACTCAGAAGTAATCGCTGGGGATTCAGCACCTATAATGCAGATATTAGAGTTCCTACAAAAAGGTCAAGACATGGGACTCTCTACCAGTACCCTTAAAGTACAAGTGTCAGCCTTGGGGGCTCTGTTTAGCTGCAACATTGCTGGTAATTATTGGATAAGCAGATTCATTAAGGCAGCAGGTAGATCCAGGCCAATAATGAAGGATAGGTTTATGCCGTGGGACTTGAACCTAGTCCTCACTGCTATGACAGAGACTCCATTCGAACCTATCTCGTCGGCTTCCCTAAAAATCCTGTCCCTCAAGATAGCCTTCCTGCTAGCTCTGACATCCGCTCGCAGAATAAGCGATATTCAGGCCTTATCTAGGTGTCCTCCTTATTTGCAGTTTAAAGAGGATAGGGTAATACTCAGACCTGATCCAGCGTACTTGCCAAAGGTAGTTTCTAGTTTCCATAGGACGCAGGAGATAGTTCTGCCATCCTTCCTCCCTAATCCAACTAATGAGAAGGAAAGGAAACTACACACCCTGGATGTCAGGAGAGGCCTCATAGAATATCTGTCAGTCACTGATCCCTGGAAGAAAGATAATGCCCTATTTATCTCTCATCAAGGCCCCAGAAAAGGTTGTAGAGCATCAAAAAATACACTAGCCAGATGGATTAGAGAGGCGATTGCAATAGCATACACATCAAAGGGTAGGTCGCCACCCGGAAAGCTGAGGGCGCATTCCACCAGGGCAATGGCAACCTCCTGGGCCGAAAGATCAGAAGTCTCCATCGACCAGATATGTAAGGCGGCTACTTGGTCCTCTCCGAGCACCTTTTATAGTCATTATAGGCTAGACCTAGGTGCTTCCACAGACCTCTCTTTTGGTATAAGGGTGCTGCAGGCTGTAGTCCCTCCCTAAAACTGATATTACTCTCTGTAAATCTCTCAGGTGGTGCTGTCATGGACGACCGAATAAAGTCTTAGTTACTCACCGGTTAACGGTATTTTTCGGAGTCCATGACAGCACCCGTATATTCCCTCCCTTTAGTTTAATTGGGGTGTGCACGTCTTTTTTCTTGTATATACCCACTGGTGATAAAAGTTATAATTGTAAAGAATACTGTACATAAATCATGCATTAACCTTGGAAGTCCTCTTGTGCTCTGTAATCCAACTGATGTGTGGGAGAGGTGCCACCCTTTTGTATCTGTAGGTTTCCTGTTCCTAAAGGGCGGATCCCCTCTCTCAGGTGGTGCTGTCATGGACTCCGAAAAATACCGTTAACCGGTGAGTAACTAAGACTTTATATCGGTTCAGATGTATGTAAACTGCCGCTGTCTGATCCGATGGGCGGGGCTTATTCACCTGCTCCCCCCCCCTCCCTGTCTTGCTCTATGCATTTCTTCTTGTGTAGAGCAATACAGGGAGGGGGGGAGCAGGTGAATAAGCCCCGACCAGCGGACCGGACAGCGGCAGTCTACATACCTTTTTTATATTGGTTCAGATGTATGTAAACTGCCGCTGTCCGGTCCGCTGGGCGGGGCTTATTCACCTGCCCCCCCCCCTCGTCTTGCTCTACATAAGAAAAAATGCATAGAGCAAGACAGGGAGGGGGGGAGCAGGTGAATAAGCCCCGCCCATCGGACCGAACAGCGGCAGTTTACATACATCTGAACCGATATAAAAAAGGTATTTATGCATGAAAGGTGCGGGGTCAGGGGGAAGCAAAAGTACTAAGAGAATCCTTATGTGACACACAATTGAATGATAGCCCTTTTTTGAGATATCATATAATGATGACAGATTCCCTGTAACCATCTGTAAATTTGTCCCATGTCAAAACATTACTGAACCCAGTTGGGCCTGTATAATGTTTTCTGGGATTTCCCCCAAACTGTCTCCATGCTAGAAATAATATACAATGAACCAAGCATCACCTCTTTATTCTAACCATCATCACCTATGTGGTGTCATGACTGTAGAACTATGGAACTATGGGAGACCACCAGAGCAGCAATAGTTTGAATGAACGAGTGAATGGTCAATCCCACCATCCGTGGTAGTTTTACACCTCAGTCATGATGCAGGCATAGCTTTGCCTCCACATTCCCATCACACTTAACAGCTGGGAATGAAGATACCTCTGATTCCAGCAGTCTTACTACTTCTATGTTGTGAACTGCAGGAACCATTGACATCGCAGTGAGTAAAAACCCATTCGCTGCTAAAATATGTGGAGTTGGGTGTACGAAATACAGTCTGATAATCTCTGGCCTTGTCTTGCTTTACAGTGTGCCAAGTGTCCAGAAGGAACAAAACCTCTACTGATATTTGCTGGCGATGCTTTTGAGATAAATGAAGATTATAGGAGGCTGAAAAGTTTGCTGATAGGTAATGAAAAACCTTGGGAATGCTCAGTATTACCAATATACAATGACCCCACTGAAGACCAATTCAGACAGCAAAGCTGCCCAAACAAGTCGGACGATTTTGGCCCACCGTCATTTCGAAACTGATTTGGCGATTGATCATTTGTAATGGCCGACGGCAGACTATTGTCAGCCAATAATGTCATCTGTCAGGTCGGTCTCTATTGACTAAAAATACAAGTGCATGACCTGGCCAACTAGTTCGATCATTTGCCTCTGTGCAGTTCAGTGTGTTTTTTGTTTTCCAGCTTAGGCTACGTACATTATGGCCGGTACTCATCTTACCTGTATATCAGCTTTAGAATGTTAATGACAATTGAAGCCTCCTACAGCAAACACATAATGCAGCCAATGCATTTTTCCTGCTGTCTGTTTCATTCTTACAGTTTATGCTTTGCTGAATATGTTTGTCAGTACTCTGAGATTCTTAGGAAAAACTAAACGCATTCCTCAGTGTGTATCAGATCTCCTCTTTTTAACTTTGTCCTTTGTAGATTTCTTCAGAGGACCAGCAGTGTCTGCAATCAGACTTGCAGGACTTGAGCATGTTATGCACTTTACAGCAGCAGATGGGAAGATTTTTATGCGTAGCTACAAGTAAGTTTAACCTGGTCTTGGCCAGGATTTAACTTGGAAATATGATTCGACTCCTCAGTACAGTTATGGCGATACCAAACATGTCCATTTTTTAAATTAATTTTAGTGGTGAAAAAAAGTCAAATTTAAAAAAAAAAAAAGAAAAAATTTAGCTGGTTGTCGCCATTTTAGACAAAGTGATGAGCAGGCATGAGCCTCGCCCCTGAAACACAGACATCACTTTTGGAGACCAGGCTGGTCCCTGCTCGCAGCATTTTTTTCCTTATAATGCACACTGACAGTGCGCTCTTGCTAGCTCATCACTTCTCATTAGTGCTAGCGAGGGAGCGCACTATCACTGTGCAGTGAAAGTAATATTGCATAGTAACAAGGGCGTACATGTTGAGAATACTTTGGAATTGACAACTAACACGTGTTCAGTAGAGCTGGCACTAAAATATATGTATGAAAAACAAACAAGACTATATATGGATGGCATTGCCAGAACGTGCTGGCCTGAAGACACCTATTGAATGGTTGTTTTTACTGCAAAATGAACGCTATAAAAACCATGTCCGAATTGTCAGGTGTGTTAAAATTAATGGTGTCATCGAAAACTACAATATTTGTAAACAAAAACAAACTAGTCCTCTTAGGTTAAGTTCCAAAAATGCGTTTTTGACGCTGAGTATTTTCGCTGCAAAAAAAATGCATTATCTTACAGTTCCAGCAAAGGGGATAGGACTTATACAAATCTCATGCTGTGTGCTTTTGATTTTTTTATACACTATGCAAACTGACCTGCTGAGATTTTGAGATCCCCAACATGTCAGCTTCTCATGAGGGTACGCTGGTTTTCATGTTTGGATTCTTCACTGAATTGCATTAGATGGGAAAAACCAGGAAGTATCAAAAGCAAGGAAGATTTATTTAAAACATGACCTATCAAAAAGTAAAAAAAAAAAATACACAAAAATGCAAATAACCTAATTTGCCTAATGGCTGCAGAAAACGGCAACATCCAAAGCTCACCAAGTACTCATTTTTGGAGTGTAGCCTTGTGGCTATCATAGTAGACAAATTTTTTTTCTTGAATGAGAGGCAAAAAGCCAAATTTGCCTGCTGCAGTAATAGTTACTATACTCTTGCTTATCCTGCGTTTCCCATATATTCTAAATTGAGGCTCTAAGGTGTATATGTGCCTGTCCTGGCTCTCATAGCAGATCACATAATTTAGGTTTTGTAATTAGTAGATTCCATTGCAGTATGTTCTGTGAATGCCAAATCTACTAAAGTAATTTTATTTACCGCATGTACTCGAGTAGAAGACGAGTTTCTCAGCACATTTTTTTTGTGCTGAAAAGGCCCCTCCCTCGTCTTATACTCAAGTGAGGTGTCCAGAACATGGAGGGGCAGCGGGTCAAAGAGGTAGAAGCAGTCGGCTGCTGCTTTAACTGTGCCCGCTGCTAAAGAGAAATAAATATACACTGCACTGGCAGTGAATATTCATTTCTCTGTAATAGCGTGTACAGTGTGAGTCGCAGCAGCCGTCTCTTGCAGTTGCTGGGCGGTCACGTGTGCCACTACTTAAGAGAGGTGAATATTCATTTGTCTTAAGTAGCTGCTGACACTGTGTGTGCTACTTAATACTCACTGCTCTCCTTGCACATAGTTACGGTGGGGGGATCGGTGAGTATTTTGGCAGCTGTGCACTGCTTGTGAGCAGTGCATTACGTCCCTGCCATGCGCTGCTTACAAACATAAAGCAGCTGCTGGCACCGGGATTGGGTCATGGGTCATGCATACACGGATAGGGATGGGGCCGTGCATTCAAGGATGGGGCCATGCATACAAGGATAGGGATGAAGAGGCCATGCATACAAAGATAGGGATGAGGAGGCCATGCATACTAGGATGGAAATAAAGGATAAAATGCATACCCGGCTTATACTCGAGTCAATAAGGTTTCCCAGGTTTTTTAAGGTAAAATTATGTGCCTCGGCTTATACTCAAGTATATACGGTAATTGGTCATTCCTCTAATTGACGACTGATCGGCAGAGTATTCCAGTTATTTGATATATTTTTCCTTACCTATTTCTTTCTGTTGACATGAAAAGGGTGCTACTGAAGAAGTCAGGGTGCAGGACACCCAGAATAGAATTGGAAGAAATGGGACCTTCCTTCGACTTTGTGATGAGGAGGACACATCTAGCTTCCGATGACCTCTATAAACTGTCTCTGAAACGTCCTAAAGCCCTTCAGGTACTACATACTCAACACTTCTTCTTAAGAGTCCTGATTCTGCATTGAAGCATTACAATGAAACACTTCAAAGTGCCCTGGATGAATTTGCACCCCCTATAAATAGAACACTACAACACAGACGGCGACAACCCTGGCACACCCTGCAAACACGTTTCCTGCAGTGGTGCTCCAGGTGCGCCGACCGTCTGTGGAGTAAATCCAATCTACACGAAGATTTCATCCATTATAAGTTTATGCTTAGAACATACAACAAAACTGCCCTTCACCTCTCCAAACAAACCTATTTCAACACCCTCATCACCTCACTGTCCAATAACCCTAAACGTCTCTTTGACACTTTTCATTCTCTACTCAACACAAGAGTACATGCCCCCACCACGGAGCTTCGAGCTAGCGATCTGGCCAATTACTTCAAAGAAAAAATTGACCAGATCCGACAGGAAATTATCTCCCAATCACCTCATACCATGCACTGTCCTCCCTCCCCCACTGCATATAGCTCATTCTCTGTTTTTGAACCAGTCACAGAAGAAGAAGTAAGCAGGCTCCTTGCATCTTCTCTCCCAACCACTTGCACCAGTGACCCATTTCCATCACATCTCCAGTCCCTTTCCCCTGCTGTCACCCCTCACCTAACTAAAATATTTAACCTCTCCTGGTATCTTTCCCTCATTTAAGCATGCCATCATACATCCACTACTTAAACCATCCCTCGACCAAAACTGTGCCGCTAACTATAGACCTGGCTCTAATCTTCCCTTCATCTCTAAACTCCTGGAACGCCTGGTCCACTCCCGTCTTATCCACTATCTCTTTGATAACTCTCTTCTCGACCCTCTCCAATCCGGTTTCCGCTCTTTACACTCTACTGAAACTGCCCTCACTAAAGTCTCTAATGATCTATTAACAGCTAAATCAAATGGTCATTACTTCATGCTAATTCTCTTGGATCTCTCTCTGCAGCATTCGACAGTGTGGATCATCAGCTCCACCTCACTATGCTCTGTTCCATTGGCCTCAAGGACACTGTTCTCTCCTGGTTCTCCTACTATCTCTCTGACCGCTCCTTTACTGTATCTTTTGCCGGTTCTTCCTCCTCCTCACCTTCCCCTTACTGTTGGGGTTCCTCAAGGATCGGTTCTAGGCCCCCTCCTCTTCTCCTTGTACACTGCCCCTATTGGTCAAACAATCAGTAGATTTGGTTTCCAGTACCATCTCTATGCTGATGACACCCAATTATACGCTTCTTCTCCTGACATCACGCCAGCCTTTCTAGAAAACACCGGCGATTATCTAAACGCTGTGTCTAACATCATGTCCTCACTGTATCTGAAACTGAACCTGTCAAAGACTGAACTCCTTGTGTTTCCTCCTTCTACTAATGTACCTATACCCGACATTGCCATTTCCGCGTGTGGTTCCACTATTACTCCCCAGCAACATGCCCGCTGTCTTGGGGTCATACTTGACTCCGAGCTTTCCTTTGCCCCCCACATTCGATCACTGGCTCGCTCTTGTCATCTGCACCTCAAAAATATTTCTAGAATTCGACCTTTTCTTACTTTTGACTCCGCAAAAACTCTTACTGTTTCTCTTATTCATTCTCACCTCGACTATTGTAACTCTCTTCTAATCGGTCTCACTCTTACCAAACTCTCCCCTCTCCAATCTGTCTTGAATGCTGCAGCCAGGATCATATTCCTCACCAATCGTTACACCGATGCCTCTACCTTGTGCCAGTCATTACACTGGCTACCCATCCGCTCCAGAATTCAGTATAAACTTATTACCCTCACCCACAAAGCCCTCCATGGCTCAGCACCACCCTACATCTCCTCCCTTGTTTCAGTATACCACCCTACCCGCTCCCTCCGTTCTACTGATGACCTGAGGTTAGCATCCTCAATAATCAGAACCTCCCACTCCCGTCTCCAAGACTTTACACGTGCTGCGCCAATTCTTTGGAATGCACTTCCCAGGTCAATACGATTAGTCCCCAATCCCTACAATTTTAAGCGTGCCCTAAAAGCGCATTTATTCAGACTGGCCTACCGCCTCAACACATTAACCTAATCTATCCCTGGGTGGCACAGCCAAAAGTTTTACCATAACCAGGTTCCCCGCCTCATGTTCCCACATGCTTTATGCATCCATTAGCCCTCTGTGCCTGTACTGTTACACACTTAACATTATGGCTGGTCCATACAATCAGGGCAACTGTTACCACCCACCTTTCGTGTCTACCTCTTTCCTCATAGATTGTAAGCTTGCGAACAGGGCCCTCACTCCTCTTGGTATTTGTTATAATCTATGTGATTATTGTTATGCTGTAATGTCTATTGTCTGTACAAATCCCCTCTGAAATGTAAAGTGCTGCGGAATATGTCGGCGCTATAGAAATAAAATTTATTATTATTATTAGAGCCCAGGCAGACGACCAAAATTTTGGTACGAGTGTGACACGTTAAAACAATGCATCACACTTGGACCAATTTCTATTCAGTGAAGTAGTGCACGTGTCCTTTTTCTTTGCCTCCAATAGTCAAATGGTGCATGCCCTTCCATGTCTATGGGTCTGTCGAGCACATCGTACCGCAATCGAATAACATAGGTGCGATCTGATTTTCATGGAAAGACTGAAAGAATAGCGAAACCTTTTTTTTTTTTTTCCAATTCTCCACATCTGCTAAAAACATATCCCTGTGATTGGCAATCAAATCAAATAGGGTTTTCTTGTATAGAGAACATGCGTTCGCCTGCACCTGCTCTTAATGAAATCTAATTGTATTATTACAATAATGGTGGTTTTTCCTGAAGGTTAGAGATGCTGAGAAGGCTCCTACTTCCTTTTTATAATTCATTTAAGACTTATGATTACTGTACAGTAGATGATTGCTGATGATTTGCTCTATTCTAAATAGGCAAAGAAGAAGAAGAACATATCTCATGACACATTTGGCACACAATATGGTAGAATCCATATGCAAAAACTGGATCTGAGTAAGTTACAAACTCGGAAAGTGAAGGCACTGAAGAAGAGACCAGCAGAGAAAATGTCCGCAGAAAATGAAGACAGCAACCCAAAGAGAAGCAAGAGTGAGTGACACGCTGGACAGAAATCACAATATTCCACTGTCGGGACTTAGATACCAGCAGCAGCTGATTTATAGGACATTGGGCAGGACTTCACTAAAGACCTGAAGCAGACTGTTCAATTCATTTATATTATATATATTTTCCCTGTAAGAAAACGTGTACATATAACCTTATTCTCTGCGTAACAGCACAGCAGTTCTGTGCTCAGTGGATGTATGGGAAATGGCATCGGCTGACTTGCACACAATCTGCTGTTTTACATAATGCTAATAAAACTGCCTTCACTCTGCACAGGTTTTCCCTTATTTTCTTATTGGCTAATAAAAGTGCTGTATGTGTTTACTATGTGGCCCCAATCCACTAAATACTTTACAAAGTTCCAGTTAATTAGGTGTATATTTCAGGTCTTTTTTGGCGAATTAAGTTGTGCATCCAAAATGTAACACTAGAGGTTGCTGTAACACTAAATGTAACACCAGAGGTCGTGGCTAGTTCTGGAGCTTCACTATGAAGAGTCTTACAAGAAATATACAAAATACATTATAAGAGTAAAAACTCCAGTGTAACAAAGTAAAACAACTTTTATTTATCCCATATTATGGTTTATCCATACTTGACTATGTATGGATTGGAAAATAAAAATAGAAATCGAAACCAAAATGATTAACCCCGCAATGACCGCCGATACGCCTTTTAACGGCGGCAATTAAGGGTACTTATGCCTCAGCACCGCTTTTTAACGGCACTGAGAAAAAAGTGTATAGCACTTCCCAGCAGAGACCCCGGAGAACATGATTCAGGTCGTTTTTTTTTTTTAGGAGGATTAGGGTTATGGTTGGGAATAGAGTTAGGGGTGTGTTGGGGTTCCGATTAGGGTTGTGAGTTAGAATGGGGGGGTTCCACTATTTAGGTACATCAGGGGGTCTCCAAACGCAGAATGGTGCCCACCATTGATTCCAGCCAATTTTGTGTTCAAACAGTCGATTGGTGCTCCCTCCCTTCTGAGCCCTGCCATGCACCTAAACAGTGGCTTTCCCCCACATACGGGGTATTGGCGTTCTCAGGAGAAATTGCACAACAAATTTTCTGGTCCACTTTCTCCTGATACCCTTGTGAAAATAAAAAAAATTGGTTCCAAATTAATTTTTTTGTGACAAAAGTAAAATGTTAATTTTTTTTCCTTCCGCATTGCTTTAGTTCTTGTGAAGCACCTGAAGGTGTTAATAAAGTTCTTGAGTGTGGTTTTGAACACCTTGAGGGGTGCAGTTTTTAGACTGGTTTCAGTTTTGGGTATTTTCTGTTATATTGACCCCCCCCCTCCCCAAACTCACTTTAAATGTGAGGTGATCCCTTGGAGTGTCGCCTCCATGTATCCTCTCCTGCGACGTGGGACACCATGCCGGACACAGCCCTGTCCACCCTGAGGTCGTGAAACCCTAGGCTGCACAGAGGAGCAGAAATAGTCTGTGCGGCCCCCACTGCATCACCAATGCTGAAAACTGCGGTGATGGAAGGAGGCAGATGGTCCCTCTCCACCTCCCTAACAAAGGGAAGGTGGATCGAGGGTTCCCTGCACCGTCCAAAACAGCAGCAGAGAGCATTTTTTTATTTTTCTCTGACCTGCTGGATAGATCTGCATACTCTGCCATCCGGAAGCTTCCGGGTAAGTGCCGGGTCTGAAGCGGCTGGAGGGCTCTGCGCAGCGGACCAGGCAGCGGTGGACAGCGGATCCACGTTTTTCTCCTGTGGGGAGGGGGTTTCTTTCATTGTCCCTGCTTGCCGGCCGGCACCAAAAATTTAGTCCCCGGCTTTGGCCTTGTGTAGGCCGCAACCCGGAGGCTCTGCCTGTGCTATGATGCGTTTCGGTGGCTCCTCCCTCTTTTTGGGTGCTTCTCGTCCAGGAAGAAAAGCGCCTTTGCAAATATCAGCGGCCATTTTTCATCATCCTGCCTCTTCCATACACGAACTGGCATCCGGAAGCGGCTGCTCACACCTTCATCTCCTGCTGCTTCCGGACTCGATCTCGAAGTGGTGACTGCCTAGCTATATATGAAGCTGATAACAGCGCTATTCCAATGCGGACCCTGGGTAAGGAGGCCCGCTCCCTCCCCCTCTGCTGTATTCCCCATTACACTCTTCACTAACCCTGCAACCCAAAATGTACTCATGAGCCCTCCGCCGCCACCGATCCCAGTGTGTCTAGCCCTCCTGAGTGGGCTTCATCACTATCGCAGTCCATGACTTCTCTGGCTAAATAGATTGAATACCTCCGTGATCCATCTGTGTAGCCGAGCGTCGGAGCGTTGGTAGGACTGATACTGTGCTATCCTCTCCTACACAGGAGCCGTCGGCCAGCAGGAGCCGCAAGCATTCTAGAAACGTACAGGCATCTAGAAAATGGATCCGTAGCATGTACCTTGGCGTCCGTGAGCTCTGTCTCACCAGAGATTTGCAGCGAACAGGACTCAAATCTGGACTTCCAGAGTTCCAGAATATGGGGGATTCGCTTATCAGGGCCGTCAACCAGACTCTGAAGGTTGACGAGGATTCCGGTTCTGTCCCGGAACTCGCAGTCTCAGGAGGCTAATCACCCTCATACAGCGTTTGCCATTCACCCGGAGGTTCGGGATATACTTAACCGGCAAAAAGAGCGACCTGATAAACGCCTCACAGGTGAGAAGCCTCTTGAGGTGAGGTACTCTCTTTTTTTCAACTAATCTGCAGAAAGATTGCGCTGAATCTCCTGCTGTAGTCCCGCCAGTATTTTGTCCTGCTCCAGAACCCTTCTATCCTGGACGGAATGGATCATCAACCCACGGAACGCGGGGGTAGCTAAACCCATGGTCATCTAGACGCCCCTTTTAGATGGGCTAGTTGCGCTGCACTATCAGCGGCAGATGCCATCACGTTCTAAAGGACATTATGGCTCAGTAAATAGAAAACAAACTTTGTGTGTAAAAGGTCTCTGACATCTCTTCCTTCCCAGAGTGGCTGTTTATTTAGAGTGAAGCTGGTTCACCTTGTCTCTGATGCTATGGGAGGAAAGAGCAAATTTCCTCCGCAGCAAGGCTTAGACATCCTTTTCGGTGTCCACAACAAATCCGTTTTCAGACACCATAGATTCACTGCGTTAAGACGGAATCATTGTTCTGGTCCCAGTAAATAAAGGACGCAAAGGGTTCTACTGAATCTGTTTGCAGTTTGGTCATTACTTTGGCTGCATGGGGTCCTGGCAGGTATGAACTGGGGCTGAAATTCAGCCTTGGCATTTGAAATCATACAGGCCCATGCTGTGCCCATCCCTAAGCACCTGATAGGATACATTACTACAAATATTACCCTGGATACAGGAAAGCAAGATTTACTACAAGTCCATTATTTCTAATAATATCCGTGGTCTGCTGGAGTCAGCGACTTTGTGCTCCATCACAACTCTTAATAGTATGGACGTCTTGAGAACACCGTTTCTGCTAACAACATAGCAGACAAGGCAGCCTACGACCAGTCAGGCCCTTCTGGCATTGGACAGAATTACCGGATGGCCAGTCCGGCTCTGGGATCAAAATCCAACCATGGAGGTTATCGGACCTGCAGCACCTATGTGCAACAGTCCCGGGCAAGTGCTCTGAACCTGAGGCCCCATTGGTTTTCCCTGCAAAGGATGCATGGGATTAATGTGTCATGGGGCATTCTGTGGTACAGCTTCATTTTGCAGGGACTGGGATCTAGACTGCACTATACCCCCCCCCGAGTGGGTTTGGTCGCTGTCGCAGCCCATGGCGTCACTGGTCACAGCAATACAGTCCCTTCATGATCCTTCCTCTACTGGTCGGGGTCTTTGCCAGCCTGCCTCGGATGATTCCTCCATCCCTAACGTAGCATGTGGGTTCAGTAGATTAGCACTGGAGCCTTGTAGAGCTGGAACCTTGGGTTCAGATCCCACCAAGGATCATGCAAACTTGTCGATTAAAAGAGGGGAGTTTCTAGCATCCATCGACACCGGGATGCTTACCTCCATATTCCGATTTTTTTTTTTTTTCCCCTCTCTAGACATTCCTGTGCTTCGCTATTCCTAAACAGCATGCTACCGCGCCCACAGTGCCCTCGAAGGTCATGATGGCCGTCATGTCCAGCTTGCACTCTTTGGGCGTGATTGTTCTGCCCTACTCTGACGACCTTCTAATCATGGGTCCGTCACCCCAGGACTGCACGAAGTGCCTTCGTATCACTGGCGATACTCTTTCTCACCTGAGCTCCCTGATAATTGTATACAAGTCTTCCCTCGTTCCAGCACAGCGGATATCCTTTTTAGGAATGACCCTGGAAAACTCCGACTGTTGGTGATTCTCCCTCAAGACAAGGTCCAAGCCCTTCAACAAGGAGCCTGCGCTTTTAGCCACTCATCCCATCAGTCCATCCGGTTTGCCATGAGGGCACTGGGGAAAAATGAAAGCGGTCTCCTTCGCTCAGCTGCATCTCCGTCCCCTGCAGAATGATCTTCTAGTGGCTCGGGACAGGAACCCGTTCTCCCTCGACTGCCGGAGCCACTTGCCCCGGCGGGTCAGACAACCTCTCGGTTCGTGGACATTGAGGTCTTCTGTCTTCCAGGGGAAATCCTTTCTCCCGGTTTAATGACTGGTAGTGACTACCGATGCCAGCCTCCTTGGCTGGGGAGTACTTCTTTCATCACCACACTGCTCAGGGGCACTGGTCAACTCATGAGTTGAGCCTCCCCGGGAAATCCGAACAACCAGGATAGCCCTACAACAGTTCCATTATCTCCTGGCAGGTCACCCCATCTGAATTCAATGAGACAAAGCCACGTCTGTCGCATATATCAATCATCAAAGGGGTACCTGCAGCAGGGCGGCCATGTGCGAGGTAGCCCATATTCTCCGATGAGCAGAGAGGAGCTGCTCTGTATTTTCAGCAGTCCATATCCCAGGCGTGAAAGATTGGGTGGCAGTTTTTCCTAGCCGCCAAAGTCTCACCTTGAGACAGTGGGAACTTCATCTGGAGGTCTTTCTACAGATATGTATTCACTTAAGGACTCTGGTCGTGGATCAGTTAGCTTCAAGGTTGAACGCCAAGGTGCTCCACTTCAGAGCCCGGTCTCGGGATCCCAAGACCATCAAGGTGCATGCACGGGTGTCTCCGTGGCATCAGTTTCGTCTTCCGTACGTGTTTTTTTCCTTGCTTTCTTTTATTCTGAGGGTCATCAGGAAGATCTAAGCGGAGGGGACTCCAGTAATCCTTGTCGCCCAGGTTTGGCCACACTGGGCGTGGTATGCAAATTTAGTGCAGATAGCCGCTGATGTCCTGTGGCAACTACCGGATCGTCCAGATCTGCTCTGCCAACGTCCGTCTTATCATGAGAACCCGGAGGCCCGGTGTTTAACGGCCTGGCCAGTGAACCCCAGGAGCCATCTCAAGCTGGGTTCTCTCATCAAGGGTTTCCCACCATGATTATCATTGGAACGCCTGCATCAGCTAGCATCTATCACCGTACCTGATAACCTTTTTCGGATTGTACAGGTACCGCCGACGTCCTCATGTCTTCTCTGTTCCCTCCATTTTGGGAATTTTTCTCCAAACTGGTCTGGAATCAGGTTTGACGCTCTGTCTCTCTCTCTCTCTCTCTCTCAAAGGCCAGATCTAGGCCTTATCTGTTTTATTCCAGCGCAGGATTACCTCCATTATGTAAGTGATGATTTTCTTTTAGGATGTCTCCCATGTGGTATTCCCCTATAGAATGCCGTTAGAGGTCTGGGACCTTATAATGGTCCTGGGTGCTCTTCAGCAGATGCCTTTCGAACCATTGCAGGATGTCTTGTTGCCAGTTCTGTCTTGGAAGGTCTTCCTTTCATGTTGCAGTGACATCGCAGTGCCATCAATCAGGCAAGTCTCATAGCTAGCCACTCTGTCCTTTCAAGTTTCTCTACTGATTTTTCCACCAGGACAAGGTGGTCATTGAATTGCCTCCGTTCTTTGTTGTTCAAGATGGTCTCATCATTCCACATTAATGAGGACATTGTCCTTCTCTCTTTTTGTGCAGCACCGGTACATCGGTTGGAATGAGCTCTTCACACCCTCGATGTAGTGAGGCCTCTCAGAAGGTTCATCTCGAGGACGGTGCCCTTCAGTAAGTCGGATGCCCTATCCTTGCTTCCTGAGGGTCTCAGGCAGGGTTTAGCTGCTTCAGGGCCACAATACCAAATGGATTCACTTGGCTATTCAGAAGTCCTACCGCATCAGAGACAAGCCTATCCCAGCAGGGATTAAGGCACACTTTACTTGGTCATGGACGCTTTTTTGAGCGATTCGGCATCCACAGAACAGTTCTGCAAGGCTGCCTTTTGGTACTGCCTACGTTTCTCAGACTTCTACACATGCGGCCCTTCGCAGATGTATTCTGCAAGTGGTGGTAGTGCAACTTTAGTCAGTTGGGACACGGGGGTCGATCTGTTATATGGTTCCCCACCCAGGAACTGCTTTGGGACGTCCCGTGGTCTATGTCCCCCAATGAAGCGAAGGAGAAATCGGGATTTTTGTGAGTACTCACCATCAAATCCTTTTCTCCGAGCCACTCATTGGGGGACACAGCACCCACCCTGGTAATCTTTTGGCTTGTTTTTCTTTAATTTGAAGTGTTGTACTCTGTGATGTTAATGATCTCCTACTGCTTTTGCACTGTACTGGTTCTCTGGGAGCCAGCAGGAGGGTGTATACTGCAGAGGAGGAGCTAACTTTTTTTGTATTCACTTTAGTGTCAGCCTCCTAATGGCAGCAGCATAACACCCCATGGTCTGTGTCCCCCAATGAGTGGCTTGGAGAAAAGGATTTTACGGTGAGTACTCACAAAAATCCCTATTTTGTGCGATATGACTGATATAAGGGTACAAAAATTAAGTTTGAGAATTGCAAAATTTTTGCTAAATTTCCGTTTTTTTCATAAACGCAAGTTATATCAAAGAAATTTTACCACTAACATGAAGTACAATATATCACGAAAAAGCAATGTCAGAATTAGTGGGATAGGTTGAAGCATTCCAGAGCTATAACCTCATAAATTGACAGTGGTCAGAATTGTAAAAATTGGCTTGGTCATTAATAAGTACAAAATTGGCTCTCTCACTAAGGGGTTAAAATGAAGATATTTTAACTTTTTGTACAAATGCTGGACTGATTATTTAACTGTTAAAATAATAAAAATTCATTAGATCTGATGGCTGAATGTTTAAAGCTTAAATCTCGTAGTGGAGTTTCTGTGTTCAAATCCCAGGAGCAGAAGAAGACTTTTTGAATCCTGCATTGAGCATGAGATTGGACTCGATGACCCTGGAGGTCTCTTACAACTCTAACATTCTATCTTTCGAATTCCCCGTAAAAATAAATAACTCTTATTAATATCATAGCATAATGCACATGATAAAATTAATAAAATAGAAAAGGGAGTATAGCATATAAAGATCCCATCTACAAAGGCAATTAGTAATGCAAATGTGTACGAAAATCCAGATGTTTTTATTGACAGAGGACCAAGTGGGCAAATGTCAATCAAAGTATATAAAAATATAAATAGTATATATCTATGAAGGCAGAAAAGAAGCTCACCACGCTTGCAGATAGCCAAGAACCTTGTAACTGGACGGTGCTAGGTCCAGCTGGTGTCGCACAGCAATAACAAATGGATGGGGAATGCAGCACGTTCATCCCGATAAATTTAAAAAATTCACTAAAAAGAACACTGTCCAGGAAAAAATGTTAAAATGGATGTGTTTGTGGTGAAAAATGCCCTTAATCATAGTATATGGAAACAGTGATATGTCACATTATAGCCAATCACAAGAATCGACCACTGCAAAGTAAAAAACAGATTACCACATCAGAATCGATATTAAAGTGTCTCATATACAAAATTATTGTCTAACTAATAAATAAAAAGCCATCATTTTTTGAATTCATACCATAGAGAGGTTTGGTTAGGTAACAATCCCAAAAGCCTCTACTCTGATGAATGTTTTTGCCAGTCTACCCCCTCCCCTTTTAGGTAATTTAACCTTTTGAATGTTGCAGAACAGTGGTAGCGGACCTATGGCACGCGTGACAGAGGGGGCACTCAGTCTCTAAAAGGTTCGCCATCACTGCTGTATAACTTGCAATGTTTAATGTAACTATTATGCACATTTACAAAGTGCTCCTCCGCTCCAGAATACGATGCATTTTTACTGCTAATATTAGAAAGGTGTTCTACAATAAGTCTTTAGTTTCCTAATGGTGCAGCCTATATAGCGTATGTGACACCCTGGATTCAATACAGTACACCACATGGTGTCAATTACAGTTGATAATTTTATCTTTTGCTTGACTTTTACCATGTGATAAATTGAAATAGTTTTTTTCAGTCACCAAGAGAGAGGGGATCCACCGTTCATGGACATGAAACTTTCAAGGTAAAAAAGGTGGCTCCTCTCTGCATCAGTTGGTTTCCTGTACTTGATGTGGAACCTTCAGTAAATCGGTGGTAAAAGAAAAAGAGGATTCCTGGCTCTGGGGTGGCCGGTGGTTGGCAGGGCACGGGCTCTGCTGCGGCTGTTGCCAGAGTGTGCTGGAAGTGCCACGGAGGCCCCACTGGGGTGTCCCCCCTGAGTGAGCATGAGTGGGGCATCGACAGGCGATTGCCGGTACCTGTCAGCCACGCATTCCCGAACATAGAGCAGTACAGCAAGCTGGGGAGAAGAAGGTATGGAGCCTGACTGCAGTGCTAGCGGCAGACGTGGGCGCACAGTAACCCTCACTTCGGATCCAGGCTGTTGCGCGTCAGCCGCGAATCGGAAGTGTGTGGGCCCAGAAGTGGCGTCCGGATGACTCGCTTGCATACAACTTCCAGGGGCGGGTACCAGAAGTGGCTGTGCATGCCGGCCAGCCGTTCCCAAGTGGGGAGCTCCGCGCAGTGGAAAGGGCATTAAACGAGCTGCTGTCTTTTCTGTGGGGCTACCATATGAGGGTGCTCTCCAACAACCTGGCTACAGTAGCCTATATAAACCACCAAGGAGGTACTCACTGTAGTCCATTAATGTTGGTGGCAAGACTGGTGTTTATACTAGCGGAACAGCATCTCCTCTCATTATCAGCCCTGCATATCGGAGGAAAAGAAAATTTCAAAGCAGACTTCTCAAGCCGCAAACAGCTAAACCAGGGAGAATGGTCTCTAAAGAAGATGGTATTCAATCAGATTGTGGACATGTGGGGTCTTCCTCAAGTCTCTTTACCTCCAGGAAGAACAGGAAGATCTGAAAATTCTGCTCTCTGGACCCAGGAGAGAACTCTCACTGTGGATGCCTTCAGGATGGAATGGACCCTCGGTCTACTCTATGCTTTTTCCCCATTGTGCCTCATCCCGTCAAGTCTTTAGGAAAATCAAGGAAGAAAGAAACTGGGAAAGAAAAAGTGCAATAGGGTCTTATCCGATGATAGTAGGGTGTTAGGGAAAGGGGAGATACAACCACCTTGCTAGGATACTGAATGGTAACACATAACAAGCATATAAAACAGCTGCTGCACCGATACAGGTCATATCCAAATATCGGTAAAATTAAAATATTTATTTAGACAGGTTTAAAAGTCAAAATGTTTCGAGGTCACACAGGACCTTTTCATCAGGACAAAACCTGATCTCGAAACACGTTGACTTTTAAACCTCCATCTTCCTCTTTGAGGAAAATCAGGGTAGACGAAGCACGAATTATCCTAATAGCTCCCTTTGACGAAAGGGGCCATGGTTCTTTTGGCTGAAAGCAATGGCAATCTCGAATCTGTGGGTTCTCCCGGAAGACCAGGATCTTCTGTCCCAGGGATCTTTTCTCCATCCTGGATGTCTGGGTTGCATTTAACAGCCTGGAATTTGAGAGGTCCATCTTAGAGGAAAAGGGGTTTTGGCTTGGTTAGTTTCTTAGTTTCTACTCTTCTTGGTAGCAGAAAGCCGGTAACCACAAAGATCTATGGAAGGACCTGGAAAAAAAAAATCTTATCCTCAGGGATGGATCCGGGGGGGAAATACTTTTAACATCTATCCTAGAGTTCTTTCAGAAAGGGCTAAAGCACGCTCTTTCAGTTAAGGTGCAGGTCTCGGCCCTAGGGGCGCTATACAGTTGTGACCTGGCAGGTAATAGGTGGATCACCAGGTTCATCAAAGTCTGTGGTAGAGCTAGATCAATTCCTGCCTGTAAACTAAACTAAATTTAGTTTTGACAGCACTGAAAGAAGGCCCCTTTGAGCCTTTACATTCTGCCTCAGCTATGATAATCTCACTAAAGACATCTCTGCTAGTGGCCCTTACATCAGCCCGCAGAATAAGTGACATCCAGGCTTTGTCAGCAGATTCCCCTTACACTCAAGTTCTGGAGGATAGGGTAGTTTTGAGGTTAGACCCTGCATATCTCCCTAAGGTTGTTACAAAATTTCACAGGTCACGGGAGATTATATTACCATCTTTCTGTTCTAACCATAGCAATCCTAAGTTGGAAAAATTACATATCCTAGATGTTAGGAGATGTTTGCTGCAGTATTTAGAGGTTACGGAACCATGGAGGAGACAGAAGGCCCTTTTTGTATCCTTCCAGGGGTCTAGGAAAGATCTTAAGGTACCTAAACGGACCTTAGTGAGATGGGTCAGAGAGGCTATTAAGCTAGCTTATGTCAGATCAGGTAGGGCCATCCCAGAAGGTCTAAAGGCCCATTCCACAAGAGCCGTGGTGGTATCCTGGACGGAGAAGGCGGATGTCTCCATTGACCAGATTTGTAAGGTGGCCACGTGGTCCTCTCCATCCCCCTTCTATAAACAGTATAGGCTGGATGTGTCTTTCCACTGACCTCATGTTAGGAACAAGGGTTCTACAAGCTGTAGTCCCTCCCTAAGATGTAAATAATTCTCTGTAATTCTCTCGTGGTGCCTTCATGGGTGACTGAAAAACATAGATATTACTTACCAGTAATGTGTTTTTTCATAACCCACTCTGTTGATCAGTGGATCTTTGTTTTGGTCATACCATTTTTTTTTAGGTTTTGGTGGATGTTAAGGATGAATAGGAGTATAGATGTATGATTTATGTATGTATACTAACCTGGGAATTTCCCCTCATGCTCTATAAACCAACTGATGCGGAGAGAGGAGCCACCCTTTTTATCTTGAATGTTTCCTGTCCTTGAAGGGCAGATCCCTTCTCTCATGGTGCTGTCATGGGTTACGGGAAAAAAACCACATTCCCGGTAATTAATATCCTTGTTTTATCGTCAAACTCAGCAAGAAGATTCAGAACCTGATTTATCAAAGCGATTACTCCAGAATCCTGGGATAAATTTGGTCTGAAAAGTCACAAGTCTATGCATTGCGCAGAGTTGTCCAAAAATGTTTCCACTCTTGGCGTTTTCAAAATGGACGGAACAATGGAGCAACAGGGGTATGATGCCACAGGTCGTGGATATATCCTTATTTAATTTTCATTTGTATGATTATGATAAAAAACTTTCTATTACCATTTGCTAAAAGTTTCATTTTTTATTAAGAAAACTTCTCACCTTTGCAACTAATAAAACGCCAAGTTGTGATTGCATCAGTGAAGCATGACAAAACCATAGTTAGCCCCATTCTATGTGGTGACGTTGCAGTTTGCACTATTGCTATGAGCAGGAGCTTTTCTTTTTGTCATATGCCTATAATAAGATAACTATGTCTGGGTATACATTTATGGCTACTGTGTCGTTCACATCTATACTAAAATACGCTTAGGCTACTTTCACACATCAGGTTTTCGGCGTCAGGCTCGTTCCGGCGTCGTGCCGGAGCGCCGGATCCGGCAAATGTTTTGTAAAACCGGATGTGACGGATCCGGTTTTCTGCCGGATCCGTCTTGCGCTTGACAGCCAAAGCCGGATCCGTCTCATCCGGTTCATCCGGTTTTCGATCCGTTTTTCGACGGATTACGCCGCATCCGGTTTTTAAAATCGCCCCTTGTGGCCTTCCGAACGGGATTGGCTACTGAAAAACTATATATAGCGTGTGCCTACAGCCCTTCTTTGACAGGTTGTAGAGGAGAAAGTGCAGGTTGGAGAGAGGAGCAAGTTACTGGCGAAGATGAATGTTGTGATTGGAAATATTTTGAAGCATTTGGCGGATTTTACAGCGGAGGCGAATCGTTTGAGGGTGATTGTTCTGGAGAAGGAGAGAGCGAGACAGCAGCGTATCAGGCATCGTAGACGACGTTTGTGGATCCACCCCATCACAGCCAAGAGAATGACGCGTAGGGTCTATTCTACACTCTGCATGGACCTTAGACGAAACCCGGATACATTTTTTGGATATGTTCGGATGAAAATGGAGAATTTTGATTACTTGGTGGAGCGCATTGCACACCTCATAAGAAAATCGGACACCTATTGCCGCTTCTCTGTTTCACCCGCAGAGTGTCTGATGGTGACTTTAAGGTAAGACACATTTATTGGATATGCTCGCATCAGAGCACACTTTCACTGCAATCTTGTTGGTGGTAGTTTGCATCTCCAAGTGTTATAGCTGAGTTTTGGTATGTAATGCTGTGATTTTAAACTAATTGATTGTTTTTTAATTCCCCACAGATTTCTTGCAACTGGAGAATCCCTTTCGTCACTGCATTTCCAGTACAGACTCGGGATTTCCACCATATCTGGAATAGTGAAGTACACATGCCTTGCACTGTGGGACTCCTTAGCTGAAGAGTTTTTACCAGAGCCCACATCAGAGAGGTGGATTGAAATTTCAGAAAAGTTTCAACAGATATGTCAGTTTCTGAACTGCTTGGGCGCTGTGGACGGGAAACATATCCGCATTGTAAAGCCAGCCGGATCGGGATCGGAATATTTCAATTACAAGAAATATTTTTCAATTGTCCTCATGGCCATCGCTGACGCGGAATACAAATTTATTGCTGTTGATATTGGGGCCTATGGCCTCTCCAATGACTCTCAAGTTTTCAAACTGTCTGCCATGGGGCGTAAACTGTATGGAAACACCTTCCAGTTCCCATCCCCTAGACCGCTGCCGCAAACATCTGGTCCACCTATGCCATTTGTCTGTGTAGGGGATGAAGCCTTCCAGCTGTCAGAACACCTTTTGAAACCGTACTCTAGCAGAGGATTGACAAGAACAAAACGCATTTTTAATTACCGCCTCACAAGAGCAAGAAGAATATTTGAATGTACCTTTGGTATTCTGACAGCCAAATGGCGGGTCCTATTGACTGCGATCAACCTCAAGACAGAAATTGTGGATGAGGTGATCAAAGCTTGCGTGGTACTCCACAATTTTGTTATCTGCAAGGAACCCATTTCCATTGAGGACACCTCTGAAGAAGCCACCTTGCAAGATTACCATGACATTACCACTAGAAGTTCTGTGACGGTTTCAGTAATGAGGGACAATTTTGCACTATACTTTATGTCACCTCAAGGCAGAGTACACTGGCAGGATGACAGAGTGTGAAAGATTTGTGCCCTTAACCAAACTTGTGTACCTTCTGTTCCAACAGTATATACCTTTGCCAACCAAAGTTGGCTATCTTGTCATGGTCTTACTATTTTTACCTTTAGGCCACAGGTGTGTACCTGGTTGTGTTTTATGCAAAGTATTTCACCTTTTAACAAAAGTTGTGTACATTGTTAGGAAATCACCAACAATAAACACAACTTTTTAGGTGAAATACTTTGCTTCAAACACAACCAGGAACACAACTGTGGCAAAAAGCTAAAATTTACCCACAAATATATACCTGGTTTTGAATACCTTTTTACCTTTGAAATACCCTGTATTTAACCTTTTTTTTAAACATATTTCACCGCAGAAAGAAATGACAGACAACCATTGTAAAACGATAATTTAACTTTTATTTAAAATATTTTTTTTTTGTAAGATGTTTTTAAAGTGAAAAAAACTTTTTTAATAAAGGTTTTAAACCAAATGGGCATTTTTATTAAAAAACACACATTACAAATCTGTGTAGTGTGGGGTGGAAATACTGCTGGAGGGGCTGCGGGACACTTCGACACTGGGAGTGTGGAGAGAGGACTGGGATCGTGGTGGGGAAGGAACAGTTAGAGGTGAAGGAGTGGAAAAAGCTACAGAATGGGTGGACATGTGGGAGGCAGAAGAGGTGGTGGGCGGTGGAGTGGAGGATTGGGCAGGGACTGTAGGAGCAGATGATGTTGATGGAAAGTTGTATGGGGAAGGAGTTTGGTACGGGGCAGGTTGCTGGAAGTGGGGAGATGTCTGGTACTGGGGAGGTTGCTGGTAGTGGGGAGGTGGCTGGTATGTAATAGGAGGGGGAGGATGGAAAGTGGCTGGAGGGGGTGCAGGTGGAGGAACTACTGGGGTGGGAGGAGGAGGTTGGGAGGTAACGTGCTGGAGAGCACCGTGGCATGAATGCATTACATGCATCTGCTGGGTAGGAGAGAGCGTTTCCATGCGCTCCACAACAGACCTGAAAAAGGTGTGGTTTGGCGAAGATCTTGCTTCTGAATGCATGGTTTGCAGAAGTGTCTTCACCTCCAGAATGCTGGAGTTCATCTGCTGAAAGCCTGCGGAGATTTGCTCTGACAAGACTTTTAGACAGTTCTGGAAAGATGCATTCAGATGCAAGAACTCTGGCGCATAAGTCTTTTCCTGACCCCTCTGCCGCTGCCGCCCAGTACCCGCAGGTGTACTAGAGGTGGCAGGGGCAGAAGGGTGGGGTAAAGGGAAAGCGATCTCCTCACCAGCAGCTTCATGTAATGTAGGCGGCCACGAAGCTCCTGTGCTGGTGGATGGGACAGATGGGTCGAATGTGTGGGAAGGCTGGGAAGGTGCAGATGTACCGGGGCGGTCGAAGTGTCCCTCAGTGCCGGTCTCCTCAGGGATCGCCTCAGAAGGGTCCAATCGTGCAGGCTCCCGAGTGCTGCTCACCGTGCTGTGGAATAAAGAGAAAAAAAAACAATTAAAATAGTGACATGGCATGGCCCTGGCTGAAAAAAAATTGTTACATCTTAACATTTTTTTTTCACATGTGGTGTGTAATATTTACCTTCTGGTGACCATTGTATCCCGGAGGAACGACAGGGCTCGTGCGTACTTGTACTTGCTCCTGCGTCCTCCAGATCCACTCGGGGCCCGCATCTCTTTATTGAACTCCTTCTTGAAACGATCCCTCACAGACCGCCACCGCTTCACAATTCTGTCCCCTGAAACGAGAAAGGACAAAGTGGTTAGTATACAACATCAGTGTTTCCCAAACTCCAGTCCTCAAGGTCCCCAGGGGTCATGTTTTCAGGATTTCCATAGTAAATAGAAATCCTGAACACATGATCCGTGGGGACCACGAGGACTGGAGTTCGGGAAACACTGGTTTACATCAAGCAACCGGTACTGTATATACTTACGCTCTTTAATCTGGGCCCGAGCATCGAGGTCCTCCCAGCGGCCCACAAGGAGCGAACAGATTTCCTCCCAGAGTCGTCAGGTAACAATCAGGTCAGCATGGCGGCGGTCAGCCATATTCCATAGCGGCTCCCTTTCTCTGACGAGATCGATGAGGTGGTCAACATCAATTCCTCCATCCTCACCGTCAGAGTCGGGCGCACGCTGTGAAGGCTGTTAAAGTAAAATAGAAAAATAGCAAAATTAGTCACCACACTTAAGACATGAAATAAAAAGTGTACTAAAATTTAACTCAAATATTATACTTACACGCTGGTGACCGCCGCGTTGCTATCGCCGACGACCCTGGGAGGCACTGCGAGGACCTCTTGGCCGAGCACCAGATTGGGAAGACTAGAGAAGAAAAGAAAAAAATTTGTGTTTGGATGTTGTCATTTGTTTGCTGTGTGTGGTCTGCGGTACATTGTTTTCTATGTGTTGTGTGTAGTGTGATGTTGTGTTTCTGCGTTTGATGCAAAAAACTTACCAATTGTGAGCCCACTCCAGGTGTCTGTCCACCCCTTCCTTCTTCTGAGAGCTCCTCTTCATCTTGTGATTCCTGTTTTGAAATAAAAGCCAATGAATAGACATATATTACAGAGATGATGGATTTTGGAAATAAAAACTTACCGTCAAACGCTGACGATGCGAGGGAGGGCTCCCAGAAGAAGATGTGCTGTCATGTTGCTGGCCAGACTCCATGGCTGTGGGTGGTGCTGCTGCTGTTGCTGCTGCTGCATCTCTTGGGCGGCTGTTGAATAAAGAGAAACAAAGGGCCAATGAATATGTTGATATTCCATGGCCCTAGTTTTGAGGAATGGGGGATTTGATAATTACCGTCTCTCATCTGCTGCTGGACTCCCCTCGCGTTGTTCTGCATGTTCCCTTTCCTGCTCCATTTGGGGTGGTGGTGGTGCTGATGGTGCTGCAGTGGTCTCCTGCCTTCTCCTACGCCTGGTTGCTGTCTTTGGTGGCATGTTGGGTGTGGCTGAGGGTCCCACTGTCATGCTTTTATATATGTGTGCTGTGGGCAGAGCTACTGAGCATGCTCAGACCCAAAAAAACGGATCCGGCCACCGGATCCGGCTATTGCCGGATCCGGCGCATTGCGGCGCTCATAGGCTTTCATTGTGTGAAAAAGCCGGACACGCCGGATCCGGCGTGTCCGGCTTTTTCGCCGGAGACAAAAAACATTACAGTAGCCGTTTTTTCCAGACGCCGGATTGCGACACATTGCCGGATCCGGCGAAAACCGGATGAAACGCATTGCCATCCGGCGCGATCCGGCGTAAATGCAAGTCAATGGGGGGGGAAACCGGATCCGGCATTGCATTTCGCCGTATCCGGTTTTTGTCAAAAGTGCCGGATCGCGTCTGACGGCGAAAACCTGATGTGTGAAAGAGGCCTTAAGCACCCATATTTTCCTTCATTGTTGCAAGTCTGCATACTCTGCGTGGTACCTTTGTACTGTTTTGATGAACTTTGTACTCTTTATTTTTTTTTTCTCATGATATATGTAAATAATAAAGTTAATTTTTATAACAAACTATATTTTCTCTTCTTTCAGTAAATGATTGCTATATGTGTACACTTATGGCTAAATTACCTTTTTACCTTGTGGATCTATTTTTTTTTTTATTATGCTTTGCTTAGGCTACCTTCACACTTGCGTTTTTTTGCTGCGCGTTTTTTGCGCACACGCATGAAAAAAACGCATCATGCGTTTGTGTGCGTTTTCTTGCGGGTTTTGGTGCGTTTTTGTGCGCATTACAATGCGCACGTATGCGCACCCATAGACTTTAATGGGTGTTTTGCTGTAAAAAAAACGCATTGCGTGCGCATGCGTTTTTTGGGGGCAAGTCGGACGCAGAAAAAATGCAACAGGAAGCATTTTGTGCGCCCGAGCGCACACTACAAAAAACACATGCGCATACAAACGCGTATAAATGCATGTGTATGCGCACCCATGTTAAATTATAGGGAGGGAAAAAAACGCATGCTTTTTTTGCGCAAAAAAACGCAAGTGTGAAACCAGCCTTATATAGCACTTTACAGACTTTATCAGCACAGCCCCCTTATTATGTCTTTGGAATGTGGGAGAAAACCCACGCAAACAGAGGTAAAACATACACACTCCTTGCAGATGTTGTCCTTGGTGGGACCCCAAAGACCCCAGTACTGCAAAGCAACTGTGCTAACCACTGAGCCACCATGCTGCCCATATATATTTGGTTTAATGGAAACAGACTTTGTCAAAATTGTATAGATGCTGCATTCATATCTCTATCTAAAATGCCAGGAATGGATCATAAATAGAAATCGCCTACAAAAAAAAAGATTATTTTCAAAATTTGATTTTGCATTCAGCTTAAAAAAATGAGAGGGGGAATATAACCTACAACGTGAGCTGAATTACCATCTACAGTTGTCAGTTTGCCTTTGTTTTGCATGTACCCCTGTAGTCATATGAATGTGTGAGCACCTAATGCAAGGCAGGTTTAAAAAATCATGTTTATATGCAGTTCATTAACAATCTTCCTCTTGGTCTGTTGACATAGTCATTGTAGTCATATACATACATACACACATACATCATGTTTATTTGATGGAGCCGTGTGTTTTTTTAGTGTACAAGCTGTAGTTTACATCTACCATTTTTGGGTATATACAACTTATTGATCTATTGATCATTTATGTTGCAGCAGCGGGTCAGTATTATACATTTTGAGCCTACGCCATACATGTACGCTGAGTTGCTATATGACAAGTAGTCAATGTCAATTGCCTGCTTCATTTTAAAATCTAGTTTAAAGAGGATGTTTCACGGCAAGCCGTGAGACAGTGCAGTAAGGAGGTCCGAGGTCAGATACCAGGCGGGCTCAAAGTACAGACAGGTAAAGGGCCTGTCACACTAAGCGATATCGCTAGCAATATCACTATAACGTCACTGGGTTTTGTGACGTTATAGCGATATTGCTAGCGATATCGCTATGTCTGATACCTCCGACCGCTCCCCCGCTGGTTATGGCTGATCGCGCGAGAACGTCCTGCCCTGTTTCTCGTCGTCAGCTTTCTGCTGGGCTTCCTGCTGTGACGACGAGTGACGCGTGGACGCGGGCGGGAGGACGTCAGAATCGCCTCGTCTCACAGGTAAGTAGCGACCCCCGACCCCTGCGATGTCGCTGGTGAGATCTGCCTGTGTGGCAGCTCACTAGCGACCACTTAGCGATGTACCAGCGATCCTGACCGCGCCATTTCGCTGGTCGGGATCGCTGGTACATCGCTAAGTGTGACAGTACCTTAAGACAAAGGCATGGTCTGGAAACAATCCGGGGTCAAATGCCAGAAGGGTGCCTCAAGACAAGGGAGTAAAACAAACAGATAGCCAGAGGCCAAGTCTGGGGTCAGATACCTGAAATCCGAGAACATCATGAGCAGAAGGGAAAATCCACAAGAGTAGTCACAACAAATCCTAGATCCGCCAACAAGATCAGAGAAAAGAGACACAGAGCATGAGCACACACACCTAACAAATATAAACAACTGACACTGGACTGCTCACAGCTATCCAGCTATAAAGCTAGCAAATGACTAAGGACAGGAGACACCTGGGGTAATGATCGCAGGCTAGATCAGATGGAGCAGCAGGGCTGTCGATCAAAATGCTGACAGCTCAGCACACCCCAGGATCAGATTGGATGACTGGACTGTCACTCTAAAAATTGACAATCCAGTACACTCCAGACCCATAGGGCAGCTGAGCTGTTACTTATAGCGTCCCTCGGCCACAGTCAATGATAAGACCATGACACAAGCCTTACAATTCCTATCTTTGTAAGTGCATCACCAATACTGAATTGACCAGGGCAATTCTTGTTCTTGTAGTCACTGATTTTAGTGTGAACTGTCTCCAGTTGAGGACTATATGCATAGGGGAGAACGTTACTAAACTGTGAAAACACCTGGTACATCTTTTATCCAGGATGTTAATGTTAATTCTGTTTTGAAAGAACCATTCACTTGACAGTATATAGGTAACTATTTCTCCATTAGACATGTCCCACTTCAGCTGCACCCACAAATAATTTGTCCATCATAAACACAAACCATGCTGTTAAATATAAATGATACTGATGTAACATGACTAATTACTCTACACAACAGTTAGGTAAGTACAGTAGTGATCATGTGCAAGGAAAGAATAAACAGCAAGTCCAGTGACTCACTGGTGATATCTCTGATTGTACATGTCAGCTTCCCTCTCTCTTTGCACCTAACATGGAATGGCAATAAGGCTTCTGCCAGCTATGATGTGCTTCTGTAGAATTTGCTGTCTTGGCCTTTACAAAGCTATGTGAACTGTTCTACCTCAAGTACTTTCGAGGTTATGTGACTCATTTGGCCCAATTACACAAACAGATGTTCGTATGTCTAATCTCCAATATGAGCAGTATAGACAACCTACAGGAAATCATGGTTAAGCATTTGAATACAATGATATTGTCTAAATCGTTTTTCGAAATTTATAAATTAGTCATTTCTTTAAATAATGTCACATGTGATCAACAAATTCATATTTACATACCAGAATCTGATCACGATCAATGATTAGATTCATGATTGGATAAACAATTGTTCACATTATTGTCAAGTGTTTATCTCTAATACTCAGTTGCTTTTTATCAACTGATTATCATTCATACTGGCTTGTTAGAGTTCAATTTTAGCAGATTATCGACTTGTGTAAATGAGCTTTACTTCTTCACTTCATTTTCCATCAATATTATTGTGCATGTCACATTTACTGATAATCTAAACACAAAACTAAAAGTACATTTACACTGCAAGATTATCATGAACAAGTGTTCCTAGGACTGTTTCTTTCACAATAGTCATGTAGTCTAATTTGGCTGAAGAATCTTGAAGAAATTGGCCCATAAATTAGCAACGAAGACCACAAGACAAAAAAAGGAAAGTGATTTTAAAAAACGCAAAGGATGAATTGAAGCACTAATGTTTCTACCTACCACATAATCTTGGATATATCCCCTCACGAGCCCCTCAAACATTTTTCCAACATGGATGTTAAGCTACGTGGTTGCTTAAAACCTAGATCCCTTTTTGAAACTGGGCATCACAATAGCTTTACCCCAGTTGCTTTGCATAGTATCAGTCACTAAAGAATCGTATTTGTGTATAGATTCAAAGCAATAACTGATCTGAGTTCCTCAAGATCTCTTGCATGGAGTCCATTTGGGCCAGGGACATTGTTCACATTGATTTTAATTAACTTGAGTCATATCTGCATTTACTCAACGGAATATATGACAGTATGACAGATGACAAATTAAGAGCACTGGTATGGACTACATCAGCCACTGTCTCTTCTTTGAGCTAAAGAAACCATTTAGTAATTCTGCTTTCTCTTGATTTTTTTTTTAAATTAGTTTTATTTAGAAATTGCATAGTTTAAAAAAAAAAACTTGAATGCCAATGCTTATAGAATGAAGAATAAAACATAATTATCATTAACAATGAGATATATGTTGTTTGATCTTCTTTAACATCTCAACATACATAATTTGAAACAAGAATAGATAATACAACAATACGCAGTGCACAAGTGCCTTTGGGAGAAATGCAATGAAAACTTAGATAATTATGATTCTAAGAAGTTACTCAAGCTTCGATAGGCAGGTGGAGGAACAGGGGAGTCATACCAGAGTTTATAAACCTCTCAAATTTATTAGGACAGTGTCTATTCTTATACTCTAATATACTTAGGTCTCAAACATATTAGTAATGTTGACCATGTTTACCCAATGTGATTTCAAGGAAGCCTAAGATCCATTCACCGCGACTGTCTTTCTAGCTAAGAAGAAAGTTTCTTGAATTATAATGCGGAGATGATGGGGGCATCACATTCTCCAAAGTACCCAAGAGACAAACTGTCCTTGTAAATTCTAGAGAACGTTGATTAATCCCATTAATAATATTAACTGCATCTTTCCAGAATTCAAATACAGTGGGACAATGCCAAATTGAGTGCGAGAAGTCAGCTTCTTCAGAGAAACAACTCTGGCATTCTGAGGAAGAAAGTCTCCCTATTCTATAATAATGGATGGGAGTTAAAAAAAAGCTCTCCCATAGGTTTTATCCTCTTAATATATTGCAGCCATCATATTATATAGCACTGTGTACTTACAGTTGCTCATTTTGCCTTTCTAACCAGCTAATTCTCTTTTCTCTGCTCTACATAGAAACACGAAGTCTTTGTTCCTTGCATTTATCATCCCTCTCTTCAACCCCCTGACCCACCTGCTTCCTCATCACCCATGCCAGAGACTTTTGCAGTGTTATACAGGGAAAATTGACCTCCTGTTTCCACATAGAGTTTAGGAGGATTCAGGTAATCAATTTTCAATCATGTGATGTCATAGACCTAATGGAAAAGAGAAAAATTAGATGGGTAGAACGATAAAATGAGCAATTGTAAGTGCTCAGTGCTATATGATGATTGAAATATATTAAGAGGATGCAAATTTTGATGGGAATGCTTCTTTAAATAGCATTGATGGAGTATATACAGTGGGTACGGAAAGTATTCAGATCTCTTTAAATTTTTCACTCTTTTCTTTCATTGCAGCCTGTCATGATCCCAGTGCAGGTTTTTGAGCTGCACGTCAGGGGTTAATGTCTGGAGCTCGGTGAAGGTTTTGACCTGCACACCTGGGGTTGATGATTGTGGCCTCTTTCTGGTTCTGGGAGAGCTTCTTAAACCCCTGGGAAGCTCCAATCCCTGCCAGTTATACTTTTGCCTTGGGCCTAGTGTGCTGACCCCTGTGTGCCTGTTTGTTGTTATAGCTTGTTTATATGGTTCTGACCCGGTTCTGTTTCCCGTTGTGAGTTTGCCTGTTGATTCTATACTGCGTTATTATCTCTGTGTATGACTCATTGCCTGTGACCTGACTACTCTCTGCTCGCCCCTCTTGTACCTTGCAGCTATCTCTGTGTGTGACTCATTGGCTATGTCCTGACTATTCTCCCTGTCTATGCCCCTTGGTAACTTTGTCTCGCAGTTACCCTGCTAGGAGTTCTCTTGCTGCTCCTAGCTCCCTGGAGTTTAGGCCACGCCCCTAGCAGTCACGTGCTTCAGGTCCTGCGGCTCTGAGGTACACATCTACTCGGCTGCTGCCTGCTCCACAGGTATCGTTGAGCACAGTTCGCTTTACTCAGGACACGCGCACTGGCTCAGTGAGCAAGTTCAGTGCGGTGTTCCTGACATTATAACTGGCCTGCAAATTTTTTTTTCTCTCACTTCTGCAGCATGGACCCAATGCGTGCTTTATCTGAACGGGTGAAATGCTTGACTCAGTCACTGCAGAAGCTTAGTTTGGAACACCAAGCTCTGGCCCAGTCCCAACGGTGGGTTGAGGACTCAGTTCAGGGGGTTCTTTCCGCAGGCTTCCAGCAGATGGGGAATAGAGATGTCATTTTGGTCCCACCCGAATCCCCGGTTAAATTGCCAGATACGTTTTCTGGTAACAAAGATGATTTCAGGGCATTAAAGGAGGGCTGTAAGCGCTTTTTCTCTTTGAGACCCTGCTCCTCTGGGGATGAGAAACAGAGGGTGGGGGTAGTTATGTCCCTGCTTAGGGGGACCCCACAAGCCTGGGCATTTTCGCTTTCCTCTTCTGCCCCTGAGAGTATGTCTGTGGATGCGTTTTTTGAAGCCTTAGGGCTTATTTATGATGAGCCTGATAGAGTGCGGTTTGTCTGAGGACAAGGTGATGAGTGTCTGTCAGGGGGAGCACTCGGCCGAATGGTTTTGTACTGAATTCAGATGTTGGGCAGCCGAGAATTCCTGGAGTGATGCTGCCCTTCGGGGGCTGTTCCACAGAGGCCTATGTGAACGTCTGAAGGATGCTTTGGCACTCCATCCTCAGCCTGACTCCCTGGAGGATGCCATGACCCAAGCGGTTCGCATGGATCGCAGACTGCGGGCTAGAGGCATTATGCAACGGGAAACACCATTATTCTTCAGTGGAGATGAGACCCGGACTCTTCCTGTGGCTATGGAGGTGAGCGCTGTCACCTGTGAGGAAAAAGAAAGAGGCCACCATCATTAACCCCATGTGTGCAGGTCAAAACCTGCACTGAGCTCCAGACATTAACCCCTGACGTGCAGCTCAAAAACCTGCACTGGGATCATGACAGTACCCCCCTCTCAACGGGGGGCCTCTGGACCCCCAGGCTTCCCCGGGTACTTGGCATGGAAAGCCCGAACGAGGCGATCTGCATGTACAGAGCGAGCAGGGACCCATGAGCACTCCTCTGGTCCATATCCCTTCCAGTGGACCAGGTACTGCAAAGAGGACTCCGAGTCTGTTGTTCCTCCAGTGCTGGTGGAGGGTCAATTGGAGTATGAGGTCGGACATATTGTGGACTCTCGGCGGGTGCGCCACTCTTTGCAGTACCTGGTCCACTGGAAGGGATATGGACCAGAGGAGCGCTCATGGGTCCCTGCTCGCTCTGGTCCATAGGGTCAAATATAGTGTTTATCCCTCACCTGGCATTGTGATTTATTGTATACATTTGATTCAAGCTGGATTTTTTAAAATACTGATCGACATTTTTTGTGCCTATTTTTTGAGACTTTCTCAATTTTTAAATGAATTGTTAATAAAGCATCTTTTAATAATTAGTTTTTTGTTTATGAGCCATTGGATAACTAATTAAAGTAAAATTGATTTTTCTACTGATTCTAGTTAATCGCGGTCAGCAGCAAGAGGAGCCAAAGTTAAACTAAATAGCAAAGCCATTGAAGAAGACTCAGGTCTTCAAAAATTCATTTATAACAACAAGCAAAAGGCAGCAACACTTACTTGCCCAGGTCTAGAACAAATGCACTGCAGGGTGCAGCCAGCCCATATAGCAAGATGTCAGCAACACAGGTGCAAAATACCAGATTAACAGCCACTCTCCACATACCCATTCCTGGAGGGGGTGACTGCCCAGTATACAATTGCACAATGAGGGTCCGCATAGGGTACCGTTCACACAAGGGAACTGCATGGTGTCTGGTTCACAGCCTATTAACGCCCCTACTATTCGATTAGGCGGGCTGGCCAGCACCCTCTCAATGCATCCCAGTGTGAACACCCCTCATACGAGACCTGGGCTCGGCTGCACCCTGATTGTTGTAGTGCAAAAATTTTTTTTACCAATTAGTGAGGTATTAGCTGATATTTTGGCCAAAATACTTGAGCCCGTAAACTGCGCCAAAGTTCCTCACGCTTACGGGTCCCTACACTAAATTAAACTAAATAGCAAAGCCATTGAAGAAGACTCAGGTCTTCAAAAATTCATTTATAACAACAAGCAAAAGGCAGCAACACTTACTTGCCCAGGTCTAGAACAAATGCACTGCAGGGTGCAGCCAGCCCATATAGCAAGATGTCAGCAACACAGGTGCAAAATACCAGATTAACAGCCACTCTCCACATACCCATTCCTGGAGGGGGTGACTGCCCAGTATACAATTGCACAATGAGGGTCCGCATAGGGTACCGTTCACACAAGGGAACTGCATGGTGTCTGGTTCACAGCCTATTAACGCCCCTACTATTCGATTAGGCGGGCTGGCCAGCACCCTCTCAATGCATCCCAGTGTGAACACCCCTCATACGAGACCTGGGCTCGGCTGCACCCTGATTGTTGTAGTGCAAAAAATTTTTTTACCAATTAGGCCTCTTTCACACATCAGTTTTTTGCCTTCAGGCGCGATCCGGCTTTTTTTGGAAAAAACGGATCCGGCAAAATGCAATGCCGGATCCGGTTTTTCCCCATTGACTTGCATTAGCGCCGGATCGTGCCGGATGGCATTGCGTTTCATCTGTTTTTTGCCGGATCCGGCAACTTGTCTCATTCCGGCGTCTTGAAAAAACGTCTACTGTAACGTTTTTTGTCTCCGGCGAAAAAGCCGGAAGCGCCGGATCCGGCGCTTCCAGCTTTTTGCTACAATGAAAGTCTATGGGCGCCGGAATGCGCCGGATCCAGAAAAAGACGGATCCAGCAACCGGATCCGGTTTTTTTAATTCTGCGCATGCTCAGATCCAATTGGCCAGCCGCCAGGAACAGAGACGGATCCAGCAAAAAAACGGATCCGTTTCTACAGTTCTCCAAAATTTATGCCGGATCCGTTTTTTCTAAAAAAAGCCGGATCATGCCTGACGGCAAAAAACTGATGTGTGAAAGTAGCCTTAGTGAGGTATTAGCTGATATTTTGGCCAAAATACTTGAGCCCGTAAACTGCGCCAAAGTTCCTCACGCTTACGGGTCCCTACACTAAATTAAACTAAATAGCAAAGCCATTGAAGAAGACTCAGGTCTTCAAAAATTCATTTATAACAACAAGCAAAAGGCAGCAACACTTACTTGCCCAGGTCTAGAACAAATGCACTGCAGGGTGCAGCCAGCCCATATAGCAAGATGTCAGCAACACAGGTGCAAAATACCAGATTAACAGCCACTCTCCACATACCCATTCCTGGAGGGGGTGACTGCCCAGTATACAATTGCACAATGAGGGTCCGCATAGGGTACCGTTCACACAAGGGAACTGCATGGTGTCTGGTTCACAGCCTATTAACGCCCCTACTATTCGATTAGGCGGGCTGGCCAGCACCCTCTCAATGCATCCCAGTGTGAACACCCCTCATACGAGACCTGGGCTCGGCTGCACCCTGATTGTTGTAGTGCAAAAAAATTTTTTACCAATTAGTGAGGTATTAGCTGATATTTTGGCCAAAATACTTGAGCCCGTAAACTGCGCCAAAGTTCCTCACGCAGAGGAGCGCTCATGGGTCCCTGCTCGCTCTGGTCCATAGGGTCAAATATAGTGTTTATCCCTCACCTGGCATTGTGATTTATTGTATACATTTGATTCAAGCTGGATTTTTTAAAATACTGATCGACATTTTTTGTGCCTATTTTTTGAGACTTTCTCAATTTTTAAATGAATTGTTAATAAAGCATCTTTTAATAATTAGTTTTTTGTTTATGAGCCATTGGATAACTAATTAAAGTAAAATTGATTTTTCTACTGATTCTAGTTAATCGCGGTCAGCAGCAAGAGGAGCCAAAGTTACCATAGTTGTGCTTAAGGTTACCAGAGTTAACAGCGAATCAGTTTCCCTACAGCTGTGAAGCCAGGAAACCTTAAGGTAGCCTTTAAGGGATACTTTAAGGTTACTGGAGGTTCCAGCTGCTGGAACACCTCAAAGCTGGGAACTTAGTTCATAGCCCCCAGGTATGCCAGCAGCTGGAAACTCTTTTAATCTGAAAGTCTCCCTTAAAGGATACCTTAAGGTTTCCAGGCCTTACAGCTGCTGGGAGACATGGTGGCTGTGAACTCTGATAAACTAAAGGGCCTCAGTTCAGTTCACCACAGTTCACAGAGGCCGGTTCTCACTCACGCTGCCCTTGTAAGAACCGGCAGCTGTGAACTGAGGTGACATCAGTAAGGTTACCTCAGTTCACAGTAGCGCTGCCCTAGTGAGAACCAGCCACTGTGAACTGAAATAACTTTCCTTACGTACAATATAATTGACCTCACCACAAGGTACAATAGCCCCAATTATCCTTCCGAACTTTATAATGGCAACCACACAGCCCTCCAGACAGTATGATGGTCCCCACACAAATTTTCACACTGTATATTTTCTCGCTTACAGTATAGCACTCCATAAAGTGTAAAGGTTCCTACATAGACATTCAAACATTATAATGGTCCCCACATAGCCCTCCAAATATTATAATAGCCCCCACATAACCCTCCATAATAATAGCCCCCATGTAGCACTCCATATAGTAAAATGTGCCCCATAGTCCTCCATATCGTATACTGCACCCCATAAACCTCCATATAGTATACTATACCCCACTGTCCTCCATACAGTATAATACATTCCCCATAGTCAGCCATAAAATTTAATGCACCCCATAGTCCTGCACACAGTATAATGCACCCCATAGTCCTCCATATAGTATAAGGCACTCATCATAGTCCTCCATATAGTATAATGCATCTCACAGTTTTTCTTATAGTGAAATGCACTACCCATAGTCTTCCATACAGTATAATGCACCATATAGTATACTGTACCTCATTGTCCTCCATATAGTATAATGCACTCCCCATAGTCTTCCATATAGTATAATGCACTATCCATAGTCTTCCATACAGTATAATGCACCCTATAGTCTTCTATATAGTATCATGCACTCCCCATAGTCCTCCATACAGTATAATGCACCCCATACTCCTCCATACAGTATAATGCACCCCATAGTCCTCCATATAGTATAATGCACTCCATATAGTTCTCTATACAGTATAATACACCCCCAAAGTCCTACATACAGTGGGGGTAATAAGTATTTGATCCCTTGCTGATTTTGTAAGTTTGCACACTGATAAAGACGTGAACAGTCTATAATTTAAATGCAGGTTAATTTTAACATTGCGAGATAGAATATCAAAATTAAAATCCACAAAATCACATTGTATAAATTACATAAATTTGTTTGCATTTTGCAATGAGAAATAAGTATTTGATCCCCTACCAACCATTAAGAGCTCTGAATCCTACAGACCAGTCGACGCTCCTAATCAACTCATTACCTGCATTAAAGACAGCTGTCTTACATAGTCATCTTTATAAAAGACTCCTGTGCACAGACTCAATTAATCAGTCAGACTCTAAGGTCTACAACATAGACAAGACCAAAGAGCTTTATAAGGATGTCAGGGACAAGATCATAGACCTGCACAAAGCTGGAATGGGCTATAAAACAATAAGTAAGACGCTGGGTGAGGAGACAACTGTTGGTGCAATAGTAAGAGAATGGAAAAAGTACAAAATGACTGTCAATCGACATCGATCTGGGCACTATGCAAAATCTTACCTCATGGTGTATCCTTGCTCATGAGGAAGGTGAGAGATCAGTCTAAAACTACATGGGGGAACTTGTTAATAATCTCCAGGCAGCTGGGACCACAGTCACCAAGAAAACCATTGGTAAAACATTACGCCGTAAAGATTTAAAATCCTGCAGTGCCCGCAAGGTCTTCTTGTGCCTGCTTCTTCTTGAGAAGAGGCTCAAGAAGGCACATATGCAGGCCTGTCTGAAGTTTGCTAATGAACACCTGGATGATTCTGTGAGTGATTGGGAGAATGTGCTGTGATCAGATGAGACGAAAATTGAGGTCTTTGGCATTAACTCAACTCACCGTGTTTGGACAAAGAGAAATGCTGTCTATGACCCAAAGAATATAGGGTAAATTGGTGTGCACTCAGGTTTTTTAGAAAAAAGCGAGGTGCTGGTGCAATGGACTATATAAGCCCCTATGTCAAGAAAGTCATAATTCACCGCACACTCTTTAGTTTAATTTTTCATAAGTGATAATCATTTATTTCAGAAGTAAAAAAACAAAAAATACAGTGAAGCCAGCAAGATTTCATAATAATATAGTCTGACAAAAACCTGAGTGGACACCAATTTACCCTATATTATAGCCTTTTTCTTGGTGTTTGCACGGTTAACCAATGCCTACGGACACTTTTGCATATGACGTTGCAACCAGCACTAGCATTTTATCACAAGTCTCTAAATCAAGTGATTTTCTAAAAACCCCTCTCCAGGAGTTGAGAACAAAAGACTACGAGAAAGAAAGGCGGAAACTGGTATTGTATGATCTTCATTGTATAAAGCCCCCTTCACACATAGCGAGATCGTTAGCGATCTCACTAAAGCGTCACCGATTTTGTGATGCAACAACGATATCGCTAGCAATCTCACTACATGTGACACGTAGCTGCGACCCAGCCCCCCGCTGGATATTGCTGATCACGCATGAACATCCTGGGCCATTTTCTTCTCTCTGGCAACCCGCTGACACCGACTAGCGACGCATGGACACAGGCGGAAGTCGTCATTATCGCTGAGTCTGACAGGTAAGTAACGACCGCCGACGGGTTGCTGCATCGCTGGTGAGATCTGCCTGTTTGGCAGCTCACTAGCGACCATTTAGCGATGCAACAGCGATCCTGACCGGGTCGTATCGTTGTTGGGATCATTGGTGCATTGGTAAATGTAACGGGACCCTAACTCTGGCTGAGTATCACCGGCAAGGCAAAATCCCCAGGGGTCTCAGAAGTAACTTACACCCTACCCTTTTTTCTGATAACCAGGACTTTTGTGACAAATATAAGAAAATTTTTAATAAGTGTTCATTTGATATCATCATTCTTACAGTGGGATTTTTGCAGAAGGCTATCACAGAAACTAAAGAGAACATCTAGGCCATTGAAACACAACTTACAGCAACCCTGTCGTCCTCTGACTGGTCCAACCTCAAGGAAAGAAACGATAAAATTTTGGCTGACCATCAAAAATCTCTACAGGAGAGAAAACGTATCAGATTTCAACAAGACAACGACGATTATACCAACAACCGGATTTAAAAATGGAGGGATTCTGCTGGCTCAAGTACATGGCAGCGCCAACCAAATTACCGCAAGTATGGATCATACAGCACAGACAGCGACTCATCCACCGATTCCAACCGACATCGTTTTTTATCCAAGAGCCACAGAGGAGGTTACCATCGCACCGACCAACAAGACGATCGAGGAGAAAGAATGACCACCCGTTCCCTGATAAGACATCGAACCTGGTGATTAACATCTCAAGCCATACACACTCCCCTGCGGAACTCTCACTACTTCAGAAGGGACTGTCCTATTGTCCAACTCCCAACTGGGATCTTTCCAATTGGAGAAGGACCTTCAGCGCTTTTATTGCGCAGTAAGACTTAAGACACACTTTGGCATGGTACCTGGGATCTCTGAGAACAGAGTGTCTCCTACCGGGGACATTTCTGTTTCCGAGCTCGCTATCTCCTCACTAGGCTTACGAAATCCTAGTACTTTTTGTCCACCCTAGTCTTATCATGCAACTGAAAGGTTTATTGCTTTGGTTGATCGAGAAGTAGAAGAATTATCTCACCAACAATGTATAGGATTCTTTCCTACTCATGCTAACCTCACTCCAATAGAGAAACAGGCTTTAACTTCTCTTAAAAAAAGCAAATCCATCCTAATAAAACCAGCTAATAAGGGTGGCGCGATAGTAGTTATGGATCACATTATGTATTCAAATGAGATACGGCGACAACTCTCTGATTCCAATACATACAGGATCATCCATAGAGATACTACCTTTGAAATTAACAAAACAATCCAGAACCTCATTAGGTTTACTCTTCCTTTTTTTTTTTAAATCAGATGATTTTTATTTGAAAGTTGTCAGCATGAAACTTTGACAATACATTTAACTTTAGCATATAATATAAACCATGTTCAACCTGACAGGCGATATAACTGTACTTGCATCCTAAATCCCCTACCCTCCCCCCATCCACCCTAACCCCATCCCTTTAAATCATTGCACTTATCACACACCATGTCACATTTTGAATCTTTTTTCAAGACAGCCACTTAAGATCCCTGTTTAAAGTACCAACACAGAGGGTCAAGGGCGCGTAGGTAGACGCATTCTTTCTCTCATAAGAGCCTCCGAAGCCAGGCCTGGGCGCTCCATCCAGCCACCCCACACATTCTCAAACTGCATGTGTTGACCTCTCTTCGCATATATGTTCTGTTCCATCAAAATAATAAAGTTAACCTTATTAATCAGTTCCTGTCTAACTGGCGGTTTGTCATCTAACCAGTGGGCCGCAATTAGCTTTCTGGCAGCATATAGGATTCTGGCTATGGTCAGCTTCCCCCACTCATCAACTGCAATATCCTCCATGCATCCCAATACACACGTCAGCGGGTTCCTTATAAGATCCACTCCCATTACCTCCTGAGTCAAATTAAGTGTTTGTACCCAAAAGTTCTGTGGGGCAGGGCAGGACCACATCATATGTAGGAGATCTGCCCCATCCTCAGAGCAACACGGGCAGCAAGAATCTCCCCTCAGGCCTGCCCTCTTCATCCAGACCGAGGTCCTGTATACCCTATGTATTAGGTAGAGTTGTGAGACTCTCCTGGCTTCGCTCATAGAGACCTTGGGGATGAATTATAATACGCTCTCCCACTGAGAATCCGAGATTGGTCCCACATCCTCCTCCCATTTTTCTCTGGACTTAGCCGGGTGCCTTACTAGGAATGAATCCAAAAAACCCCTATATACGAGGGAGATTAAACCCCTAGTGCCCCTCAGTGACCCTATAAGATTCACCATCACATCTGATTGAACCACTATTCTTGATGTTTTAAGCTGTCGATCGACTGCATGCCGCAGCTGCAGATATTGAAAGAAGAGAGATTGACTAAGAGGGAACTCCCTCCTGATCTCGTCAAAAGTCTTAAGCATGCCGTCAACCAACAGCTGTGACACAAACCATATCCCGACCCTTCTCCATTGAGCAAATCCCCTCTGACGTATTAACTCCCCCAGTCTCGGATCAAACCAAACCGACGAAAAGCGCATGAACTCCGTATTGCCCCTCCATTGTCTAACTCTTTGCCAAATCTTGTCCACCATAGCGATCGTAGGGAGCCTTTTAGGGTTCACCCGGAACCTACCAGCCTCTAGACTAGCCAGCAGCGGACCTCTGCCCACTATAAACTCAAGGACTTCCCAGCCGATGTAGATTGAGTTGGCTCCCCCCACCCCACCATATGCTGACATTGGGATGACACATAATAAACCCACGGGTTTGGGATTGCCAGGCCCCCCTCCTCTTTTGACCTCTGTAGATGTTCAAGTTTAATGCGTGCCCTACTACCCTTCCAGATCAATTCCCGGAAAAGAGAATCAATCTGGTAGAATTTACTTTGCGCCAACCAGACAGGCGTATTATGAAGTATATAGAGGAGCTGGGGCATGAGGATTATTTTTAATAAATTTGCTCTACCTGCCACAGACAGGAATAGTTTCTTCCATGCTCCAATTTTTTGTTGAAACTTATTGATAAGAGGGGTAAGATTAAGCCGTTCATATTCCTCCAATTTAGCCGATACCACAATGCCCAAATATTTAAACTCCCTAACCACCCTCAAAGGGGTCCCAGGGTCTAGGGCCAGGGGAGCAGCCGAGTCCACGGGAAGCAACACGGATTTATCCCAGTTGATAGTCAGTCCAGAAATAGAGCCGAATTTACCAATAACTGCCATAGCCGAACTCAGGGAGTCACTCGGGTCAGCCAGAAACAGCAGCACATCATCCGCAAATAAAGCCACTTTCTCTACGTGGCAGCCATATTGGAATCCCCGGATATCCATAGTACCCCGAATCTTTGCCGCTAACGGCTCTACCGCAATCGCAAACAGCAGGGGGGACAGGGGACACCCCTGCCTCGTTCCCCTATATAGGGAGAAACTCTCAGACAGCAAACCATTAACCCGTATTTTAGCACTAGGGGATGTATATAGCAAACGCACCCAACTCACAAACTGATCACCAAATCCCATGGTTCTCATTACCGCCCACAAATACCTCCACTCCACACTGTCGAACGCCTTAGCGGCATCTAGGGAAACTATTACCCTCTGTCCCACATTATCCGCCCTCGCCTGCATGTTTAAGTATAATCGCCGGAGATTTATAGCTGTGGATTTATTGGGCATAAACCCTGACTGGTCTTGGTGAATTAGGGATTCGATGACCTTGTTAAGTCGGTTCGCCAGCATTTTGGCCAATAACTTAATGTCAGTGGTCAACAAAGAGATCGGACGATATGAAGCTGGGTCCGTCAAATCTTTTCCCTGATTTGGCAGGACAACAATTATTGCCTCTCGCATGGAACGGAGCAGCTCGCCCCCCGCCAAACCCACAGAGTAGACCTCCATCAACTTGGGAAGCAACACCTCCTTTTATTTTTTGTAGACTTCCCCTGGGATACCGTCCCCCCCCCGGGGCCCTGTCACTAGGTACAGAGGCCAGAGCTGCCTCAAGTTCCTCCAAATCAAAGGGCTCCTCAAGAAGCCTCTGCTCCGCTAGTGAGAGTCGTGGAAGCTGCACCCCCACTAAAAAGTTATCAATTTCCTCCTCCGACGGCTGCACGTGTGACTGGTACAGATTGGAGTAAAATCCCATCATCACCCCCAGTATGGCCCTACTGCCTGTATGCTCACATCCGTCTTTCCCCTTTAATTTAGCAATATACGCCGATTTCCTTTGGGCCGCCACCACCCTGGACAGAAGGTGACCCGCTCTCCCTCCTCGAAAAACTTCATTGTGCAGAACAGCCTTTTCCTCTCTGCAGTTTTCATAGTCATATTACAAACCTCTCTCTGCGCTGATCTCAAACGGTCCCGGGCCTCAGGGGTTTGCTCCTCAATTAGTGCCGCCTCTGCTCCCTCTAATGACCTAATCAATTCCTGGTCTCTCCTGCCCGTCTCGGTCTTAACTAGCGATATGTCTTTAATGCACAGCCCTCTAAAGTAGGCCTTCATGGTTTCCCATACTACAAATATCGAGGCCGAGCCCATATTAATTTTAAAGAACTCCGTCAGGTCAGCCCCCACATGGCCATCCAGATCAATCAGCTGGAGCCAGAACGGATCTAGCCTCCACAGGGGTCTCCTGGAAAATTCGGAGCCCTGCCCCTGAAGCACCACACACATAGGCGAGTGATCCGACAGAGTTCTAGCCAATAAGTTACCTCACCCACTAGACTTAACATCGGACCATTCCCCAGAGCCAGATCAATCCTGGACAGCGAGGCAAAAGCCAACGAAAAGCAGGAGTACTTATAGGTTCCGGGGTGATGGATTCTCCATATGTCTATTAGTGCAGTCTCCTTCAGAACCGCCCCAAAGGGGCAATTACCACCCAGTCTCCGCGCCTCCCGACCAGCCCTGTCCCAATGGGCATCTGGAACATTGTTGAAGCCGCCAATTATCAGAAAGGGAATCCCCGGGAAATCGCCCACTACCTCCATGACCTTGTGCAGCAATTTCCCACAATACAGCGGAGGGATATATTTCGAGATCAGTAACATCAGTATACCAGACAATTTACATAGCAAGCATACGAACCATCCCAGTGGGTCTATAATCACTTTACACTGTTCAAAAGGCATACCTGTGCGAACAAGAACACTGACCCCGCCGTGAGTATGAGGAATATGTTGCATGATACCCTGCCTGCAGCCACCCTTTTTTGAGAAGATGCATTCTACTCTCTATCAAGTGGGTTTCTTGCAAGCATATGACTGCAGGTTTGGCATCGAGCAAGAACGTAAACATTGCCTGTCTTTTTACTCCGGACGCCAACCCCCTAACATTCCAACTTATTATCTTTATTTTTTCTGCCATTACCCTGCAGCCCCAAATACCGTGCAATCCATTTCCACAATTGTGAATTAATTAGTAAGGCTGTCTCCACTCAAACCTGTGTGACATAGACAATAATTTAACATTCCCCCCCCTCCACCCCCACCCCCACCATACCCAAACTTCACCCAACTCAAGCTTTCCATCTCCTCCAGGTGTCACGGAGGAGAGGGCGTACTTTATCCGATTCAGAGTATCCACTTCACTGAAGCAAGCCCGCTTTACTCCCCAACCTCTGGGAGTAGCATATGACTCGTGATTGCAGCCAAACAATTCTCAACAGTTAACCATAAAACATTCACATTAACTTTCTGTTAAATACCTTCAACATGTCTAGAACATGTGAACTAGAAAAATAGAAAGAGGTAGGAAAATTTCTCCCTCCCTCTCCAAAGCACAGCAAGATTATTTCCCAAAATGAGAGGGAGGGTCCTCCTCCTGAGAAAAAGGTATACAGGAAGGAAGAGCGGATATATGTAGGATCCCGTCCCTATTAAAGGACAAGTCCCGTCCCGATTAAAGGACAAGTCAGCTCAGTCAGCCAGCGGAGTCCTTAAAATTCGCCTTGCAGAGACGCGTCTCGTTGCTGTCCAGCCAGTTGAGGGCCTCCTTTGCATCCGGGAAGAAATGGAAAATGTCCTCATCTACCACTCTTAGTTTAGCCGGATATAGCACTGCGTACGGCACACCCAGAGCTCTGAATCTCTTCTTAATGTCAACGAATTTGGTCCTTTGCTTTTGAACCTCCATAGAGAAGTCCGGGTAAATGGAAATCCTGGAGCCGTTGATTTTCAGGTCCGGATGATTCTTGGAAAGGCGAAGAATAGCATCCCTGTCCCGATAATGCAGAACCTTGACAAGCACCTGTCTTGGGGGACGACCAGGGGGGAGGGGAAACGCGGGAACGCAGTAAGCTCTTTCCACGGCGTATAAACGGGACAGGTTATTCTGGCCAATAGTGTTTAACAGCCACTGTTCAAAGAACTCGGTGGGCGCAGAGCCTTCGTTTTTTTCCGGCACCCCAATGATCCGCACATTGTTGCGTCTTGACCTGTTCTCTAGGTCATCAGTCTTTGCCTGCACAGCTGATATTGCAGTGGCCATACGCTGATGCTGCTTGTCAGATTTTGCGATAGTATCTTCCACAGTGCTAATACGTTTCTCAGCTTCCCCCATCCTCTCCTTAGTGACATGCATAGAGTGTTGTAACTTAGACATACTGGCCTGCAGGACCCCCAGCTGTGCTGCCACATCAGTAATAGTCGTGTGAGAGTGCAGTGCCAGCCTGAACAAGTATTTTAATGTGGGCTCCTCTGGGATCACCATCCCCCCCATTTGCCGCTTACATTTCTCCAGCTCACCTCCACTCTCCCACCTCATGGTTCCTTGCTCTTCCTCCCGGCTCCCGCAGTCACCCTCCTCACACTCCTCCACACCAGATTCCTCTGGCTCCTCCGCAGGCTCACCTCCACCTGCATGTGCCGGGCTCTACGTGTCTTCCTCCGGCCTGGCGAACCTCCGCAGCTTAGATGCGGCATCTGACTTCTTGGGGATTCCCCCATCCTCCTCTGGGCCCGCCATCATTATGTCCTCCCCACCGGCGCCATCTTGTGCTTTCTTCTCCAACTCCCCAGCCGGCCTTCTGCCTCCTTTCTTCCCTGCCATTTGTTCGTGCACTCCGGATTTACAGAGCCTGCGGTCAGGGTCAGCACCCTCTCCAAGGAATGTGAATTTGACAGCTAAATAGTGGCTGCAATCTATCAAACTGTCCTATATCGAGCGGGAGCTCCTTCAGCACACGTCCACTCACATCTCCCTCAGGCCACGCCCCCCAGGTTTACTCTTCCTTAATATGGGTCTCAATTCTTAACACCATTTATTTTCCTACAGAATTTTGTGGACTTTTTCAGGCACCCCTATTCTTTCCTGCCTTGCATTTACGCTAGACAAACAACTAAAGGGCCTGTCACACTAAGAGATTTCGCTAGCTATATCGCTATAACTTGTGACGTTATAGCGATATTACTAGTGATATGTCTGATACTTACCTACAACCCGCTCCCCCGCTGGTTATCGCTGATCGCGCGAGAACGTCCTTGACTGTTTCTCGTCATCAGCTTCCTGCGGCGCTTCCTGCTGTGACGACGAGCAACGCGTGGAGCCGGGCGGGAGGACGCAGGATCGCCTAGTGTGACAGGTAAGTAGCGACCCCCGTCCCCAGCAATGTCGCTAGTGAGATCTGCCTGTGTGGCAGCTCACTAGCGACCACTTAGCGATGTACCAGCGATCCTGACCGCGTCATATCGCTGGTCAGGATTGCTGGTACATCGCTAAGTGTGACAGTACCTTAAGGTAATTCACTATGAAATGTTTGCTGCTTTCCCCTTTCTACATTACCCTTATCTCTGGCCTGTCTAGATAGGATTTTTTCTGTTGCCTCCACTTGTTTATTGTGGATTTTGAATCGTTTCTATCAGCTACAACACATGTGTCTCTTGGTACATGAGGTTGCAATACCTTGATATGCTGATATATTGTACACTCATGTTTGTATTTGAATTATTGCTGTTTTTATCTGTATACTATTCTATGTTATATTTCATGACCTTTGTAATATGTTTTTTGTTTCTATGCATTGAGTCTCACATATTTTCTCCTTATCTTTTAGCAACCCCATAACTACAGTAAGACCCGGGAGGGTCGAAACGTTGGGTGTTTTTGTCAGACTATATTATTATGAAATCATGCTGGCTTCACTGTATTTTTTTTTTTTTTTTACTTCTGGAATAAATGATTATCACTTCTGAAAAATTAAACTAAAGAGTGTGCTGTGAATTATGACTTTCTTTCCTTTTTTATGACCCAAAGAACACCGTCCCCACTGTCAAGCATGGAGTTGGAAACATTATGTTTTGGGGGTGTTTTTCTGTTAAGGGCACAGGACTGCTTCACTGCATCAATGGGAGAATGGATGGAGCCTTTACCATAAAAACCTGAGTGACATCCTCCTTCCCTCCACCAGGACATTAAAAATGGGTCATGGATGAGTCTTCCAGCAAGCCAATGACCCAAAACATACAGTCAAGGCAACAAAGGAGTGGCTCAAAAAGAAGCACATTAAGCTCATGGAATGGCCTAGCAAGTCGCAAGACCTTAATCCCATAGAAAACTTAAGGAGGGTGTTGAAGCTCCGAGTTGCCAAATGACAGCCTCAAAATCTTAATGATTTAGAGATGATCTGCAAAGAGAAGTGTACCATGTACGTAAACCTCATCATCAACTACTAAAAAAAGTCTGTCTGCTGTGCTTTCCAACAAGGGTTTTACAACCAAGTATTAAGTCTTGTTTGACAGAGGGATCAAATACTTATTTCTCACTGCAAAATGCACATAAATTTACATAATTTATACAATGTTATTTTCTGGATTTTATTTTTGATATTCTATCTCTCAAAGTTAAAATGAACCTGTCCTTAACATTATAGACTGTTCATGTCAGTGGGCAAACGTACAAAATCAGAAAGCGATCAAATACTTATTTCCCCCACTGTATAATATAATACATTCCCCGCAATCCTCCATACAGTATAATGCACCTCTTAGTCATTCATATAGTATAATGCACTCCCATAGTCCTCCATACAGTATAATGCACTCCCCATAGGCCTCTGTACAGTATTTTGCATTCATCATAGGCCTCTTTATAGTATAATTCACGCCCCATAGCCCTATATACAGTATTCTGCACTCCCCATAATCCTCCAAATAGCATAATGCACCCCATAGTTCTCCATACAGTATTATGGCAGCCACAATATTCTCACTGATTTAAAAAAAATACAATACTCACATCTCCTCCTTGTTCCACCACTGCTCCGGGCTCTGCAGCAAGCATTCTGAAGCGCCGCACATCTCAGGGCAGGTGTTGCCATGTAGTGATATCATCGTGCCCACTATCGATGAGACGTCAAACACTGGAGGGGAATGATGGGAGAGGGAGCGTTAGCTTCCAAGATGCCGATACAGTTGAACGTGCGATAACAAGAGGGAGGCCCTGTCCACGCCGGCTAACAAGCCCTATAGTGGTGGAACGCCATTGAGCTCGACCCATTGTCTATTTCTCTACATAAGAAGCCAAGTGCTGTACTTGGCTACTTTTTGCAGTTGCATTAACAATTAATTGAGTGGAAGTCAAGCATGTGCACATCTGCTCCATTCAAAACAAGGTTGCAGAGCCCTGTTTTGGGGGATCAAAAGCTTTATTCTAGGGATGGTATGAGACATAACAGTCAGATCCCCAGCAAGATATTCAATATCTAAGGCCATCTTCACACGGTCAGTATTTGTTCAGTATTTTACATCATTTTACATCAGTATTTGTAAGCCACAACCAGAAGTGGATTATAAATACAGAAGTGGTGACGTGTTTCTATCATACTTTTCCTCTGATTGTTCCACTCCTGTTTTTGGCTTACAAATTGTGAGGTAAAATACTGACCAAATACTGAACGTGTGAATGTGGCCTTACAGGTAGTGGATAACTTTTTTTTTGGGGGGGGGGTGTAAAATGCCTTTAAAGTCCTCTCTGAGGAATATTGCCATGTGTTTTAGAAGGCTAAGTTCTGCAGAACACTTAAATAGATGATTTGTCGGGAAAAGAGATATGAATGAAATGTGAAATGACCTCCCATGTCTTGAAACTAGAACCTAGCAGGAGCACAGGCTGCTTCTTATTTCTCCTTCAAAAGAAAAGGAGCCAATAACATAGTATCTAATAGAAAGTATATAAAATATATTACTGGAAAAAAGAGTTTTAGCTGCTGATAGGCTAGTTTCACACTAGCGTTCGGCAGAGCTGCGGAGGGCTGCACGGTTCCTCTGTTAAACCCCGCCCACTGCCTCACCACTTCCTTCAGATCCGCCTATGTCTGCATGCATCCTGCGTACCCTATCTTTAACATTGGGTATGCCTCCGCATGCGTCGTTTTGACGCTACACCGAGCTGCGTCGTATGCAACATGTTGCATTTGATAGGGTACGCAGGACACTAGTGTGAAACTAGCCATAGTGCAGGAATATGAGGATTTCTGTTTGTAGTTTCCTTTAGCAAGAGAAAAGGTTGGATACACAAGGTGAATTGTAAGAATAAAGCTGGAATTAATTACAAAAATACTTCTGACCATATGTTGTAAGCATGGTAATAAGGCACAATGCTGCAAATGGATGCAGCAAATAGCAGAAAGAAAGGACGAGAAAGACAAGTAGGAAGTAGAACAGCAAGTCTACTAAGATTAGCGAAGCAGCTGCTATAAATCAAGTGAGTGCGAGTTTCCAGAAGTGGAGAAAGTATGTAATAGTGTTAGGCTAGGTACACACTGCGTTCAGAAGTGCTTTGATCGCTTCTTTCTGGGATTTCAGTCTGAGTTGCTGAAAAATTTCCGTGATCGCATAGAGATTACTTTGGCACTCAATTAAAAATAGTTTTTATCTTTTATTGTGACTTGATTGACCCATTAAAAATAGACAAATTATCACAGTTTCAGCTATAATACCGTAAGCCTTTTTGCAAGATACATGCGGCGCTGAGAAGAAGCATTTCTCCGGCTTATTAAATGTGTTTATTTCTTCTAGCAGAACAAGGGTTAATTGGCCATGGTGGTAATCCCTGTGTAGGGAAGGTGACCTGATGGATGGACTTGTCTGTAGGAAGAAGGGATGCTGGGTGCACTGTAAATGGACGTTTATAATAATAGAAGGGAAACAGGTGGGGGAAAATGGAATAGGAGTGCAGTACCTAAGTTTGAAGTTTGACCACAAGATGGCAGGGGGGAGCGTGAGTACAGGACTTGACAGAAGCTTATGGCTTTAGAAACCGCTTAGTCATGGGGGGGCGGGGAGACAGGAACCCAGGAGGGGATTTCCCGAGGAGGGAGATAAATAGGACAGGACAGGGTTCCAGAGAGTTCCTGTCCCGGGAGGAGCTCAGGAGGAGAAGAGACAGTGAAGGAGAACGGACAGCAGTGGAGAGCTCGACCAGGGGACTGAGGAGAAAAGACAGTCAGGTGGGTGGCCCCGACATAAAGAGCCGCAGAACAGACAAGGCCCCGGGGGTACCAAATTGACGACGACCTCGAACTGGTGAAGCGCTGGCGGTAGATAGGCCTAGGGCAACCCCAGTGAAAGAGCCATGAGGAACGTCACTATGACAGAAGGAAGGTGAAGGTACCCGGGCCTGAATACGGAGAGCTGTGAAGGTGCTGCGGTGTATTGCTACGGTCGTCAGGAGGCCGGCCAATAAACTCGGACCTGTTGTACCCAAAATCTGCCTCCGTCTCGTGTCTGTGTCGTCTGTTCGCGGTAAGCAGTGGACCACCCCCTAAACCGGGCCTTACCACATTTGGCGTAGTCGGCAGGATTGCCGCCGCCAATACTTCAACTTCAGCAGCAAGCCTGCGGCAGGAGAAATCTAAATGACTTGAATTGCTTTACTTGTGGATTACAAATTTGGGACTTGGTTCTGTCACCAGAGGATCCACAGCAGTACAAGAATTGAAAAAATGGCTGTGGCGATTTGGCGCCAAAAAGAGACACAGGCATTTATAATTGGACTGGACGATCTGGGGCTATATCGAATCCGCCCCTGGGGGGAGCGGTGTTCATCTGGAGATAGCTGCCCCCCTCATGCTGGACCCTGGAAGATGGATGGAGAAGGAACCATCGAGCCTGGATGCTGGCCCTGCCGGATGGCGGGGTGAAGACCAACAGCTGTGGAAGGAGCGGCGGGAAAGCCTGTTGGGAGCCGCGGCGCCAGGGAAGGTAGGCGTTCCCCCGGCCCCGCCGGCGGCATCCCAGGCAGATCCCGTCCCCACGCTCCGTGCACCAGACAGGCTCTCGGCCTCCCCGCCCGACATCCCACTCTTCAGTGACCCCGGCTCCAGACGACTACATGGTCCCTGCCAGGCCGACCGTCACCACTGACAACGACCCCGAGCCACCCCGCCTGGCTGCACCTCGTCCTGTGACGCCGGCACGGAACCAACCCGCAGCCGCCCCTGCTGCGCTCCAGCGTTCAGCGGCAGCCTATCCATCAGGGCCTGTCGCCACGTCGGCCCCACTCCCGGTCACTGCTGTAATCGGGCCGTCAGCCGCCGCGGTTGACTCACCGGCATCAGCGGTCGCTGTTGTTCCATCTGCGGCCTTGACTGCGGTCGACATGCCGATGCCCACGGCCGCCTTGGTTCCAGCTGCGGCCTCCCACGCGGCCACTCTGACTTCACTCCCGGAGCCGACTGCGGCCTACTCACTGGGACCCGCGGCTGCTACTGCCCGTGGCAGTGACCAAATGGACGACGACCTCAGACTGGTGAAGCGCTGGTGGTAGATAGGCCTAGGGCAGCCCCAGTGAAAGAGCCGTGAGGAACGTCACTACGACAGAAGGAAGGTGCAGGTACCCGGGCCTGAATACGGAGAGCTGTGAAGGTGCTGCGGTGTATTGCTACGGTCGTCAGGAGGACGGCCAATAAACTCGGACCTGTTGTACCCGAAATCTGCCTCCGTCTCGTGTCTGTGTCGTCTGTTCGCAGTAAGCAGTGGACCACCCCCCAATCCGGGCCTTACCACACTTGTGCTAAGCTGTTTTTGGGTAAGACACTCCTTTTCCCCATATAATCTGGGTTCTAGTACTAATCCTCATCAGAATTAGCTTTTTGCTGCATGGCTAAAGGAGGGAGAAAAGTTGGTATGAGAAGGAGTGCTGAAGGAGTTATTAGCGGCTGTTGTTTGGTTTGTACACTTTTTAATTCCTTATCCTTCCCTATTTTGGTTTCTTTCCAGTTTTCAGTTACCCCTTGTCTTTGTTGCCCTATTTGTCAGGTTGGTGTACTGTGCTGCACAGTAGTGCTCCCTTCTCTCTGGGTGAGGGAAGAGAAAGACGGCTATTGTAGGAGATAAAGCAAGGGCGGAGGCTCTGACATCTTTGCCATCTGAAGTATCCTGGGGAAGAGGGCGAGCTAGGGCGCCCCCTAGTGGTAGGGCCCCTGGTCCCAGGACACCTGACAGCTGTGTCGTGACATTAACGCTGACCGTAATAATTTTCTCTGATCCATGATGGATTCAGTCTCTGCTCTGGCAGGGCAATTGCAGCAGCTCAGTCTGGAGGTGGCAGATTTACACATGGTGGTTTTCCATACCCTGATATGTCTGGTGTGGAGATCTTATCTCTCAGGCAAACCATTGTGGAGCCCAAGGTTGCGTTGCTGGACAGGTTCTCTGGGGGGGCATGACAAGTTTGTGGTGTTTCGCGAGGCTTGTAAATGTTACTGGTTATGTCCGGTATCCTCAGGTACAGAAGAGGAATGTGTGGGGATAGTTATCTTGCTCCTCCAGGAGGACCCACAAGCATGGGCATTTTCTCTTCCGTCTGGCTCACAGTCACTCCAGAAGGTAGAGGGATTTTTTGAGGCACTCGGTCTTGTGTATGATGACCATGATTGCGTCTCATTAGTTGAGTCCTCACTACGCCAACTTCAGCAAAGAGACCGCACAGCAGAATAATATTGCTCTGAGTTCTGGAGGGGGGCCATGGACACCAGATGGAATGACCCTGCACTCCGTAGTCAGTTCTGTGAGGGACTCAAAGTAAGGGTTATAGATGCCTTAGCTCTGTATGAAACTCCTGACTCCCTTGAGGCAGCCATGTCTCTGGCGATCTGAGTTGTCTTCACCAGAGACATAGGGAGTCACCTCTGGTTACGGGTGGTCCGGGGTCAAGGGTGGTCAGTACTGAGCCTGCTGAGGAACCCATGCAGGTGGGTGCGGTGTCAACTTCTGGTAATTTGTCTGTAGTCTGGTGTAAGGGGTGTGTGTGTTTCCTTTGTGGTAAAATGGGCCATTTTGTGGGCACATGTCCTTCCTGACCTCTATATAAACAACCGCAGGAAAAACTTGAGGGCTCGGGTTGCAGAGAGGTTGGCAACCCGGGTGTACTTATCACCTCAGTGAATAGGAGACAGTTTTTCTTACCAGCTATTATACACGTGGCTGAAATTAAGGTGGATCTTTCTGCCTTTCTGGACAGTGGGGCGGTGTTCAGTTTGGTCAGGGCTAGGTTTGTCCAGGACCAGGGCCTCATCACATATACACTGTCCAGACCCATACCAATTATTGCCATCAACTTCGTCCCCCTAAGACATGGGCACTTTACTCATGTGGTCCGGGACTTGTGGCTTTAGGTGAGAGCCGTGCACTCTGAGGTGTTTAACTGCTATGTGCTCGAAGGCCTGTCCTCACCTGTGGTACTGGAGATTCCTTGGCTCACTCTGCACAATCTGGTAATAGATTGACAGACACAGGAGGTAGCTAAGTGGAGTACAAACTGTCAAGGACACTGCTTTGGCACCCAGTTTCCTGGGGTGGATATCCAGTCCATGCCCAATTACCTGTCAGTAGAGTTGAGTGAAACGGGTCGAAAAATTTCAAAAGTCGCCGACTTTTGGCAAAGTCGGGTTTCATGAAACGAAACCCGACCCTAGGATGAGGTCGGCCACGAGGTCGGCAACTTACGCGCCAAAGTCGCGTTTCAAAAGTTTGTTTTGCGCTCTTTTTCAGCCAATCAGGATCCACGGACACTGTGGGCAACGTGATGACATAGGCAGGGGTCACCACCATCTTTCAGAAGGGCATGCAAGTGATTGGCTTGCTTTGGTGGGCGTCACAGGGGATATAAAAGGGCATGCACGCCGACCGCCATCTTACTTCTGCCGATCTCAGTATAGGGAGAGGTTGCTGCTGATTCTGTAGGGAGAGCGTTAGGCAGGGAAGAAGACAAAAAAACTGCTTCTGCTGCTAGCGATTTGGCCTGCACAACACACCAGTCACTGTGTGTGCAGTGCAAGGGGAGGCTATATAGTGGTGTATCAGTGGTGTTGGTTGTTGGGCTGCCTTCTAAGGCTTCCTGACATTCCTGCATTGCTGTTTACCCACTGCTCCGCAAACTGCTTTTTTAAAAGCAATCCCAATTTTTTTTTTTTGTCCTGCTGAGAAGAAAAAAAACTGCTTCTGCTGCTAGCGATTTGGCCTGCACAACACACCAGTCACTGTGTGTGCAGTGCAAGGGGAGGCTATATTGTGGTGTATCAGTGGTGTTGGTTGTTGGGCTGCCTTCTAAGGCTTCCTGACATTCCTGCATTGCTGTTTACCCACTGCTCCGCAAACTGCTTTTTTAAAAGCAATCCCAATTTTTTTTTTTGTCCTGCTGAGAAGAAAAAAAAACTGCTTCTACTGCTAGCGATTTGGCCTGCACAACACACCAGTCACTGTGTGTGCAGTGCAAGGGGAGGCTATATTGTGGTGTATCAGTGGTGTTGGTTGTTGGGCTGCCTTTTAAGGCTTCCTGACAGGCTGGCATTGCTGTTTACCCACTGCTCCGCAAACTGCTTTTTTAAAAGCAATCCAATCTCCCTTATCCTCTAGTCACTTTTGTCACAGGTGTGCCATCGAGCCTGTGACATAGCGCTCAGATATCAGTGGGCCTCACACAATCCAAAAGTGTCCAGTGTCCACAAGTGTCTGCAGAAATTCAAAATCTCCCTTATCCTCTCGTCACTTTTGTCACAGCTGTGCCATCGAGCCTGTGACATAGCGCTCAGATATCAGTGGCCCTCACACAATCCAAAAGTGTCCAGTGTCCACAAGTGTCTGCAGAAATTCAAAATCTCCCTTATCCTCTCGTCACTTTTGTCACAGCTGTGCCATCGAGCCTGTCACATAGCGCTCAGATATTCATTGGGCCTCACACAATCCAAAAGTGTCCAGTGTCCACAAGTGTCTGCAGAAATTCAAAATCTCCTTTATCCTCTAGTCACTTTGGTCACAGCTGTGCCATCGAGCCTGTCACATAGCGCTCAGATATTCATTGGGCCTCACACAATCCAAAAGTGTCCAGTGTCCACAAGTGTGTGCAGAAATTCAAAATCTCCTTTATCCTCTAGTCACTTTGGTCACAGCTGTGCCATCGAGCCTGTCACATAACGCTCAGATATTCATTGGGCCTCACACAATCCAAAAGTGTCCAGTGTCCACAAGTGTGTGCAGAAATTCAAAATCTCCTTTATCCTCTAGTCACTTTGGTCACAGCTGTGCCATCGAGCCTGTCACATAGCGCTCAGATATTCATTGGGCCTCACACAATCCAAAAGTGTCCAGTGTCCACAAGTGTCTGCAGAAATTCAAAATCTCCTTTATCCTCTAGTCACTTTGGTCACAGCTGTGCCATCGAGCCTGTCACAGAGCGCTCAGATATTCATTGGGCCTCACACAATCCAAAAGTGTCCAGTGTCCACAAGTGTCTGCAGAAATTCAAAATCTCCCTTATCCTCTCGTCACTTTTGTTACAGCTGTGCCATCGAGCCTGTCACATAGCGCTCAGATATTCATTGGGCCTCACACAATCCAAAAGTGTCCAGTGTCCACAAGTGTGTGCAGAAATTCAAAATCTCCTTTATCCTCTAGTCACTTTGGTCACAGCTGTGCCATTGAGCCTGTCACATAGCGCTCAGATATTCATTGGGCCTCACACAATCCAAAAGTGTCCAGTGTCCACAAGTGTGTGCAGAAATTCAAAATCTCCTTTATCCTCTAGTCACTTTGGTCACAGCTGTGCCATCGAGCCTGTCACATAGCGCTCAGAAATTCATTGGGCCTCACACAATCCAAAAGTGTCCAGTGTCCACAAGTGTGTGCAGAAATTCAAAATCTCCTTTATCCTCTAGTCACTTTGGTCACAGCTGTGCCATCGAGCCTGTCACATAGCGCTCAGATATTCATTGGGCCTCACACAATCCAAAAGTGTCCAGTGTCCACAAGTGTCTGCAGAAATTCAAAATCTCCTTTATCCTCTAGTCACTTTGGTCACAGCTGTGCCATCGAGCCTGTCACATAGCACTCAGATATTCATTGGGCCTCACACAATCCAAAAGTGTCCAGTGTCCACAAGTGTCTGCAGAAATTCAAAATCTCCCTTATCCTCTCGTCACTTTTGTCACAGCTGTGCCATCGAGCCTGTCACATAGCGCTCAGATATTCATTGGGCCTCACACAATCCAAAAGTGTCCAGTGTCCACAAGTGTCTGCAGAAATTCAAAATCTCCCTTATCCTCTCGTCACTTTTGTCACAGCTGTGCCATCGAGCCTGTGACATAGCGCTCAGATATCAGTGGGCCTCACACAATCCAAAAGTGTCCAGTGTCCACAAGTGTCTGCAGAAATTCAAAATCTCCCCTGTCCTATAGACACCTTGTACCTTGTTTTACATTACTATATAGTTTGTTGGATTTTGTCTACATTTCTACCAAAAATGAGGAAGGCTGGTGGAAGAGGCCGTGGAATTGGGCGGGGGTTGGCAGCTGGTAATGATGGTGTTGGTGGTGGATCTGATGGTAGTGGCAAGAGCAAAATAGGACCGAATGCAGGAGGTGTTGAGCCTGCGTCATCGTCTGGCTACATAAGGCCTCGAACACTTAGTTTTCTAGGAGTTGGCAAACCGCTTTTAAAGCCAGAGCATCAGGAAAAAGTTTTGTCTTACATTGCTGACTCAGCCTCCAGCTCTATCGCCTCCTCTTCTTCAGTTGTAAAAAGTAAAAGCACTGAGTCGTCATTGGAGGCTCATGTTCATGAACCACACCTTTCCTTGTGTCCTTCACCCCAACCAAGATTGAAGGATGACGCAGGCCATACTACTGATTACTCCATGGAGCTGTTTTCACATACCATGCCTGGATTATCAAGTCAAATGGTGAATTACCCAGGCCAAGATGAATCTGACATGGAGTGCACTGATGTACAGCCGCTGATGGATGATTCTGCTGGTACATTCACTCAGAGCACTACATTGTCCTCGCAGTGTACAGAGCCAGATTCTGACCCTGATGAGACTCAGGTGCCCCTTCCCGCACACTATACCACCATACACGGTGACACAGAGGAAGGTGCACATGACATAGAAGAGGAGGTGATGGATGACCCAGTTGTTGACCCAGATTGGCATCCATTGGGGGAAGAGGGTGCTGCTTCCAATAGCTCAGATGAGGAGCATCCACAGCAGACATCGACATCGCAACAGCTGTTATCTGGCAGGCCCGGAGCACTCCAAAGACAGGTTCCAAACATCAAAAGAGTTGCTGGACAGCTTGTCCAGAGGGTCAAAAGATCACAGAGTGCTAGGCCACAAAATGTCTGCCAAAGTAGGAAGAGTGCAGTGTGGCACTTTTTTGAACAAAATCCTCATGATCAGGCCAAGGTTATCTGTAAGAAGTGCGCAAAGACCTTTAGCTGAGGGAAAAATCTGAAAAATTTGAATACCAGTTGCATGCTTCGACATTTAACCAGCATGCACTTGCAAGCGTGGACACAACACCAAACCTCAAGTGCCACATGTGCAACTGATCACAGCGAAGGTAGTCAGCAACGCTACATTGTTTCCCCCACTGTAAGCCCACCGGTTAGCACAGCAGCAAATGTTGAGGTGTCGTTGCAAGGCCACAGCAGTCAGGGAATCCCACTGTTATATCAACGAAAGACTGATTCTAGGCCATCAGAAAGAACACCAACTCCATCACCATCATCAACCCTCTCTCAGTCCGCCCTGTCCACCGCTACTTCCACCATATGCAGCTCTCAAGTCCAGCTCACCCTCCCAGACACTATGAGTAGGTCAAGAAAGTACTCAGTCTCTCATCCGCGTACACTGGGTTTGAACGCCCACATTGCCAAACTAATCTCGTTTGAGATGATGCCCTTTCGGTTGGTGGAAAGCACAGCTTTCCGCGAACTCATGGCCTATGCAGTACCACGCTATGACCTACCCAGTCGCCACTTCTTCTCTAGCAAAGCCATCCCAGCCCTCCACCATCTTGTGAAAGACCGCATTGTCCATGCACTCAAGCAGTCAGTGAGCGGAAAGGTGCACCTCACAATTGATGCATGGTCCAGTCGGCATGGCCAGGGCCGTTACGTGTCCATCACTGCGCACTGGGTTAATGTGGTGGATGCAGGGTCCACAGGGGACAGCGGTGGTGGGACAGTGCTGCCTAGCCCACGGTATAGGAAACAGTTGGCTGTAGGCGTTCGACCCTCCTCCTCCTCCTCCAGAAGCGAAAGCTCGTCCACAGAGCGCAGTCGTACGAGCACTCCATCTGCAGCTGCCACTGTTGCACACGATGTGTCCCCCTATCGAGCAGCTAGTGGAAAGCGTCAGCAGGCTGTGTTGCAGATGATGTGTTTGGGCAACAGACACACCGCCGAGGTGCTGGCCGAGTACATGAAGCGACAAACTGAGTCATGGCTGGGCAGTGTACATCTTGAGGCAGGCAAGGTAGTTAGTGATAACGGCCGTAATTTTGTGGCAGCCATAGCCCTTTCAAAACTCAGCCATATACCTTGCTTGGCTCACACCTTGAACCTGGTGGTGCAGTGCTTCCTCAAAAATTATCCGGAGTTAACAGCCCTGCTCTAGAAGGTGCGAAGACTGTGCGCGCACATCCGCCGGTCGCCTGTACACTCCGTTCGTATGCAGAAGCTGCAGCGATTGCTCCACCTTCCCAACCACCGCCTCATTATCGACATTGCAACAAGGTGGAACTCCACCCTGCACATGGTGGTGCGGCTGTGCGAGCAGAGGCAGGCCATAATGCATTTGTGGGAGGATACACGGACAGGCACTTTGAGAGCAGACATGGAGTTGACAGGTGTGCAGTGGTCGAAGCTGAAAGACCTCTGTAAAGTCCTTCAGTGTTTTGAGGAATGCACACGGCTGGTAAGAGCAGACGACGCCATCCTAAGCATGAGCATCCCACTTATGCGTCTGCTCATGCAAACTTTGACGCACCTTAAGGAGCAGGCGTCTGCAGCCAATGTTGATGAGGAGGAAGAGGAGGAGGGAATCCTTGATGACATTCAGCCATTGTCTGCTCAGGGACCTCTCCTGGACGAGGTGGAGGAAGAAGAGGAGGAGGAGGAGGATGATGGGGATGATTACTTAGGGGAGGAGGATGCATCTCGTGGGGTAAGTGAAAATGTTGGCGTGGCAAGGTCTGGTACAGGGTTTGTGCATGACTGGAGGGATGTGGATTTGCCAGAAAGTGCTCCTCCAACCAGCACTCGCAGTGCATCATTGACACCGGGAACATTGGCCCACATGTCAGATTATGCCTTGCAGATCCTAAAAAGGGACCCACGCATTGCCAAAATGATGAACGATGACGACTACTGGTTGGCCAGCATCCTGGATCCACGCTATAAAGGCAAATTACAAAACATCATGCCACAGGAGAACCTTGACCTAATATTGGCTAATAAACAAGCAACTCTGGTAAATCGGTTGCTTGAGGCATTCCCAGCACACAGCAGCGGTGATGGTTCTCACACGAGCCGTACGGGCCGGGGGCAGCTTGGCAGAGGTGTTCGTGGTGCACACAGCAGAAGTGGCGTTGGAGACAGGGGTTTCATGACAATGTTGTGGACTGATTTTTCAAATACCGCTCACACAACTGGTAATACTGCATCGATGGAAAGTGACAGGAGACAGCAGTTGTCAACTATGGTTACAAACTACTTTTCCTCCCATATCGATGTTCTCCCACACAGGTCATTCCCCTTTGACTATTGGGCCGCTAAACTGGACACCTGGCCTGAATTGGCCCAATATGCCTTACAGGAGCTCGCTTGCCCAGCTGCAAGTGTGCTATCGGAAAGAGTCTTCAGTGCAGCTGGATCAATCCTGACAGAAAAAAGGACCCGTCTGTCAACCCAAAATGTGGATGATCTAACCTTCATTAAAATGAACCATGCATGGGTTTCCAAGGATTTTGTCCCACCTTCCCCTGATGACACATAGGGTGACAGAAAAATGGCTTGCTTTGGTCCACCTCTTCCTGGGACTTGACCTATTTCGCCTTTTGCATCAGCTGAATGTCCAACATCAACATATGCCACTTTCTAAAACTCCCTAACTGTGCTGCCTCCCCCCCCCATGGCCGGGGTCACCACCTAGCGCACGACACCGTGCGAGTGCCGTTGCCCTGGACAGGTGGGTAGGCCGACTCTTGGGCGCGGGCACTGGCACAGGGTCCCTCATAGTGCAATCAAGTGTCTCTGACGGTGGTGGTGCACACCCGCCGTCAGACACACCGCCGTACTATGAGGGGCCCAGTGCCAGTACCGACGCCCACGAGTGGGCCCCCCTTGCTTGGGCTGGGCCCCAGCATTTGCAATCTTTACCTCTCCCTGCTCCTCCGCTGTGTAATCTGGGCCGTCAAATCCATACTGTGCCTGACACCGTCTGAGCCTGCCTCCTGATGTACAGACATATATTTTGAATGTGTACGCTATTCATACATGTTATCCGGGGATACGGTACCCTTTCTAACCTTTGTGCAATCACGTGCAATCCATACTGGGCCTAACACCGTCTGAGCCTGCCTCCTGATGTACAGACATATATTTTGAATGTGTACGCTATTCATACATGTTATCCGGGGATACGGTACCCTTTCTAACCTTTGTGCAATCACGTGCAATCCATACTGGGCCTAACACCGTCTGAGCCTGCCTCCTGATGTACAGACATATATTTTGAATGTGTACGCTATCCATACATGTTATCCGGGGATACGGTACCCTTTCTAACCTTTGTGCAATCACGTGCATTCCATACTGGGCCTAACACCGTCTGAGCCTGCCTCCTGATGTACAGACATATATTTTGAATGTGTACGCTATCCATACATGTTATCCGGGGATACGGTACCCTTTCTAACCTTTGTGCAATCACGTGCAATCCATACTGGGCCTAACACCGTCTGAGCCTGCCTCCTGATGTACAGACATATATTTTGAATGTGTACGCTATTCATACATGTTATCCGGGGATACGGTACCCTTTCTAACCTTTGTGCAATCACGTGCAATCCATACTGGGCCTAACACCGTCTGAGCCTGCCTCCTGATGTACAGACATATATTTTGAATGTGTACGCTATCCATACATGTTATCCGGGGATACGGTACCCTTTCTAACCTTTGTGCAATCACGTGCAATCCATACTGGGCCTAACACCGTCTGAGCCTGCCTCCTGATGTACAGACATATATTTTGAATGTGTACGCTATCCATACATGTTATCTGGGGATACGGTACCCTTTCTAACCTTTGTGCAATCACGTGCAATCCATACTGGGCCTAACACCGTCTGAGCCTGCCTCCTGATGTACAGACATATATTTTGAATGTGTACGCTATCCATACATGTTATCCGGGGATACGGTACCCTTTCTAACCTTTGTGCAATCACGTGCAATCCATACTGGGCCTAACACCGTCTGAGCCTGCCTCCTGATGTACAGACATATATTTTGAATGTGTACGCTATTCATACATGTTATCCGGGGATACGGTACCCTTTCTAACCTTTGTGCAATCACGTGCAATCCATACTGGGCCTAACACCGTCTGAGCCTGCCTCCTGATGTACAGACATATATTTTGAATGTGTACGCTATTCATACATGTTATCCGGGGATACGGTACCCTTTCTAACCTTTGTGCAATCACATGCAATCCATACTGGGCCTAACACCGTCTGAGCCTGCCTCCTGATGTACAGACATATATTTTGAATGTGTACGCTATTCATACATGTTATCCGGGGATACGGTACCCTTTCTAACCTTTGTGCAATCACGTGTAATCCATACTGGGCCTAACACCGTCTGAGCCTGCCTCCTGATGTACAGACATATATTTTGAATGTGTACGCTATCCATACATGTTATCCGGGGATACGGTACCCTTTCTAACCTTTGTGCAATCACGTGCAATCCATACTGGGCCTAACACCGTCTGAGCCTGCCTCCTGATGTATAGACATATATTTTGAATGTGTACGCTATCCATACATGTTATCCGGGGATACGGTACCCTTTCTAACCTTTGTGCAATCATGTGCAATCCATACTGGGCGTGAGAACGGCTGGCGAGCTGTTAAGCAAGCTACAGCACCTGTGGTTTGCACACGTAAGTTTTTCATTTTTTCAGGAATGACGGTTAGGCCTAATTCCGGAACTGCGGTTGACCTGCACTTACTGGGAAATCATTGTTCGCGGGTAATAATTGTCATCAGTGATCCCCATCACTAACGTTGTTCAGCGGGTTATCTGCACCTGTAAGCGACAAACGCTGGCCTTTTCAGTGTAGCGCACATGCAGCCACGGACATGTAATGGCATGACACACCAGTTATTGGCCAATCTCATGTGCCAGAGCCTCACGTGTCCCTCTAGTAAGCCGGACTCGGACCGCGGGGCATGACGGAGTCTCGTTCGTTAACGGAATTAAGCCTGCAATGTGTGCACCTGTTCTGTAGCTGGCATGGTTGAGGTTTCCCAGGTGGAGTCGAATTTAACCGTAGGCTCCACTCCTGGTGGTGCCCTTCTGGACATTCCTTTAAGGTTCAGCTTTGCAACCATACTGCCCATGTAAAACAAACACTTTGCCTTCATGAACGCTGTTTGGAGGGTCATGACTCGTGGGAATAACGCCGCCCAATCAGTTAACCTGCTAGAGAGATCCTTCGTTGCTCCCAAGCATGACATCACGCTCCCTAGGAGGAAGGTAATGCCACTGTGGCGACCGTACTCCTGGGGGCGACACAAGTGCACTGATGCCCAGCAACTGCTCGATGAATCTGCTGGTACATTGACCCAGACCACTACATTCCCCTTGCACGCTACACGGCCTGAATCTGACCCTGATGAAACTCAGGTTACCCTTCCCATATACAGTTCCATCTTACACGGTGACAAAGAGGAAGCTGCAGATGAAAGTGCAGGTTTGGCCCACCCGCCATCAGACACACCACCGTACTATCAGGGGCCCTGTGCCAGTGCCGTCGCCAACGAGTGGGCCCCCCCCTGCTTGCTCAGGATCACAGCACTTGCAAAGTTGAAATACTGTGCAGTGAGATGGAAGATGGGGACGACGAGGAGTCCAGACAAGTACAGGGATCCCCTAGCGAGGAGACTTATTTGATTGTTTTCAATGTTGGGACAGCAATTTTTGGGGAGCACTATACTCTGGAGAATGATAGATGGTGCCCACCATACACTGGAACATTCCAAAGGTGGACATCAGACACTGGAGCAGCATTTACAGGGCCCATTATACACTAGAGCATTAGAAATGGGGCCCATTATGTTTGGAGCATTATTTGGGCCCATAAGACAGTGGAGCTTCATCCATGGGGACCAACATATACTGTAGCATTATGTGGAGCTCATCATATACTGTTTCAAACATTATATGGGACCAATGATTCTGTATGGAGAAATAGATGGGCCTCGTCATGAGATGTAAAAAGTGAAGTATTTTTCATTGTACTATACCGCTATTTCTCTGCCGTATCGGAGCATGATGAGTTGTGGTATGTGTTAAAGGGGCGCTCTTTCGCCCAGGGCACATGAAAACCTGGAGCCAGCCCTACCCCCCCACAACTTCAGCCAAATAACCCCCATTTTTCAGTGCGTAACTTGTATTATGAAGTTAATTAAGGTTGACAAGCTTAAGTAAGAAGAATTGATGCTTTTGGCATTCAAATGGGCACTGTAGGTGTGTTTCCTGTCCTCCTCTCACTGCCGACTTTTATTCCCCATTGACTTACATTGGGTTTCGTGTTTCGGGACGACCCCGACTTTTCCCTATAATCGGACGATCTTGCTCGACCCGACTTTTGGAAAAGTCGGGTTTCACGAAACGAAACGCGACCCTAAAAAACCAAAAGTCGCTCAACTCTACCTGTCAGACTTTGGGGATTTGTTTTCTGAGCAGGGGAGCCAAGAACATTCCCCCATCGTCCTTATGATTGTGTCATTAATCTTGTTCCTGGTGCCAAGCTGCCCAAGAGCAGGCTATAATGGTTCAACCAGTGATGGTTATTACGGATCATAAAAATCTGGAATACTTGGAATCGGCGAAACGTCTTACGCCAAGACAAGCAAGATGGGCATTATTCTTTACCAGGTTTAACTTTTTTGTTACTTATAGGCCGGGGAACAAAAATGTTAAGGCAGATGCCTTATCCCATTGCTTCCTGTGGGAGGAGATAAGTGCAAACCGATACAGATTCTTTAAAATGGGTGTTGATGACGTCTATATGCTCCGATCTGGAAAGAGAGGTAGTTGACGCTCAGGGAACGCCCCTGCTACCTGTCCACTTGGTAAACTCTTTGTGCCAGTCAATCTCCAGCTTAGAGTCCTCAGTGAACATCATGATACTGTGTTGGCTGGACATCCTGGGAATAAAGCCACTGCGGATTTGCTTTCTCGGCATTTTTGGTGGCAAGGTTATCATAAGGATATCCGGGAGTTTGTTGCCGCCTGCAGCGTCTGTGCACGTTCTAAGACATCGCATACTCGTTCATCAGGGGCTTTCTAACCATTGGAGATTCCCAGAAGACCTTGGACTCATTTGTCAGTCGATTTTATCACATACCTACCCACGTCTGCAGAGAACACTGTAATTCTGGTGGTGATGGACCGATTTAGTAAAACGTCTAGTTTTATTGCTTTACCAGCTTTAACTAATGCCTAATCCTTGGAGCAAATTTTCATCAGGGAAACATGGGACAACATGGGATTCCTACTGATATTGTTTCTGATTGAGGACTGCAGCGTCTGGTTGCTCCTATTACAGCGCTGAGAAGAAGCATTTCTCCGGCTAATTAAATGTGTTTATTTCTTCTAGCAGAACAGAGGTTAATTGGCCATGTTAGTAATCCCTGTGCTCAGCTGTGCTCAGTTAGCCACTCCTTTTCTCTATAAAATCTGGGCTCTATTACTAATCCTCATCAGAGTTAGTTTTTTGCTGCATGGCTAAAGGAGGGGGAGAAGTTGGTATGAGAAGGCGTGCTGGATGAGTTATAAGCATCTTGTCAGGACTCTGGATTCTCTGCTCATCTTTTGTGCTTCATAGCCCTTTTTCAAGATTGCGTATGCCGCCTCGCTGCTGCTCATGTGATCCGCCTTCCCTGCTTTATAACCCTAGTTTGCATTCCAGTTCATACTTGTGTATTCTGCATGGAGCCCAGGCTCTGTGCTGCAAGAGACTGGTCTTCTCCAGAAAATCTGGCTCTGCCCTTCCAGCAAACCTCTCTAGCTCTCAGTGTTGCCCCTGCAACAAGCTGTGTGTCTGTGTGTGTTCTCTGTATCTGCCTCAGTCTGCCCACTTAGGCTATGTGCACGTGTTGCGGATTCTCCTGCGGATTCGCAGTGTTTTTGGCCCTGCGGGTCCGCAGCAGATTCTGCTGCGTTGTACAGTAGCATTAAAGGGGTTGTCCGGGCTTTTCACATAATCTCAGTAGATATCTGGGCTGCAGAATTATGACAATAAGTAATTTACTTTCTGTCACTATTTTGCACGGTTTTCTAGATATTCTGAACAGAACGTCCAAGGGGGGTGTTATGGCATTGAAATGAGAACAGGTCGTAACCTCCTACTCTACTCCAAACATGCCCTCTATAGCAACAACCCCACCCTCCATAGCTACAGGCCCTCCCCATCCACATGAAAAATCGTTTGAAAACCGCTGTGCACATGCTGCGGAAAAATCCGTGCAGATTAGCTGCGGGATCATTTCCGCAGCATGTCAATTCTTTGGGCGGTTCTGCACCCATTGACTTGCATTGATCCGCAGCAAAACCGCAGTTCTCAAAAAGATCTGCGGCTTTGCTGTGGATGAAACGCTGCAGATCGGGAGGGGGGAAGAGTGGGGGCGGAGTGTGGGCGGTGAGTGTGTGTGTATGGTGTGTGGGCGGTGACTGGGCGGGTATGTGTGCGTGGGCTATGTGTGTGTGCGGGGGTCTGTGACGCTCATCGGGCTGTCCGGGGGTCTGGCGGGGCCTGTGCAATGGTCATCGGGCTGTCGGAGGTCCGTGTGGGGATGTCGGAGGTCTGTGCGGGGGGCTGCGAGGCATCGGTCTGTCCGGCGGGGGGGGGATTGCGGGGCTGTGTATGTATGTATGCATGTATGTGTGTGCATGTGTATGCAGGCATCGTCCGATGGGACTACAAGTCCCATCCGGCGATGCCTACTACCCTGACAGTGATTGACACATTAGCCAATGATGAGACAGTAGTAGTCCCATCATCTGGCTAATGTGTTGAATGTAAAAAAAAAAACCCACATCATATAATATACAAAACATACATATAACATACAGAACATACAACATACAGAACATACACATAACATACAGAACATACAACATATAAAATACAGAACACATAACATACAGAACATACAACATACAGAACATACATATAACATACAGAACATACATATAACATACAGAACATACAACATATAAGATACAGAACATACATATAACATACAGAACATACAACATATAAGATACAGAACATACAACATACAGAACATACATATAACATACAGAACATACAACATATGAGATACAGAACATACAACATACAGAACATACATATAACATACAGAACATACAACATACAGAACATACATATAGCATACAGAACATACAACATATAAGATAGAGGACATACAACATACAGAACATATAACATACAACACATAACATAGAGTACGTACTCACCGCACACACCTTGGTCCCCGAAGCCATCGATCTCGTGTAATAAATATAAAATAATAAACCAACCTATATTTACCTCTCTGTCGTAGTCCAATTAATATCGAGGGTCCCACAATGATCTCCTGTGGAGAACAGCCGCATCAGCTGATGCGACCGCTCTCCAGGGGCTCCAACACTGAAATGACAGAAGGTAATCCTCCGCGATGTATATCCCTCCGCCAGAAAAGAGGTCCTGTAACCCTAACCCTAACCCTAGCCCTAACCCTAGCCCTAACCCTAACCCTAGCCCTAACCCTAGCCCTAACCCTAACCCTAGCCCTAACCCTAGCCCTAACCCTATCTATCCATCTATCTATCCTTCTATCCATCTATCCTTCCATCCATTTATACTTCCATCCATCTATCCTTCCATCTATCTATCTATCTATCTATCCATATATCCATCTATCTATGCTTCTATCTATCCTTCTATCTATCTATCTATCTATCTATCCTTCCATCCATCTATCCTTCCATCCATCTATCCTTCAATCTACCTAGCCTTCCATCTATCTATCTATCTATCTATCCATCTATCCATCTATCCATCTATCTATCCTTCTATCTATCCTTCTACATATCCTTCTATCTATCTACCTATCTATCATTCCATCCATCTATCCTTCCATCCATCTATCCTTCCATCCATCTATCCTTCCATCTATCTATCTATCTATCTATCTATCTATCTATCTATCTATCTATCTATCTATCTATCTATCTATCTATCTATGGGCTGGACCAATGTAAATGAGGAGGTTGGACAGAAATGACATACAAATCTTTTTTTTTTTCTGTTAAATAACATATCTTTATTCAGCTTACAAAAATGCATACAAATCCACAGGAAAAACCGCACTGAAAAACGCATCAAAAACGCACATGCGTTTTCTGCCAAGAGCTGCGTTTTTTGTGTAGAAAAATCCGCAGGATACTCCGGTACGTGTGCACATAGCCTTAGGACATGTAAGCTCGGCCTGCTTCCGATAATTTTGCTTGTGTGCAGTGGCAATATATTTACTGTTCTGGTCTTCCTAAGGCTATGTGCACATGCTGCGGATTCACCAGCGGATTTTTCCGTGCGGTTTGACACCTGGACAATGGAATAGGTGGCAAACCACAGCGGAATCCGCAGAAAGAATTGACATGTCAATTCTTTCTGCGGATTTAAAACTGTAGCTTTTCCGCAGTGAAAAAACCGCAGCATGTGCACTGCGGATTGTAAATCCCATAGACTTACATGGTAATGTACACTGTCTGCGGGCCAAATCTGCTGCGGATCCGCAGCAGAATCCGCAGTGTGTGCACATAGCCTAAGAGGCTCACAGCTCTTCACTGTTTTCGGGACTCTTATGTGGAGGCTGCCTGCCCTGTTGTAAACTGTGTCTTATTATCAGCATTCTCTAGTGTGTGCCTCTCCCAAGAGACTTTAGTATCAGCAGAGCTGCATATGTACTACTTCTAGTATCTCTCTGCTTGCTGTTCGTTCTTGAACTGTTGCTCACTTGCGGCACCTACGTTTATTTATGTAATACAGACTTGTTACAGTACTCTTGTTCCGTTGACTCATTTGTCTCAAGCCAAGAGGTTCATGAGTGTTCCACTATGATTAGAAACAACAACTTCGGAGCAAACACCATTTTTCTAATCCATAGCCCTAAACCAAGTGGTAAAAGGGGCTGTAATAACATAGGATGCTCTCAAATAGCAATACCACACAAAAAGAGAAACAAGAGCACAAAAGTCGCAAGTAAAATCAGAATAATAATTTATTCAAAATACACATACAACAGACAAGTTGTTGACAAAAAAGACAAAGCTGAATAGCTAATATCCCAGGTGTAATACACAAGAACCACATGTTTACGCGGATGGGAGAGCAAGAGTTGGCAACAGATCAGAATAAAGTGCAAGTGCAATGAATAGATTCCAAGGTCTCACAAAAAGAGGATTGCTGGAGGGGAAACAAAATTGCTCAGAATCCAGTCATCAAACCTACAAATTACTAATAATATGGACCTTATGTAAACTACGTGTGTATATAAATAAAGATAAAGAGAAATGTAGTAATCCAATCCAATCACAATAGACAATCCTATAATAAGGTGTATATCCCTTTAAGAGAGCAGTAACATTATTGAAAGTGCCAAGCAAAGCTCTTACCCATAGTCTCCACTGTGGTAACCTGTGTGAGCAGCACCAACGCGCAATTCGCGTGGGCTTCCTGAAGGATCAGTGACCTGTCAGCAGTCTGCATTATGAATAGCTAATCAGAGCACCACATGAAGACCCCCCACAGGCCACCCTGGAGTACAGGTAGCATATCATTAACTCAAAACTGAAAATAATGACTAAACAACCACAAGATGGATATCATCAACCAAGGTATCATTTTAATCAGTATAGTGGTGCCAACCTGACACTATCTGTAAGTTACTGTGCACAATCCTGCTGACAGGTTCCCTTTAATCAAGAGGCACCACTAACCAAATAGCACAATGAAGACCAAGGAGATCTCCAAACAAGTGTGGTACAATGTTGTTGAGAAGTATAAGTCAGGATTGGGTTATAAAAATATATCCCATTCTTTGATAATCCCCCAAAGAACCATCAAATTCATTATCAAATGGAAAGAACATTGTACCATAACAAACCTGAAAATAGAGGGAAGCTCACAAAACCCTCTCAGCCTGGGCAATGAGGGCTTTAATCAGATGGTCAGCACAGAGACCAAACGGTAACCCTGAAGGAGCTGAAGAATCCCCAAGCAGAGACTGGAGTACCTGTCCATACGAGCACAATAAGCAGTACACTCCATGTAGGTCCCTTTATGGAAGAGTGGGCAGAAAAAAAGCCTTTACTTACACACAAAAAATTGTAAGGCTCATTTAAGTTTGCCAAAAAATATGTGGGAGACTTCCCAAATGTAAGGAGGAAGGTGATATGGTCAGATGAGACAAAATTGAACTTATTGGCCACCAAGTTAAACGCTATGTCTGTCACCAAACCAACACAGCTCATCATCCCAAGAACACCATCCCCACAGAGAAACATGGTGATGGCAGCATCATGCTCTGAGTATGTTTTTCAGCAGCAGGGACAGGGAAAATGGTCTGAGTTGAGGGTAAGAAGGATGGTATGAAATACAGGGATATTCTGTTTTGGTCTGTCAGTGATTTGAGACTGGTATGGAGGTTCATCTTCCAACAATACAATAAACCAAAGTATACTTCTAAAGCAACACTCAAGTGGATTAAGGGGACACGTGTAAATGTTTTGAAGTGGTGTAGTCAAAGCCCAGATCTTAATCCAATTGAGAATCTGTGGTCAGTCTTTAAAATTGCTGTTCACCAGAGGATCCATCTAACTTAATGGAGCTGGAAAAGTTTTGCTATGAGGAATGGGCAAAAATCCCAGTGACAAGGTGTAAAAAGCTGATATAGGCTTATCCAAAGTGACTTGCATCTTTTATAGCCAAGGAGGCTCTATAAAGTACTGATTTTAGGGAGATGAATAGTTATGGACAATGAAGTTTTAAGTTATTTTGTCAATTATTATTTATTATTATTAATATTATGCATTTATATAGCGCCATTTATTCCATGGCGCTTTACATGTGAAAAGTGGAAATATAGACAAGTATAATAAACATGTGTAAGACAAGGGACACACAAGTACATAAGGAGAGGGGACCCTGCCCGCGAGGGCTCACAGTCTACAGGGATGGGTGAGGATACAGTAGGAGAGGGTAGAGCAGGCCGTGCGGTGGTTCAGTAGACCGAGGATCATTGCAGGCTGTAGGCTTGCCGGAACATGTGGGTCTTCAGGTTCTTCTTGAAGGATTCCGTTGATGGTGAGAGTCTGATGTGTTCCGGCAGAGAGTTCCAGAGTATGGGGGAAGCACGGGAGAAGTCTTGTATGCGGTTGTGGGAAGAAGAGATAAGGGGGGAGTAGAGAAGGAGATCTTGAGATGAGCGAAGGCTTTGCATGTCATGGTTAGGGTTTTGAATTGGAGCCTCTGGGCAATAGGAAGCCAGTGAAGGGCCTGGCATAGGGGGGAGGCTGGGGAATAGCGGGGAGACAAGTGGATTAGTCGGGCAGCAGAGTGTAGGATGGACTGGAGCAGAGCCAAAGTGCTAAAGGGGATGCCAGAGAGTAGGAGGCTGCAGTAGTCGAGGCGGGAGATGATAAGAGCATGCACTAGTGTTTTTGTGGTTTCGTGGTTGAGGAATTAGCAGAGCCGGGAAATATTTGTGAGTTTGAGGTAGCTGGAGGAGGCGAGGGCTTGGATATGTGGTTTGAAAGAGAGTGCAGAGTCGAGGATCACCCCAAGGCACCGAGGGTGCGGGACTGGGGAAAGAGAGCAGCCATTGACATTTACTTCACAATAAAAATAAAACTAAATATTCACAGTTGTAGGCATGTTCTTTACATGAACTAATGCAAACCCTCAAAAAAAGCAGTGAAATTCCAGGTTGTGAGGTATGAATACTTTCACCAACCACTGTAAATCCAGGAGGTGCATGTGATATAGGGAAATAAATGACTGCTCTCCATCTGACAAGTGGTTGAAAAGAAGAGAGCACTTGCGTAATGTGAGGAGAGAGCTGGTGATCTTGGAAGCTGTGTACATCCTTTTGGATCCTATCGACATTTGAAGTGGGGAAGAAATGCCTTTCTGTTTCCCTTTGTCACCCCCAGGAACCAGGCACTTGATAAAGCTTGCAGTCATAGAACTCATGGTAGGTCTGTCCAAGTATACAAAAGTGCTAGTACTAGGTTCCAACATTAATATTTTTTTTTATTATTTTATTACCAAATTCTTCAGATTGCCACATTATTGTCTCAGCATCTAAGAAATGCTAGGAGTGGACCTTAGAGAAATGACATGAAACCTGTCATGTCCACATATGCTATTTACAGGTGCTTCTCACAAAACTAGAATATCATCATAAAGTTAATATATTTCAGTTCTTCAATACAAAAAGTGAAACTCATATATTATATACAGTCATTACAAACAGAGTGATCTATTTCAAGTGTTTATTTCTGTTAATGTTGATGATTATGGCTTACAGCCAATGAAAACCCAAAAGTCATTATCTCAGTAAATTAGAATACTTTATAACACCAGCTTGAAAAATGATTTTAAATTCCGAAATGTTGGTCTACTGAAATGTATGTTCAGTAAATGCACTCAATACTTGGTTGGGGCTCTTTTCGCATCAATTACTGCATCAATGCTGCATGGCAGGAGGCGATCAGCCTGTGGCACTGCTGAGCAGTTATTGAAGCTCAGGTAGCTTTCATAGCAGCCTTCAGCTCGTTTGCATTGTTGGGTCTGGTGTCTCTCATCTTCCTCTTGACAATACCCCGTAGATTCTCTATGAGGTTAAGGTCAGGCGAGTTTGCTCGTCAATCAAGCACAGTGATACTGTTGTTTTTAAACTAGGTATTGGTACTTTTGGCAGTGTGAACAGGTGCCAAGTCCTGCTGGAGAATTAAATTTCCATCTCCAAAAAGCTTGTCGGCAGAGGGAAGCATGAAGTGCTCTAAAATTTCCTGGTTGATGGATGCGCTGACTTTGGTCTTGATAAAACACAGTGGACCTATACCAGCAGATTACATTGTGAAAACTTCACACTAGACCTCAAGCAGCTTGGACTTGTACTCTTCTTCCAGACTCTGGGACCTTGATTTTCAAATTAAATGCAAATCGTACTTTCATCTGGAAACAACACCTTGAACCACTGAGCAACAGTCCAGTTCATTTTCTCCTTGGCCCAGGTAAGACGTTCTGGCATTGTCTATTGGTCATGAGTGGCTTGACACAAGGAATGCGACACTTGTAGTCCATGTCCTGGATATGTCTGTGTATGGTGGCCCTTGAAGCAATGACTCCAGCAGTAGTCCACGCCTTGTGAATCTCCCCCAAGTCTTTGTAATGGCCTTTTCTTAACAATCTTTGTAAGGCTGCGGTTATCCCGGTAGCTTGTGCACCTTTTTCTATCACACATTTCCTTCCACTCAACTTTCCATTAATATGCTTGGATACAGCACTCTGTGAACAGCCAGCTTCTTTAGCAATGACCTTTTGTGGCTTACCCTCCTTGTGGAGTGTATGAATGACTGCCTTCTGGACATCTGTCAAGTCAGCTGTCTTCCCCATGATTGTGGAGCCTACTGAAATAGACTAAGGAACCTTTTTTAAAAGCTTAGGAATCCTTTGCAGGTGTTTTTTTTAATTATTCTAATTTACTGAGATAATGATTTTTGGGTTTTCATTGGCTGTAAGCCATAATCATCTTGAAATAGATCACTTGAAATCTTGAAATAGATCACTCTGTTTGTAATGACTCTACAGTGTGTCCATAAAGTCATGGTGCACTTTTGACCAGTCACAGGAAAGTATACCATGATCCCCGGATCTGATGCCCTTAGACTTTTACTTTTGGGGTTATGTGAAGCAACATGTGTACATTGAACGTATCAACGACATTAATCACTTAAAACAGAGAATCACAGACATTATTCACTCTGTTACACCAGACGTCCTTACCCTTGTGTGGCAAGAACTTCACTATCGTTTGCATGTGTGTAGGGCAACAAACGGAGCCCACATAGGACTGCACTGAATAGGTATGAAACTGGGAGAGTTTTTCTTTTATTTGGAAAAGATTTCACATTTCTATCGTTTTTTGTTGCTTTCCAGTGACTGGTCAAAAGTGCGCCATGACTTTACGGACACACTGTATATAATATATGAGTTTCACTTTTTGTATTGAAGAACTGAAATGAACTTTTTGATAGTATTCTAATTTTGTGAGAAGCACCTGTACCTGTAGATTTAGAGTGAATATGCAGGTAAATAGCATTAAAATCCTACCAACACATACACGCTGTGATGCAGCTGTCAATCAAAGTACCAAGAAATTATTAGAGCTGCGATCACAATATAATGAGCGGTGACTGTAACAGTTCTGTGTAGCACCCCTATGACTGAAAACCAGTGGCTACAGGGAGGATATAACTGCATTTTCTCCCTGCAGATGCAAACTAACCCGACATCTGCAGGAAAATTGTGTTTCCAGACATGCTTTGCTGTACAATTTGTAGCGTAATCTAATTTAAAAAATGTGATCAGTTATTAGATTTGATTGAAGTCTGATTTACTAGGTGACAACGAACAAGTCTCCTCTATATTCTTGTCATTTCTCTGGCTGCAGTTATTGTATCCATCTTCCGTTGTGTTCGTGCAATGTACATAGGCGGGGGGTGGGGGATTAGCACATAGTGGTAGGGTTCAATTTCTAGCATATGATTCCCACATTTCTTAAAATAAATAACACAGAAAAGCTTGATGTTTAATTAGAAAGCCATAAAAATGAGTAATACTCAACATGAGCTTTAATGCTGTGGATATAAGGCCACTTTCACACTTCAGTCTTTTGACGTCAGTCGAAATCCGCCGTCGTTTTTTTGGCAGAATCCATTTTTTCTCAGACTTGCATTAGAGGCGGATTGCGACGGATGGTCATCCGTTGCATCCATTTTTTGATGGATCCGTCGTAATTTCAGCGTCCGCCGTCTGGAGTAGACGGACTTTGTAACGTTTTTTGTCTGCATTGAAAAGACGGATTGCGACAGATCTGTCGCAGTCCGCCGTTGGCTAGAATGGACGCCTATGGGTGGCGGATCCGTTGCAATCCGCCAAATGAGCATGAGTTTAAACTGAGCATGCCCGGAAGAATTTCCATTCATTTAATTTAATCTCAAAAGCCAATCTGGCAGAAAAAAATCTATCTCTCGCCTCTCCTCTTCTCTCTCTCGCTCTTTCTCTCTCTCTCTCCTTTTCCAGAGTTCTGTTCCTTTAAATTTTAGACACTGGCTGATAGCTTTCACTATTTTATCATTTGAAGCCTGTAGGCTTTCTTAGGATGCAGTTAGTACAAATATTTTGCCTTTTACTTGTTATTTTCAACGGACATTAGTTTATGATAACATCTTCTTGTGGTATTCATTGCTAGACGTTCAGTTTAACAAAACACATGCCTCAAGAAGATGTTGCATGCTTTAGATCTTGGAATCGACAGCACAAAAACAGGCTTACATGCCAATTAGAGAGCCATTATAACTGCCTGATGTAATGTATTCTGGTTACTGTTGGAGCTAAAAATTGCCATATAAACGCACTGTGCATTGTGCTCTTGCTTTTGTAGTGGCAGTACTGTATATTGTACACAATTTATTTTCTGTTTCTCAGTACAACCTCTAGCTTAGAGCAGGGGTGAGGATCTTTTTTTCTGTTAGCGCTCTTTTCGCTATTTTTAACATCGTTCGGGGCCGTACAATTATCAGTTTGAAATTAATCCTACAATATTTGGTCAAACATTTAATGAACTCCCCCTCCTAATGTGATGGCTGGAGTTGCTTCTCTTAAGTGCGACCTATGCTGTTAGGTGGTAATGATGATGTTGCTACTCGCAGCTGCTTTTCCAGGTTTGCGTTGGATTTGACAGTAGTCAATCATTTGCGATGAATTTTGAAAAGAACACGCAGCAGTAAGTTCTGAACACAGATAAAGATTACACAACATATTTCCTGACAGTGGGAAATTCATCATTGTTCATGTTACATTTTTAGAACTCAAGCATTGGGAGGTCTTCGGTATATACATCACATACGAGACACTGGAAATGCAGCATATACATCACATAGGAGAAGCTGGGGCCGGAACATATATATTACACATGAGAAGCTGAAACTGAAGCATATACATCATATGGGATACCCTGGGGTTGGGGCACATACATCACAGGAGATGCTGCGGCATATACATCACAGGAGATGCTCTGTCATGTACATCAAAGGAGATGCTGGGGCATATACGTCATAGGAGATGAGATGTGAGGCATATACATCACAGGTGATTTTGGGGCATGTACAACACAGGAGACATTGGGGCATATACTGAACATCACAGGAGATGCTGGGGTTAGGGCATATGCATCACAGGAGACACTAGAGCACATACATCACATGAGTTGCTGAGGCATACACATCACAGGAGATGCTGGAGCACATTCATCAAAGAAGCCACTGGTGCTGCGGCATACACATTATTGGAGACATTGAGGCATATTTATCACAGGAGGGGCTGGATCATATATATCACTGGAGAAGCTGAGGTATATACATCACAGGAGAAACTATGGCATATGCATCATAGATGCCACTGGGGCATATACATCCCAGGAGATGCTGGGGCATGTACATTCCAAGAGATTCTGGGGCATATACATCACAAGAAATAGTGGGACATATATATCACAGGACATATTGGGACTCGGGCATATACATTACAGGATATGTTGAGGCATATACATAGCAGGAGAAGCTAGAGCTGGGGCATATACAGTTGTGGCCAAAAATATTAATAATAAAGTAACTTGGCACTCAACGAGTGTTGAGTGCCAAGTTACTTTATTATTATTCACTTGTGTCTGGGTAACCTACTTGTGCACCTTGTGGTAGTGCCACGCTATACTTGACACAGTGGCCAAAAGTATTGACACCCCTGCAATTCTGTCAGAAAATACTCAGTTCCTTCCTGAAAATGATTGCAAACACAAATTCTTTGGTATTATTATCTTCATTTAATTTGTCTTAAATGAAAAAACACAAAAAGAATTGTCCTAAAGCCAAATTGGATATAATTCCACACCAAACATAACAAAGAGGGTGGACAAAAGTATTGGCACTGTTCGAAAAATCATGTGATGCTTCTCTAATTTGTGTAATTAACAGCACCTGTAACTTACCTGTGGCACCTAACAGGTGTTGGCAATAACTAAATCACACTTGCAGCCAGTTGACATGGATTAAAGTTGACTCAACCTCTGTCCTGTGTCCTTGTGTGTACCACATTGAGCATGGAGAAAAGAAAGTAGACCAAAGAACTGTCTGAGGACTTGAGAAACCAAATTGTGAGGAAGCATGAGCAATCTCAAGGCTACAAGTCCATCTCCAAAGACCTGAATGTTCCTGTGTCTACCGTGCGCAGTGTCATCAAGAAGTTTAAAGCCCATGGCACTGTGGCTAACCTCCCTAGATGTGGACGGAAAAGAAAAATTGACAAGAGATTTCAACGCAAGACTGTGCGGATGTTGGATAAAGAACCTCCACTAACATCCAAACAAGTTCAAGCTGCCCTGCAGTCCGAGGGTACAACAGTGTCAACCCGTACTATCCGTCGGCGTCTGAATGAAAAGGGACTGTATGGTAGGAGACCCAGGAAGACCCCACTTCTTACCCTGAGACATAAAAAAGCCAGGCTGGAGTTTGCCAAAACTTACCTGAAAAAGCCTAAAACGTTTTGGAAGAATGTTCTCTGGTCAGATGAGACAAAAGTAGAGCTTTTTGGGCAAAGGTATCAACATAGAGTTTACAGGAGAAAAAAAGAGGCATTCAAAGAAAAGAACACGGTCCCTACAGTCAAACATGGCGGAGGTTCCCTGATGTTTTGGGGTTGCTTTGCTGCCTCTGGCACTGGACTGCTTGACCGTGTGCATGGCATTATGAAGTCTGAAGACTACCAACAAATTTTGCAGCATAATGTAGGGCCCAGTGTGAGAAAGCTGGGTCTCCCTCAGAGGTCATGGGTCTTCCAGCAGGACAATGACCCAAAACACACATCAAAAAGCACTAGAAAATGGTTTGAGAGAAAGCACTGGAGACTTCTAAGGTGGCCAGCAATGAGTCCAGACCTGAATCCCATAGAACACCTGTGGAGAGATCTAAAAATGGCAGTTTGGAGAAGGCACCCTTCAAATATCAGGGACCTGGAGCAGTTTGCCAAAGAAGAATGGTCTAAAATTCCAGCAGAGCATTGTAAAAAACTCAGTGATGGTTACCGGAAGCGGTTGGTCGCAGTTATTTTGGCTAAAGGTTGTGCAACCAAGTATTAGGCTGAGGGTGCCAATACTTTTGTCTGGCCCATTTTTGGAGTTTTGTGTGAAATGATCAATGTTTTGCTTTTTGCTTCATTCCCTTTAGTGTTTTTTTCATTTAAGACAAGCTAAATGAAGATAATAATACCAAAGAATTTGTGTTTGCAATCATTCTCAGGAAGAAACTGAGTATTATCTGACAGAATTGCAGGGGTGTCAATACTTTTGGCCACAACTGTATGTAAGGGAGTATGGAGGCTAGTTTATGCCTTGCTCACCTTACACATGTCCCTATGTCTCTGTATAATTGATATGCCTCATATGTCTTATAGTGTATGTCATTATGTTGTGTAATGCCTTGTATATGTATATACTGTATATATATTCTTGTATCGTATAGATGTAGGGAAAGTGTAGGATATAGATTTAGCCCACTGGGGGGGCACAATAGAGTAAGATAGGAGTAGGTTAGACCAATTGGATTTAGTTAGTTAGGAGGGGCCAACTGGGAGTAAGTTAGAGATCTTCTTGGAGTTAGTCAGTAGGGGCACTACCCGACCATGGGTAATCCTCCGCTGGGTTCAATTCCAGCTCAGTGATCTCCTTCCCAGGCCTGCCAAAGCGTAGAGTGTAAGGAGTGTACCCCGTGGTACGATGCACGTGGTTATTGTATACCCACACCAACTCTGCTACGAATTCTAGCCAGTGCACCTTATGGTCCTCCAATGTTCTCTACATCTGGATGAGAGTTCAATTGAATCGTTCACATGCTCCATTGCCCTGAGGATGGTACAGCGTCGTTCAAGGTCACGATGTCGAATTAAGTGAAATATTCTACCATTACTAAACAGTGTTCGTACCCTTGATGGGCTGGACCTATTGTAAAATAGTCTATCATCAACATTTCTATAGGGGCTGAGGTCACAATTGTTTGTATGGGGGCTCTCTGCTCCTGAGGTTTGGACAGCTCGTAGCTCCTACAGTGACGCCACACTTCTTCAACCGCCGACTTCAGCAAGGGATGGTAAACCAGTTTCTGCAACCACTGAAAGGTCTCTCCTGGCTGAAGTGAACCCCGCTTTCATGTGCCTCTGTGGCCACTTGCTGCAGCAGCATTTCAGGGATCACAACTTGCCAAGTGATGGACAGGGCCCGCTGCAAACTGAATCTTCCTGCACAGCAATCCGTCTGTCAGGTGGAGCCTCTCCCATTGTCGAAGGATTTGTAGTGTCCCAGGAGATAGGGCCTCTCTCTCATTCTGGCAGGGCAGCTGCTTGAGGGCCACCCACTGCTGAACTTGGGCGAGCTCTCCGTCTTCCTGTTGAACCCACACCCACTCATCACGGGGCTGTCCCAACACATTTTCTTGGGGGTCTGCTCAAGCTTGCTCCCGCGGAGCTGTCAATGTCTTGACAGAGCCTCGGAACTCAGGAACTTCTTCAGCCTCAAGTTCTTCATCTCGATTTGAGCCGGGCTTCTCGTATGTCATTCTGGATAACGCATCTGCATTTGTATTTTCGACTCCCCACCTGTAAGCAATTTTGTGCTGGTATTTGGCCATTCTGGCCACCCAGCGCTGCTCCATGGCCCCTATCTTCGCGTTCTAAAGGTGGGCTAGTGGGTTGTTATCAGTGCACACCAGAACTTCAGACCCAGACAGATATTCCGTAAACTTCTCTGTCATGGTAAACACTAACGCTAACAACTCTAACTTGAACGAGCTGTAGTTATCCGGATTCCATTCGGAGTCATGGAGAGAATGACTCGCGTAAGCTATCACCCGTTCTTTTCTGTCTTGAACCTGCGACATCACATCTCCGAGCCCATGCAAGCTCGCATCAGTATGGAGAATGAAAGGTAGAGAGAAATCAGCGTAGGCCAGGACTGGTGCTTCCGTCACAGCCACTTTCAAGGCTTGCAACGCTTTCTCCTGACACTCTCCACACTGAATTTCCAGTTTTTTAACTCCAGATGGCACTCCTTTCAGCAGCTCTAACAACGGGTTCACAACGCGAGTGAAGTCTTTCACGAACCGCCAATAGTACCTGGTTAATCCCAAAAAGGCTCGGACATCCTTCACGGTCCTCAGAACGGGCCAATCCTGTACTGTTGCAATCTTCTCACGGGACGGCCTTACACCTTCTGCAGAGACCACATGTCCTAGGTACTCAATCTGAGTGCGAAACAAGTGACACTTGGAAGGTTTTACCCTCAGCCCATGTTTCTGGAGGTGGTTTAATACTTGTTCCAAACGCTGCAAATGCTCTTCGAATGTGGCGGCATACACAATTATATCATCCAGATACATGAGGGTGGCTTCAAAGTTTAGATCTGTCAAACATCTCTCCATGAGTCATTGAAAAGTACCAGGAGAATTAGCCAGCCCGAACAGCATTCGGTTGAACTCATACAGGCCCATGGGTAGTATAAAGGTCGTCTTCGTTCGATCATGTTCTGACATTGGTACTTGCCAATAGCCACTGGCCAGGTCCAGCATGGAGAATTGTCTCTCGTTTCCCAGTGCGGACAAGGATTCCTCTATACGGGGTAGCGAATATGAATCTCACACAGTGCAGGCATTTAGTTTGCGATAGTCCATACAGAACTGCAGAGAGCCGTCTTTTTTTTTGGCACTAGGACGATGGTAGAAGCCCACGGGCTTTTACTTTCTCAAATGACACCTGTCTGAAGCATCTGTGTGAGCATCCCTTTCGCCTCCTCATACATTTGTGGAGGGATTTGGTGGTAGCGTTCTCTCACTGGCGCAGCATTACCTGTTGGAATCTCATGTGTGATTGCATTCATGAAGCCGAAATCATCCTCATGGCGAGCGAACATGTCTTGATAGCGTCCCAGTAAGGCTTCCACCTGCTCTACCTGTTGCGGTGTGAGCTCTGTCAATTCAGCCCATGTTTGTTTGAGAATGCGACGCCCCCTTTGCTGTTGTTGGGGTTTCCAAAACCGGGACGGTCTCCATATCTACAGTCCATGGGTCTTCCCTTTTTACCTTCAATTGGACAGCCTGTGGTGGTATCAGCTCCTCTGGCATGCCTACAGTTTGCGCTATTTTGCTCTTGAGGGGAAGTGTCAGGGTGTCCTTCCTTAAGTTCACGCACCGCACAGGTACTGTTCCATTGCGCATTGTAGCCAGGGTCCGGGCAACTAGAAGTATCGATGGTAAATTCTGCATGGTAGCCAGTTCTAGTTGTATCTCAACCCACTCCAGCAGAGTGCAAGCTCGGACAGGTAGTGAGAGGACACTTTGCCCTAGTGGTATGACAAGATTGGTTGTAGCCGGAATGATCACTTTTCCCAGCACCTTTCCATCACAGGAGACCTCCTGCGCCTGAGCTGTCTGGATCAATTTTTGAAAAACTCTTCTTTGGGTGTCCACGGGTTCCACTGTTGCAGGAACACGTCCGTAGACTCATTAATTAGAAGGCTTCCGTACTCCTTAAGCAAATTCATTCCTAGTGTGATCGAATGTCCACATTCTCCTGCAGCAACGGGCAAACTGATTCAAGCACATGGAGACAGCACGTGCAACAAGTCACAGCAGGCTCTGAGGTATTGAATCTGGAAAATGACCTATAATAACAGAAAGCAATATCTCTGAGACTAGCCGAAAACATAATCTGAATTGGCATTCCTTTCCCCACGCGCCCATCTTATTTAGCCACCTACTGTAGCACTTGGTGTTATTGAGTTATAAAGCATAGCTAACAGGAATTACATACGGTAGGCAAATTTAGTCTCTATGGGCAGATAAAATTCAGCAGAATCCAGTTGCATTGCTACCATTTCATTCAGAGCTTCAGGCGGAAAGTTATGAACCTCCACGGTTCTAGGCAGAAAATCATATTCTCAGACATGGGAGGAGGGAGGCAGCCCAGCCAAGGGGAGGCAGCAGAGTGTGGGAGGGGACAGAATAGGAGATAAGAGGCAGCTGCTCATTTTGAGCTCAGTTTTCTAATGGCCGGGGCCAGAAAAAGCCTGTAACTAAGATTTGGACTTGTGATCCATCAGCGCCTCCCTGTGGTCACATGCTACATAACATGGCAAATGCAACCTATCTATACCCTATCCTTGTACTACACTTGTGACTGTATACCTGTATATTGTTCTTGTAAATATATGCCTGTATATTTCTAGTGCGCCTTTTTGACAATTAAATATACAGTAAAATTAATCTTGGGCTGTTCTTTTATCTCGATTCAAGAATCCCCAAGTCCGCACGCTTGGTTGGTCAATTGTACGCTACCCTAGTTGGTTTATGACCCAATATAAGCCTGTTGTCGGACGGGGCTTATGTCGAACAAGGAACTGGTGGCAGAATACCGTATTGTTTTAGTGAGGAACTCTGGTAGTGATGGCCAGGAGGTTTAAATATATATCCCCAGCCTTGACTGGTGAAATATATCCCCCCTCACTCGTACCCATAAGGGAAGCCTTTCCAGTGACTATTTGCCCTCTGTGCAGTTCCCTGACTGACTTTGAGCAAGTGGTGGTGCCAGAGAGCCGATCCCTGCAGGTCCTTGTCTCCCCTCCCCCGATGTCCCCTTGACTCCCCCTTCCCCTATGAGATCCCTCACAGCAGCACTGAAGCAGCTGTCCTCGTTGTGGGCAAACCCGGGCCACGTGTCCCAGCTCTCCGCAGAGAAAACATGTAGGGGGCTCTTGCCGACGGGACACTCTTCCACCATGTAGCGGTTCGGAGAGAGTTCTGCACCCAGAGGAACTTAGCGAGGTCACCTTCCTTTTAGTTTTGGTCAGATCTTCCCACATGAGTTGGATCTCCACCCACTCTGGTTCAGCAATTAAATTCACAGACAGCTCACCGCTCCGGACCTTCACCGCAAGGAATGTCACCCGCTGCTCCTACTCACGCACGCGCGCCTCGCCTCCAACCTCTGTGAAGGTCATGCGGGGGTGCAAACGCAAGCACTCTTGCAGGGCCTGTTTTAACAGCGCATCTCTCATCTTGGTCACTAACTGGTCTCGAAGCACTACGTCAGTCGGCTCTACTCCCACACAGTCTTTCCTTACTATGGCAGTGTGAATTTCTTGTAATACATTCATGTACTGTGTCACCGTCTCCACCTCTCTTTGAACCCGGCTAAATAGCTGCATGCGCAATTCCCCTACAACTGAGTCTCCTCCAGTATGCGCAATACTTTGTCAAATGTATCCCATTCTCGAGGGGATCGCAGCATAACTGAATCCCCTTGCCTCTCCCTCTAAAGCCATCATGGCGACCTCCATCTGCAGGGTGGGAACCATAGGGTGCATTCTCATCATCCCGCTAATATGCTCAGTCCAGCTTCATAACATGGTGTTATTCCCATTGAACTTTGGAAGATTGTTTAACCCCTTTCTGACATGAGACGTACTATCCTGTCCACGGTACCCGGGCCCCTATGACCAGGGACAGGATAGTATGTCTAAGCAATCAGCGGCGCTCCCGGGGTAGGGCGCCGCTGATCGCGGCCCGGTGTCAGCTGATTATCACAGCTGACACCCGGCACTATGTGTCAGTGGCAGTCAAGGACCGCCCCCAGCATGTTAACCCCTGGTACACTGCGATCAAACATGATCGCAGTGTACCAGGGGATTAGGGAAGCATCAGCAGGGAGAGGGCTCCCTATGTTCTTCCCTGAGAACCCTCGAGCAGCGCGATGTGCTGTGCTGCTCAGAGGGTCTCCTTCCCTGCAGGCGCCCGGATCCAATATAGCCGTGGGGGCCTGCAGGGAGGGGGCTTCCTCAGTGGCTGCTGAGAGCAGGCATGAGGAAGCCTGTGCAGCGCCTGTCAGATCGCTGATGTCCAAACTGTCAGATCAGCGATCTGACACAATATAGTAATCTCCCCCCGGGACAATAAAATAAAGAAAAAAAAAAGGTGTAAAAATAATTTATAAAAATCACTAAATAAATTTTAAAAAAATAATTATAATCCCTAATAAATTAATTTTTTGAAAATAAAAAAAACAATAAAAGTACACATATTTAGTATCACCGTGTCCGTAATGACCCGCCCTATAAAACTGTCCCACTAGTTAACCCCTTTAGAGAACCCCTTAAAAAATAAGAATAAAAAAACAAAGCAAAAAGCAATGCTTTATCATACCGCAAAACAAAAAGTGCAATACCGCGCGATCAAAAAGATGGATATAAATAAGCATGGTACCGCTGAAAACGTCATCTTGTCCTGCAAAAAATGAGCTCCCACACAGCATCATCAGCAAAAAAATAAAAAAGTTATAACTTGCAGAATAAAGCAATGCAAAAAATAATTATTTTTTATATAAAATTGTTTTCATTGCATAAAAGCGCCAAAACATAAAAAAACATAAATGAGGTATCGCTGTAATCATACTGACCCGAAGAATAAAAGCGCTTTATCAATTTTACCACAAGCGGAACGGTGTAAACACACCCCCAAAAGAAATTCATGAAATGCTGTTTTTTGTTCATTCTGTGTCCCAAAAATCGGAATAAAAAGCGATCAAAAAATGTCATGTGCCTGAAAATGGTACCAATAAAAACGACAACTCGTTCTGCAAAAAATAAGACCTCACATGACTCAGTGGGTCAAAATATGGAAAAATTATAGCTCTCAAAATGTGGTGATGCAAAAACTATTTTTACAATAAAAAGCGTCTTTTAGCATGTGACAGCTGCCAAACATAAAAACCCGCCATAAATAGAAAATCAAACCCCCCGTTATCACCCTCCTTAGTTAGGAAAAATTAATAAAATTTAAAAAAAATGTATTTATTTCCATTTTCCCATTAGGGTTAGAGTTAGTGCTAGGGTTAGGGCTAGGGTTAGGGTTAGGGCTGAGATTAGGGTTAGGGGAGTGTTGGGATTAGGGTTGGAGTTAAATTGGGGGATTTCCACTGTTTAGGTGCATCAGGTGCTCTCCAAACGCAACATGGCGTCTGATCTCAATTCCAGCCAATTCTGCACTGAAAAAGTCAAACGGTGCGCCTTCCCTTCCAAGCTCTGCCATGCGCCCAAACAGTGATTTACCCCCACATATGGGGTATCAGCCTACTCAGGACAAATTGCAAAACAACTTTTGGAGTCCAATTTCTCCTGTTACCCTTGGAAAAATAAAAAATTGAGGGCAAAAATATCATTTTTGTGGAAAAAAATATGATTTTTTTATTTTTATGGCTCTACGTTATAAACGTCTGTGAAGCACTTGGGGGTTCAAAGTGCTCACCACACATCTAGATAAGTTCCTTGGGGGGTCCAGTTTCCAAAATGGGGTCAATTGTGGGGGTTTCCAACAGTTTAGGCACATCAGGGGCTCTCCAAACACGACATGACACCTGCAGACCATTCCATCAAAGTCTGCATTCTAAAATGTCACTACTTCCCTTCCAAGCCCCAACGTGTGCCCATACAGTAGTTTTCTCCCACATATGGGGTATCAGCGTACTCAAGACAAATTTGACAACAACTTTTGGGTCCAATTTCTCCTCTTACCCTTGGGAAAATAAAAAAATTGGAGACTAAAAGATCATGTTTGTGGAAAAAATATGATTTTTTTATTTTCACGCCCAGGCGTTATAAACTTCTGTGAAGCACTTGGGGGTTCAAAGTGCTCACCACACATCTAGATAAGTTCCTTGGGGTGTCTTGTTTCCAAAATGGGGTCACTTGTCAGGGGTTTTCACAGTTTAGGCACATCAGGGGCTCTCCAAAGGCAACATGACACCCGCAGACCATTCCATCAAAGTCTGCATTCCAAAACGTTACTACTTCCCTTCCGAGCCCCGACGTGTGCCCATACAGTAGTTTTCTCCCATAAATGGAATATCAGCATACTCAGGACAAATTGGACAACAACTTTTGGGGTCCAATTTCTCCTCTTACCCTTGGGAAAATAACAAAATTGGGGACTAAAAGATCATGTTTGTGGAAAAATGTGATTTTTTTATTTTCACGCCCGGGAGTTATAAAATTCTGTGAAGCATCTAGATAAGTTCCTTGGAGGGTCTAGTTTCCAAAATGGTGTCATTTGTGGGGGGTTTCCACTGTTTTGGCACATCAGGGGCTTTCCAAACGCGACATGGCATCCGATCTCATTTCCAGCCAAAAAAGTCAAATGGCGCTGCTTCCCTTCCGAGCTCTGCCATGCGCCCAAATAGTCGTTTACCCCCACATATGGGGTATCAGCGTACTCAGGACAAATTGCACAATAACTTTTAGGGTCCTGTTACCCTTTGGAAAATAAAAATTGGGGGTGAAAAGATCATTTTTACGGAAAAAATATGATTTTTAATTGAACGGCTGTACGTTATAAACTTCTGTGAAGCCCTTGGGGGTTCAAAGTTCTCACCACATATCTAGATAAGTTCCTTGGGGGGTCTAGTTTCCAAAATGGGGTCACTTGTGGGGGTCTCCACTGTTTAGACTCAACAGGGGCTCTCCAAACGTGACATGGCATCCGATCTGAATTCTAGCCAATTTTTTGCACTGAAAAAGTCAAACGGTGCTCCTTCCCTTCTGAGCTCTGCCATGCGCCAAAACAGTGGTTCCCCCTCACATATCAGGTATCAGCGCACTCAGGACAAATTGCACAATAACTTTTGCAGTCTAATTTCTCCTGTTACCCTTGGTAAAATAAAAGAAAATTGGACCTGAAATAATTTTTTTGTGAAAAAAGTTAAATGTTCATTTTTTTTAAATATTTAAAAAATTCCTGTGAAGCACCTGAAGGGTTAATAAACTTCTTGAATGTGGTTTTGCGCACCTCGAGGGGTGCAGTTTTTATAATGGGGTCACTTTGGGGTATTTTCTATCATATAGACCCCTCAAAGTGACTTCAAATGTGATGTGGTCCCTAAAAATAAAATGGTGTTGTAAAAATGAGCAATCGCTGGTCAAATTTTAACCCTTTTAACCCAAAGAAGCAACTAAGCAAAACGTGCGTTGGGGTCTCCATATTCACACTCCAGCCCGGTTGGTCCTTGATACTATATGTCTGTATTGCCCTATATGTTTACATTGAATTTTAGAACCACTGACTCTAATGGGCAAAAATACAGCTGCCATTTAAATACATATCTCTTTATACATTCTTTGTAGGTCCATTGTTTGGTCCACATATACTGCCCTATTGCACTCTATATTGTATATTATTTACTTGTTGAGAGATATTTGTTGTTTTACCTGTCTATATATATTTACTTCATGAGGGTCTTTTTGTGACCATACACATTTTATATATATATATATATATATATACACTAGCTGAAGAGCCCGGCGTTCCCTGGGCATAGTAACCAACTGTGGTTAGTTATAACAAATTATAATGACTATATTGCACATAAAAACATTTCTCATCATATATCCAACACTACAGATTTGCAACACAAATTAATTAAACAATTACCCAAGTATTGATAGTATTTTATTTTCAACTCATTCAAGAGTCTTTTGATAAACAACATTTTTGGTTTTTCCTTTCGGTGCAAAGATGAACAGATTTTTGGCAGTTCCAACTCTAAAACAGATCACATAAAGTTGACCATGAGAAAAGCATGGAGACTGCAAATCGATCCCTACTACTTTCAATGACTGTCCCTGAGCATTGGTAATGGACATTGCAAATAGCAGTTGAACTGGAAACTGGAGGCGTTTAAAATCAAAAACAAATCAGATGGAATGAGTGGAATTTTTGGAATGAAAATGTCCTCTCTTTTGGCACATCCTGTTTCTGAGCTGTGTATCTAACCCTATCATGTGTGATACTTTCTGCTGAGCTGTGTATCTAATCCTATCGTGTGTGATACCGTCTGCTGAGCCGTGTATCTAACCCTATCCTATGTGATACTGACCGCTGAGCCGTGTATCTAATCCTATTCCATGTGACACTGTCTGCTGAGCCGTGTATCTAATACTATTCTGTGTGATACTGTCTGCTGAGCCGTGTATCTATTCCTATCCTGTGTGATACTGACTGCTAAGCTGTGTATCTAATCCTATCCTGTGTGATACTGACTGCTGAGCTTTGTATCTAATCCTATCCTGTGTGATACTGACTGCTGAGCCATGTGTCTAATCCTCTCCTGTAGTAGAAAACACCGTGTGCACTACTGTAGTGGTGCCAAGTTAGGTTCCCAAACCATATATGATAAAATGAAAACCTGGCACTCAACTTAATGCTTGGTGAGGCAGTTTATTGTAGTACCAGAAAACGTTTGTCCAAGTGATGTTTACCCACGTCCAGGAGGACCAGGCTGCGCTGATATTTTCAACTATTAAGATTATCCTGCATTACAGCAGCATTCTGACCATTTGATTACTGGCGTTATCAGTGAATAACATAAAAAACGCCCTCCTTCAAGCTACTTTCAAACATACTAGCACGTAACTGATGAAGGTCTATATTGACCGAAACGTTTTCTGGTACTACAATAAACTGCCTCACTAATCCTCTCCTGTGTGATACTGACTGCTGAGCTGTGTCTCTAATCCTATCCTGTGTGATACTGACTGCTGAGCCCTGTATCTAATCCTATCCTGTGTGATACTGGGCTCCCCCTGCAAATTGTGTTATTTCCAGCTTTACAGAAGGACGATAACACCATAGAAATGATAACAATAATAGGCATCAGTTACCATAACTGTCTACAAAGAAAACTGTCGCTGATAGCAACCAATCACAGCTCATTTTTCATCATTTAAACAGCTCTGGGACAGCGTGGCGAGTTTTGAGTGGTGACTTTTGTGTTTCGACTTTTATGTGGCGAGGTTGGTGTATGTGTGCTGAAATGTGTGCTGAGGGTGGTATATGTGTTGAAGCACATTTTAGTGTGTGGCGCATTTTGTGTGTGTGTTCATATCCCTGTGTGTGGTGAGTATCCCATGTCAGGGCCCCACCTTAGCAACTGTACGGTATATACTGTTTGGTGCCAACGCTCTCATTCTTTAAGTCCCCCTTGTTCACATCTGGCAGCTGTCAATTTGCCTCCAACACTTTTCCTTTCACTTTTCCCCCTTTATGTAGATAGGGGCAAAATTGTTTGGTGAATTGGACCGCGTGGGGTTAAAGTTTTGCCTCACAACATAGCCTATGACGCTCTCGGGGTCCAGACGTGTGACTGTGCACAATTTTGTGGCTGTAGCTACGACAGTGCAGATGCCAATCCCGGACATACACACATACATACACACATACACTTTTCGCCCATTATGTACCTAGGGTCAAAATTGTTTCTTGAATTGGAACGCGCGGAGTTAAAATTTCACCTCACAACATAGCCTATGATGCTCTCGGGGTCCAGACGTGTGACTGTGCAAAATTTTGTGGCTGTAGCTGCGACGGTGCAGATGCCAATCCCGGACATACACACATACATACATACAAAGATACACACACACACATTCAGCTTTATATATTAGATATATCTCTATCTGCACTTTATATCTGACAGCTATTCCCTATTTGTACTTTCATACTGGTGGTTCACTATACATATAGCTGACTGTGAATTTTTGTATTACTGCTAGGGTTATATTTTACGCATACAGACTTTGCTAATATTTGTATCGACCTAGTTTGAGTGTGACATCTAGGTGTCACTGATTCCCTTGTTCTTTCATTGCTATATTATATATAAAAAACATTTTTAGAATTAATTTAGAACAATAAAATTATAATATTTTATCTACTGCTCCTTCGTCATATTTTTCTTTTGGGTTTTTGTTGTAGTACCATGGATGGGCTTTTGTTTATTTAGCCTTTTTTTGGGTTTATGTGGGAAATGTTATTTATTAAGTTTTTTGTGTGCCATATCTCTGTGATTTAAGGGCATAAAAATTCAAAGTTGGAATATTGCGAAATTTTCAAAATTTTCACCAAATTTCCATTTTTTTCACAAATAAACGCAAGTTATATCAATGAAATTTTACCACTAACCTGAAGTACAATATGTTATGAGAAGACAATGTTGGAATCACCGGGATCCATGGAAGCGTTCCAGAGTTATTACCTCATAAAGGGACAGTGGTCAGAATTGTAAAAATTGACCCGGTCATTAACGTGCAAACCACCCTTGGGGATTAATGGGTTAACATTGCCCCAGGGAGATATTGGACTTAGTGCCCTCCCCAGATGCTTGGTCTGCCTCGTCCGTAGGGGTAGACTGCATCCTGCCGACTACACCAAGTATAAGAAACATCAGGAACTCGGGATGCAGTAACGGACCGGAGGCAGAGCAAGGGTTAAAGGGGTTTAATAATACAGTGGATACTCCTCGCAGGGAGACGTGGGGAAAGGGCTTACTTCAGTGGGGGGTATTATAACTAAGAAACACAGGTTTAGGTAAACAAGGCAAGCAGTTCAGTAGTAATAAACTCATCAAACCAGCAACTTCAGCAGTAGGAGTCCTGGGTGTAAACGTTGGCGCCAAGGCTGTGGCGAGTATGGGGTCTGGCATAGTCCTGGAGAAGATGGCGTCCTGGATCCTGGTGACGGCGGTGATTACTTGTGGTCCTGGTGCCAATCCTGGGTCCAGAGGATGAAGGGGCGGAGAAGATAAAGTCTCTATCCTGGGCAGAGGTTAATACTGCATGGCGATGGTATGTGTACTTATCAGGGCACAGTTCAAAACGGGTCACTCGGCTTTCCTACCGGTATGAGCACATGGCTACGTTCCTCCCACGGGCCTTATGACTCATGTTCAGCGGTGTCAGTGGTGTTAGCCATGTTGGTGGACCTGGGACAAACGTCCGTCGACAGTCTCTGGTTGTGGCGCTGTGGCCCCTCACGCGATGCTCTGAGGTCACCTGAGCGCTGCGCTTTCCTGCCAAGTCTGACTAATTTCCCGTGCACCGCGGCTTTTTAAGCTTAGCCGCGCCCCCTGCCAGAGAGTGCAAGAACTTTAAGCTTTCCCCCCGTGCAACGATCCGTCACGAAAAAGGTACACCTGATTTGATTCTTCTCCTTACAAGTGCACTACAGAAGGGACAATGTGTTTATGTGACGAGGGACAAAGCAGCCATCGTTAGCCACGACTACAGACCTGGCCTCCGTTTCACTTGGCGTGGTCGGCAGGATCCAGAAACCTTGCAATGTGAAGATGTCTTTAATGTGACAAAGAAACATGACTTGATTGTGACAGATGCCCTGAATGTGACACATGCCCTGAATGTGACAAAGATGGTGGAAAATGGCGCGGAGATTGAGAACTTCAAGTCTACCCCTCGTGGGTGTCCTGACCTGAAAATGGCGTGAAATTCCATCTGGCAAAGACAGTGGACCAGGCCTGAGATGCATCCCATGGTGGGCATGATGAAAGAAAAGAAAGCCTCGCCCCTTGCAGCAGATTCCTGAAGAACGGGCAGAGTTCAATGCTGAACGGGTGGAGCTGCTGGAAGCGGCTCTACTCTGGCGCGGGTGGGGCCCAGAATAAAACCCCATGTGCAGCTGTGCGGTGCCATTGCGAGGCACATCACCTGCAGCGATGGCACACTCCTGCGTCCGTTGCTGCAGCTGCATCGGCCGAATAGAATGGAAGTGGTGGCAGATGGAGGAGAAAACCTGACCCAGAAGGCTGTGGAGAGTTTCCGATGAGTATTGGCCCACCGGGTTCCACATACCTTTGGAAGAGCGGTGCTGGTGGCTGCCAGAACCGGAGCGTCGTCATCACGAGCTGGAGGAGGCCGGAAGTGGAAGAGCCTGAGCCAGAGGGCGCAACACCTGTCGCGGAGGAGTCTGACAGTCGCAGAGCGGCCGGGATGCTGGAGCAGCAGGAGCGTGACGATGGGTAGATGGTGGTGAGTGAACCCCGGTCCCAAGCCTCGGAGTGTGGGCAGTGTTCAGCGGTGCCTTGTCCCTCGGTCCATCACCTTACCACCAAGAGGCGGAGGGTCCCTTCCCATCCCACAGGCAGGCAGCATGGATCACGGGGGTAAGAGGAAGAAGCAGCGGGAAAAGGAGATCTGGGCACAGCTGCGCCGACCGAGAGGGGGCACAATGGCCGGACGGCGTACCAGCGGGCTGCTGGTCTACACCAACCCATTTCGTGGGTATAGCTTTATCCGTGAGGTGGACACCGACGACAAAATGTACGTTAATGCTGAACATTGAAGTTCCAAAGGCCCCTGAGGGAAGGATACTGGGTCTCGTTTATTAAAGAGGATGGACCTCAGGGGTACTTTGCTGTGGCTTGTTTGCTTGTGCCCAGAGGATGACCTGGAGCTATATACGGGCCTGGAACAGTCACAGTTGGCTCCCTGTTCACTGATTGCTAAACAACCAAGCTTTGCCCCTCCCCGTCACTACGGCTGGGGAATACGACACCTGCGACTGCGGAACTGCCGTCATTAGCTGGAGCACGGACACGGCGCCCAATGTGAGATAAAGTGGCACGGGATGTGTGCCATTATTGTCCCCTGGAAAAAGTTGTGCTTATTGAAAAGGATCAACAAGGAATGGGACTGTTCCGCGTTCCTGTGTACAGAGGATCCCTGTAGCAACGGAGTCGGGTGCAGTGTGGCCACATTTGAACATTGTTTTCTCCGCCGCCTCAAGTTTTGTTGCGCTTGTTGCGCCTTCCCGGCTAAATTGCAGGATCCTAACTGTGAGGGATTATGTGCCCTTACACTGAAAACATACTGTGTGTGGCTGCTGCAACTGACTGTATTTATGTTTGATACGTTTAACCCACATTTTTTTCCTAGGAAAATGCAGCACACCTGTGTTAAAAGGGCCGTACTCCATGGAAAGGAGGGAGGGGGAAGACCCAGCAAAGACTGAGAACCTGTTGAACAGGTTAGGACAATTTTAATATTGACTGTAGTTGCTGAGACAGTGTTGGGCCCCAATGTAACCTGTGAACGTGCTCGGGTCCCAGAAATAAAATGGACTGGAGCCAATTGGACTTGAGGTGCTATCTGGAGGACTGTAACCAGGCACCTGTTCTAGGCCGCTGAATAATAAACTGACTCTTACGTGGAGCCAAAAGACTTTTTCCAGTTATAAATGGGTTTCATAAAATTAAATGTGTGTTTTACGGACTCTCACGTTGAGCCAAAATACTTTCTCCAGATGTAAATCGGTTTTACAGAAGTTAAAATGTCTGTTTCATATTACGTTGGGGTTCTGCCTGCACCGCATGGTCGGGTACGACCATGTGTTTAGGAGGGAGGTGTGTAAGGGAGAAAAGAGGCTAGTTTATGCCTTGCTCACCTTGCACATGTCCCTATGTCTCTGTATAATTGAGGTGCCTCATATGTCTTATAGTGTACAGTATGTCATTATATTGTGTAATGCCTTGTATATGTATATATATATATTCTTGTATTTTATAGATGTAGGGAAAGCATAGGATATAGATTTAGCCCCCTGGGGAGGCACAATAGAGTAAGATAGGAGTCGGTTAGACCAATAGGATTTAGTTAGGAGGGGCCAACTGGGAGTAAGTTAGAGATCTTCCTGGAGTTAGTCGGTAGCGGCTGGGAGCCCGGACAGGACAGTTGAGTCCCGTAATGTTTAAGCCGAGGAGCCCAGATGTCCATGACCTATGGGCTGACAGTCACATGGTAATGGAGTAATACAGGGCAGCATCAATATGGTAGCAGCTAACTTTGTGAGAACAACCCTAAACGTCTGGGGCGAAACGGACGGTGAGCTTCTAAAGTGGGTTAGTCTGACCAGTCAGGATGTTGCAGTACCGAAGTTGATGGTACAACCCTGCGATATTCCTGGAAGAGTGAATGACAGTACAGGGAACAGGATGGTGATGTTTTGTGAAGAACTTTTTGCTGTTTCTGTGACTAAACTGGACGAGCTGAGTAAATTTGTTTTGTGACAGTTGAACCTGAACTCTGACTGTCATTGTATAGTGCTGAAGGAAAAGAAGGCCCAGCAGTCCAGAGAGGACCCTGCCTTACGAGTAAGTACACTACAGAAGAGGCAATGTGTTTATGTGATGGAGGGCCAGGGTGCGACAAAGCAGCCATCGTTAGCCACGACTACAGCCCTGGCCTCCATTTCATATACATCGCAGGAGACGCTGGGGCTGCAGCATACACATGACAGGAGATATTGGATCACATACATCACAGGAGAGGCTGGGGAATATACATCACTGGATACGTAGGGCATACACATAACATACAGTAACAATGCAGTGACATGAGAAGAATCTGCATGTTTATTTATGAGATAGCCAAGATAATTGTCTATAAAATGATGGTAGTAGTGAATGATAAGATATGGAGCCTATATAATGAAACTAGGAAACAGAAAAGCGCAATAGGGTCTTATCTGGTGATTGATTGAATAGATATGACAAAAGTCTACTCACCCTTTCCAGGAGAGGTATAAGCATAGAAACCCGCCGTCAGCCTGCTGCACGCCCGAAGGTCTTCTTCAGGGAATGACATTATGACTTTATGTCATCCCCTAAGAAGAAGTGGTTCACACTTTGAAACGCGTTGGGAATTAAATGGTCAAATTTCTCATATTGTGGTGATTTTATTCTGGTCAAGCAGCGCACAGTAAGCCCGAGAATAACATTATATCCATAAGGATCCAAGATATGGAGCCTGAAAGTCAAAGGTTCAAAACATTGCTACCCTGGAGCTGGAGCACATACAGTGGGGAATAGAAGTATTTAGTCAGCCACCAATTGTGCAAGTTCTCCCACTTAAAAAGATGAGAGAGGCCTGTAATTGACATCAAAATCACCTTGTCTGATTTGGCAAGATTAATTTTGCAAATTATGGTGGAAAATAAGTATTTGGTCACCTAAAAACATGCAAGATTTCTGGCTCTCACTGACCTGTAACTTCTTCTTTAAGGCTACATTCACACTTGCGTTTTTTTGCTGCACGTTTTTTGCGCACACAAACGCATGAAAAAAACGCATTATGCGTTTGTGTGCGTTTTTTTGCGGGTTTTGGAGCATTTTTTTTAAAAAACGCATGCATTTTTTGTGCATACGTGCGCATTACAATGCGCACGTATGCGCACCCATAGACTAGAATGGGTGTTTTGCTGTAAAAAAAAAATGCATTGTGTGCGCATGCGTTTTTTGGGGGCAAGTCGGACGCACAAAAAATGCAACAGGATGCATTTTGTGTGCCCGAGCGCACACTACAAAAAAACGCATGCGCATGCAAACGCGTACAAACGCGTGTGTATGCGCACATATGCGCACCCATGTTAAAGTATACGGAAAAAAATGCATGCTTTTTTTGCGCTAAAACAGCGCAAAAAAACGCAAGTGTGAAACCAGCCTAAGAGGCTCTTCTGTCCTCCTCTCATTACCTGTAGTAATGGCACCTCTTTGAATTTGTTATCAATATAAAAGACACCTGACCACAACGTAAAACACTCAGACTCCAAACTCCTCTATGGTGAAGACCAAAGAGCTGTCGGAGGACACCAGAAACAAAATTGTAGTCCTGCACCAGGCTGGAAGACTGAATCTGCCATAGGCAAGCAGCTTGGTGTGATGAAATCAACTGTAGGAGCAAAAATAAGAAAATGGAAGACATACAAGACCACTGATAATCTCCCTCGATCTGGGGCTCCACGCAAGATCTCACCCCGTGGGGTCAAAAGATCACAAAAACGGTGAGAAAAAAATCCCAGGAACACACAGGGGGACCTAGTGAATGACCTGCATAGAGCTGGGACCACCGTAGCAAAGGCGACCATCAGTAACACACTACGCCGCCAGGAACTCAGATCCTGCAGAGCCAGACGTGTCCCCCTGTTTAAGCCAGTACATGTCCGGGCCAGTCTGAAGTGTGCTAGAGAGCATTTGGATTATCCAGAAGAGTATTGGGAGACTGTCATATGGTCTGATGAAACCAAGGTAGAACTATTTGGTAGAAGCAAAACTCGTCATGTTTGGAGGAGAAAGAATGCTGAGTTGCATCCAAAGAACACCATATCTACTGTGAAGCATGGGGGTGGCAACATCATGATTTGGGGCTGATTCTCTGCAAAGGGACCAGGACAACTTATTCATGTACATGAAAGAATGAATGGGGCCATGTATTGTGGGATTCTGAGTGCAAACCTCCTTCCATCAGCAAGGGCATTGAAGATGAAACATGGATGGGTCTTTCAGCATGATAATGATCCCAAGCACACCGCCAGGGCAATGAAGGAGTGGATTCGTAAGAATCCTAGCCAGTCTCCAGATCTCAAACCCTTAGAAAACCTTTGGAGGGATTTGAAAGTCCATGGTGCCCAGCGACAGGCCAAAAACATCACTGTTTTAGAGGAGATCTGCATGGAGGAATGGGCCAAGATACCACCAACAGTGTGTGTCAACCTTGTAAAGACTTAGGCCAGGTTCACATTGCGTTTAACCAGCCTGTTCAACGCAAAGCGTTGATGGGCTGGTTAAACGGTATAGGATAACACGATCGCTAGCCCTGATGATTCATCAGCGCTATCGGTGACTGAGCCTCAGACGCTGCAGCCTGCGTCCGAGGCTCCGTCACTGAATGACGGCAAATCGCAAACGCGTGCCGCTTTATGGCATGCGTCGCGATGCGCCCGACAAGGGAGGGCAATGGCAGCGTTAATGGACTGCGTTACACCGCATTATGCCGCGGTGTAACGCAGTCCGTCTAAAGGACTGCCTAAACGTAATGTGATCCCAGCCTTACAGAAAACGTTTGACCTCTGTCATTGCCAACAAAGGATATATAACAAAATATTGAGATGAACTTTTTGTTATTGCCCCAATACTTATTTTCCACCATAAAGATTTGCAAAATAAATCTTGCAAAATCAGACAAGGTGATTTTCTGGATTTGTTTTCTCATTTTGACTCTCATAGTTGTGGTCTATCTATGATATCAATTACAGACCTCTCTCAACTTATTAAGTGGGAGAACCTGCACAATTGGTGGATGACTAAATACTTGTTTTCCCCACTGTATATCATGGAAGGTGTTGTAGCACATACATCACAGGAGGAGCTGGAGGCATATACATCACAGCAGATCCTGGGGGCATATACATCACAGGAGACTCTGGGGCATATATATCACAGGAGACTCTTGGGCATATACATCACAAGAGATGCTGAGGAATATACATCACAGAAGGTGCTGGGGTATATGTATCACAGGAGGGGCTTGCGCTGCCACTGCTGTCATCATTGTTGGTGGGACTGGAGTGCAGAACACACTGACTCCGCCAACAAGGTGCGCCCATATTGGCACTGGCCATCATCAGGAAGTAATCCTTTATTGCCCGTGAAGCAATGTTAAGTAATGAACGCAGTGTGAACATGATCATGGTGTCAGGAGCAAGTAAAGGGCCGGCCCAAGCACTGCGATACTTGGTTGAAGAAAAGGACATCGCTTGCCGTTTATGGAGGTTACCCATTTTTAATTATGGAGGGTCCCCACACTAATATTTATTCTTGAGTAAAAGAAAAGGTATGCAAATTAACTCTCTACTAAGGGTACCGTTACACTTAGCGATGCACCAGCGATCCCGACAACGATATGGATCGCTGGTGCATCGCTAAGTGGTCGCTAGTGAGCTGCCACACAGGCAGATCTCACCAGCGACATAGCAGGGATCGGGGGTCGCTACTTACCTGTCAGACGAGGTGATCTTGACGTCCTCCCGCCCGCGTCCACGCGTCGCTCGTCGGCGCCACAGGAAGCCCAGCAAAAAGCGCCCGATGAGAAATGGTCCAGGACCTTCTCGCGCGATCAGCGATAACCAGCGGGGGAGCCGGTCGGAGGTAAGTATCAGACATAGTGATATCGCTAGCAATATCGCTGCTACGTCACAAAATCGGTGACGTTATGTGTAATGGGCGCTTAAGAGTTAGAAAGCGAAAATGAATGTGGACCTTATAATGAGCTTATTTCCATGATTGTGAGGATATTCAGCCAAAACAGTCAATGTAAAAAAAAAATCACCTTCCTTGGTATCAATTTTGGGGGTTCTTACCCCTAGTCAGTGCACAGTAGGATGCTGGCCAGGTGATAGGCCTTTGATGGAGGTCTTATTGGTAAAGTTTTTTCTTCCATTGAGTGTCAAGCTAGGCCAGCTTGTAATCTCCACAAGGTGAAACTTTATATATAGGGAGAACACGTTAAAGGGGTTCTCCATGAATGTAATAAATGACCCCAGTTACATAATTCAAACACCAGCCTGTCCCAGTCACATGTCAGCAGGATGAGCTATAGACTGAAAAAACACAGCTCCCGAAACCTGTGTCTCAATGACAGAGGAGCTGTATTGTAAGCACCCATATTGGTCAGAGAAGTGTATGAAAGGAGAAGAAATCAATCTGCTCAGCTGACTGAGCACTGAGGCTACAGAAAAAATCCTTTGTGCTGAGTCAGCGAAGAAGATTTTATTTCTTCTCCTGTAACACACTTCTCCACAGCTCTTGGGGGTATATGTGCTTTTGCTACATCTGTTTGCTTGCTTGAAATGCAGGTCTTGGCAGCTGGGTTTCTTTAGCCAGTCCTAATGGAGCACCCGCCAGGGCCGTGGGGATACTCGGTACCGGGCCGGTTCTTAAAGGGATGTGTCACGGCAGCAATGACTCGGTCCATGGCCCTGGGCGTCCAATGAAAAATGGGGATTAAAGAAGAAATAAAGTTTATAAAAGATTTTTGATGCCACCTGTGGTACTCAGCAAGTAAGGTGTTACCCGACGCTGCAGATTCAGTCCACTGGGGCAGTTGTTAATGCAGTAGAGTTGGTTCAGCTATCCACAGGCAGAGCTATTCCCCAGGGAAGATTATGGTATTGGAAATTATGGTGGTTGTAGTGCAGGGTAATTGACTGCATCTCTGGAACTCAGCCACAGTGATCTTGGGGTTCTTCTTTACTTCTCTCACCAAGACTCTTCTCCCTCGATTGCTCATTTTGGCTGGATAGCTAGGTCTAGGAAGACTTCTGGTGGTCCCAAACGTCTTCCATTTAAGGATTATGGAGGCCACTGTGCTCTTACGAACCTTGAGTACTGCAGAAATTCTTTTGTAACTTTGGCCATATCTGTGCCTTAAGAACAAAAAACACTATTTTTGGGAATCAAAAAATTTTTTTAGGTGAACATGCAATCTCCTTAAAATCAATTTTTTTATTTAATAAATGTTAAAAGACACCTTCCCAGTGAAAATATTGGCAAATGCCACCAAAACAGAGAAAAAAGACCTATTCTGAGATGCTGCAAAACCCTGATATTAGGCCTATCTGATATCTGCCTTACTGTGGAGGTTGGCACCCTAAGAAACGATTTTGCGCCCCCACTCAATGAGGACAAGACAGTGCAGAGATGAGATATCAGAGTGCCCTACATACAATGCAGAAAACCCAGACCAAGATAATCAAAAGATAAAAAACAAATGAATCCACATTATGATACCTAAAGACCAACAATATGTCCAAAAAACATGATAATCAACACCAATAGTCCCACTCAATGGCCGCCATTCAATATCATGGTATCTGGCATCATGGACATCAGCATCATCTTGTATACCTTCTGATGAACCGCTACGGCGGGAAAACACGTCGGGGGGGCCTCCACACATGATAAGTGACCTCCTTGGAATCTTTACCTATTTTTGTATACCCCTGAGTGGGATTTTGGTGGCATTTGCCAATATTTTCACTGGGAAGGTGTCTTTTAACATTTATGAAATAAAAAATTGATTTTAAGGGGATTGCATGTTCACCTTATATCTGTGCCTTGCCATAATTCTGTCTCTGAGCTCCTTGGCCAGTACCTTTGACCTCATGATTCTCATTTGGTCTGACATGCACTGTGAGCTATGAGATCTTATATAGACAGGTGGGTGCCTTTGCAAATTGAGTCCTATCAGTTTAATGAAACACAGCTGGACTCCAATGAAGGAGCAAAACCATTTCAAGGAGGATCAAAAGGAAATGTACATGTGACTTAAATATGAGTGTCTGAGCAAAGGGTCTGAAAACTTATGACCATGTGATATTTCAGTTTTCCTTATTAAATAAGTTTGCAAAAATTTCTACATTTCTGTTTTTTCAGTCAAGATGGGGTGCAGAGTGTACATTAATGAGAAAAAAATGAACTTTTTTTGCATTTACCAAATGGCTGCAATGAAACAAAGAGAGAAAAATTTAAAGGGTATGAATACTTTCTGTACCCACTGTACATAGTGGCCATTATATTACTGGACTATGGGGCTGCATTATACTATATGTACTCTGTGGGGCTGCATTATGCCATATAGGGTGGCGTTATACTCTATGGGGCTGCATTATACTCTATGGGGCTGAATTATACTCTATTGAAGACTATGGGGAGTGCATTATACTATTGGGACTGCATTGTACTATATGGAGAGACTATGGGGCACATTATACTACATAGAGGACTATGATGTGTACATTATACTATATGGAGGACTATGGAATGCATTATATTAAATGAGAAAAATGCTGTCTATTTATTGAGTGATTGAATTATGCCGGAACAACAATCATTTTTCTCAGCAGCACATTTCTCGGTGAAAACTGCAGATAGGCTGCTGATAACATGACACTGTATGGGGACAGATTGATCTACTAAAGAGACCAACAAACAAGCATCGATGACTTCAATATTGTTGATCATGCTCGTTTAACGGCCTGAACCTAATGCATGTAAATACAACCAAAGTGTTTCTGTGTGATGGTGCAATATGTTAGCATTTGGGGTCCCACTTAAAACGTTTGCCCAGGGCCCCACTTTGTGAAACACCGCCCCTGTCTCCCATCCTGGGCCCATCTTGATATATATGTCCCCCATCCTGGTAAATGTCCCCATTCCGCCGCTGTTCTTTAATGATGCATGCAAAAATAAACAATTTTTTGACCTTCCTCTGCTCTCACATCTCGCAGGATCCTCCTCCATAGCTCGCACAGGTGCCAGCAGCTTACGTCAATGTGCATGCTATGCAATGTTTGTGACTGGCCCGCCAGTATCATCTACCAGCCTCTGTGTAGGTATTGCAGTGCAGGGACCCAACTGGTTTCTGCATTGGAATGCATTTCAGCTGAATAATTGTCATCGGATGGGGCATCCCTCCCGCACAGGCTCTATTGCGGTCGCACTCTTTGCGACCATGATCTTTATTCCCTTAAGGACACAACATATGACATACATGTATGTCATATGTCATGAAGGGATTAAATTATCTTGCATAGTTTTTCCTGTATTTTTACAGATCATCTCTGGAGATTTTTTTTACCAGAATATGTCAACTCTCTTTCAGTCTAATAGCCCCCTAAACCTGCCTAATTTATTTAGCAATAACACATTTTGATATTGTCTTTATTTCTTTTGCTCAGTAAAATTAGATATGACTTGTCACTAGAATTCTGTCGGTCTTTTGATTACTATGTGTTGTAATAAAGTCCTTTTCACATTCACGTTTTCTTTACTTACGGTATGTTGTTTTACCAAAAGGGAAGATTATATCTAGTAATCTGTGAAAATCCACTTTTAAAAGTATTGACAGATCAAGTTTTAAACTGACCCTGACAGATCACGTTTTAAACTGTACCTATCTTTACAGAAAGATCAGGTTAAGCTATACATGAGGCTTGAATTTCCTCTATTGTTTCAGAAAGGTGAGAAAGTCAGCAGTATCAGGAATTTTGTAAAGGTTTCTGTAATGGTTATAAACAGTTTAACAGGAGGATAAGCAGTGAATCTTCACTTGACGTACAGAGTGTTTCATTGGTGTTTCTTATTCTGGGATTTAAACTCTCCACCATTTTAAATATTTTTTTTCTCTCAAGGATGAATCCAGTTCATATAGCAATGAAAGCTTACAGAAAATGGGTGCTCATCTTTGTTTTCTAGCTATTCTAGTTTTTGCAGTGTAAAATACATTGTTCAACACTGAAATTAAAACATCTAAAAGGTAAATTTGTGGAATTGTGGAACTCACAGAATCGATAGACATATTACTGGTGCAAATGATTAAAAAAATTGAAACTTTTTTTCAAAACATCTTGATTTATTCATAGTTAGCTTGAGCTGCACACACAGAAATACATGCACTTTCACAACTTGGCATCCTTTCAATGAGGTTATTAATGGCTGTCTGAGGAATGTTCTGCTATGCTTAATGCACTTGGGCATGCAAATAATCAAGATCCCCTTTTGGCAGTTTACTTTGCCGTTTCCAACCAAAGACCAATGACTTCCTAGAAGTGCCTGATGAAAGAATAGTCCAGAAATACTGCAGGACATGGTAGAACATTGAGGCTATGTGCACACGTATGCAGAAAATTCCTGACTGAAAACCGGACTCCTTCCCAGAAAACGCGTGTTTTTTTCCGCTCGTTTTCTGCGCAAAAAAACACGTTTTTTATGCGTTTTTTCCGGAGCATCCCCAGTCTCATAGAAAATAGGTAGAAATGCGGATTTTTCCGCGAAATTAATGAACATGCTGCCTTTCTTACCACGATGCGTTTTTTTCGCGGAAAAAAAACGCAGCAATATGCACAAAAAGTACGGAATACATTAAAATGAATGGGATGCTTCTTTTAAGCATTTTTTAAGGTTTTTTTTTGTTAAAACGCTTAAAAACGCAAAAAAAACACTTACGTGTGCACATACCCTTAGACCATGCAGGTTGCTTGTGGCCTGGTGTTGTGTTGAAAATGGTTTCTGGAGTACTTTAGCGAAATGACCTTAGCACTGTTCCATGATCAAATCAATGTAATGCCTAGTTGATAGTGTCCAAATATAATGGATCTAACCATTATGTCACTTGATAATCTGGAGGCTGGAATAGAGCACTGAAGGCAGAAATTGAGGTCAATTATCTTTAGTGACGCATACCTATTTTCTTGGGAAGAAAATTTCTCCTCTTCTAGCACAGAGGACTGCAACCCTGAAAAATGTCCTACTACTGGAAACCCCCACAACAAAAAAAAAGGTGAGGTACCAGTAGCTGTGTAGGTATGATTATTTAAAGCAAATTCAGCAAGTGGCAGAAAATCTACCCAGTCTTCCTGATTAGAAAAAATAAAACACCTCAAATATTGCTCTATTTCTTGGTTCATCTTCATCAAGATAATCTTTCACTGGGGAGCTGGGACTCGAAACATCCATCTAACTTGGAATATAGCCAGCAAAGAATGTATGTGCCAGGAAAGTATAACTAGCCCCTTCCAAGATGTGATAGGACAAACCAAAACGAGGAAGTGAAAATACCTGCAGAGTAGCAACACAGGAAAGCAAAAACAAGAGTGTTATCAGCAGTTGGATATATACAACACAGGCTGTGGACAAACAGAGAGGGAAACCGACCAACAGCCAGAGATCACTGGATTGAGTCCAATAGCCTCTCCCAGGATGTGATAGGACAAACTCAAACGAGGAAGTGAAAATACCTGCAGAGAAGCAACACAGCAAAGCAAAAACAAGGGTGTTATCAGCAGTTGGACATATGCAACACAGGCTGTGGTCAAACAGAGAGGGAAACCGACCAACAGCTAGAGATCACCGGATAGAGTCCTGGTGTTGAACCATGACAGTACCTCCCACTCTACGAGGGGCTACTGGACCCTCAGAATCCCCCATCCTGTGACCACACTAATGGAGCTCTCTTATTAGGCGATCCGCATGCATGCAGAACCTCCAAATTAACCCAGGAGTTATCTTCCGGACCATAACCCTTCCATTTGAAAAGATTCTGCAAACATTGCCTGACCTGCCTGCATCCTAGAATTCACTTTATTTCATACTCATGATCCCACTCAATAATGACTTGATGACAGTGTCCTTTTAAATTTCTCCAAAACAGAAGAGGAGAAGGAGTTGCTGATTTTCCAAGCTTCAGGGAGTTGAAGCTTAACCGTCACAAGATTCAAGATTTTGGTAATCCTGTAAGTACCTACAAATTTGGAAGAGAACTTCCTAGAAGCTACCTAAATTCTTCCAAGATAACCACTCGAACTCCCCCACCTTGAAGACAGGTTTTTTTTTGTATGCCTGCAATTTGCTCCCTATTTAGCCCGATCACTAGCCATCAAAAGACTCCACTCAACCCTCCAGAGTTTTATTAATCGGGAAGAAAATTTCCCCTCTTCTAGCACAGAGGACTGCATCTCTGAAAAATTACCAACTACTGAATGAAAACCCCCACAAAAAAGGTTCAGGGGGAGGATTAAGTGATCTAGACTGTTGGCTGTGAGACAGGACCATGTGGAAGACTTGGTGGTGCTGCCAAGCATGCTGGAAGCTTTATCTCCTATCCAACCGAATGCCTGTTTGCACTGCTCTTGCTTCAGAAGTGGTTTACAGTGCCTCCCTGCAAAGTGGGACAGTAAACTAAGTCTCATGGATGGGCGTGTTTCTGGTGCTCCAGTGAAAGACATAGTTGCACCTGCTCCACGTCCTTGGCGTCTGCATGCACTATCATCAGCACTTCCACTTCCCTGTCCCATACAGCACACCTTAAATATTAATATTATTATACATTTATATAGCTCCATTTATTCCATGGTGCTTTACATGTGAAAAGGAGAAATATAGACAAATACAATAAACATGTGCAAGACAAGGGACACACAAGTACAGAAGGAGGGAGGACCCTGCCCGCGAGGGCTCACAGTCTACATATGTACTAATTACAATGTCTCTAGAAACCAACGTGTCAGTATTTGAATACAGCAGCCCTTGTGCAACAGATGGCAACGCTTCCCTCTGAACTATTGAACTCGCAGGACAGTTCCGTGCTAACCCAGTTACTTATACCTTTGTAGTTTCTGATTGTCTCCACCCTCAAGGAACACCCTATTTAAACCTGGCATAACACTCCTTTCTTTGTGAGATTATTGAGCTTCCAGCTCCTAGTCAAGCTTCTATTCACCTGCTCCTTTATTCTAAGATTACATTGCTGCTCCTGTGTACCAACTCCTTGGCTATCCCTGACTACGCTGCCCCTAGAGGTTGCAATACCACTACTCCAACCCAGGTCAGTCCATAACAAGGATTTTTTAAGATAAATAAAAAATGTGGTCACTGACTGCAGTCAAAACAGTTTTTTGGAGTTTAATATCACTGTTATGTGCCACAAACTACGTAATACTGTATGGATGAGGAATTGAATCCAGAAAAAATTTCAATGCTTTAAGGAATTGTTGACTATCACAGAAATGTACCCCACAGCACAGAATACTCTATGGGTGAAAATTTTAACCCAGCAAAATTTTTTAACGCTTTAATAGAATACTGTGTGGGTGAGTAGTTGAACCCAGAAACATTTTTAAACACTTTTTTGTAGTATTAAACATCACATAAATTTACTCCACACCACAGAGTACTGTAAGGGAACGTGTATAACTCACTGCTGGTGGTTGTCCTGATGGATTAGCCCATCCTGCTTTCCCTTGAAAGTGTAGACCACCTAACTTTCATCAAAATCAACAAGTCATGGATCTCCAATGACTTTTGCACCCTAGTTGCAGACTGGGCAGACTAGGCGATGGTGTTGTTTTTAGTGTCATGCATTGATCTTGCGTTATTGCAGTCTGTGACACCTATGTTGTAGCTTCTGTGTCTGCTGTTCCTACTGCTGCTGATGTTACAAACGATTTTTTGAAATATGGAGACTCCAAGTTGGGTCTTCATCCATTGGGTTGCCTGTAGTGAAAGGTGTGTCAGGGGCCCATTATGCTGTTTATACTCTGAGGAAATTGATGCCACTTTAGTGGTGTATGACAATGATTTTTTTTAAATAAGGAGACTCCAAGTTGGGTCACCTTCATGTGTGTTGCATGTAGCAGTAGGGCTCCCAGTCCTGCAGGCCTGCACTTACTTTCAGTCAACTACATGTGTTATTATCCTTATACTGTATTTTTCTAACATTTGTGCTCTACCAAGCTGATATTTGTGAAATGTGAGTGACTGGGAAAAAAGAGGTTTGAACTGTTGTAAGGTATCAGAGCTCCCAACAAAGAAGGCTTACACCACTCCCTCACCCACCTTATCTTAATTAAAACTTCAATTCAAAACTCTGAATGCTGGCCCAGACCCTGATACCTCATGCATGGCAAATGACTCTACTGTGGGTCAATTGATGCCGGCACCGCCGTGTGCTGACAGGATCTATGTGAAGTCACAGTCATGTGTTCAGTCACATGGGGAGGAATCACATGGCCTGGGACTTAAATAGCTGGGCTCCAGGGGCAGTGTTTGTTCAGCAAGACTGGAGAGAGGATCTCCAGTGGTATTGTGTCCTAAGGAGGAAAGACTGAACCTGTATTTCTCCAGAGAGAGCTGCTACCCGCAAACGTATGGACTCTGATACAGCATTTTGTTTTCTTTTCTTTGTTGTTTTCCTGTTTTTTGCCTGAAGTGCTGTGTTTACTTTCCCTTGCTGTTGGTTTATGCTGCCATATAATAAACCAACCGAAGATTTAAAGAGACAGTATTCCTGTTTTCCTATGTGTAGAAAAGTGAGTTGATCTACCACACGCCTTAAGGTGTTGTTTATGCGTTTGGTTTTGCCTCCCATTGAATTGCTTTGAGCAGCCTTCATATGACAGCAAGCCTGGACAGGTGAATTTGATACACACAATCACCGGGATTTTTTGCCTAGTGAACAAATATTTAGCCATATTCATGATCACATGTTATGCATTGTTTTGCACAATAAGAGAATAGGCTTTTTGTCACATTTGAGCAATTTATATATGAGCTATTTTTTGGCACAGTATAACATGGTTACTTGGTTAGGTGACATTCCAGTGGTTGGCATTGTTTAGAGATAACCTATGTCATGATCCAAGGTGGATCTGACAAGTAAATGGACAAAGTGAACTTTTTTTTTCCTTTGGCTTGGTGCCAAAGTGGGTTGATTGCCCCGGTGGCCATTAGAATTATTACACGTGGTGTCGTTTGTTCTAAGTTGCCCCGGTGGTGGTGAGTGGTATTACACTTTGGTTTTAATGTGCACGTATTACAAATCAGGTGTGAGGCTCTATAAAAGAGTTTCAGGTGTGTTTGATGATGGTGGGTGATATTGATAGTTCGTCTTTTTAGAAGCAAGCCTGGGTGATGAAGGAGCTGAATGAGAGTCCTGGTAGCCCATCCAGAGGGGTTGAGTCAGCTATGGAGTCTGAAAGGAGTGCTGGCTTGGATTGGTGGAGTTCAACGTTGTGGTCTGCAAGAAGGGCTGGCATGGCGTGGTGGAGTTGCAGTTTATGGTGTCAGCAGGAAGTTCTTGCATGGCTTGGTGGAGAGGCGACTATGGTGAGAGTTGCACTCAGCATGCTGGACTTGGTTGCTGAAAGCTGGACTCAAGCATGCTGGACTTTTTGGCAGAAAAGTTGGACTCAAGCATGCTGGACTTTTTGGCAGAAGCTGGACTCATCTTTGGGACTCTGTTTACTGGGCAGCTGCAACTGGTGGTGGACTCTGCTCCAAGGCTGCACTATGGTGATGGATCCGGTTATTGTGATTGATCCGGTTGGATGAGAAGATGCACACAGGTGGTGGGCTCTGTTGCTAGGAGCGTATGCAACAGAGCAAAGCTAAGTGGTGTTCCCCCTGTATTGTCATTTTCAGGGTTTGAAGTTCGCGTGCGTCGCCCAGTGCGGAACCGGCATAGGGAACGTTAGGAGTGCAGGAACACTGGCTCAGGGGAGTACAGGAGGTATCCACATCCCTATTCCTTATCGCAGGGCCCACCATTGTTATTGTTACCCAGGTTTCCCCCTTATTATTTAAATTCGCCTTACTGGAGGCGGGGTTTCCAGACTACTGTATATATAACATGTATTACCTAAATTCGCCAGTTGGAGGCGGTGTATCCAGCTGCACGTTTTATTATTTAAATTCGCCCTACTGGAGGCGGTGTATCCAGGGTCACGCGTGTCATGGGTTCGCCTTGCGGTACTCGCTGCGTCCAGACACACGTGACCGTGACACCCTATAGGTGATTCATGTCTCTCATGTATTGATATGCACATCTCTTGTATTACATGTTTTTTAATATTGTCTAAATAAAAATGAATTTTTATTAGTACCATTATTTTGGAGCCCTTAAATCTATTTTATGGTGTCCAAACAGTGATTAATTGAATTTAGATTTTTGGTACGCACCAGGTTTGTTCATGGTGATATTCGTGACTGGGCAAAAAAATTGTTGTGATTAAATAATATGATGACTGAAATATATTAAGAGGATTCAACTTGGATGGGAGGGCTATTTTAATGGGTTTTGTAGTATACATTTTCTCTGACTTCAGCTGGCTATAACTGAGCTCTGGAGTATAATATTAAATTATCTAGCTTCACATATTTGAACAATCAACTTTAGAATAAATGGGTTTTTGCACAGACTTTGTTAGAGTTTTAGTCAAGCCAGCAAAATCTCTACAATATGTCTCATCTTGTTTTGGCTTATTTTTTTTCTCTCATGAACCCTTGTTACTCCCTTTTTAAATAATGGCAATATTTGATCTAGCTATAAAGGATAACTCAATTAAAATATACTCAATATTATTTTAGCTCTTACAACATTGAATGTATTTATTGCACTGCCAATAAAATTATTATTTTACCCAAGGTAATATTTTAATGGCTTACAAAAAAAAACTATTTTATTTAGAACTTGCTTTGTTTATGCTGAATTTGAGTTATGTTTAATTAATTGTGCTAAAGAATCACAAGTGGCAGACTGTAGGGGCAGTTGGTGGTATAAGGTAACAGTAGAAAGTTGAAATAGTATGAAGTGTTACAGGGTGGTATGCTGTATATTAATTATTAATGTCTGGCTTGACTATTAATAATCAATATTCAGCTAATACTTCGCCTGTTACTACTAAGATTCCTATGCACTATGTTCTACAACGGCGACAAACTGAGGCAAAACCAGTGTATCAATAACAAGGTATTTAATACACACGTCTACAGTTATATACAATAAATTATCCAACTAAACCCGTATACAATAATACACAATACTAATATACGGCAATTAACCCCACAATATCCTAATTATCCTTCCCATCCACTTACCTAATGGCCCCATCACACACAGCGATCTCGCTAGCCGGGTATCGCTGATCGTGCTCGATCGGCCTGGGACATTTTTTGATTGCTGGTCTCCCGCTGGCCAGCGCGCATCGCTGCGTGTGGCAGCGGGAGCCAATGATCAGCGAGGCTCTCAGCGCTCTAAGCAGGCGCTGGGAGCTGGTCTCTAAGGTAAATATCGGGTTACTAAGCAGCGCACGTCACTGAGTTACCCGATGTGTACCTTAGAAACCTGCGTGCTGGCAGCTCCCAGCGCGAGCACGCAGATTTCTAAGGTACACATCGGGTAACTAAGTGACGCACGCCGCTTAGTAACCCGATATTTACCTTGGAGACCAGCGTCCTCGCTGGTGCTGATCGCTGGTGAAGCTGCCTGTTTGGCAGCTCACCAGCGATCATGTAGCGATGCACCAGCGATCCTGACAAGGTCGTATTGTTGTCGGGATCGCTGGTGCATCTTTATGTGTGACGGGGCCTTAAAACATACACACATTAATTACAGCTCACCCGCCTATCACTATCCCTATGGGAAATAAGGGGTTAATTGTGATACTTAGCCAATCCTGCAGCTCCTTGGTGATCAGATGGACAGCTTCGGTGTGCGGGAGCTGTTGGCAGTGTAGGGAAGGTGACCTGAGGGACGGACGGACTAGTCAGAGTGAAGAAGGAAAGGTTTGCACAGTGTAGATAGGTGTCGGTTATTACAGTGGGGAAACAGCTAGGAAAGTGTAGTGGACGTGCAGTACCTTGGGTTGACCATTAGATGGCAGGGAGGAGTGTGAGCAAAGGACTTGACATCAGCTTAGGGCTTTAGAAACCGTTGGTCATGGGGGGCGTGGTGACAGTGACAGTTTCAAGGAACCGGGTTAGCTAGAAATACTGAGGGAGGGTTCCAGAAAGTTCCAGTCCCCAGGGGGAGCTGCAGTGACAGGAGGACTGCGACGGTCTGTGCACTGTGAGGTGAATCCAGACCAGGGGGACTGAGGAGAAACAACAACAGGGGGGTGGTCCTGACAGATAGACCGCAACAGAGACGAGATAAAGGGAATAGGCACACCGTGTAAAGAACGACGTTTGACCAGTGAACGGACTGTTGGTGATTAGGCTTAGGGCAGCCACAGTGTAGGAAGCTGTCACTACGTCAGGAAAGGCCAAAAGGACAGGACGTGTATATACGTCCCAGGCGAGAAACACGGTGTGTGAAGCGGCGCTGGATACAGAGGGCCATGAGTGAGGTACTGTGCTGTGTTGTGAAGCGGCTCTGGATGCGGAGGGCCGAGAGAGAGAGATATGGCGATGTGCTGCGAGGGCCGTCAGGCGGACGGCGCGCGAAAATAAACTTGGACCTGTTGCACCCAGTACCTGCCTCCATTTTGTCTCTGTTTCGTCTCTGCGCGGTAAGAAGAGGGACCATCCCCCCAGCTCGCCCCACCAACCCTACATTTGGCGTAGTCGGCAGGATCGCCGCTGCTAATACGTCATCTTCTGCGGCAGGCCTGCCTCAAAGAATGGAAAAGGACTTGGACTGTGCTGCTTGGATTATAAATACCTGTGGATTACAATTGGCTTACCTATGGATTACAAATTGGGAGCGCTGTGGTGACTCCGTGGTGCTGACAGAAGATCCGGGGCGGTATCAGGAGCTGCGCAAGATAGCGGCATTACTACAGCGCAAGGGAGAGGTCCGGGTGTTTGCAGTCGTGTTGAATGGACTGGGACCCCCTCCAACGTACCCCCGTGGACAGCAGTATGTGCCCGGAGGCCGACGCTCTCATGTACTGGACCCTAGCAGATGGGTGGAAATGCCAATGCCCCACCCAGCAGGAGGAGTGGCACAGAAGATGGACTTGGCTGTGGCTGTTTGGCGCCATTCGATTGCTGCCCAACGGACGGTATGAGACGCTGCGGGTGCCGGGGCATCGGCCGCCTGGAGTGGCAATGGAGGCGAGAGATGGAGCAGAAATTGCCCTCAGAGCCACGGGTGAACCACAGAATACTGAGCTGGGGAGCGGAGCCTGAGCGGAGACAGCGAGAGCGGCCACCACCAATACCAGCAGAGAACTTCACAGCGGAGCTCCCGAGTCCGGAGGAACGGCCCGCCGGACAGTGGAGCAAGGAACGGAGGCTGCGGGGGCCACCGCGTGATGATGGGACGGAGGCTGCAGCGCCGGGGAAGGTGAGAGAACCCCCGGCCCTATCAGTGCCTCCGCAGGCGGCCCCCACCATTCTGCTGCAGCACGCGGCCCCCTGCGCACCGGAAGGCCTAGTCACCACGGGCCCCGTGGCGTATACGGTACTGAGCAAAGCCCCCGCTCAGGTCCCTGAGATACCCTGCCCGGAGCTACCAGTGCGGCGTACAGCCGAAGAAGACGCTGCTGCGCTCCCCTTGTCAAGAGCTGCCTTGCTAGAACCGGCCGTTACTTCGGCTCCGTTAGAAGTTTTGGATGCGGCCTATCCTGCGGCCGCAGTATTGCCAGCGTTAGAACCGGCTGTGGCTTGTTTGACAGACCCTGTTACTCCAGCCCTCAAGGACCCGGCTGTCCTCACCCGCCACCCGGTCTCAGCGGCTGCTGGGCCGCAGATTTCATCAGCCGTCTCTACCCCACGCGCTTTTACAGCGAAGTCCTGTCCACCGGACTCTGGGACTGGCTCGCCACCCTCCGTTTGGGTCGCGGAGGTAATCAAACAAAAGAAAGTTCGGGAGCAGGAGGTATGGAGCCTGCTCCACTCAAAGGGGGAGGCTGGCATGGCGGTGGAAAGATCCCGGGGACGGCTGGTATACACCAACATTGCTAGAGGATACGGTTTTATCCGGGATGAGACTGGACAAAAGGTTTATATTAATGTGGCATCTATTCGCCACGACCGGGCTCTACATGAAGGGGACTGGGTGACGTACTACAAGGAGTACTGCCCCCGTGGCTACTACGCGGTAGCTGTGGTTGCTGAGCCAGAGGACCGTGAACCCCCGTAGTAAGAACTCCTAGGACACTCCCTATACCCCGGGCGCTCCACGGCTGTGGGGCCCCTCGCTGCCAGCCGTCTGGGAGTGGTTTGAACTCTCGAAATTTCGTTGCACCGTTGTGAAGTTAAAGTTGTTGGTTGCTGACAGAGTGGGGTGTCAAGAAGCGAGGGAGTGCATATGTCCAAGGAAGGGGGAGGAAAAAAAAAAAAAGACATGCAATGTTATGATTGTTATATTTTGGTTTTAGAAGCAAGAGAAAATGAAAAAAAAAATTATAAAAATGGGTACTTGTGCTATTATAAAGTTGTTTGATGTATAATATGCCAAGGTAAGGGAAGGTCTGCGGGACCAAAGGAAAGTGTGAGATCCGGTAGGGATCTAAGAGTTGAGGAGGTCTGGGAGACCGGGACGCCGACCATGACATGTTATTGAAAGAAAGGAAAAATGAGTTGGAAGATGTGAGGAAGACAGCCGTCCTAGGTCAGGTCCCCAACACCACGGACACCCCTGAAGGAGGAAGGCGGGCGCTGGTAATGATCTGGAAGGTAAGAGACCTCGATCATGGCGTACCGAATAGTGGAAGGTGACAGTAGGGGAGAGTAGGGGAAGGTACACGCCATAGAGAGAGTATGGGTGTACCTCGCCCAATTTGAAAGACGTTGTCATGTGGCGTGCGCGCTGGTGAGTAGCAGTAGGCTGCTCAGAGCATAGTGCTCCCAGTATGGTTCGGCCCCCGCAGATAGTGGGTTTGGCTCAACAGCTGGTCCGACAACAGAATGTAGGTGTAGCTTCAGAACGACGAAGGCAGGGATGACGATTGTCGAGGACGACAATGGACAAAGGAAGGAGAGTGTAGGGAAGGTGACCTGACGGACGGATGGACTAGTCAGAGTGAAGAAGGAAAGGTTTGCACAGTGTAGGTAGGTGTTGGTTATTACAGTGGGGAAACAGCTAGGAAAGTGTAGTGGACGTGCAGTACCTTGGGTTGACCATTAGATGGCAGGGAGGAGTGTGAGCAAAGGACTTGACATCAGCTTAGGGCTTTAGAAACCGTTGGTCATGGGGGCGTGGTGACAGTGACAGTTTCAAGGAACCGGGTTAGCTATAAATACTGAGGGAGGGTTCCAGAAAGTTCCAGTCCCCAGGGGGAGCCGCAGTGACAGGAGGACTGCGATGGTCTGTGCGCTGTGAGGTGAATCCAGACCAGGGGGACTGAGGAGAGAGAACAACAGGGGGGTGGTCCTGACAGATAGACCGCAACAGAGACGAGATAAAGGGAATAGGCACACCGTGTAAAGAACGACGTTTGACCAGTGAACGGACTGTTGGTGATTAGGCTTAGGGCAGCCACAGTGTAGGAAGCTGTCACTACGTCAGGAAAGGCCAAAAGGACAGGACGTATATACGTCCCAGGCGAGAAACACGGTGTGTGAAGCGGCTCTGGATACAGAGGGCCATGAGTGAGGTACTGTGCTGTGTTGTGAAGCGGCTCTGGATGCGGAGGGCCGAGAGAGAGAGATATGGCAATGTGCTGCGAGGGCCGTCAGGCGGACCGCGCTCGAAAATAAACTTGGACCTGTTGCACCCAGTACCTGCCTCCATTTCGTCTCTGTTTCTTCTCTGCGCGGTAAGAAGAGGGACCATCCCCCCAGCTCGCCCCACCAACCCTACAGCAGGGCTGGAGAAGGGGAGCACCGGAGGTGCAGGGGCTGGTGCTACAAAAGAAAACACGTGGAGCTGGAAGGGGACACGTGGGCCTGGGGCAGGAGAAGAGAGGACGGGGCTATGATGGGGAACAGAGAGGGCAGGGGGCCAAGAAGAGAGACAGCGACAGCCGCCGCTGGATATTTAAATCCCGCGGGGGCACTCCCATTCGCCACGCCCACAGTAGCCTCCTGGGTACAGGCAGGGTGCGAGCGCTATCGCAGTGCACAATCTCGGCAAGCGTGTCCCTGCTCACACCCTGGCACAGTGGCAGGGTTCTTTGAAGGGCCGAGCGCCCACACAGATATAATTGTATCAGTGTTGGCACCCGGACCCCTGTGGCAGAACAAAGGATCTCTTTGATCCTTTTGTCCTGTTAGTGTGGCCAGCTATTGACATGGTAATTAACCATGTCAGCATATAGTCACCACAGACAACAGATGGATATCTGTCCATCTTCTTTTGACATGCCCAGACATTTCTGTCCAGGGCATGTCTGCATGGCCTATGGAGGAGACATTGGCTAGCATGCAAATACATATATTAATGTAAAACCTGGAGCACTTCCCTTTACAATCCCCCTGTTGTCGAGAATATGACAATGAAATTTGAGGGAAGTATTGTACTGATATATATTTGTTGAGACAATCCCAACATAAATGGTAACAGTTCAGGATGGATTGAAGTATAATACTGAACTTACGTATCTAGACATCATCTACACGGCTATCAGCTCTTTCCTGCCATTCACCGTAACCCAAATATCTCCTTCCACAGAATACACATTCTTCTTTTCTCTTGGAGTCTTATTGCAGTCTTCAGTCTCTTTGTTCCAGTCTTTTCTGCGTTCATGTCATTGTCAATCTTCAGGTATCCGCCTATCCCAAAGCTATCTTCCTCCAGTTGTGACTGGTCATACTCTGGAACGGCTCTAACCTCACAGTCCATAGGTTGGAAAACATCAACCTGTGTACACCTCTCACCCTGCCAGACTTCACGTTACTCTCCTATAGCTTGCTTCAGCAAGATTTTGAATATGTCTGGCATGATGAGCCTGCTGGGTGTCACAGTTTGTAGTTGGGCTTCGCAGCAAGACTTGACTCAGGCACCAGGAATGACTTGACTCAGGCACCCGAAACGACTTGACTCAGGACTTGATTGAAGATCATTGATGAGTTTTTTCCATGGATAGATACACAGATCTTTACTAGGGAGGTCAGAATTTCTTGAGTATGGCGTGATGTCACAATATCTAAGTTGACTGCATCAGGAACAGCATCTGATGCTACCAGGCATTCAATCCATCCCTTACAAACTTCACCATTGCCAGGGTTGAAGTGGCAAATACCTTGGACAAGGAGGGGACCTGTCCCTAGGGAACCTTACTCTATATCCCCATTCACACAAAAAATAAATAAATCTTCATCCCTCCCCCACCCAATACATCTATGCCTTCAGGCGTGCCTTTTACAGGTATAGGTCTGTCAAAAGGGGTCCCAACCCTTAAACCACCTCGACTATCCTACCTGGTGAAGGTAGCCTGGAGAATATACCACCCGCTATACTCTGCCCCAGTGACAACTTCATGACTCAGAACTCCTTCTTTCGTACACAACACCGAAGTGGTGTTGGCTTCTGCTTGCTTGTAGGAGTGCAAGTGGGGGTCCCTAGACAGCCATCTTAAAGACTTTATATGTGCTGGGTCTGAGTCTTGAAAATGTTGGAACTCCCTGAGACAGAGGGCGTGTAAATCATGTTGTATGGCAGACACATTCTCTACAGGGGTAAAGTGTTGTGTGACACCATTGGCAAAACCTACTCTCTGGAACCCATACAGATACCACTGTCCGGGTGAGAAGGTAAAGCTACTGTACGGCTCTAGGATTTTACCTTCTAAGCACTCTACCATTAGAAGTCCTGGTTCCCAGTGACATCCTATTTGTACTATTAGTAGGTTCCAAATCCTTCCCTAAAGTGCCTGAGTCTGCCATCATCATGCTTACCACTAGCATCACAAACTGGAGTTGCACCCTGTTCAGGTGATCCCTATTCCTTTGGCTACTTGACATCATTGTGGTCCGCCATCCAGTGATCTGTAGAATGAATACGGTATTATATGTGTGTGAATTGTATGATGACTTAGGGATCCACCTTCGACCTACCAATCCCCCCCTCACCCAACTCTACTTGTGAAGCTGTTATTGAGTTGGGGAGGCTCGGGTGGCCTTTGCTTGGTCATTGTGGATCCAAAATGTTTCCTGTCATCTACAGGATTTCTTTTTTGTTGTCATCGGCCTCTGTACCCATAGCATGGTGTCACCCATTACTTCAAGGACCTGGTAAGGTCCTTCTCAGTTTGCATCCCAGGGTCCAGATCGGCGAAAAAATTTCATCATTACCTTTTCACCTACAGAAGGCATTGGTGTCTCTACCTGTAGGTACGGTTTGTGCAACCGTAAAGCAGCATGGAACAGACAGCAACTCCTTCAGGTTCTGTTGAACCTGTTGGAGGTACGTGTCTCTGGTAATGGCATTTTCCATGGGCTCAGACACTGGGTCTCGTTGGGTAGACACAGTGGCATTTTACGTCCAGTCATCAACTCGAATGGAGTGATACCAGTACTGGTTGTCTCTCTTTCCCGGATACCCATAAGCACTGCCGGAAGGGACGTTACCCATGAGGAACCCCTCTACAACAGTGCTTTAGAAAGCAATGTTTTGAGGGTATGGTTCATTCGCTCCACATTGCTCGCTGACTGAGGGTGGTAAGGGACATGAAACCTCTGCTTTATGTCCAAAACCAAAAGTCCACAAAGAGCTTTTATGACCCTACCCATAAAATGTGTCCCTCTGTCTGATTCTATCACCCTGGAAATGCCAAAACGTGACAGAACCTGTTCCCAGTGGTGGTAGCCGAATCATTAACCATGGGGTTGGCTTCTATCCCTTTGGAGAAAACATCAGCCACTACTAGCATGTAACGGCAATTACGACCTCCTGCTGGTAATGGTCCAATGTAATCAATTTGGATTGTGGACCATGGACCCTCTGTTGGCGGAACTCGCTGCGGCATTGCCTTCCGGGCTGGTGCCCTAGGATTAACTGAGCACACACCAGGCACTGTTGGGTGACTGCCTCTACCGTATTGGACATCCCGGTCCAATATAATTTGTCCCTTAGGAGGGACAGTAGCTTGTCCTGACCAAGGTGACCAATCATTTGGTGGTTTAGTCTCAACAGCTCTGCCTGCAGATGCTGCAGGACTACTGGTAGTGGAAGTTGTTGCGAACCAGAATCATAACACAGGATCCCCCGACTTATTGTCCAGGGATGTTGTGGATCTGTGATGTGTGTCATTAGAAGAGGATCTTTAGCCTGTTCTTCCTCAAATGACACAGGTCCATCTTTAAGTATCTGGTTCCCGAAGGACCTCAGATACAGCTGCAAATTTGGCCAGTTCGTCAGCCTTGTTATTCCCCAAAGTCAAAGGCTGTTCTCTCTGGTGTGCTGGGACATTAATAATTGCAGTTTCTGCCGGATGTGCCATGTCCCATTCCCACAATTCGTTCAGGACCGTTACATGGGCCAGAGATTTTTTCTGGCTGTCCACCAATTGTTACGGTGTGGGAAATAAAGGAGGAACCTGGAGGTGGACCCTCTGGATCACGGCTCCAGAGCCCCCGAGGGCGAGCTGACCAGGTGAAACCCACCCCCTATACAGGGAGCGTTAGGAGCAGGCCCCCGAGGGATGGAACCGTAACAGCCGGAGCCAAAGGGACGACCAGGGCTAGAAATATGAGAGTCTGTGGCGAGGAGGGACAGAGTCCAGGCACACAGAGGGACTGCCGGAACTAGGGAGAATAGAGTCAAGCAGAACCGGGAGCATTAGCGGCAGACGGAGGCTGGTGACTGTGGTCGAGAGAGGAAGGAGAGCCAGGTACGGACAACACACAGAGAGGCAGAACGGATAGCAGAGGGTAACGGACCAGAGAGGCACTAAGGACAAGACAGACACTGGGCAGGGCAGGTGGAGCCACGGAGCAGAGAAGCTACCGGAGGCAGTGCAAACAGGACAGCAGGATAGCACAGAGGATACAGGGACCTGAGAGGAGCGGAATCGCTAGAGCAGGAACAGCGTCACCGCAGAAGATAATCAGGCATCTTACCTGACAAGATGCCTTGCTGAAATAGCGGGTGGGTGCCGCCATGTTGTGGGCGGAGCCACTGCGTCACTGCTCCCAGAGGTCCGAGCGCCAAGGGAATAGACCGGCGCAGGCGCGCAGGAACGACGACGTGGAGTCCGAATGTCTGGAGCGGGGACGCGACTTGGAGCAGGAGCGCACCGGGAGGCGTGCAGGAGAGCAGCGGGGCCGCGCTGGCAAGTATGGCCGGTAGGGGGCATGACAGTACCCCCCCCTTTACTCCCCCTCTTTCTAACGCCGGAGAGAAATCTTTTCATAATACGAGGAGCATTAATATTCTCTCGGGTTTCCCAAGATCTCTCCTCAGGACCAAAACCCCTCCAATCGACCAAAAACAAAGTTTTTCCCCTAACCGTCTTCATAGCAAGTATATCCTTCACCTCAAAGGTGTTGTCAGCACTATTTGGCAGGGGGGTGAGGGAAGGAGCTGAGTGGAAACAATTAAACACTGCTGGTTTGAGGAGTGATACGTGAAAGACGTCAGGGATACGCAGAGTGGCAGGTAATTTCAATTTGTAGGCCACGTCGTTGATGCGTTTTACAATTTTCAAGGGGCCAATGTAACGTGGACCTAACTTATAGGATGGGATTTTTAGTCTGATGTATCGTGAGGACAGCCAAACCTTATCTCCTGGGCGGTACGGAGGAGCGTCTAAACGTTTTTTGTCGGCATACTGCTTCATTTTGCAACTGGCAGCCTCAAGAGCCCCCTTAGTCTCTCTCCAAATCTGAGAGAAGTCCGCAGTCACGGAGTCCGCCGCCGGCACGCCAGAGGTGGGGGAAATGGAAAGGGGAATGCCGGGATGTAGTCCAAAAACTATAAAAAAAGGAGACTTGGAAGAGGCTTCACTGGGATGATTATTGTAGGCGAATTCGGCCCAGGGCAGAAGAGAAACCCAGTCGTCCTGGTGGGCGTTGGAAAAATGCCGGAGATAGGAAGTTAGAATTTGGTTGACTCATTCAACTTGCCCATTCAACTGCAGATGATAAGCCGAGGAGAAATCTAGAGTGATCTTCATTAATCCGCAGAGAGCTCGCCAAAAGCGGGAGGTAAACTGGACTCCTCGGTCCGAGACAATATGTTGAGGAAAACCATGGAGGCGGAAGATGTGGAGCAAGAAAATCTTCTCCAACTCGGGGGCCGTAGGCAGACCAGGTAAGGGAATGAAATGGGCCATTTTAGAAAACCGATCTACGACCACCAGGATCACAGAGCACTTAGAGGACGAAGGTAAATCGGTAATAAAGTCCATAGCAATGTGGGTCCATGGGACCGAAGGCATTTTGTTTCTAGCGCAGGAGGGACAGGAGGCGATGAAGTCCACTACGTCTTGGTGAAGCGAGGGCCACCAATAGTGGCGGGAGATGAGAGAGAGGGTCTTCTTGGTTCCAGCATGCCCAGAAAACTTCAAGGAATGGCTCCATCGTAGGACCTTCTGCCTGTCCCCACTTGACACAAAGGTTTTGCCCGGTGGTGGAGTGTCTAGGCTTAGCGGGGCCACGGTGAGAATCTTGGCCGGGTTAATAATATGTGTAGGTTCATCCTCGCTGTCCATGGGCAAAAATGACCGGGATAGGGCGTCAGCCTTGATGTTCTTGTCCCCCGGTCGGAAGTGGAGTTCAAAATCGAATCGCCCGAAGAACAAAGACCACCTGGCCTGCCGTGGATTGAGTCTTTGGGCGGACTGAACATACTCCAAATTTTTGTGATCCGTGAAGATGATGAACGGATGAACTGCCCCTTCGAGGAGATAGCGCCACTCCTCGAGGGCTAGCTTAATGGCCAGCAACTCTCTATCCCCAATGGAGTAATTTCGTTCCGGAGCGGAAAAGGCTTTAGAGAAGAATCCGCAGGTGACTAAGCGGCCAGAGGAGGATTTCTGCAAAAGAACCGCTCCTGCTCCAACTGAAGATGCGTCTACCTCGAGGATGAACGGCCTATTGGCATCAGGGCGGTGGAGCACAGGAGATTTTGCGAATTCTTGTTTCAGAGCCTCGAAGGCGACCTCAGCGTCCGTGGGCCAGTGGTTGGGATTGGCCCCCTTGCAGACAAGAGCAGAAATGGGCTTAGTCAGAGTCGAAAAATGAGGGATAAATTGCCTATAATAATTGGCAAATCCCAAAAAACGCTGGATTGCCTTCACCCCAAGTGGACGTGGCCAATCGAGAACTGCAGAAACCTTCTCAGGATCCATCTCCAACCCGGAGCTCGAGACGATGTACCCAAGAAAGGGCAGCGATGATTGCTCAAAAATGCACTTCTCCAATTTGGCAAAAAGGAGATTTTCCCTGAGGCGTTGGAGAACCTGGCAGACATCTCAGCGATGAGTGGATAGGTCTGGGGAGAAGATCAAGATGTCGTCCAGGTAGACTACAACACAGGAGTATAGGAGGTCTCGGAAGATATCGTTAACGAGCTCCTGGAAGACTGCTGGCGCGTTACAGAGGCCAAAAGGCATGACTAAATATTCGTAGTGGCCGTCTCGCGTGTTGAATGCGGTCTTCCACTCGTCTCCTGATCGTATGCGAACAAGGTTGTAGGCTCCTCGCAGGTCCAGCTTGGTAAAGACTCTTGCTCCCCTCAAGCGGTCAAAAAGCTCCGAGATAAGTGGCAGTGGATATTTGTTCTTCACTGTAATGCGGTTCAGGCCACGATAATCGATACATGGACGAAGAGACCCATCCTTCTTTTTTACAAAGAAGAAGCATGCTCCAGCAGGGGACGAGGATTTCCGAATGAAGCCTCGGGCTAGGTTTTCTTGAACATATTCGGACATGGCCTGAGACTCCGCAGGAGAGAGAGGGTAAATCCTACCATGAGGAGGCATAGTACCAGGAATGAGCTCAATGGGGCAATCGTAGGAACGGTGAGGAGGAAGGACTTCAGCTTCTTTCTTGCTGAAGACATCCGAGAAGGAACTGTACGCGGACGGCATCCCGGAGAGGACAGGGAGGGAAAGGGGAACACCTACTGGACGAACCGGCAGCAGACACCGAGCACGACAAGACTCCCCCCAGCGAAGAACATTGCCATTACGCCAATCCAAGGTGGGCTCGTGGAGCTGCAGCCAAGGAAGGCCGAGAAGGATGGGATGCGAAATACCAGCCAAAACATAGAACGAAATTCTCTCCTTGTGCAAAGCCCGTACCTGTAACTCTACCTCCTGTGTTACCAACGTAATGGTCTCTAGCAAAGGTCTGCCATCCACAGAGGTGAGGACCTGAGGCTTTTCGAGGGTCCTAACGGGGATAGACAATTTGGTGACCTCATCGAGCCTGATAAAATTTCCAGCAGCACCCGAATCCACATAGGCCATCAAAGAAACCCGCTTACCACCGACATGCAGGAGGACCGACAAAGTAAGGGGTTGAGCAGTATCTTGACCACCTAGGGAGGCCTCCCTTACCTGACCTAGGCGGAGAAGCTCCAGAACGGGATTGGAGGTAGAAGCCCTGGGTCGGGGACTGGGTGATCTGCGGGCGGATGGCATTGGACGAGAAAGTCGTCTCTCGTGGGACCACTCTTGGAACCGGAGGTCAATCCGCGTGGCTAGAGAAATTAGATCCTCCAGAGCGGTGGGGTTATCGCGACCAGCGAGTTCGTCCTTTATACGACCCGAGAGCCCCCGCCAAAAGGCTCCTACCAAAGCCTCATTGTTCCACCCTAAGTCGGACGACAGGGTCCGAAATTGGATGGCATACTGACTCACGGTTTGTGAACCCTGACAAAGGCTGAACAGGGACTCCGTAGTGGAGGCTAGACGACCTGGTTCATCGAACACTCGCCGAAAAGTGTCCAGAAAGAGGGCCAGCTGGGAAACTACGGGATCGTCACGCTCCCAAAGGGGATTCACCCACGCCAAAGCGTCCTCCTCTAAATGAGAAACAATAAAGGCCACCTTGGACCGGTCAGTGGGATACTGTTGGGGCAACAGTTCAAAATGGAGACTACATTGGTTCAGGAAACCCCGGCATAGTTTAGCATCACCACCATACCGGTGCGGTTTGCCCAAGCGTGGCAGAGGGTGAGAAAGCGCAATGGGAGGAGACGCTGAGGCAGCCGACTGCAAGGAGAGCAATCGAGTGTCCACAGAGGCCATGTAGCTAAGAAAATGCGTTTGGTTGTCTCGCTGCTGGGCCAACTCCTGCTGTAAACCCACCAGCTGAGAAGCATTCCCTGGATCAGCAGATTGGAGAGCAGAAAAGCGCGAGTCCAAAGATTTCATTAAGGACATTATGCGTACTTGATTCTCCCGTAAAGACACTAACTCCTTCTGAGTAACCAATGCTCCAGCGGGATCCATGGCCTGATTATGCTGTTACGGTGTGGGAAATAAAGGAGGAACCTGGAGGTGGACCCTCTGGATCACGGCTCCAGAGCCCCCAAGGGCGAGCCGACCAGGTGAAACCCACCCCCTATACAGGGAGCGTTAGGAGCAGGCCCCCGAGGGATGGAACCGTAACAGCCGGAGCCAAAGGGACGACCAGGGCTAGAAATATGAGAGTCTGTGGCGAGGAGGGACAGAGTCCAGGCGCACAGAGGGACTGCCGGAACTAGGGAGAATAGAGACAAGCAGAACCGGGAGCATTAGCGGCAGACGGAGGCTGGTGACTGTGGTCGAGAGAGGAAGGAGAGCCAGGTACGGACAACACATAGAGAGGCAGAACGGATAGCAGAGGGTAACAGACCAGAGAGGCACTAAGGACAAGACAGACACTGGGCAGGGCAGGTGGAGCCACGGAGCAGAGAAGCTACCGGAGGCAGCGCAAACAGGACAGCAGGATAGCGCAGAGGATACAGGGACCTGAGAGGAGCGGAAATGCTAGAGCAGGAACAGCGTCACCGCAGAAGATAATCAGGCATCTTACCTGACAAGATGCCTTGCTGAAATAGCCGGTGGGCGCCGCCATGTTGTGGGCGGAGCCACTGCGTCACTGCTCCCAGAGGTCCGAGCGCCAAGGGAATAGACCGGCGCAGGTGCGCAGGAACGACGACGTGGAGTCCGGATGTCTGGAGCGGGGACGCAACGTGGAGCAGGAGCGCGCCGGGAGGCGTGCAGGAGAGCAGCGGTGCCGCGCTGGTAAGTATGGCCGGTAGGGGGCATGACACCAATCGTCGTCTCTTCCATGTGTCCAAGTGCACGGTGAGGGATTGATCTACATATGAACTGTCGCTATATATACAGTTGTGGCCAAAAGTATTGACACCCTTGCAATTCTGTCAGATAATACTCAGTTTCTTCCTGAAAATGATTGCAAACACAAATTCTTTGGTAATATAATTTTCATTTAATTTGTCTTAAATGAAAAAACACAAAAGAGAATGAAGTAAAAAGAAAAACATTGATCATTTCACACAAAACTCCAAAAATGGGCCAGACAAAAGTATTGGCACCCTCAGCCTAATACTTGGTTGCACAACCTTTAGCCAAAATAACTGCGACCAACCGCTTCCGGTAACCATCAATGAGTTTCTTACAATGCTCTGCTGGAATTTTAGACCATTCTTCTTTGGCAAACTGCTCCAGTTAGTATATCTTGACTTCAGCAAAGCATTTGACAAAGTATCTCATACAATCCTTATTGAAAAAATGACTAAGTATGGAATGGACAAGGCAACTGTTAGGTGGATTCATAACTGGCTTAGTGATCGGACCCAGAGAGTGGTCGTAAATGACTGCACATCCAGTTGGAAGAATGTCTCAAGTGGGGTACCACAGGGCTCTGTCCTGGGCTCTGTATTGTTCAACATCTTTATCAACGATTTAGATGAAGGAATTGAGGGTAAACTGATTAAATTTGCTGATGACACAAAGCTAGGTGGGATAGCTAATACTAGAGAAGAGAGAGAGGAATCAAAAAGATATAAATAAACTGGCGAAGTGGGCAGCAATTAACAGAATGGTTTTTAACAGGGAAAAATGCAAAGTACTACATCTGGGCAATAAAAATGAAAAAAGCATATACAGAATGGGAGGAATAGGCCTAAGCAACAGCACATGTGAAAAAGACTTGGGTATACTAATAGATCACAGACTGAATATGAGTCAACAGTGTGATGCACCAGCAAAAAAGTCAAATGCAATTCTAGGATGTATTAACAGAAGCATACAGTCTAGATCACGTGAAGTCATTATTTCCCTCTACTCCTCTTTGGTCAGACCTCATCTGGAATATTGTGTCCAGTTTTGGGCACTACATTTTAAAAAAAGACATCAACAAACTGGAGCAAGTTCAGAAAAGAGCAACCAGAATGGTGACCGGTCTGCAAACCCTGTCTTATGAGGAAAGGTTGCAGGATATGGGATTGTTTAGTTTGCAAAAGAGAAGACTGAGAGGAGACTTAATAGCTGTCTACAAATATCTAAAGGGCTGTCACATTGTAGAAGGATCAACTTTATTCTCATTTGCACAAGGAAAGACTAGAAGCAATGGGATGAAACTGAATGGGAGGAGACACAGATTAGATATTTGAAAAACTTTTTGACAGTTAGAGTGATCAATGAGTGGAACAAGCTGCCACGAGAAGTGGTGAGTTCTCCTTCAATGGAAGTCTTCAAACAGAGGCTGGACAGACATCTGACTGGGATGATTTAGCGAATCCTGCTTTGAGCAGGGGGTTGGACCAGATGGCCCAGGAGGTCCCTTCCAACTCTACGATTCTATGATTCTATGATTCTAGGTCCCTGATATTTGAAGGGTGCCTTCTCCAAACTGCCATTTTTAGATCTCTCCACAGGTGTTCTATGGGATTCAGGTCTGGATTCATTGCTGGCCACCTTAGAAGTCTCCAGTGCTTTCTCTCAAACCATTTTCTAGTGCTTTTTGAAGTGTGTTTTGGGTCATTGTCCTACTGGAAGACCGACGACCTCTGAGGGAGACCCAGCTTTCTCACACTGGACCCTACATTATGCTGCAAAATTTGTTGGTAGTCTTCAGACTTCATAATGCCATGCACACGGTCAAGCAGTCCAGTGCCAGAGGCAGCAAAGCAACCCCAAAACATCAGGGAACCTCCGCCATGTTTGACTGTAGGGACCGTGTTCTTTTCTTTGAATGCCTCTTTTTTTCTCCTGTAAATTCTATGTTGATGCCTTTGCCCAAAAAGCTCTACTTTTGTCTCATCTGACCACAGAACATTCTTCCAAAACGTTTTATGCTTTTTCAGGTAAGTTTTGGCAAACTCCAGCCTGGCTTTTTTATGTCTTGGGGTAAGAAGTGGGGTCTTCCTGGGTCTCTTATCATACAGTCCCTTGTCATTCAGACGCCGACGGATAGTACGGGTTGACACTGTTGTACCATCGGACTGCAGGGCAGCTTGAACTTGTTTGGATGTTAGTCGAGGTTCTTTATCCAACATCCGCACAATCTTGCGTTGAAATCTCTTGTCAAATTTCTTTTCCGTCCACATCTAGGGAGGTTAGCCACAGTGCCATGGGCTTTAAACTTCTTGATGACACTGCGCACAGTAGACACAGGAACATTCAGGTCTTTGGAGATGGACTTGTAGCCTTGAGATTACTCATGCTTCCTCTCAATTTGGTTTCTCAAGTCCTCAGACAGTTCTTTGGTCTTCTTTCTTTTCTCCATGCTCAATGTGGTACACACAAGGACACAGGACAGAGGTTGAGTCAACTTTAATCCATGTCAACTGGCTGCAAGTGTGATTTAGTTATTGCCAACACCTGTTAGGTACCACAGGTAAGTTACAGGTGCTGTTAATTACACAAACTAGAGAAGCATCACATGATTTTTCGAACAGTGCCAATACATTTGTCCACCCTCTTTTTTATGTTTGGTGTGGAATTATATCCAATTTGGCTTTAGGACAATTCTTTTTGTGTTTTTTTCATTTAAGACACTGGGTTCTGTAGGTGTTCATTGAGCTCAGCAGTGATTTTCGGAGCCGTGGTCTTGCGATCCTCTCTCACAATTTGCTTTAGAGTTGCAATTATAAGCATTTTTAACTTATTTACATTTCAGATTTACATATACTGTTTGCATTTTAGTTCCTATACTGAGCTGGGATCTCACCTTTTGTACTACGGGTAGATCTACGCAGCATGGGTACCTCTAATAGTTTAATTTGGTTTAGTGTGCGTGTTGTTGATATTGGTAAACTGGGCAACTGTCTGCGAACTCTTAGACTCATCCTGGGTCTTACAGATTCACCACTAGCAGGGGGCAGATTTTTGCGTTCTTCTGCTGATGAGGCATCTGTTATTGGAGCCGACGGATCTTGAGTCTCTGCTACTTCAGGTGCAGTAGGCTGGGGAAAGATTAGGACAAGAACTACGATGGCTTGACTCACCGCTGTCCAATTTGAAGAGAACTTGCCGACTACAGTACTGATCTTTTCTTCTTCTTTTGCTGGTTGAAGAATGTCCTTATCTCCAATCCTTTCCTTCGGTTGGTCAGGGCATGATTTTAGGTGATACCTTGACACTGCTGCTGAGGTTTCTCCTTCATCTTTGCTGATGAGGCACACCTTGGTATTGTCAAAGTTTGAAGGCATGGTAGCATATGGTTCAGCTTCCCACTGATCATCAAGTTTATGTACTCGTCTCTTTCTTTTGAGTACCTGTTCTCCAAGCGACAAGGGAACTGCAGGCGCGTGCTGATTGTAGTCTCTTTCTTGCTTCTGTCTTGCTTGAGACAAGCTTCGTTCTAAACACTCTTGCACTTTGTGGTACTGTTGCTGCCGCTCTGTATCCCAGTCTGCGTCTGGTGATGTCACGTCAGGTGTCAGGACTCCCATGTCCAAGTCAACGGGTAACTTGCCAGGCCTTGCTCTCATCAAGTAGGCTGGAGTACAGTTGGTGGAGTTTACAGGGATATGATTGTAGAGATCTACCAGATCTGGCAACCTCTCTGGCCACATGTTTCTCTCTTCCAAGGGCAAGGTCTTTAATAGGTCAATTACCACTTGGTTCATTTTCTCACACATGTTATTTGTCTGTGGATGATACGGCGTTGTCCTGATTTTCTTGCAGCCGTACAGATTACAGAACTCCTGGAACACATCTGCTTCAAAGGCTGGGCCTTGGTCTGTAAGCACTCGTTCAGGGTAACCGTGTGGTCGACAAAAGTGTTGTTGAAATGCTTTGGCCACTGTCTTTGCTGTTTGGTCCTTGACAGGCAGAACTACCAGGAACCTTGAGTAATGGTCAACGATGGTGAGGGCGTAGACATAGCCTGAATGGCTTGGGCCAGCTTCACATGGTCTAAGGCCACCAACTCAAGCGGCTGTTTGGTGATTATTGGCTGTAATGGGGCTCGCTGGCTGTTACGGTCCTTCCTGCGCAGGTTGCATGGTCCACATTCTCGGCACCAGTCTTCAATGGCCTTCCTCATACCAGCCCAGTAGAATCTCTCTCGAAGTAGGGCCTCCAACTTTTTCAATCCGAAGTGTCCTGCTCCATCGTGGTACACTTCCAAGGCCATTGACGCATCTCGTTTCGAGACTACCACCTGCCAGACCATTTCGTGAGTTCGGGCGTTGACACTCCTCCGATACAGCTTTCCCTCGTAGATGAACAGACTGCCTTTCTACTTCCACAACTGTGGAAGTAGTAGCTTGTGTCAGTAGTTCCTTTACCAGGCTGACTGCTGGGTCACTATCCTGCGTCTCTGCCCACTCATAGTGGGGTAATGGGTTTAGCGTGGCCTCTTTCACGACGTAGCGCTTGCCTTTCACCTCTTGGGCGCGCTGGGCCACAACCGGCCGGTGGAAGGCTGGTAACTCGATTTCTTCGAGTGCTTCCAGATCTTCTCCCCCATCTGGCAAGTTAGCCATTCTGGACAGCACCTCAGCATTGGCGTTCTTAAGTCCCTCTCTGTACTTGATTGTAAACTCGTAGTAGGACAGCCGGCCATCCATCGCTGCTCCAGCGCACCTAGCTTTGCGGTTTCCAAGTGAGTCAGCGATTTGTTGTCCGTGAAGATGGTAAACTTTGCCACAGCTAGGTAGTGTTTGAACCACTCAGTCACAGCCTAGACTATGGCGATGAACTCTAGTTTAAGGGAGCTGTAGTTCTCAGGGTTCCTTTCAGTAGGATAAAGCTTCCTGCTGGCGTAGGAGATCACTCTTTCCTTGCATTTCTGTACCTGTGACAGTACTGCTCCCAGTCCCACGTTGCTGGCATCAGTATAGAGGATGAATGGTTGGTCATAGTCTGGATAGGCCAGAACTTCATCCCCCGTGAGAGCCACCTTCAACCTAGTGAAGGATCTTTCCAGTTCGTCATTCCAGTCAAACGTAAAACTCTTCTTCCTGGCCTTCTTGGGCTGGCCCACGAGAAGGTTTTGCAGGGGTGCAGCTATTTCAGTGAAGCCCTTGATGAACCTTCGGTAATAGCCTACCAACCCGAGGAACTGATGTATTTCATAAATGTTACTGGGCCTCTGCCAGTCCCGGATGTCGGTGACTTTGTCGGGGTCTGGTGCCATGCCTTCTGCACTCACTACGTGGCCCAGGTATTGCACCTTGGGCTTCAGGAGGTGGCATTTCGACAGCTTCACTTTCAGGCCAAAGTTGGACAGGGCTTTGAACACCTCGGCCAGGTGCTCCAAATGGTCTTCATAGGTCTTGGAGAAGACAATGACGTCATCAAGGTACAGTACAACAGAACTGTCTCAAAGTTCTTGTGTCTATGGCAGCACTCCATCAACCTCTGGAGCGTTTCTGGCACGTTGCAAAGCACGAATGGCATGTAGTTGAATTCTGAGAGGCCCATTGGTGTTGTGAATGAGGTCTTCTCCTTGTCTGCCTCTGCCATGGGAACCTGCCAATACCTACTGGTGAGATCTAAGGTAGAGAAATAGTTAGCGGTTCTCAGTGCAGCTAGTGATTCCTCTATCCTCGGTAATGGATAGGCGTCCTTGTGGGTAATGCTGTTAATTTTCCTGTAATCAACACACATCCTCATTGTACCATCTTTCTTTCTAACGAGGACTAGCGGAGCTGCCCAAGGGCTGCAACTGTCTCTGATCACCCCAACCTCCTTCATCTCTCGTAACATACTCTTGGCACATTGATAGTGAGCTGGGGGTACAGGCCAGTACCTCTCTTTAATGGGTGGATGATTTCTAGTGGGGATATGATGTTGGACCCCTTTTACCTGCCCAAAGCCTAAAGGGTGTTTGCTGAATATCCATTCAAACTCTTGGACTACTCGGTAAACCCCATTCTTTTGGTGTGGAAGGGTGGAGTCAGTGCCTACGTGCAGCTGCTGACACCAATCCTCCAGCTGTTTTGCAGTGCCATTGTCCTCCGCCTGGTTGGATGAGACCAAGGGTTCCGCTGTCTGTATTGCATTGTGATTGACAGTGAACAGCTTAGCAACTGTGGCATACCGAGGTAGTATAGCCTCCTCCTCCCCACAATTAAAGATGCGTACAGGTACCCTCCCCTTGCGGACATCAACTACCCGTCTGGCTGTCAGGACAGTGGGCTTACTATCAGAATACACTGGCTCTACCAGGGCTTGGTCGTCTCTTCCCCTGAGGCCTATGGCTGCACGACACCAAATTAACATTTCACTCCATGGGGGTATTGCAATGGGGAATGAATCACTCACTCTGACACTGCTGACTTCTCCACCAGATAGCTCTACCTGCTATCTTTGCATCAGGGCCTTGATCTCCTTTTGCAGGACCCGTTGCTCACTGGAACCAGCAGTTTCGGCTACCTGTTGCAACAAAACAATAACCTGGGCAAGACAATTTTCCATCACGTTAGTACCTAATGTCACTATTGGGTTACATTCTCATTTATCAATGTCTACAATTATCAAGCCTTGGGCTTTTAATTCTACTCACCCCACCTTAATGGTCACCTCCTTATACCCCACTTGTGGCAAGGACTGACCATTGCAGGCGATTACTGTCAGCTCATCATCTGGGCCGCGAGTAAGATCAGAGTCAACCCAGTACCGTTTGTAAACAATATATGGCATAGTTATCACCTGAGAGCCGATGTCCAGTAAAGCGTTCATTGGGATGCCGTCAATCACAACTGGGAGGACCGGTCGTCCTCTGACGTACTTGTCTCGCCAGTTCTGTGGGCCTGGTCGTCCTATTCCTGGGGGTCAGACATCTGCCCCAGGGGTTGCTTGTTTAAATGGCAGAATGTTGCAATGTGCCCTGTTTTGCTGCAGTGGCGGCAAATGGGTCGTCCGTTCTGGTCGTCCCTCCCTCTGATCGGTGGAATCCTCTTCCGCCGTAGTCACGGGATGTCATCTGGACTGGAGGCCAACTGGATCTTCTCCTTTGGGGTCACTTACATGTACTGCACGGTTTTGGTTAGTGCAGCCATACTTTTGGTCAGCTCCTGGATCTGAAGACGTAGCTCTGCAGATGGATCATTATCCAGGGTCTGTGCATCAGCCTCAACTGGGGCCTGAGGGAAGGATGCTGCCGCTTGGTGGTATGTAATTGCTGGGCGCCTAGGGGGCGCTAGGCGGCTGACATTTTGCTCTTGCAGCACCCGGATAGCCCTATCTTTAAAGTCTGCAAAGTTCAGATCAGGGTTTTGTAGGGCCATGATGCACAGCTGTGACCTGTGGGTGCTGGACAGGAGTCCCTCAATAAACTGCTCCTTTAACAATCTGTCTCCATCCTGCACGCTGCCTGGGTCAATCTGCTTTACGGCCCGCAGTGCCGCTTCCTGAAGATTAAGAGCATAGTCCCGTATACTGTCCTGTACCCTTTGTTTGCACCCAAATAACCTCATTTTTATTTCTGTCAAAGGTGCTCCTCAGCTTAGCCAAAACTTGCTTAACAGTCTCTTTATCAGTGTCCTGCCAGGACTTTACTTCTGTTTGAGCTGCACCAGTCAACTGTCCAATGAGAATATTTACTTTTTTTGGCTTTCAGACAGGGGGTACATTTCAAATAAACTGCATAGTCTCTCCTTGAAATTGCTCAGGGTATTTGACTCCCCTGAGTATTGCGGTAGCTAGGCCGCTCCCGGTATATATGGCATTGATAGCGACATTATAGGGACTGCAGTGGCAGTCGCCAGATCTTGCGGTGCTCTGGGGCCTGTGGTTGCACCGGCCACTGGATTCTGCTGTGTTATGGAGGCTGCAGCTGCACCTGCCACTGAATCTTGCAGTAACATGGGGGCTGCGGCTGCGCCCGCCTCCTGCATTAGACATCCCCCCTAATTAATCTTAGCCAGGCTCTGAATTTCCACTGGCTTACCAGGTTGTGGCTCCATCGGCTGGAAGAATTGTATGCTCCGGGATTGCAGTCCTCAGCTCCCTGCTCTCTGCCAGCTGCTGTCTGAGAACGCAGCACTTCTCTTTTTGCGCTCTCTCCCAGGCTCCGCCCACGACGGCACATCCCTTCTACCTCCCGCATGCCCTGTGGCGTTGTAATGGCAGCAATCACACAGTTCAATACAGTCTATGGCACACAGTACACGGTGATACCAGGCTTCGATATCCTGTTCGTGACACCAAGTTGGATCGCCCGCCAGGGCAGTGGGGAATACTCTGTACTGCGCCGCTTCTTAAAGGGGCAGTGTCACAGCGACAGTAACCCGGTCTGTGGCCCTGGGCGTCCAATAAAAGAAGAATATGTACAGGGGAATAATAAAGAGTTTGTAAAGTGTTTGTGACGCCACCTCTGGTGTCTGATCAGAGGTGACAAGCACTGCAGGGCAGATCCTCTGGTACTGATGGTGATGCAGCAGAGTTGGTATAGCTCTCCACAGGCAGAGCTTTGTCCCAGGGCAATTGTGGTAGTGAATATGATATGTTTGAGGATGATAGATGTAGCAGAGTTGGATAAGTGACACAGGAATAACTAGAGGACACAACAGAGTGAAGTCTCCTTTACCTTTTACTGAGCTATGTAGGTACAGTTCAGGGCTCAGGTTACAGATGGTTCTGGAGACAGTCAGCCTGAAAGCAATTTGGGAATCTCCTTATTAAGATGGGTTGAGAAGCCTCCTCTCTAGCGCTATTCTCTGAGGTACTTGCTGCTGTGGACTCTATTCAACATCCTCTCTGTGTCTGCTACTTAGGTAGAACTCCACTCACATGGCAGGCAGCTGTAGCCTACTTCAGGAAGCGCTTCTATATGGCGTCTCCGGCTCACATGTGCTGCTATGTCGTCGAGTCTCAGTTGGGGACAGAGGATCTATGGCCTCCTGTCCTCCAGATTCTGCTGCGGGACCTTTAGTACCCACACAGCCTCAGACTCCGGCGTCCGGTCTCTGGCTCTCAAGCCTGGGGGTGAGCTCTGCTATGCTCCTGTCCCCAGCTTTTCTCCGCACGTCCTCTCTCTTCCCTGTTCATGCACTAACTACCCACTAACTTCCTCCTCCTGACCAGAGAGAGCAGCTCCCCTGCTGTCGGGTTTAGATCTCCCTCTGCTGGACTGGAGCAAGAACTGTGTTGTATGCTGAAACTACCTGATAAAGAGATCCCTTCCTTGCTTTCAGGCATGGCATCACTCCCCCCTGGAGGGAGGTAAGGTGTTACACATGGTCCCGGTTTTGGCCCTGCACCTGGTTCTGGCACTGCCCACAGTTCTGGTCCCTCACCTGCCCCCGCTTTCCACGCTGCCTCTGTACCTCAGTAAGGTCCCTGCCTGGATCCTTGTGCTCTGTCAGTGTCTCGGCGTCTTGCTGTTGCTTCTCCCTCCCTCACTTCCTGGTATGCTCCCAGCAGGCCTTCGGGGAGAGTGCTTTGGACACGAGCGTGCTTCCCTCTGGTTTCTTAAAGGGACAGTGTGCATTTTTTAAAAATAGCTATTATCCAATGGCAGTGCACTGATTACTATTTCTGGCCTGTCCTTCATAGGAAGAGTGCCAGAGCAACGAGTATCTACTCTTGCTACATCCGGTTCAGTCTCTGTTCTGTCTGCGCTGCGTTAGCAATCTGTTTGCACTTGCTCACACTGTTTGTCTCCACTACGTCAAGGTTACTGGAGCCAGCTTCCTATCATCGACCCGGAACCTGACCTTCCTCATCAGTGCCTGCTTCACCACGGATACCCACTGTTTGCTGGTCAACACCATCTGATCTGTTATATCTGTTACCCGTTTGTCCCTCTGGGACAACTGCCACGTGTCTGGGGTCTAACTGGAGGTAGCACCTGTGTCCCCCAGGTATTCCACTCTGGTCCTGTTCAAGGGACTTTACTATGGATACCTGGGGCTCACTAGTCACGCCCCCTTCGGAGCCCCCGGGACTGTGGTCCAGAGGTTCCTCTCTAAAAATAAAAAACGAATGTGAACTTCACCATCTGTGCCTCCGCTTCCATTCGCTACATAAGGCCACTGTGGCAACCGTACTCCTGGGGTGCACACATCCAGTATGACATTACATACTGGCGCCAGATCTTTAGGGATCCCTACTTGTCAATCGATATCGACAAGACTCCCAGTAGGTACCTGTGAGGTACATACTGCCATTTGTGGATTCTCGACCATTGTTCTTTCTGTGGAATTGATAGATTCCACACCCACTGTACTTTGAGCTGGGGCATTTACAATGGCCACATGTTTCGGTGCCAGCCCTTGTAAATGTCCCTGATAGGCATCTGACTATTCCCCCCCTGCCAGATTTTTCAGGGTTGTTATGGTTCCGTATCCAATAAGGACAATTTCTCCTCATTTGTCCGTATTGTAAGCATTTTAAGCAACCTATGCTCCCTGTCCTTTCAAATGGCGGAGCCGTGGGGCGAACAGCCGATTTACTTTAGCATGGTGTACATGTTCATCTTGGAATTTAACATGTACGGGTATATGTTCCCTGACTTTCACAGACTTCTTATTATTGAGAAGTAGATCTTGTCTACACTGCTCAATAATGATGGCCGCATCAGTAAGCGATGGTTCCCTTGCTGCACTCAGCCGAAGTGCAGTGTCAAGTTATGGGAATTTTTCCACAAAGATGCGGACCATGCCGTATGGAATTCCGAGGCCTTTATCTTTTGTAACTTTCCTGTACATTGCTTCAAACTGACTACACAGAGACAAAGGCTCATCATGTATTGTGGGTTTGAACTTTGTCAGGATTTCCGGAGTAACATCCCAGTGTTCAGTTGTCAGTCTCATGAGTAAGGAAAGACGTTCTTCCTCATCATGAAACAAACCATTCCTGGGTTGCGTTCTTCCCGTTGCCTCATACCTCTGCACCAGGTGTGTAGGCAACCACAGTTTGAACAATTCCATGCGATATTCAGGGGCCACAGAATGACCATCGAATATATCGTATGCAGTAAAAGGATTCACATTGGGATCATATTTCGGGATCTCCTTACAGATCCAAAACAGGAATTTTATCTTTCCATACTAGTTTTAGGATAAAATTCCTCCTGCCTTTCCGGATGATTTGGCGGATTGGAAGTGGTGTGATCCATTGTGCACCCCCTTCCATATCCTCAACTGTCATCCTGACCCTGGAAGCGGCTGCTACGTGTGTTCTCCAGTGGTGTTGGAGTGAACTGTAATGTCCGTTCCACCTGTCCACTGGTCTCTGAAGTTCCGGATCTTTGATCCACAGGCGACGTGAACTCTGCTGCCACCGTCTCCTCCTGTGCCATTCCCAAAACACAAACCTGTTTTGTAGGCAAGGGCAACGCGCTATTCATACCAGGCCAATACAGATTAGAGATGACCTGGTGCAAATCCGCAATGGTATGCGTCTTTGCAGCTAGATTCTCTCTAAATTTACTCACCAGCACATCCGTGCATGCTGCTCTGTTTTTAAACTCATTTATCTCAGTGTACAGTCGGAGGAGCTCTCTGTCCATGTCGGACTAATAGGTCTCTTTCTCAGAGAGTCTAGATTCCAACATACAGATCTCCCTGCCCCTGTCGGCTATACACTGATCACTTTCTTGTAATTGTGTTTCTAGTTTGCATACCTGCTGTAGGTTTTCCACACAACAATGGCAGTGGAAGCTATCTGTGGCGCCCCTGAGGCTCAGTCGCCAAATAGGTACTGCGCCTTCTCCTAAGGTGCGGTGCCCCACCATCCTGGTAAGTTGGGAGCTCCTTTCCACACTCCAACACTCGCATCCCACACAACAGGGTAGTTCTGCACAACCACATTGCGGCTCAGTGCTTAGAGAGTAGCAGAGCACCTCTGGTGGTTCCCTGCTTGGAACACTGGATGTGTTGGGAGGTGGGTGGAGTTTAGATCCATATAAAAGGTTGGGAAGGTTTAGAATTACAGGTCAGTCCCTTAGGGATTCAGTCTGACAGAAGGTCGGCGGAGTAGGAAGTCACTCAGTGAGGAGTGAGGATCCCTGGAAGAAGGGATGGAGGAAGGAGTGCTGCAGCTGCCTCAGTGACCTGAGCCAGCTGGCACGGGAAAGTAAGAAAGGTGGAAAGACGTAGAACTGTAACCTAAGCATCCATAGGAAGGAAAGACAAGTACGGAACGAAGGAGCAGAGAACAGAGAGGAGGAGTGGGTTAGAAGAGGAACCCTGCCTATAGGTTTTCAGCGCAAGGCCGGGGCCCATTCCCCGAAGTTGTATGGACACTTATGGTTCTGCAGCAGACACCGGTGGAGTAGTTGGCTGTAAATGCACTACTCCCATCCAAGACTTGAGGCACAACAGCGACACAGATAGAGAGTCGGGAGTGAGGCGTCCCCGAAGCAGGCTACAGCTGTCTGCCGTGCAAGTAAAGTTCTAGGAACATCTAGTTAGGAGGCATTCCAGGGTACTAAGTACTGGAGTGCTTCACACCACAAGGCGCATTGGAGGAGTCGTTCAGGAAAGGTACATGTTGGCGGAGTGTTGGAGAGGACAGCCCTGACTTGCCCGGGAGGTTGATTGAGTCTCTACCCCGGAGGACATGGCACGGAGGCAGGCACCAGTGTGTACCACGAACTGTGAGTAAAGCTTTGAAACTGCAAGCTCTGGTGTCCTCCATGCCTTCGTCGCTAACACCTTCAGCACCGCTACATCTGGGTACCAGCATCCATACCATCCTGTGCCTCTCCTCATCCATAGCACCTACACTGCCCTGGGACTACAGCTCCACCTGTGGGGAGCTACACCATCTTTGCTGCACCACACCATCAGTCCCAGCGGACCTGCATGCAGTGTCGGCTTAACACCTCCCTTGCTGAACACCACAGGCGGCGTCACAAACTACTATCCCATTAACAACCAAAACCACCATTGATATTGGACGCCCAGGGCCACGGACCGGGTTACCGCCGCTGTGACACATTCCCCTTGACACCGGCCCGGTACCGAGTACCCCACTGCCCTGGGAGGGTGACCCAATTTTGGCATCACGAACAGGATGACGAGACCCGATACAATCGGGTTCTGTGCGCCAGAGATTTATTGGACTTTACACTTTTGAAAATGTGCAGAAGACCTAATTTTATAGACTGTAAAATGAACATTACAAATGGCCGCTGGTGCGAAGAAGAAGGACGTGAAGAGATGGGAGGTCCTAGGAAAAGACCGCGAAGAGTCTTGGGCCTCCCCTGCCTGAATTACTATGTGACAGCTACATGGCCCACCCCCGAGGGGTTCGTATACTGGCTTGGTATGGAGGCGCTGGAAGAAGACGCCGCCCCCGGAAGGAGGGGAAGAAGAAGCCAGTGGCGGGAAAGGGGCCGAGGCAGGAAGAAAAACTCCAGAATGCCATTTTGGAGAGAGAGGGAAGTAGGCCTGCGGAGCGCGGGGAAACGGATCTCCCTGGCGCCATGGCTGAAGGCTCCAACCCGATCTACGAGATGAACCGCCAGCAGCTGGAGGATGACATTATCCAGCTAACGCGACACCTGCGACTGAGGCAGGAGGCGCAGTGGACACTGAACTGGCAGCACGCCCGGGAGGGACCTACATCTGCGGTGCCTGCTACATCGGTACCCGCCGCTGCCGCACTGGACTCTATCCCGGTAGACTCTGTGGAGCCTGCTGCTGCCATCACACCACCGGAAGAGTCGTCGGAGACTCCGGGAGCTGGAGCGGAGGAAGCGGAGCTCCCGCCTGGACATGACGCTGCTGCGCAGGTCCCACCGAAGGCCCCTGTGGACCCGGAACCGCCATTGGCTCCACCTCCGTCCCCAGTGTCCCACCGGGCTGAACCCAACGCCACTACGCCTGCACCGGAGCAGAGGCTGCGCCGCCGGGAAGAATCAGGTATATATACCGGCCCTCCTAATGGGTTACCATCTGAATTCACGTTGTCAGAGGCGGGCTTGCTGCAACTCGAATTGGGGCAGCTGGAAGAGTCGGCTGGGGGCCCAAGTCAGTCAGAGATGGGAAGGTGGAAGAAGTCCCTATTGAGAAGGGTACGGTTGGACCAGGCCAGCAGGATCAGACATCTCTGTTGTGAACTCATTTCCTGCTCCACCAGTTGAGACTTCTCCTTCCGTTCTCCCTCTGGTGGTGACAGGAGGTAGTGAGGTTGGTTTAATTGGTAGTGATCTGCCACCTGATGATGAGGATAACGATTGGATCTCTGGAGAATCAGACTGGATATAAGACAGCCGACGCCCTATCCTGGTGCTGGTGAGTCAGTCTGCTTCTCAGGTCTTGGACTTCAGCTCTGTTCCAGTCTTCTCAAGCTAAGTTTTTTTGCTAATGTTCACACTTGCTTTTGTTGGTCTATTCAGTTTTTGTGTGATCAGCCAGCCCCAGTTGGGGCTGTGCTGAATTTCCACTCTTATTTATCTGTATTTGCCAATTTGCCTTTTTTGTCCCTTATTAGATTGGCCTCTTTTTACTCTGTCTCAGAATATTTCAGAGTGCTGATATAGTGGGAGAAGTCTAGTGACTTCAGGGTTAATTTTGCTATCAGAAGTGTTGGACATTATTTTTGTAGGGTTTTTGGCAGATTGCAGACAGTGTCTTTCCTTTCCTGTCCTTTCTAGTTAGTTTGGCCCCATCATTTGCTCAGCCTATTTTCCTGCCTGTGTTTGTGTTTTCATCTTGTTTCACCGTCAATACATGTGTGGGGGCTGTATTTCCTTTGGGGTCTGCTCTGGGGCAGTTAGTTTTCCCCTTTTCTTGCTTTAGGCTTATATAGTCCTCCGGTTGTGACGAGGCGTCTAGATTCATCGTAGGTACGCTCCACGACTGCTGCTAGTTGTGTGGTTAGGATCAGGGATCTGCAATCTGCATAGTTACCAATCTCTCTGGTTTTCTGAGACTAAGCTTGTGTTGTTTTTTCTCCTCGGTGACCCATTCATAACTGAATCACCAGCCATACCGCAGATTCTAGGGTACTCAAAAGCAGGAAAAAATTGTTTTAAAAAAAAAAAGAAAAAAAAAGTGTCAGAATTTCTTTATGTATTTTTTCCTCTTTTTCTCTGGGGCCGTAAGAGAATTTTTTTTTCCCTAATGGAGATTAAGCAACTTTCTGATCGTGTGGAGCAAATTGCTGCTGAAGTACAGGGAATTTCCACCTACCTCATTCAGTCACATGCTGCTGAACCCAAGATCCCTACTCCTGATGTGTTTTCTGGGGATCGGTCTAAATTTCTGAATTTTAAGAATAATTGTAAATTATTTCTTGCCTTGAAGCCTAACTCATCGGGGAGCTCTGTGCAGCAGGTTAAAATTGTCATCTCCTTGCTGCGCGGCGATCCCCAGGATTGGGCTTTTTTTCTGACACCTGAAAATCCTATTCTGACTAATGTGGATGCATTTTTTCAAGCCATGGGGTTGTTGTATGATGAACCTAATGCTGTTGATCAAGCTGAGAGAACCCTGTTGGCATTAAACCAGGGTCGGGATTCTGCAGAGTTATACTGTCAAAAATTCCAAAACTGGGCGGTCCTTACTACATGGAATGATAGTGCATTGGCAGCTCTCTTTCGGAGGGGGTTATCAGAGACCGTAAAAGATGTTATGGTGGGATTTCCTGCTCCCTCTGGTCTGGATGGTTCTATGTCATTAGCCATTCAAGTTGATCGGCGTTTACGTGAACGCAAAACTACACGGGAGGTGCTGCCACCTTTTGAACGAATGTCTGAACCTATGCAATGTGATGGGGTTTTGTCTAGGGCGCAACGTCAGGAGTTTAGAAGGCGTAGTAAGCTGTGTTTTTTCTATGGAGATGCCTCTCATACTATTTCTGTCTGCCCTAAACGAGAGAAACGTTTTGCACACACATTTGCTGTGGGCAGTGTACAACCTAAGTTCCTTTTGGCAATTACTCTGATCTGCTCCTTATCTACATTTTCCACTAAGGCTTTTGTCGATTCAGGAGCAGCTCTGAATCTGATGGATTTGGACTTTGTTAAACGTTGTGTTTTTTCAATGACACCTCTGCAGACGCCTATTCCTCTGAGGGGTATTGATGCTACTCCTTTGGCGGAGAATAAACCTCAGTTTTGGACCCAGGTGATAATGTGAGTTGCCCCAGACCACCAAGAAAGTTGTAAATTTTTGGTGCTGCATAATTTGCATGATACTATTGTTCTGGGTTTCCCCTGGTTGCAAACTCATAACCCAGTTTTGGATTGGAAATCTGTGTCTGTGATGAGTTGGGGTTGTCAGTGTGTTCTTAGGGAAACTTTTGTTTTCTCCACCTCTCCTCAGCCTCATGATATTCCTGATTATCTGGCAGATTTCTTTGATGTATTTAGTGAGAGTAAGGCCGGGGTCACACTAACCGGCGCAAAATACGGTCCGTAGTTTACAGGCGTAATACGGATGAATGACCCCTAAATAGTGCTCCGTAGGTCATCCGTAAGCAAGGTGTGGCTGCGTATTTTGCGCATGTAAGCATCCGTATGTAATCCGTAAGGCATCCGTATGCAACCCGTATGGCGAGATTCTCTCGCCGCCTTGCAAAATGGACATATAATGGAGCCCTATGACAGGGTTTATAACAGAAACGAAATAATAGATATAGGCACATAGAATGCATATATATATATATATATATATACAGTGGGGCAAAAAAGTATTTAGTCAGTCAGCAATTGTGCAAGTTCCACCACTTAAAAAGATGAGAGGCGTCTGTAATTTACATCATAGGTAGACCTCAACTATGGGAGACAAACTGAGAAAAAAAAATCCAGAAGATCACATTGTCTGTTTTTTTTTCATTTTATTTGCATATTATGGTGGAAAATAAGTATTTGGTCAGAAACAAGCAATCAAGATTTCTGGCTCTCACAGACCTGTAACTTCTTCTTTAAGAGTCTCCACTTTCCTCCACTCATTACCTGTAGTAATGGCACCTGTTTAATTAAACTTGTTATCAGTATAAAAAGACACCTGTGCACACCCTCAAACAGTCTGACTCCAAACTCCACTATGGTGAAGACCAAAGAGATGTCAAAGGACACCAGAAACAAAATTGTAGCCCTGCACCAGGCTGGGAAGACTGAATCTGCAATAGCCAACCAGCTTGGAGTGAAGAAATCAACTGTGGGAGCAATAATTAGAAAATGGAAGACATACAAGACCACTGATAATCTCCCTCGATCTGGTGCTCCACGCAAAATCCCACCCCGTGGGGTCAGAATGATCACAAGAACGGTGAGCAAAAATCCCAGAACCACGCGGGGGGACCTAGTGAATGAACTGCAGAGAGCTGGGACCAATGTAACAAGGCCTACCATAAGTAACACACTACGCCACCATGGACTCAGATCCTGCAGTGCCAGACGTGTCCCACTGCTTAAGCCTGTACATGTCCGGGCCCGTCTGAAGTTTGCTAGAGAGCATTTGGATGATCCAGAGGAGTTTTGGGAGAATGTCCTATGGTCTGATGAAACCAAACTGGAACTGTTTGGTAGAAACACAACTTGTCGTGTTTGGAGGAAAAAGAATACTGAGTTGCATCCATCAAACACCATACCTACTGTAAAGCATGGTGGTGGAAACATCATGCTTTGGGGCTGTTTCTCTGCAAAGGGGCCAGGACGACTGATCCGGGTACATGAAAGAATGAATGGGGCCATATATCGTGAGATTTTGAGTGCAAACCTCCTTCCATCAGCAAGGGCATTGAATATGATACGTGGCTGGGTCTTTCAACATGACAATGATCCAAAGCACACCGCCAGGGCAACGAAGGAGTGGCTTCGTAAGAAGCATTTCAAGGTCCTGGAGTGGCCTAGCCAGTCTCCAGATCTCAACCCTATAGAAAACCTTTGGAGGGAGTTGAAAGTCCGTGTTGCCAAGCGAAAAGCCAAAAACATCACTGCTCTAGAGGAGATCTGCATGGAGGAATGGGCCAACATACCAACAACAGTGTGTGGCAACCTTGTGAAGACTTACAGAAAACGTTTGACCTCTGTCATTGCCAACAAAGGATATATCACAAAGTATTGAGATGAAATTTTGTTTCTGACCAAATACTTATTTTCCACCATAATATGCAAATAAAATGAAAAAAAAACAGACAATGTGATTTTCTGGATTTTTTTTTCTCAGTTTGTCTCCCATAGTTGAGGTCTACCTATGATATAAATTACAGACGCCTCTCATCTTTTTAAGTGGTGAAACTTGCACTATTGCTGACTGACTAAATACTTTTTTGCCCCACTGTATATATACCCACAAGTCATTGAGATAAACATATATAAATATACAGTTGTGGCCAAAAGTATTGACACCCCTGCAATTCTGTCAGATAATACACAGTTTCTTCCTGAAAATGATTGCAAACACAAATTCTTTGGTATTATTATCTTCATTTAATTTGTCTTAAATGAAAAAACACAAAAAGAATTGTCCTAAAGCCAAATTGGATATAATTCCACACCAAACATAAAAAAAGAGGGTGGATAAAAGTATTGGCACTGTTCAAAAAATCATGTGATGCTTCTCTAATTTGTGTAATTAACAGCACCTGTAACTTACCTGTGGCAACTAACAGGTGTTGGCAATAACTAAATCACACTTGCAGCCAGTTGATGGATTAAAGTTGACTCAACCTCTGTCCTTGTGTGTACCACATTGAGCATGGAGAAAAGAAAGAAGACCAAAGAACTGTCTGAGGACTTGAGAAACCAAATTGTGAGGAAGCATGAGCAATCTCAAGGCTACAAGTCCATCTCCAAAGTCCTTAATGTTCCTGTGACTACAATGTGTCATCAAGAAGTTTAAAGCCCATGGCACTGTGGCTAACCTCCCTAGATGTGGACGGAAAAGAAAAATTGACAAGAGAATTCAACGCAAGATTGTGCGGATGTTGGATAAAGAACCTCGACTAACATCCAAACAAGTTCAAGCTGCCCTGCAGTCCGAGGGTACAACAGTGTCAACCCGTACTATCCGTCGGCGTCTGAATGAAAAGGGACTGTATGGTAGGAGACCCAGGAAGACCCCACTTCTTACCCCGAGACATAAAAAAGCCAGGCTGGAGTTTGCCAAAACTTACCTGAAAAAGCCTAAAACGTTTTGGAAGAATGTTCTGTGGTCAGATGAGACAAAAGTAGAGCTTTTTGGGCAAAGGCATCAACATAGAGTTTACAGGAGAAAAAAAAGGCATTCAAAGAAAAGAACACGGTCCCTACAGTCAAACATGACGGAGGTTCCCTGATGTTTTGGGGTTGCTTTGCTGCCTCTGGCACTGGACTGCTTGACCGTGTGCATGGCATTATGAAGTCTGAAGACTACCAACAAATTTTGCAGCATAATGTAGGGCCCAGTGTGAGAAAACTGGGTCTCCCTCAGAGGTCACGGGTCTTCTAGCAGGACAATGACCCAAAACACACTTCAAATCAAAAAGCACTAGAAAATGGTTTGAGAGAAAGCACTGGAGACTTCTAAGGTGGCCAGCAATGAGTCCAGACCTGAATCCCATAGAACACCTGTGGAGAGATCTAAAAATGGCAGTTTGGAGAAGGCACCCTTCTAATATCAGGGACCTGGAGCAGTTTGCCAAAGAAGAATGGTCTAAAATTCCAGCAGAGCATTGTAAGAAACTCATTGATGGTTACCGGAAGCGGTTGGTCGCAGTTATTTTGGCTAAAGGTTGTGCAACCAAGTATTAGGCTGAGGGTGCCAATACTTTTGTCTGGCCCATTATTGGAGTTTTGTGTGAAATGATCAATGTTTTGCTTTTTGCTTCATTCTCTTTTGTGTTTTTTCATTTAAGACAAATTAAATGAAGATAATAATACCAAAGAATGTGTGATTGCAATCATTTTCAGGAAGAAACTGAGTATTATCTGACAGAATTGCAGGGGTGTCATTACTTTTGGCCACAACTGTATATATTTATATTTCACAGAGTTCTTCATAGCAGAATAGCCGCTAATTAAATTGCCGGCTTCTATCAAATCCTTCCCCAACCCGACATGAAATGACACATGGTTTACATTCAGTAAACCATTTCATTTCATGTTTTTTTATATGTCCTTGACTAAAAATTAGATGCCGGTTTGTGTGCAAAATTTGGGAGTTGTAGTTGTTATTTAAAGGGGTTAATTCGTTTATAAAAAATGCGTGGGCTTCCCATTGCCCTGTAGCGGTGGCGAATGGGTTAATCTAACAAAGGGTTAATGTCACCTTACAATCGAATGGTGACATTAACCCTTTGTTAGATTAACCCACTCACCACCAATATAGGGCAAAGGGAAGCCCACGCATTTTTTAACAACGAATTAACCCCTTTAAATAACAACTACAACTCCCAAATTTTGCACACAAACCCACATCTAATTATTAGTCAAGGACATATAAAAAAACATGAAATGAAATGCTTTACTGAATGTAAAGCATGTGTCATTTCATGTCGGGTTGGGGAAGGATTTCATAGAAGCCGGCAATTTAATTAGCGGCTATTCTACTATGAAGAACTCTGTGAAATATAAATATATATATGTTTGTCACAATGACATGTATGTATATATATATATATATATATGTATTGTATGTGTCTATATCTATTCTTTCTTTCTTTATTAAACCTGTCAGTGTGAGTTTACTGTATAGCGCAATGAATTGCCGGCTTTTCTAAAAGACACCGGGTGCGTATTTCTCGCAAGTCACATGTGTAATCCGTATTTTTTGCGCACCCATAGACTTGCATTGGCGTATTACGGGCGTAGAACGCTGACAATCGCAGCATGCTGCGATTGGCACGGACCGTAGAATATGCCCGAGAAATATATGGCTGTTGGGAGCAAACCCATAGAGAATCATTTGTCCGTGTGTAAAGCGTGCTTTTAGCGCCTCTCACTCGTCCGTATTCCTCGCTAGTGTGACCCCGGCCTAAGTCTGCGTCTTTGCCTCCTCATAGGAGTTATGACTGTGCAATTGAATTGATGCCTGGGTGTAAATTTCCCAAGGGTCGGCTCTTCAACTTATCAGTACCCGAACATGATGCTATGCGATCCTATAATAAGGAGTCGATGGAGAAGGGTCATATTAGACTATCCTCGTCACCTTTAGGCGCCGTTTTTTTTGTGGCCAAGAAAGATGGTTCATTAAGACCGTGTATTGATTATCGTTCCCTTAACAAGATGACGGTTAAATATCAGTATCCGTTACCTCTGATGTCTGATTTATTCTCCAGAGTTAAGAATGCCTGCTGATTTACTAAGCTTGACCTCAGGGGGCGTATAATCTTATACGCATCAAGCATGGGGATGAATGGAAGACGGCGTTTAATACTCCGGAGGGACATTTTGAGTACCTGGTGATGCCTTTTGGACTCACTAATGCCCCTTCTGTCTTCCAGTCCTTTATGAATGATATTTTCCGTGACTTTGTGGATAAGTTTTTGATCATCTACCTGGATGATATTTTGATCTTTTCTAGTGATTGGGATTCTCATGTGGAACATGTCCGGACTGTGTTCCGGATTTTGAGGGAGCATTCCCTGTTTGTTAAGGGATCGAAATGTCTCTTTGGTGTACAGAGGATTTCTTTTTTGGGATTTATCTTGTCTCCATCGACTATTGAAATGGACCCGGCCAAGGTACAGGCCATTTATGATTGGGTTCAGCCTACTTCTTTGAAGGCTCTCCAGAAGTTTTTGGGTTTTGCTAATTTCTATCGTAAATTTACAGGTAATTTTTCTGGTATTGTCAAACCACTGACTGATCTGGCCAAGAAGGGAGCTGATGTGCTTAATTGGTCTCCTGAGGCTGTCTCAGCATTTCAGGAGCTTAAGCAGAGATTTACTTCAGCTCCAGTTTTACGGCAACCTGATGTCTCACTTCCATTTCAAGTGGAGGTAGACGCTTCTGAGATTGGTGCAGGAGCTGTGTTGTCCCAAAAAGACCCTGTGACTTCTAAGATGAATCCCTGTGCCTTCTTTTCTCGAAAGTTCTCCCCATCTGAACACCGTAACTATGACGTGGGGAATTGGGAATTGTTGGCCATGAAATGGGCATTTGAGGAGTGGAGACATTGGTTGGAGGGAGCTAGACATCAAGTTGTGGTCCTCACCAATCACAAGAATCTGATTTATCTGGAGTCGGCCAAATGCTTGAATCCTAGACAGGCTAGATGGGCCTTGTTTTTCACGCATTTTAATTTTGTGGTCTCTTTTCTTCCGGGCACTAAGAATGTTAAGGCAGACGCCCTTTCTAGGAGTTTCTTTGCTGATTCTCTTAATGTGACCAAGCCTACTACTATCCTAGGTGAGGGGGTAGTTCTTTCTGCCATTTCGCCCGATTTGAGACGCACCCTGGAGGAATTTCAGGAGGATAAACCTGAGCGTTGCCCTATGGGAAAATTGTATGTTCCTGACCAGTGGAGAAAGAGAGTGATGTTTGAAATTCATTGCTCCGCATTGGCTGGTCATCCAGGTATTTTTGGTACCAGAGATTTGGTGAGTCAGTCTTTTTGGTGGACTGCCTTATCTCGTGAAGTCAGGAATTTTGTACAGTCCTGTGGGACTTGTTTTCGGTCTAAACCCTGTTCTCGTTCTAGTGGGTTGCTGATGCCCCTGCCGGTGCCCAAGAGGCCATGGACCCATATCTCAATGGATTTTATTTCTGATCTTCCTGTCTCTCAGAGAATGACTGTTATCTGGGTGATTTGTGATAGATTTTCGAAGATGTTCCATCTTGTACCACTCCCAAAGTTGCCATCTTCTGCTGAGTTGGTACCCTTGTTTTTACAACAGGTGGTTCGGTTACATGGGATTCCTGAGAACATTGTGTCCGATAGAGGAGTCGAGTCTGTTTCGAGATTCTGGAAAGCCTTTTGTTCCAGTCTGGGAATTCAGTTATCCTTCTCCTCCGTGTTTCATCCCCAAACCAATGGGCAGACTGAGAGAACAAACCAGACCCTGGAGTCTTATTTAAGATGTTTTATATCTGCTGATCAAGATGATTGGGTCTCATTTTTGCCCTTGGCTCAATTTGCGCTGAACAATAGAGCTAGTTCTGCCGCTTTGATGTCACCCTTTTTCTGTAATTTTGGGTTTCATCCTCGATTCTCTTCAGGGCAAGTGGAATCTTCATCCTGTCCAGGTGTGGACACTGTGGTTAAGAGAATGCAGCAGATATGGGACCAAGTGGTGGATAAGTTGTCACTCTCTCAGGAAAAGTTGAAAAAAAAAAGTAGTAGTCAGCTTACCCGTCTGCAAAGCAATCCCCAAGCCTGCCAACGCCCAGCACGGACTGTGGTGAGCATCCACATGAATTAGGAGCAAGAGGAAGAGAAAAAAGTGATCCAGCTGGAGACGGAGGCGGCTGCAATTTACAAAGCTTTATTGGACAACTTAAAAAATGTGTTGGTTCTGTAAAAATTTCTTATAGCAAACACCAAGCACACCAGTGAGGAGGATCAACGCGTTTCAACTAAAAAATCATCATGACTAAGACTATTTTTTAGTTGAAACGCGTTGATCCTCCTCACTGGTGTGCTTGGTGTTTGCTATAAGAAATTTTTACAGAACCAACACATTTTTTAAGTTGTCCAATAAAGCTTTGTAAATTGCAGCCGCCTCCGTCTCCAGCTGGATCACTTTTTTTTCTTCCTCTCTCTCAGGAAAAGGCCCAGCGTTTTTCCAACCGGCATAGGACCATTGGTCCCCGGTTTAAAGTGGGTGATATGGTTTGGTTGTCGTCTAAGAATATTCCTATGAAGGTTGCATCTCCGAAATTTAAGTCAAGATTTATTGGACCTTATAAGATTTTGGAGATTCTTAATCCTGTTTCTTTTCGATTGGCTCTTCCAGTTACGTTCAAGATCCATAACGTATTTCACAAATCACTGTTGAAGAGGTTTTTTGAGCCAGTAGTTCCTGTGGCGGCACCTCCTGACCCTGTATTTGTTAAAGGCAATGTGGAATATGAGGTAGAGAAAATATTGGATTCTCGTTTGGTTAGACGGAGACTCTAGTATTTGGTCAAATGGAAGGGTTATGGCCAGGAGGATAATTCTTGGGTCTCTGCCTCTGATATTCATGCCAATAAATTGGTTCGTGCTTTTCACCGGGCCCATCCTGATCGGCCTGGTGGCGTGGATGAGGGTTCGGTGACGCCTCCTCAAGGGGGGGTACTGTTGTGAACTCATTTTCTGCTCCACCAGTTGAGAGTTCTCCTTCCGTTCTCCCTCTGGTGGTGACAGGAGGTAGTGAGGTTGGTTTAATTGGTAGTGATCTGCCACCTGATGATGAGGATAACGATTGGATCTCTGGAGTATCAGACTGGATATAAGACAGCCGACGTCCTATCCTGGTGCTGGTGAGTCAGTCTGCTTCTCAGGTCTTGGACTTCAGCTCTGTTCCAGTCTTCTCAAGCTAAGTTTTTTTGCTAATGTTCACACTTGCTTTTGTTGGTCTATTCAGTTTTTTGTGTGATCAGCCATCCCCTGCTGGGGCTGTGCTGAATTTCCACTCTTATTTATCTGTATTTGCCAATTTGCCTTTTTTGTCCCTTATTAGATTGGCCTCTTTTTGCTCTGTCTCAGAATATGTTCAGAGTGCTGATATAGTGGGAGAAGTCTAGTGACTGCAGGGTTAATTTTGCTATCAGAAGTGTTGGACATTATTTTTGTAGGGTTTTTGGCAGATTGCAGACAGTGTCTTTCCTTTCCTGTCCTTTCTAGTTAGTTTGGCCCCATCATTTGCTCAGCCTATTTTCCTGCCTGTGTTTGTGTTTTCATCTTGTTTCACCGTCAATACATGTGTGGGGGCTGTCTTTCCTTTGTGGTCTGCTCTGGGGCAGTTAGTTTTCCCCTTTTCTTGCTTTATGCTTATGTAGTCCTCCGGTTGTGATGAGGCGTCTAGATTCATCGTAGGTACGCTCCACGACTGCTGCTAGTTGTGTGGTTAGGATCAGGGATCTGCAATCTGCATAGTTACCAACCTCTCTGGTTTTCTGAGACTAAGCTTGTGTTGCTTTTTCTCCTCGGTGACCCATTCATAACACATCTCCTTGGCTTGGAAGAATCTAGGTCAATTTGGCATAGTAACATTGACATCCCGTTGCCGGAAAACCCCCGCTTAGCCGCCTACCAGCGCCGACAAGCAGAAGCATCCCTTGGTACTAGACCTCACACCAGAATCACGAAACCACTTATTGCTGAAGAACAGCTGATGAGCATTGAGATGCATCATGGGTTCCTTTTGCCACAACTTCAAGGCCCTATAGCAAGAAACCAGAATCAAGAAGAAGACATTACATCTGGTAGCAGTTCCAGTTCAGCTTCCAGAGCCCCAGGAGGGGATAATCAGCATTAATACAAATCTCGTTGCCCAGGAGGGTATTTTGCACCAGTTGTGCCTTTTTGTTCATCATGTTTTTGTTTTGTTTTTTCTGGTAGCACTTTTGTTGCCTCGTTTTTGATTGGCAGCGTTTCCCATTTGAACTGAGGAGATCATGGACGCTGTATGATCCAAAACTTTCTTGTAGATAGTTTGCACCTCTCTAGGTGCTCTCTCTTGGTTTTACATATAGACACTTTGCGAAGATAATGTTCTGCATGGACACTTTTCGAAGATGATGTCTACCTCTAAGGACACTGCAAGAAATCCCGGCTGGGAGCGGTGTCCAGCACTTACAAGAATCTTTGCATTGTTTTATTGAAATGTATTTGATAATGTGTTTTATGAGAGTATTAATAACTTAAAAATAGCTTTATTAGAAGAATTAGGAATGTCTGATATAGAGATGAATAATCTGAGTAAAGAACTGAAAGTGACAGGTGACGGACCAGGTATTTGCGGTCAGCGTCTTGCGTCAGGAGAAAGAGAAAAAGAAAGTGAAAAATAATAGGGAAAATGTGTTACAGAATATAGCACTTTTGAATTAAGGAAAAATTTGCACTGTTTAACTTAGGATTTTAGATAGAATTGTTGGTAACGTTCATGATGAGTACCTCCTATATTAGGAAGCTTAGTATAAGAAAAGTTTGCTCTGCATTGCAAAATTGTTGTATGTTTCTTTGCTGTCAACTTTGTTTACCTTGCAGCCCGCGGGCGTGCTGTGTTTAACGGGGGGTATGTGGCGCCCCTGAGGTTCAGTCGCCACAGAGGTACTGCACCTTCTCCTAAGGTGCGGTGCCCCACCATCCTGGTAAGTTGGGAGCTCCTTTCCACACTCCAACACTCGCATCCCACACAACAGGTTAGTTCTGCACAACCACATTGCGCTCAGTGCTTAGAGAGTAGCAGAGCACCTCTGGTGGTTCCCTGCTTGGAACACTGGATGTGTTGGGAGGTGGGTGGAGTTTAGATCCATATAAAAGGTTGGGAAGGTTTAGAATTACAGGTCAGTCCCTTAGGGGTTCAGTCTGACAGAAGGTCGGCGGAGTAGGAAGTCACTCAGTGAGGAGTGAGGATCCCTGGAAGAAGGGATGGAGGAAGGAGTGCTGCAGCTGCCTCAGTAACCTGAGCCAGCTGGCACGGGAAAGTAAGAAAGGTGGAAAGACGTAGAACTGTAACCTAAGCATCCATAGGAAGGAAAGACAAGTACAGACCGAAGGAGTAGAGAACAGAGAGGAGGAGTGGGTTAGAAGAGGAACCCTGCCTATAGGTTCTCAGCGCAAGGCCGGGGCCCGGTCCCCGAGGTTGTATGGACACTTATGGTTCTGCAGCAGACACCAGTGGAGTAGTTGGCTGTAAATGCACTACTCCCATCCAAGACTTGAGGCACAACAGCGACACAGATAGAGAGCTGGGAGTGAGGCGTCCCCGAAGCAGGCTACAGCTGTCTGCAGTGCAAGTAAAGTTCTAGGAACATCTAGTCAGGAGGCATTCCATGGTTATTAAGTACTGGAGTGCTTCACACCACAAGGCGCATTGGAGGAGTCGTTCAGGAAAGGTACATGTTGGCGGAGTGTTGGAGAGGAGAGCCCTGACTTGCCCAGGAGGTTGATTGAGTCTCTACCCCGGAGGACACGGCACGGAGGCAGGCACCAGTGTGTACCACAAACTGTGAGTAAAGCTTTGAAACTGCAAGCTCTGGTGTCCTCCATTCCTTCGTCGCTAACACCTTCAGCACCGCTACATCTGGGTACCAGCATCCATACCATCCTGAATCTCTCCTCATCCATAGCACCTACACTGCCCTGGGACTACAGCTCCACCTGTGGGGAGCTACACCATCTTTGCTGCACCACACCATCAGTCCCAGCGGATCTGCATGCAGCGTCGGCTTAACACCTCCCTTGCCGAACACCACAGGTGGCGTCACGAACTACTATCCCATTAACTACCAAAACCACCATTGATATTGGGCACCCAGGGCCACGGACCGGATCACCGCCGCTGTGACACATTCCCCTTGACACCGACCCGGGAACCGAGTACCCCACTGCCCTGGGAGGGCGACCCATATCAGGCTTGGAAACTTCTGCCTTTCTTGTATTTGCAAGTGTTTCCACATGTTCTGGCCTGCAAATGCTGTCCTCAAAGGTGTACACCAACTTAGCCAGCATTTGGAGGTGTTTACTTATTTTGAGGATCATACCTTTGCTGATACATAATTTATCATGTGCATATGCCTGGTCCAGCAAAGCTGACCAGAGCATGTCTGTGGATTTGTAAGTGTTGGGAAGTAAGAGGTTAAATGTGCTGTTTTTAGAGAGGTGTTTCAGTGTGGAGAAGTTCATACTCACTCGCTCGGTAGTCATCTCGTTGGGTGTCACCTGTTCCTCCGTCCTTTCTGTGCTGCTTGGATAAAGGTCCTTTTCTCCGGATCGCCTTTTCTCCCAACCAGCTGGACTCCTTAGATGAACCCGAACGTTGATGGTGCTTGCACGATGTGACGTGATTAACTTCCTCGCTAATGTCCGTGCGCGGTGTGAGAAGCGTGCAAAGTAATCACAAAAACGTTAAAATCACAAGATTGGGTTCTTCTGTTGTGGATTTTATACCGTGTATCGCTGGGGCTGATACGCTGCTTCACTCGTCTGAACTATCAGGACACCAAACGTATAGAATAGCACAACACTACCCATGTATCAATGCCACTCCTGTCCAGGTCCCTCCGGCCTGATCAGTCCACGGACAGTGACCACAGGTATCCACAGAGCGAAATACAATAAATAAAACCACAACAGTAGGGTCTGGCTCGCCAAAATATTACAGGGCGGTATGCTGTATATTAATTATTAATGTCTGGCTTGACTATTAATAATCAATATTCGGATAAAACCTTGCCTGTTACTACTCAGATTCCTATGCATTATGCTCTACAAAGGCAACTAACTGAGGCAAAACCAGTGTATCGATAACAAGGTATTTATTACACACACGTCTACAGTTATATAAACTAAATTATCAAACTTACCCCGTATACAATAATACACAATACTAATATAATTAACCCCACAATATCCTAATTATCCTTCCCACCCACTTACCTAAAACATACACACATTAATTACAGCTCACCCACCTATCACTATCCCTATGGGAAATAAGGGGTTAATTGTGATACTTAGCCAATCCTTCCGCGCCTTGGTGATCAGATGGACAGCTTCCTGTACAGGAGCTGTTGGCAGGGCTGGAGAAGGGGAGGCAGGTGAGGGAGAGCACCGGAGATGCAGGGGCTGGTGCTGCAGAAGAAAACATGTGGGGCTGGAAGGGGACATGTGGGCCTGGGGCTGGCCAGCTATTGACATGTTAATTAACCATATCAGCATATAGCCACCACAGACAACAGATGGATATCTGTCGATCTTCTTTTGACATGCCCAGACATTTCTGTCCAGGGCATGTCTGTATGGCCTATGGAGGAAACATTGCCACATATGGGGGACATTATAAGGGGAACAATATTTTAAAAATATATATACATATATAAATTTGCATGCGTGGCTAGCATGCAAATACATATATAATGTACAACCTGAAGTTTCAGAATTTTTATTAAAAGTGATGACTTGGAATGCAAATATGTTTTACCTTAGGCCTCATTCAGACATCCATTTTTTCTTGTACATGAGGGAAAACAATGTACTCCATAATTTATTACTCAATTTCTCATGAGTACAGTAATACAGATTTGGAGTGAATTGGCACAGCCTCTTAGGTTTTAGTACTGAGTAACCCACCCTCTATAAGTGGTCCCATTTTGAAAACTATACCCCACAAGGTATCTAACATAGGGACTAGTGACCATTTTGACCAAAAAAAGGTGTCTTCAAGAGATGAAAATGAACACAAGGCAAAAGTGATAATTGCATTTTTTTCCTAATTATAGTTTACTGTTTTTCAAAGTTGACTATGTGGGATAATTGGCATGCTAACTTTATTCTGTGAGTCAGTATAATTAACATTTATACTTTTATACTCAATCTTTTCATTGTATGTTTGTGTGTGCTACACTAAGCATGGAGAACACAAAGAGGATAAGAGAACTGTCTGAGGACTTGAGAACCAAAGTTGTTGAAAAATATCAAAAATCTCAAAGTCGCTCTCTCTCTCATACACATCCTTTGGAATAAATAATTGCAATCAATTGCTTCCTATAACCATACACAAACTTCTTACATCTCTCAACTGGAATTTTGGACCATTCTTTTTTTGCAAACTGTTCCAGGACTCTCATACTTGAAGAGTATCTTCTCCCAACAGCAATTTTAAGATCTCTACACAGGTGTTCAATGGGATTTATATCCAGACTCATTGCTGGCCAATAAAGAACTCTCCAGAGCTTTGATTCCATCCATTTCTGGGCTCTTCATAACCCCTTCACCCCGAAGCCTGTTTTCACTTTTCCTGACCAGGCCAATTTTTAAAATTCGGACCAGTGTCACTTTACGATGTTATAACTCTTGAACGCTACAATGGATCCCACTGATTCTGAGATCGTTTTTTTCATGATATATTGTACTTCATGATAGTGGTAAAATTTATTTGATATGACTTGCAGTTATTTGTGAAAAAATCAGAAATTTGGTTAAAATTTAAAAAAAAAGGCAATTTTCAAACTTTTAATTCTTATGCCCTTAAATCAGAGAGTTATATCGCACAAAATAGTTAATAAGTAACACTTCCCACATTATTACTTAACATCAGCATAATTTTTCAAACATACCGTATTTTTCAGACTATAAGACACATTTTTTTCCTCCCGGAGGAAAATGGGGGGTGCGTCTTATAGTCCGGATGTACCTGCTCTAGCTGTGGTGTGGAGGCAGGGGAGCGTTATCGGCAGAGCAGCGGGTCACAGAGGCAGGAGCCGCGGCTGCGGCTAACTCCTGTGCCTGCTGCTAAAGAGAAATGAATATTCACTGCATTCCACGCCCATGGGCGTGGAGGGCAATAAATATTCATTTCTTTCTAGCATCCCGGTATGATTGGCCCCATCCTGGTCCTGTTATGATTTGTCCTATCCTTATTCTGGTATGATTGGCCCCCACCCCAGTCCTGGTATGCATGGCCCCATCCAGGTTCTGGTATACATGGCCCCATCAGAAAAGATTAAAAAAAAAAACATTACACTTATCTTTCTCCGCTCCCTCACAGCGTCCTGCTCCAGTGCCATCAGCTACTAAGTGCTTATAATGCGCTGCGCTATCATGCGCTGCTTGCAAGCCGTAGGGCAGCTATCGGAATACTCCCAGGGACTGTTCATTGCAGAGAGAAGAGAGTATTCTTTGCTCTTCAGTAGCGTCTCATATGTCTGTATCCGATCTCCAGCGCAACCAGACCGTAACTCAGACAAAGCTGAATCAATATTTTTGTCGAGATGGTATTAAGATTTATCAATAATTGCATGAAGGTTGTTAGAACATGTGCTGCATGCTTCCTCCCAGTCAGCCACAAATGTCTGGTCATCGACCAGAAACGTGGGAGTGACCTGTACCCTCAAACCTCTGGGAATCAATTTACGTGCAACATATTTCTCAAGAATGACACGGTTCCACCAGAGTTTAGTACGCCTGATTAGTAGAGTCTGTATCGAATCAAATAAATTATCATGTTTGTGATTGCCAACATGCTGTACACTGGCTTCGCCTTCACCAAAAACCTGATCAACCTGTCCTAGCCAGGACTTCTCTCTGGCCTTGTAGTCCATACTTTCAACAGCCAAACCTGTGCAAAACACAGAAATATTACAATAATAAAAGATGCTGATGAACAATAGCAACATGACATACCCTATACAGACCGTGTATTGTGTAATTTAAGTATTGCTGCAAAGGCACAACAGCATGGACCAATCGTTAATCACTAACATAGGGAGAGTGGTGAAAACACCAAAAACACGGCCATAGGTCCATAATATAAAAAAGTATAAATCTTTAATGAAACAACCATATTAAAACATCTTATTTACTTGGCAGAAGACAGAGACAGTGAACAAATGGTACAAATACAAGCGCATCCGCACAGCTGTGCAAAAAAGACACTCTGACCCAGGGAGCCTAATTATCTCGTATAGAAATCACATGCAAATCTGCAGGGCCACAGATACAGGGAGGTGATAAGATCTTATCTGCAATAAAAATTAAATGAATATATAACCCGCAATGGACAAATCCTCATGGTCTCATCTATGAAGGCTGTAAGCTACACATAGAGCCTGTTAAGGCTCCATACTGTGCCCCCCAATCTACAAGTGTCATACATGTGATTAACATCTATTACAGTGCCTACATGTGCATAGTTAGCTCCAGTGAGTAGCACTACCAAGGCTACCAGGGTCAACGCGTCTGCCCCGACGCGCGTTTCGGATGCGCGTCCTTCGTCATGGGCCTGTCAGAAGGAAAAAACCAGGAGTCATAAATATAGGCCAGACCAGAAGTGAAGGGGCTGCGGACCGAAGGTGACGCATCCAATGTCATAGCAACCCAGGAAGCTGTGCAGCGCCGGCGTCATGTGGCAGGAAGCACTAAGTGTCAGAGATACCATGGCAACCAACCACATACTGACGCCGGAAGCTGAGCAGTACAGCGGGGCAGAGCACGCATGCGTACAAGTCCGCGGCGCCATCAGAACAGTCAGTCCATCTCTCCTATGAAAATGGATTTGGATATAACATGGGACCCTCAGAGTTACTGACAACCTATCACGATAGCACTCGCTCTATGGAGTACAGACATTACCTAACTATGTGAAATATACACAGAAAACCCCAACAGGGGGAAATCACCACCAAATTACCCATGGATTACATAGTCTCATACAGCACATAATTATACAATAATATTGGTAAAGCTGAACAATACAGCAATTGTATATGTATATATGTATAACATTATCCGTCTATGTAAAATCTATAGAAATCCACCAAATACATGTACAATCAGATAGTGCATACCATATATAAATCTCATTAATATGCTCAATATTATATGTCATTGTAATTATAGCCAAAATATGGCCCACTTATTTTAGATCACATACAATGATGCATTATAATTGGCCATGTGGTCTATCACAAGAAAATAAAAAAGGTCATACAATTAACAATAAGAATATATCAGAATATAAAGGGATACAATATCATAACATTTATATTATTATAAACAAATTTTTCAAAAAATTACTACGTGTACATGATATCAACAATTTGGCTATACTGAAATACATAGCGACCCTATTATCCTTTGAACATGGTATCATAGTAATTAAGGTTGAAGGAAGACTTTAAGTCCATCTAGTTCAACCCATATCCTATCCTAACTTGCCCTAACATGTTGATCCAGAGGAAGGCAAAAAAAAAACCATGTGGCAATCAGTAAGCTTCTCCTTGGGGAAAAAAATTCCTTCCCAACTGAAGCAAATCCCACTTTTTTTAATTAAAGGGAATCAGTCATCTCATTTTTCCGATATGAGATGCGGCCACCGCCATCAGGGGCTTATCTACAGCATTCTGTAATGCTATAGATAAGCCCCCCGATATAACCTGAAAGATAAGAAAAACGAGTTAAATTATACTTACCCGGGGGCCCGGTCCGGTCTGATGGGTGTCGTGGTCCGGTCCGGCGCCTCCCATCTTCTAGCAATGACGTTCTCCTCCTTACTTCTGCCGCGGCTCCTGTGCAGGTGTACTATATCTGCCCTGTTGAAGGCAGAGCAGAGTACTGCAGTGCGTAGGTGGCGGGAAAGGTCAGAGAGGTCCGGCGCCTGCGCACTGCAGTACTTTACAAACATGAAAAAATACTCTACTGTAAAAAAATTCCAACAATAAACAGCAAGTGCTGATGGGTATACCTTGTCATTGGTAGAGCGGCTTGGCATACATTTTTTGCAAAAAACATATCAACTAAACACCCTGTTTTGTTATCATCTTTTTACTAGCACTTGCTGTTTATTGTTGAAATTTTTTTACAGCAGAGTATTTTTTCACGTTTGTTGTACTGTGTTTCTCTATGTTCCAGTCTCTTGGTGGTGTGAACACTGTCTTACCGACTTGTTCACTGTATGTGCATGGCCCATACGTTTGTTTCCTCCACAGGGGCCTACCTGTGGATTCTCCAGCTCCCCTGTGGGCCAGTCCAAGCCTACACACACAACCCATTTAAAATCTGTTAGACATAGTTAAACAGGAAAACTAAACAAGACTGACAGAAACTGTGCCAAATCACCCTGGCATACGCTGCATGATAAATTTGTTGTATTTTGCTTGACACGTTAAAGGGGTTGTCCACTACTTTCCAGAGTGGGCATATCAATATAATACTGTAAGACAATTGTTTTGTTAAATACTTTGTGCAGTCCTAATAGCCTCTGAGCGGCGCTATACCGGTGGCTGAGTAGGGTCACGTGACCCTAAGGCTGCAGCTGCTGCTAATATCCACTGACAACACGACAAGTTCCTGGCTCTGGAACTTGTCGTGACATCACTCAGGCATGACCCAGCCTCCGCAGACTGCGGTCAGTCATCAAGAGTGACTGGGCTGTGGGCGGTGCTGTGTCCGCATGTCACAGTCACGTCGCTCTGCAGCGTCTGTCTCCTCTCCCCAGCTCCGCATCCACCCTGATGTGACCTCTCCTCATCAACCTAGGTGCTTGCAATGTGTTACAATAAGATGCTTCAGATTGAAGGGAGAGGAGGGAGGGGTTTGGGTGTGTTTTGGAGTGGGTGTGCTAGGTGCTGGCTTACAGGCCAGTGCAATGCATCATGGAACTTGTAGTATAGCGGTATGTGCACACACTGCGGAATGCTCTGCGGATTTGGCTGCGCGGATTTTGTAAAATCCGCAGGTAAATCTGCAAGTCAAAAGACCTGCGGTTTTACCTGCAGATTGGCCTGCGGTTTTCCCTGCGGTTTATCATCTCTACAATGGAGGAGATGGCAAACCGCCGCGGAATCCGCAGAAAGAATTGACATGTCAATTATTTCTGCGGTTTTGAAACTGCAGCAAATCCGCACGGAAAATTCTGCAGCGTCTGCACAGCGGTTTTTTTCCCATAGGGTATAAAGGTACTGTACGACGCAGCAGAAACTGCTGCGGATCCACAGTGGCCAAATCTATTGCGGATCCGCAGCAGAATCCGCAGCATGTGCACACCCTTAGAGCACAGGAAGTCAGGAGAAAGATAGTTGTCAATTAACCCTATGAGAGCTGGAGCCAGCACTGAGGATGTGCTGCTAGAGCATGATAAAAGGTAATATTGCTAAAATAAACACAGTGGATGTTTTGAGTGACGCATAATAGCAAGATTTATGAAAAAAAAGTTATAGTACTGAACAACTTCTTTAAAGGTTTCTCTTCCATATGCTGGCTTATTTATGTCACCATTTTGTTCCAAAATAATAAGAGGCTAATAAAAAATTGCCTATATTAACCACTAAAAATGTTTGTTTGGTGAAATTTAACAACAAAGCAATAGTTTTGACCAACTAATGACAAACCATCGTAATCTGAAAAAAGAAGGTTATATTTTACCCCTTCATGATATGCGCTGTACATGTAGTGTGCATGTCGTGACTCTCCCTTTGATGTGGGCTCCGATGCTAAGCCCACATGTTTCCCGGAACATGTCAGCTGTTTTGAAAAGCTGACATGTGCCCCTAACAGCCAAGAGTGGAATCACGATCCACCCGTGGCTGTTAACCTGATAATTGCTGCTGTCAATCTCTGTCAGCGGCATTTAATGTGATCGCGTCGGAAGCACATCACTAATCCCGCCCATCGGCCCCAGTGTCACATGACCGCGGGTCGCCGATGGGTTGGCATGACAACCTGGGTTCTGCTGCAGACACCTTTTTTTGTCATTGCCGGATTGCTATGAGCGCCGCCCAGCAGTCGGTGCTCATAGCAAGTGAGCATATCTCCTACACACAGGCAATCTGATCATCGCCTGTATGTAGCACAGGCGAACGGATTATCGCAGCTTCTTGTCTCCCATGGAGACTATTGAAGCATGCAAAAAGTTAAAAAAAAGTTTTTAAAAATATTAAAAAAATAAAAAATATAAAAGCTCAAATCACCCCCCATTTTCCCCATTCAAAATAAAACAATTAAAAAAAATAAAAATACACATATCTGGTATTGCCACATTCAGAATTGCCAAATATCTATCAATATAAAAAAATAATTCATCTGATCGGTAAATGGCATAGCGAAAAAAAAGTCAAAACGCCTGAAATACATTTTTTTGGTCGCTGCAACATTGCATTAAAATGCAATAACTGACAATCAAAAGAGTGTATCCACACCAAAATGGTATCAACAAAAAGCCCTTACCCGACCCCAGATCACAAAAAAAAGCGGGTCTCGGAGAATAATGCAATGTTTTATATTTAACAAACTTTGGATTTTTTTTTTCACCACTTAAATAAAAAACATCCTATACATGTTTGGTGTCTATGAACTCGTAATGACCGGGATAATCGTAATGGCCGGTCAGTTTTAGCATTTGGTGAACATGATAAATGAAAATAAAAAAAAGTTGTGAAATTGCACTTTTTTTTGCAATTTCACCGCACTTGGAATTTTTTTCCTGTTTTTCAGCACAATATATGGTAAAACCCATGGTGTCGTTCAAAAGTACAACTGATCCCACAAAATACAAGCCCTCACTTGACCATATTGGAAGAAAAATAAAAAAGTTATGGCTCTGGGACGAAGGGGAGCGAAAAACAGAAACACAAAAATGAAAAAGGGCTGCAGCGTGAAGGGGTTACAATTTTCGTTTGGTACTCAGATAACAGATATTTTTCCAAAAAAATGGAAGAGCATTTAGGCTATGTGCCCACGTATGCAGAAAATTCCTGACTAAAAACCGGACTTCTTCCCAGGAAAAACGCATTTTTTATGCGTTTTTTTCCGGAGCATCCACATTCTCCTAGAATATAGTTGGAAATGCGTTTTTTTCTGCAAAATTAATGAACAAACTGCATTTTTTACCGCAATGCTTTTTTTTGTGGAAAAAAACGCATCATGTGCACAAAAATTGCAGAATGCATTATAAGAATGGGATGATTAATGTATGTGTTTTTTAAGCGTTTTTGCATGGAAAAAAACGGGGGAAAAACGCTTATGTGGGCACACAGGCTTAGATCGTTTTTCCTTCACCCTTATAGTCATTCCACATGTATGGCTAGACTGAATAACAATTACAGTCAATATTGACTTAATATGTGCATGGCTGTCTGTGAAACAAATTACAGTTGTGGCCAGAAGTATTGACGCCCCTGCAATTCTGTCAGATAATACTCAGTTTCTTCCTGAAAATGATTACAAATACAAATTCTTTGTTATTATTATCTTCATTTAATTTGTCTTAAATGAAAAAACACAAAAAGAATTGTCCTAAAGCCAAATTGGATATAATTCCACACCAAACATAAAAAAGAGGGTGGACAAAAGTATTGGCACTGTTCGAAAAATCATGTGATGCTTCTCTAATTTGTGTAATTAACAGCACCTGTAACTTACCTGTGGCACCTAACAGGTGTCGGCAATAACTAAATCACACTTGCAGCCAGTTGACATGGATTAAAGTCGACTCAACCTCTGTCCTGTGTCCTTGTGTGTACCACATTGAGCATGGAGAAAAGAAAGAAGACCAAAGAACTGTCTGAGGACTTGAGAAACCAAATTGTGAGGAAGCATGAGCAATCTCAAGGCTACAAGTCCATCTCCAAAGACCTGAATGTTCCTGTGTCTACCGTGCGCAGTGTCATCAAGAAGTTTAAAGCCCATGGCACTGTGGCTAACCTCACTAGATGTGGACGGAAAAGAAAAATTGACTAGAGATTTCAACGCAAGATTGTACGGATGTTGGATAAAGAACCTCGACTAACATCCAAACAAGTTCAAGCTGCCCTGCAGTCCGAGGGTACAACAGTGTCAACCCGTACTATCCGTCGGCATCTGAATGAAAAGGGACTGTATGGTAGGAGACCCAGGAAGACCCCACTTCTTAACCCGAGACATAAAAAAGCCAGGCTGGAGTTTACCAAAACTTACCTGAAAAAGCCTAAAACGTTTTGGAAGAATGTTCTGTGGTCAGATGAGACAAAAGTAGAGCTTTTTGGGCAAAGGCATCAACATAGAGTTTACAGGAGAAAAAAGAGGCATTCAAAGAAAAGAACACGGTCCCTACAGTCAAACATGGCGGAGGTTCCCTGATGTTTTGGGGTTGCTTTGCTGCCTCTGGCACTGGGCTGCTTGACCGTGTGCATGGCATTATGAAGTCTGAAGACTACCAACAAATTTTGCAGCATAGTGTAGGGCCCAGTGTGAAAAAGCTGGGTCTCCCTCAGAGGTCATGGGTCTTCCAGGAGGACAATGACCCAAAACACACTTCAAAAAGCACTAGAAAATGGTTTGAGAGAAAGCACTGGAGACTTCTAAGGTGGCCAGCAATGAGTCCAGACCTGAATCCCATAGAACACCTGTGGAGAGATCTAAAAATGGCAGTTTGGAGAAGGCACCCTTCTAATATCAGGGACCTGGAGCAGTTTGCCAAAGAAGAATGGTCTAAAATTCCAGCAGAGCATTGTAAGAAACTCATTGATGGTTACCGGAAGCGGTTGGTCGCAGTTATTTTGGCTAAAGGTTGTGCAACCAAGTATTAGGCTGAGGGTGCCAATACTTTTGTCTGGCCCATTTTTGGAGTTTTGTGTGAAATGATCAATGTTTTGCTTTTTACTTCATTCTCTTTTGTGCTTTTTCATTTAAGACAAATTAAATGAAGATAATAATACCAAAGAATTTGTGTTTGCAATCATTTTCAGGAAGAAACTGAGTATTATCTGACAGAATTGCAGGGGTGTCAATACTTTTGGCCACAACTGTACATGTATTCCGCAGAACATCTTTTCTTGAATGGTTGCTCAATCATCAGTTCTCTCCAAAGTCTATGGCCACCTTTACTTAGCACATCTAAACACCATGAGGTGATACTTGAGGTTGCAATCATTTGTATTCTCATCTTAACCCCTTTACCCCCAAGGGTGATTTGCATGTTAATGACCAGACCAATTTTTACAATTCTGACCACTGTAATAACTCTGGAACGCTTCCATGGATCCCAGTGATTCTGACATTGTTTTCTCGTGACATATTGTACTTCATGATATTTGATATGACTTGGGTTTATTTGTGAAAAAGTGGAAATTTGGTGAAAATTTTGAAAATTTTGTAATTTTCCAACATTGAATTTTCATGCCCTACAAATAGAGAGATGTGACACACAAATTTCTTAATAAATAACATTTCCCACATGTATAATTTACATCAGCACAATTTTGGAACCAAAATGTTTTTTTATTAGGAAATTATAAGGGTTAAAAGCTGACCAGCGATTTCTCATTTTTACAACAAAATTTAGAACACCATTTTTTTAGGAATCACATCACATTTGAAGTCACTTTGAGGGGTCTATATTATAGAAAATACCCAAAAGTGATACCATTCTAAAAACTGCACCCCTGAAGGTGCTCAAAACCACATTCTAGAAGTTTATTAACCCTTCAGGTGCTTCACAGGAATTTTTGGAATGTTTAAAAAAAATGAACATTTAACTTTTTTCACAAAAAATTCACTTCAGATCCAATTTGTTTTATTTTACCAAGGGTAACAGAACAAGAGAAATTGGACCCCAAAAGTTCTTTTGCAATTTATCCAGAGTAGTATGCTGATACGCTATATGTGGGGGTAAACCACTGTTTGAGCGCATGACAGAGCTCGGAAGGGAAGGAGCGCCGTTTGACTTTTCAATGCAAAATTGGCTGGAATTGAGATCAGACGCCATGTCGCGTTTGGAGAGTCCCTGATGTGCCTAAATATTGGAAACCTCCCAATTCTAACTCCAACCTTAACCCCAACATACTCCTAACCCTAATCCCAAACATAGCCATAACCCTAACCACAAACCTAACCCTAACACACCCCTAACCCTAATCCCACCCCTAACCCTAATCCCAACCCTAACCCTAATCCTAACTTTAGTCCCCAACCCTATCCCTAACTTTAGCCCCTAACTCTAACTTTAGCCCCAACTCTAACCCTAACTTTAGCCTCAACCCTAATGCTAACTTTAGCCCCAACCCTAACCTTAACTATAGCCCCAACCCTAACCCTTAGGCTGTGTGCACATGCTGCAGATTAGATGCGGATCTGCAGCGCTTTTGGCCGCACGGATTCCCATTAAATCCACAGTGTAGTGCACAGCCAATGTAAATCTATGGGAAATGCAGAATTGTTGTGCACATGATGCAGAAAAATTCGTGCAGATTTGCAGCTTTTTTTTCCTGCAGCATGTCAACTCTTTTTGCGGATCTGCAGCGTTTCTGCACCCATTGACTTCCATTGAGTCAGGCACATCCACAGCAAAACCGCAATTGTAAAAAAGTTCTGCGGATTTGCTGCGGATGTGGGTGCTAGAAACGCTGCAAATTGGGAGGAGGGAAGTGTGTGGGTGGAGTGTGGGTGGAGCTATGTGCGTGTCTGTGTGAGCTAGGGGGTCTGCGAGTATACCAGTGTCTGTGTGAATCTGTGTCTGTGTGCGGGGGTCTGCGGGGCTGTGTGCGTGTGTGTCTTTGTATAGGCAGGCATCGTCTGATGGGACTACTCGTCCTATCCGGCTATGCCTGCTACAGTGACACCATTAGCCAATGATGGGAAAGTAGTAGTCCCATAATCCGGCTAATGTGTTGAATGTTAAAAGAAACACACATGCAGTACACATATAGTACATACTTACCATATACACCTAGTCCCCGAAGCCATTGATAATCTGCAAATAAAATTAAAATAATAAAGAAACAATATACTCCCTGTGTCCGACGTATTCCAATTAATAACGATTGTCCCACGACGATCTCCCGTGGAGAGATGTCACATCAGCAGATGCGACCACTCTCCAGGGGCTTCGGTGATTCAGTGACGGAAATAATCCTCTGCACTGTATCACTCTGCCGCCGACAGGTCATCTGAGTTCATCCTGTCACTTGCAGCACCGCAGCATGAGAATTTTCTCGCGCTGTAGTGCCGTAAAGTGAGAGGCTTAACTCGGATGATACACTACGGGAGGGTTATTTCCGATCAGTGTGTCATCAGAGGCCCTATAAAGCGGTCACATCTCCTGATGTGACTGCTATAGGGGAGATCGTCGTGGGACAATCGTTATTAAAGGGATTATGTCAGACCAGGTAGTATTTGTATTTGTTTATTATTTTAAATTTTTTACAGGAGATCGATGACTTCGGGGAATTAGGCGTGCAATAAAAAGATGGAAAACTGTGTAGTGTTTTATTTCATTAAAATACTTTTTTCTTGGTGTGTCTTTTTTTAACCCGTTAATAACTATAGGATTAGTAATAGATAGGTGTCTTATTGACGCCTTTCAATTATTAACCGGGCTTAATGTCACCTTACAATCAAAGGTGACATTAACTACTTATTACCCAATATGCCTCTGCTACACGGCAGTGGGAAGAGAGAGGCTAAGTGCCGGAATTGGCGCATCTTAGAGATGCGCCATTTCTGGGACGGCTGGGAGCTGGTGTTTGTAGCCGGGGAGGGGCAATATCCATGGCCCCTTACTAGGCTATGAATATCAGCCCGCAGCTGTCCGCATAGCCTTTCTGCGGGCTGATATTCATATCCTGGGAAGATCCATGGCTGTTAACCCCTTCCCAAGCTGTAAACATCGGTCCCCAGTTGCTAGCTTTCCCTCTCTGGCGCTGAAAATTGCGCGAGAGCCCACGCCATTTTTCTTCTATTTTTTTAATTAAAAAGATATTGTGTTAGGCCGGGGTCACACTTGCAAGAAACTCACACGAGCCTTGCACCTCAATACCCTGCACTGCTGCCGGTATTAGGGACCGGAGTGTACGGCTGCATGTATTTCTATGCAGCTGAATGCTCCGGTCCAAGTGCCGACGGCAGTGCCGGGTATTGAGGTGCAAGACTCAACCGAGTTTCTCGCAAGTGTGATCCCGCTCTAACGCAGATTTTTTCTATCTATAGATATATGTATAAATTTATCTATCTATATTTATCTAGATAGTGATAGATAGATAGATAGATAGATAGATAGATAGATAGATTGATGTATCTATAGATAGATGAATAAATAGATAGACAGACAGACAGACAGATAGATAGATAGATAGATAGATAGATAGATAGATAGATGGATATATAGATATATCTATAGATAGATAGATGGATGGATAGATAGATATATAGATAAATAGATAGATAGATAGATCTATAGATAGATAGATAGATGGATATATCTATCTATATATATATCTATCTGTCTATCGATAGATATATCTATCTATCGAGTTTTCTATCTATCTATGGATACACCTATCCATCTATCTATCTATCTATCTATCTATCTCTCACTGTGTGTAAACATTATTATTCAATGGAGTATGTAAAATAAGAGGTTGGACAAAGAAATGACATCACAACTTTTTTTGTTAAATAACATGTTTATTTAGCTTTCAAAAACGAATACAAAACTGCATGAAAAAAACGCATCAAAAAAGCGTCAAAACCGCGCAGATTTTTACCTGCGTTTTCTGCCAAGAGATGCAGATTCTGTGCAAAAAATTCCGCAGGCAAATCTGCAATGGGTGCACATACCCTAGCCCTAAGCCTAGCCCCAACCCTAGCCCTATCCCAACCCTAATGGGAAAAAGGAAATAAATACTTTTTTCTAATTTCATTATTTTTCCCTAACTGAGTGATAACAAGGGGTTTGATTTACTATTTATATCGGGTTTTTATGTTTGGCAGCTGTCATACGCTAAAAGATGCTTTTTACTGTAAAAATAGTTTTTGCATCACCACATATTGAGAGCTATAATTTTTCCGTATTTTGACCCACAGTCATGTGAGGTCTTATTTTTTGCCGGATGAGTTGATGTTTTTATTGGTACCATTTTCGGGCACGTGACATCTTTTGATCGCTTTTTATTCCGATTTTTGGGAGGCAGAATGAACAAAAACCAGCATTTCATGAATTTCTTTGGGGGGGACGTTTACACCGTTCCACATGCGGTAAAATTGATAAAGCGGTTTTATTCTTCGGGTCAGTACGATTACAGCGATACCTCATTTACATTTTTTTTATGTTTTGGCGCTTTTATACAATAAAAACAATTTTATATAAAAAATAATTATTTTTGTATCGCTTTATTTTGCGAGCTATAACTTTTTAATTTTTCCAGTGATGGAGCTGTATGGGTGCTTGTTTTTTGCGGGACAAGATGATGTTTTCAGTGGTACCACGTTTATTTATATCTGTCTTTTTGATTGCGTGTTATTCCACTTTTTGTTCAGCGGTATGATGATAAAGCATTGTTTTTTTGCATTTTTTTTAATGGTGTTCACTAAAGGGGTTAACTAGTGGGGCAGTTTTTAGTGGGACTGCTCCTGGCTCTTAGTGCCGGGTGTCAGCGGTGAGAATCAGCTGACGCTCAGCCGCGCTCCCCCTGAGAGCGCGGCTGATCGCTCATGACGTACTATACAGTCCATGGGCATTAAGGCCCAGGGCACATGGATGGTGTGGTATGTCAAATGTCGTGAAGACGTTAAAGAAAGACAGAGTGGTAGTAATTTTTTTTTTCACAGAGCACAGTGAGGGGCAATTAATTATTCAGGAGCACAGCATATGGCTTATTTAGGGAACAGCATGCGTGGATATTTTCATTCAGGGGACATAATAATAACACTGTTTTTTTAAGGTCATCATGTCGGGGTGTGCTGCAGAAGACCATAGAAGAGGTCAGAAAGCAGAAATGAGCTGTGGATGTGAAAAGTCACCTTACCGTCAGGATCAGATGAAGAATTAAGGTACCTAGATCTAACAGTACCTTTACACTTTGCAATAGTGGCCGGGAAATAAAGCTGAACGGTATTAGTTTTATAGCCTGTTTAGACAGGCCATCTGCGCTTTCATGTGTACAGAATGATTAGTGACGTGATAGATTTGTGAACATAGAATAGCATTGCTCTCAGCAGCACATGTCCTGCTAACACCAGACGATCTGTTGCTGAGAACCATTGTATTTAATTAAGCAAGTTTAAAAATAATTTTCCCTGATAAAGAAAGGTTTTGCTCGTTCATCTGCTGATTGACAGCCTCTTTAGACAGGTTCCCGATTAAATTCTGAGTAGATCATTCAGGGCCGGAGTCCTAAATCTCCCAACGATTTCTCAAAAGATCCCTAAGAAGCCCACAGCTCAGGAGACAGGAGCACACACAGCAGTGCACATAAGTCAAAAGCAGTCTATGCACTCCTGTCTCCTGAGGCCTGTTTCAAATTTCCGTTTTTTGACGTTAGTCAAAATTCGCCACTTTTAGAAAAAAACGGATCCGCCCATTTTTTGGCTGATCCGTTTTTTTCTTCCATAGACTTGCATTAGCGGCGGATTTTGTCTGATGGTTGTCCGTCGCCTCCGTTTCTTGACGGAGCCGTTAGAATTGTAGTGTCTCCTGGGCGGAGGAGACGGACTCTGAAATGATTTTTTGGAGCGACGGACCGCTATTTTCAATTGTGCATGCCTGGCAGATTTGCTCTGCCAAGCATTTTAACCCTGAATACCGTTCTGGAAACGCCGTGAAGAAAAAAATCAATCTCTCCCTCTCTCCTCTCTCCCTCTCTCTCTTTTCTCTCCTTTCTCTCTCTCCTCTCTCTCTCCCTCTTTCTCTCTCCCTCTCTCTCTCCTTTTCCAGACCGCGGTTGCTTTAAATTTCATCCACTTGCCGGCTGCAGCGGATCTGTATAAAAAAGGATCCAGTGACATACGTTTGGCCCATGACGGAAACGGATCCGTTTTTAACGCTCTGGCGGATTTGGACTGACATGAAAAGGTGGAAATGTGAAACAGGCCTTAGCTGTAAGTTTCAAAGCATCTTTAGACTGTTCTTTTTGGGTCTCCGATTATAGACCTGCACACAGTATTAAAGGCATAAAACATATCAGATATCTCTCAACTTTAACGTATTCTTTACAGTAAATCTTGAATGGTGCTGCTTCCTGCATCTAACCAGTACTGTGCTTCCTGTGTTTTTCACAGTCAGATGATAAGAACAACATACTGTGAGTTGCATGTTCATGCCATAACATCGTATATGCTGGGAGCTGACCTGAAATTGATTGCTGTACTAAGCATGGTGTTGTATTCATGTACTGATGATGGTTCTGGTGCTGTATTCATGTACTGATGATGGTTCTGGTGCTGTATTCATGTACTGATGATGGTTCTGGTGCTGTATTCGTGTACTGATGATGGTTCTGGTGCTGTATTCGTGTACTGATGGTGTTTCTGGTCCTGTATTCGTGTACTGATGATGGTTCTGGTGCTGTATTCGTGTACTGATGATGGTTCTGGTGCTGTATTCGTGTACTGATGATGGTTCTGGTCCTGTATTCGTGTACTGATGGTGGTTCTGGTCCTGTATTTGTGTACTGATGGTGGTTCTGGTGCTGTATTCGTGTACTGATGATGGTTCTGGTCCTGTATTCGTGTACTGATGGTTCTGGTGCTGTATTCGTGTACTGATGATGGTTCTGGTGCTGTATTCGTGTACTGATGATGGTTCTGGTCCTGTATTCGTGTACTGATGATGGTTCTGGTGCTGTATTCGTGTACTGATGATGGTTCTGGTGCTGTATTCGTGTACTGATGATGGTTTTGGTCCTGTGTTTATAAACTAAAGATGCTTGTGGTACTGTATTCATATACTGATGATGGTTCTGATTATGTATTTGTTACATAATGTGGGTTCACTAAGTGGGATGGATCCTCTAAGCCCAAGGTCCTGGTGGGCACACGAGTGTCTATGCTGCAAACGGTTGAGGCACGCAGGACATGGATAGCAAACAGGAGACTTGTTAACAAAAGTACTGTTGGCTGCAGACAGATAACTCAGGGACTGGAAGCCGCAGACAGACAAATGATGTCCTGAAGAGTGTAGACCTTTTGCAGGGTTACTGTAGACGTAGACCTCAGACAGATTGCAGAGTTACTGAAGACTGCAGGCAGATGTAGAGCTACCAGAAAGTGCAGGCAGATTGCAGAGCTACTGAACACCTCAAGAAACTATCTGTGAAAAGGCATTTATAAGAATAATGAACAATCCAAAGACATACTGATAGGGAATTTAGATTGTGAGCCCCATCATGGACAGTGATGATAATGTCTGTAAAGCGCTGTGGAATATGTTAGCGCTATATAAAAATAAAGATTATTATTATTATGTAAAGCAGCTCTGGATGGGCTGCAAGCTGAGATGTCTTGTGAGACCACGCAGGTAAATATAATAGGAGCACAGAACATCTATACAAAAAATAGCAAACACACATTTAAAACCAAACCGTAGCGCTAACAAAAGTGATGTAAACTAGCGCCATACAGAGCCCTCTTTTACTGGACGGTGGCCTGAAAGCTCATTGGTCAGAGCTGGTGTGGAGCAATTAACCCTGTGAGGGGAGACTGGAAACTTGACTAGGAAATGTCCAATAGAACACGCAATAGAAGAAGAAAATACAAATTAGGTGAAGCAAAAAAAAAAAGCTGAGACTCTTCTGCCAAGTGAGTGCAGAGGAAACAATGTGATTGCGTGTTAACAGTTTAGCTCCCATGTTTCATTGCTCGGCGGGTCTCCTGCCATTTGCAGGGTGGTGGACCATACCCAGCAGTAGGCACAGTGGAGGCATTCTGTGACGGGCTGACTGAGGGTTACATGACACTCCCTCTTCTCCGCACATGCTGCCACATCCAGCTCCCCTCCTGTGTGGTGAGTGGGGCCGGCACTCTCGGGGACACTCCTCTCCGGCAGGAACGCCTTCTCCAGAGGTTTCCCCTTAAAAAACATGGGACCTGGATCCAGGGACCAGGCAGCAGCTGTGTCCCAGCTGACAGAAGCCAGGACTTGCCAGCCAGCCCGTTACTGCCCTGCGCCTGTCAGTGTCTGCCGCCAGGAGCCCCACTGCCCCATGACACCAAGTGCTCGGAAGAAGCCCCTGTGAGCTGCACCGGAGTGAGAGAAGCCAGATAACAAGCTGTAGACGTGCATTCAGCCGGTAATGGCTGGCTTCTCTGCAGCACTGTGAGAAGTGACATTGCCTCCCGGAGACAGCACAGCCAGCCTCCCCTGCTGCGGAGATGACAGGCGACAGAGCCCAGGAGGAAGAGCCGCCTAGTCCTGTCACGACAGCTGCGGACGAGAGCTCACCTCTGCCTAGTCCTGTCACGACAGCTGCGGACGAGAGCTCACCTCTGCCTAGTCCTGTCACGACAGCTGCGGACGAGCGCTCACCTCTCACTGTGGGAGAGAATGGAGAGTGGAGCAGCTCGGGGCCAGAAGGCAAGAAGCTGCCGGACACCACCATCAGCACAGGGGAGAAAGCCGCGTTCACTCCTCCGGAGGGCGGCTGGGGCTGGGTCGTCATGCTGTCTGCCATGTGGTGCAATGGCTCAGTGTTCGGCATCCAGAACGCCTGTGGCGTCATCTTCGTGGTCCTGGTGGAAGAGTTTGGCAGCGTTGATGATCAGCAGCTCATGTTCAAGACAGGTGAATAGTGTGGCCACTAGGGGCAGAACACGTGGGGTGCTGGATGGAGGGCAGAAGTTCTCTTTGTTCTTACTCTGAAGTCACATCTGGCCTCCCTTCAAGTCATAAGTTATACGGCAGTAGCAGCTTTCCCTTCCACAGACATGACAGCTATAGACGGGCAGAGGAATATTTAGCAATATCATGTATTTATAACAAAATATGATGAAACACATGATATACTCCGCTCACTGACATCTGGATCACAAATATACTAGACTTGGCATGTGTAGCACAGAATAGCACAGCTCCTGTATTGGCATGTTATGGCCATGGGGCTCAGAGCCTGCCCTCTGTGATATAGAGATGTGTGATCTGTCAGAGCTGCTGCTATTATTGGTAGTTAGAGCTGATAACTATATGTGTCTCATCCACTTATCTGTATCTAGCACATCTATTTAACTACCGGTACTTAATATCTATCTCATATCTATCTAGTATCTATTATCTATCTATCTATCTATCTATCTATCTATCTATCTATCTATCTATCTCATATCTATCAATCATCTATCTATCTATCTATCCCATATCTATCTATCTATCTATCTATCTATCTCATATCTATCTATCTATCTATCTCATATCTATCATCTATCTATCTATCAATCATCTATCTATCCCATATCTATCTATCTATCTATCTATCTATCTCATATCTATCATCTATCTATCTATCTATCAATCATCTATCTATCTATCTATCTATCCCATATCTATCTATCTATCTATCTCATATCTCTCTATCTATTTATCCCATATCTATCTATCTATCTATCTATCTATCTATCTAGTATCTCTATATCCATCTATTTATCTATCTATCCATCTATCTTTATTCTGTGATTGTATTGCATACTTTTAAACCCACTTGTTGTTTCCCCGAGTGAGGGCAGAGTGATTTTGGCTGCTTTGATTCCAGGTCTTGTTTGGATTTGTGCGGCTATCACCATCTGCTTCGGCTCTATCAGCATTAGTCTTGAGTGCACAGGAGGGAGATGCATTGACCCCATCAGGGGATAAGAGCAGATAGCTGTCCTACATGACTCTTTTGTGGAATGCCAGTAGTGTCTTCCTATTCCTCGGCTGTATTGATCGGATTCCTTCGCCCCAGGCCTCTGAGGCATGTGTTCAGCTCTTCAGCCATAAATACTTCCAGCACAAATGGTCTGAGAGCCAAAATAGAACAGCAGATTGCTCCTAGATGTAAAGCAGTGACTAGTGATGGTATAAGCTGTGCTATACGTGAATATAAGAAAACAAGTCTTCATATGACTTTGTCAATGGAAAGATGAAAAAAAAAGTTATAGCATTTTGAAGAGAGGGAGAAAAAAATGAAAAATCCTTCTAAAATGAGTTCTTCAGGGTTTGAACTACGTTGTTACCGATGACTTATCCTTAGGATCAGAATCAGATGTCACAGATCATCATTTTTAGCTCTGGCAGTGGCTGGATGTGAATAGTGTACAGCGCTGGAGCAGCACAGTTCTGTACACTATGTGATGCCTGTTCCTGTGTACTCCAGCTCTGCTCCTATCTATTTCAATAGGAGCTGAGCAGCCGAACCTGTGAATGGACATTAAACATTGCGCAGAGCCTTGCTGTTCCAGCTCTGTTCACCATTTACACCTGGCCACCTCTGGAGCTGGTAACACCTGATCAATGGGTGTGCTGGGTGTCAGTGCACACCGATCTGATATTGATGACCTATCCTATGGATTGGTCTTCTACGTCATAGCAGTGGACCTCCCCTTTAATAATTAGCTGCACATTTCTGGAGCAGTTTTGAAATTTCTGCCTAAAGTTCTGTATCTGATACACAGTATGGAAAGCAGTCAACATCTCTGTATGATGCGTAAATGTTTAGGAAATGTATTACAGAATATGTACTGCTCGCACTACAGTAGTGGTAACTGATTTCATGAGTGACACATATATATATATACATTGTAAGATAGCGCTCACTGTTTGTGCTAGGGGGACACAAACTTGGCTGCGATATTGAGGCACACAGGAACACTTTCACTAAAAGTAACAGTCTACATGGTTTATTTCCTTCATAAACCAATGTCACAGGTAAACAAGGCAAACAGTCTTAAGGGGGTTTTACACTAAGCAATATCGCTAGCAATATCGCTAAAACGTCACCGGTTTTGTGACGTTATAGCGATATTGCTAGCGATATCGCTATGTGTGATACTTACCTCCGACCGGCTCCCCCGCTGTCCATCGCTGATCACGCGAGAATGTCCGGCTCCATTTCTCGTCGGGCGCTTCCTGCTGAGACTTCCTGCTGTGACGTCCAGCGACGTGTGGAGGCGGGCCGGAGGACGCAGGATCGCTGTGTGTGAATGGTAAGTATCGTGCGCTGCGTCGCTGCTGCATCGCTGTGAGATCTTTCTGTATGAAAGCTCACTAGCGATCATTTAGCGATGCACCAGCGATCCTGACCGGGTCGGATCGCTGGTTGGATCGCTGGTGCATCGCTAAATGTAAAAGGGCCTTTACATCAGACGAATTCTTAGTGTCCATAGTAGAGCTTCGCTCTCTCAGGCCTGTGGGCACACAGGCTGTGCCATGTCCAGCATGCAGGCTCTATAGCCTGAGCACAGTCTCTTTCTGACCCCGGTCAGTATCACTCACATTTATCAGGGAAACTGCCGAACTGAGATCACCGTCCCGGACAACGCCTTGCTCACCAGGCCGCCTAATGGTTCCAGATACTCAGCTGGGCTGTAGCTTCCCCATGCAGAGCTGTCGCTGACTCTGCTCACACATGGCCTCTCTGTGGGCTGTTCAGGACGTCTGTCTCCACTTGGAACCGTCCAACCCACAGGCCACCAGGTCCAAAGCCTACCACGTGCTCTTCAGGTAGGTAGCATACCTTCCAACACGTAGGCCTTCCAGGACCTTCCACATGAACCAATCAGATCCATGCACTCTTCCCATGTGACCAGACCTCAGGCACATTACATGCATGGTACATAACCCCTCCCACAGGTGAGGTATGGATCACATGGTCATGACCTCACTGCAGGTTCTTTTACACAGCCACACACATACAGGCTTTATCTTGTGCGTTCAGACACACACCCCTGTGTTGGTTTGTAGGTGACTGGTCCCACCCATCTCACCAAGTCACCTGGAAGCCTCCTCAATGTACAGCAAAAACCATCAGCAGTAGATCTGCTGATCAAAGCACGGTCAAGCTTCCATCACAGGGCACCCACCCCTGTGATACATATCGGCCATTTACAACCCTGCCACTCACCATTTCCCCATCACAATAAAGCAAACGCCTGCATGCATGTCCTGGAAAGCCCATACAGTGCCCCCTAGCTGTCACAGGGGTCACTGCATCACAACATAAAATATTAAATCATTTTGTGTGCACTACAGTTCAGCAAAAACAAAATGTAGAACCCTGGTACAGCAACCACATTGCTGGCCCGTGTATGCTGGACCACAGCCATGTGAACCTTCTCCTACCTGCTGATTAGTAGGCCATCATCATTAGGAAGTCATGCACTCAACACATAGTGCCGGACATACTAATCAGAAGAGGTACCTTGGATGCTGGAGAGTAGGAGGAGGTTCGCATGGCTCTGGTTGAGCGGTCATGGACTACCAACCAACAAGGCCACTGGACCAAGGTTCTGCCAATATTTTTCCATAACTCTAGTGTGGACTCTTCTAGTCAATCATTTTGATTGCAGTAAATTTCACTACTTACGTTCAAGTCATACCTTCAGAGACATTGGTTTTTGCGGAGGATCCTAACCTTATAAAGCCCTGTGAAGCCATTCATTCGAATCAAAGTGTGTGTTGAATTTTTGATGCTCCTTATTGTTTTTTCGTTATTATCTGCCTGTCCCGCGATTTTGACTTAAACACTTGCTGAGATTCTTAGAGGAAACATGTCAGCCGAATCACATCGCCCGAACTACCGGCAGCATATATATATACTTCAAGCATTGGCGTTCATAGGGAAAGCAGATGAAATGTCCCATACATTTATTGTTTAGAAAGAATGTTCCATATGAATATTACATCATCCACAAAATAAAGGAAACCACATGCGGCAGTGTGTGCCATGGTTAGTCATTTAGTTAAGTACACATTTATGGAAGTTTATTTAAATTGACCGTGTTATTATTTGCAAACTGATTTACTGTACTTTGTTGTGGATGTATGCAGCGAGTAGGAAGCCTTGGGGGGGCTGCGTTAGTTCACTTAAGGTTAATGCTGCACTGATCAAATCCACGTTTGAAAAAAAAAAAAAAAAAGTAGTATAAATGCAGAAGTACACATAAATAAATGAATATTGCTCTCTAGGATCTGCTTACACCTGAGATTCCTTATTCTGATATGCTGTTCAGAACAGCAAAATGACCCAAAGTGACAAACACACCATACATGGCTGACTGACCACTTTGACGATATGGGGTCTGTCTGAGTTTCCTTAAGTTGTTAAGAATTTTACTGAAAATTTTGTCTGTTTTCGTTGCTAGATTTGCAAAGGGGGCATCGAATTGAGACTCCAGCACATTTGTAAATAAAGCTTAAGAGGATTATCTTAAGGAGGTCTTCTAGTCTAGACGCCCGATTTTTATGCTATTTTTGCGGGGTTTTTTGTGGACAAGGTATAAGGATTTTTGGGATAGGGTTTTTTACACGTTTGAAGTAGTCTTACAAATTTTTATATCAGGAAAGAGTATAAATAAGCACTGTAAAAATGCAGTGACGTGGGAAAAAAAAAAGCGATGGTGAACGGTGACCATGGTCCCAGCTGTTGTTTTTGTCTGAAACGAAAAAAAAAACAAAGAGATTCCTAATTACTATGATTGTCGCTGTCTCCGGTAGCAGAATTAAAAAAAAACCGTGAGAACTAAAAAAAAGGCGTCATGCTGAAAATTGAGTATCGATTTTAGGCACAGTTTAGAGGCCTCTCAGAATTCCAAAAATAAGATTTTGACTTAATTCTGGTACAGGACATAGGCACTGAAAATGTGTGCACAAGCCCGACTCAATTGACCAATTGGTTCTGGAGATATCGTGGCCACCGATTTGAAAAAAGTGGCTTCGAGAAAAACGCGTTAAAGTTTTTCATACATCACACAGAGACATGTTTTCTTAAAATGGACATTGCAAAAGTAAGGTATCGCGTATTAGTCTGTTGTCTGGTATAGCCGTCAAATTAAAATGATATATTATAAAAGTATATAAATTTATATAAATCTATTATTGACTTGGCACAAGAACTTTATACATTTCTTTATTTAAAGGATTCTTTTCTAACTGGACAACCCTTCTTGAATACTATATTTCCCAGTGTAAAATAAAAATAAATAAAAATGCCAGATACGCACCTCCCGAACCGGTGCCGTTCTAGCTATGTCGATGGGTATCCCAGGGCTTAGAATAAATAGAGCACTGCACTGGTGGTAGGGTCTCCCGGAGTTGTCATAAGATTTACTACAGTACTCATGTGGCAAACCAATCAGTAATGGGCCTGGTACTCAGCTGCTTTGCCCACGTTTCCTGCAGACGCGTGAAAGAAGTGTAGGAAATGAAGCTAATTAGCCGATTGGCTGCAGATGATACGAGGCATGACAATGATACATGAGCCCTGTGAGATCCAATGCAAGAGTTGACTATCTGATATTTCTATTTTACACAAGAAAATCGTTTTTAAGAAAGAGTTTAACCCCTTTAAAGTCTCTAGGGTAGGGGGTGGGATGTGATTGTTCGCGTTCCGCAAGGGGTCTGCTTTAGGACTAATGAAGAATGATATGGTGCAGACTCAATGGGACATTTGTGAATTGAAAAGTTGACTTGAGTCTGTCAGAATGAAAGGCTTTGTACTGTAGCTCTTTGCTTTGGCGCTTCTCCTAGAAGGGCATATGAAAAAAGCTATCACTTTTCTTAAATCATTGGCTAAAACAAATTGGCCAAATTGACCAGATGAAGACAGTTATCCTACTACAATACACAAATGCATTGTATGACAGTTTGCTTTTTGGGGGGGAAATTAGGCAGAGAGGTGCTGTTCATGACCAAAAGCAGATTATGGTTGAGTATCACTCTACTTACTTGTCTGCTGGGTTCATATTGCATTCCCCAGGTGCGTTTAACGCATCCGTTACATAGCGGCATTAAAGCTATGTAAGGCTAGTTTCACACTAGCGTTTTTTAGCACTGCGCTTCGTGCGCAATAGAATGGCATGCAAAAAACGCATCATGCGTTTTGCATGCGTTTGCTTTTTTTTAGGCGCATGCGTTTTAACCAGTTTCTAGCCATGTTAACTCTTAAAACGCATGCAATTTAAACGCAGGCGTGCACATGTCCATGCACACGCCTGCGTTCCCCTAGACTGTAATGTGATTTTTTTTTTGTGCATTTCCGTGCGCAAGCGTGCGCATGCATTTTTTTTGAGACGGGTCGGACGGACCAAAAATGCAACAGGTTACATCCGGCGCGCCTAGGCGCACACTACAAAAAAAGCATGTGCATGAAAACGCATACGAACGCGTGCATACGCTAGACCATGCGCCCCCAAGTTAAAGATGGGGCGCAGGACGCATGCGCATAGACGCGCAGCGCTAAAAAACGCTAGTGTGAAACCAGCCTAACTGATGCATTAACGCACGCATAGACTGCTATAGACTAGCGCATCGCTAACGCATACCATAATCGACATGTGTTAGCGATGTGCCGTCATTGTGTGACGCGGTCTGCAGCGTCCGAGGGTCCGTCACTGCTAGTGCAGATGAAGCATCTGTGCTAGCGGGATCACATAACGCTATGCGTTGAACGGACTGCATTAATGCTATGTGAACCTGGCCCTAGATTGTCAAAACAAGACTTCACTTAGCAAAACTATATTTGACCACAAGGGTAAACCTAAAGTGGCTTTAGGTTGTTCTCATATGTGATTTGTTTTGAGGTTTTTCCTTTGTACATCTATAGATTTTACAGTCTTCACTCTTCTCTTTCAGACAAGTGGGTTGAAAACATTGTAGAAACATTGTTCTGTGCTGCTGGAAGGTGGTTCATCCAGATGTTCAGAATTAAAAACTTCACCTGTCTGGATTGGGGTCCAATGCTTCCGACTTTTCCATGTGAATTTGGCACTGTGTGCAAAGCTAAGACAGCATGTTTTAATTACTGAAACAAGGGACATTAGAAAAAAAGGCGGCACTGATCTGGAATCTTGGGCTTGCAGGATTGTAGACATTGGCTTTGTTCCCATCTGATGTCATTATCTGAAATAAAATGCACAGGCTTTATCACATGCACAAGGATTTTCTGCACATCTGTTTTTATGTCCTGACTCCTGAGCACAGCACAAATGGCGGTTGTTAGAAATCCTATCTTTGCGGTTCATTTCTGCAGAGTACAGAGTACATTGTGACTCATCTAGTCACTATTCCTCAGTCTTATGTATTTAGGTTCTTTTTTTATTGCGTATGATCAAAAGGGCACACAGAATATTATACTTGGGATGAGGCAGATAAGAAATGCTGATGTGTATGTAATCCCATGCAAATAATTTAGGCAGCTGATATGAAAACCAGAGCAGCTGGACACAACAGCCATCTTAGCCTATATCTGTCAACAATATGTTGGTAGTTGGTTAACTATTTATTTATTATTAAACATTTGCTGAAAAAGTGCCATCATATTCCGAAGCGCTTTACAGAAATTGTCGTTACTGCCCCCATTGGGGCTCAATTCAGATTCCCGATCAGTATGTCTTTGGAGTGTGGCAGGAAACCGGAGAACCCGGAGTAAACCCACGCAAACACGGGGAAAACATACAAACTCCTTGCAGATGTTGTCCCTGGTGGGATTTGTTGTTATTGGAGAAGGTGTTTGGTGGATTGGTGGTGTTTTGTGACTGTTGCTAGGTTTGGAGTGTGTGATAATTCCCTGTCTTCTCCTTCTTTGGTTTAACCCCATCCTCCACTTCCGGTGTTTACTTCTGTTGCTTATGAGTGTATATTTGTATGTTTGGTATTTTGCTTTATCCCTGTTCGTATTACCTTGTTAGTCTGGTTGGTGTATTACGGTACACTACTACTCCCCTCTTCCTTGGGTGGGAGAAGGGTACATCCTGAGGGCGTATTCAGGAGCTAAGGCAAGGCACGTGGCCCAGGCGTCTTCACCATCAGAAGTAATCCGGGCAAACTAGGGAAACAGCCCCGGGTCCCAGGACACCCAGCAACAGAGCCGTGACACCAGTTTTCACCTTCATGACCAGGCCAAATTTTACAATTCTGACCAGTGTTATTTTATGTGGTAATAACTCTGGAACGCTTCAACTGATCCCGCTGATTCTGAGATCTGTTTTGTGACATATTGTCCTTCATGATATTGGTAAAATTTCTTTGATATGACTTGCATTTATTGTAAAAAAAATAGGAAATTTGACAAAAATTTACAAAATGTCACAATTTTCAAACTTTGAATTTTTATGCTATTAAATTAGAGAGTTATAAATAACATTTCCCACATGTCTGCTTTACATCAACATAATTTTTGAAACATAATCCTTTTTGTAAGGCGTTAAAAGGGCTAAGCGTTGACCAGCGATTTCTCATTTTTCCAACAAAATTTATAAACCATTTTCTTTTAGGGGCCACATCACATTTCAAGTAACTTTGAAGGACCTATATTACAGAAATTACCCAAAATTGACCCCATTCTAAAAATTGCACCCGTTTGAATGGTCAAAACTACATTCAAGAAGTTTATTAACCCTTTTGGTGCTTCACGGGAATTTTTCTAATGTGGAAGGGAAAATTAACATTTCACTTCTTTTCATAAAAATTTTACTTTAGAACCATTCTTTTTATTTTTACAAGGGTAACAGGAGAAAGTGGACCATAAAATTTGTTTTGCAATTTCTCCTGAGCACACTGATGCACCATATTTTGGGGAAAAGTACCACTTGACTTTTAGAACAAAAAATTAGCTGGAATCAAGGCTATGTCGTGTTTGGACAGCCCCTAAACCATGGAAACCCCCCCACAAGTGATGCCATTTTGTAAACTAAACCCCTCAAGGAATTTATATAGATGTGTGGTGATCACCTTGAACCCCCAGGTGCTTCACAGAATTTTACAACGTTGATCTGTAAAGATGAAAAAAATATTTTTCCCACAAAAATGTTTTGTGTTACATTTTGTACGTGGTCAAAAACTACTTATGAGGCACAATGCAAAGCTCAGAAGGGAATAGGCACCATATCGGAGTTCAGATTTTGCTGGATTGGTTTGCGGGTGCCATGTCACATTGGCAGAACCCCTGAGGTGCCAGAACAGCAGAAACCCCCCATATGTGACCTCATTTTACAAAATACACCCCCCAATGAATTCACCTAGAAGTGCAGTTATTATATTGATACCACTTGTGCTTCACAAAATTTTATACCATTGGGCTGTAAAGAAAGAATAATTACATGTTGTTTTAGCCACCAGTTTTAATTTTTCTAAGGGCCGGTAGGAAAAAATAGACCGCAGTTTGTTGTAAAAAAATTCTCCTGAGTGCACCAATACCCTACATTTAATCGGGAAATACTGTACTTTTCAGGCACAGTGCAAAGCTCAAAAGGGAAGGAGCACCATATTATAATGCAGATTTTACTGTTATGGTTTGTGGGTGCCATGACTCACTGAGAGAGCCCCTAAGGTGCCATGACAGCAGAATTCCCCATAAGTGACCCTATTTATGAAACTAAACCTGTCAATGAATTCATCTAAGGGTGCAGTAATCATATTGAAACCACAGGTGTGTCACATAATTTTATATCATTGGGCAGTGAATAAAAAAATAATTTTCAGATTGGTAAGTGGGTCAAAATGTCACCAAAATTTGTCCCACAATTTCTGCTGAATGTAGAAATACTCCATATGTGGTTGTACAGTACTGCTTAGCCATATGGTGACACTCGGAGGGAAGGAGCGCTATTTGCCTCCCGGAGTGCAGATTTTCCTAGAAGAGTTTGAGGACTTCATATACAGAGCCCTTAAGTGTTAGAAGAGCAGAATTCCCACTCAATTGACCCCATTTAGTAAATTATATCCCTTTAGAATTTATATACAGGCGTAGTGAAGATTTTAACTCCATTGGCGTTTTCAAGAAAAAAAAAGCAGCAGTGGATGTTGCTGAGTGAAAATTACAAACTGCCGTTGTAGTGACCAGTACGTTGTAGTGACCAGTACACTGTAGTGCCCATCTCGTGCTTTTGGAGACAAGCAACCGTAAATTAGGTGGACTCTCATCGCTACACAAATGCCAAACATGTGGACGCTAAATGTGATTTAGGCACACTGAGGCTCGGAAGGGAGGGGGGCATTTGGATTTGGGAGCGCAGAATTTGTTGGATTTCGTTTGGGGTGCGATGAGCCATAGCGCTCTTCCAGAGCTTTTGTACTACCAGTAATATGAAAGCCCCCTATATTTCCATTGACAGATGATGGATCTGAGTGGGGACTTGCTGTTTTTGTGGCTTGATTTGAAGCTTTTGTTAGGAACATTTTACATAAAGTTTGGGATCTCATTTATCCTATGCTGACCACTTACATTTGGTTTCCATCTAAATTTTTGAGTGACGTGATTCAGATGAAACCCCCGAAGGATCCATTCACCATAATGAGGCCGTAGAGTTTCTGGACTCCGTCAGGCCTCTGTTCAGTGTTATGCTTCTTTTCAGAAGTACCCAAAACTGTGGTCGACCTCACTTTTCTGCACATCTAGAAAGACGGACATTGCTGGATCACAGGCCAGACTTCATCCGCAATGACTACATCTGGTTCATTATAGGGAATCTTCTGCCAGGAGTTCCATCTAAATCACGCATTTCAGAGATTTACATGGAAACCTCGTTGAAAGCACTCAGAGTAGAGCGCAGGATAAATGTGAGCCAAGCCTTACTGCGATCTTTGGGAGGCAGAAATAACATCAACAGCAGGTAAATAATTGTTTTTATTTATTTTTCACGCTGTTCCTCATGCAGTATAAGTGATTACATGACTTTGTTCTTCGAGTAGGTGCGATTACAGCGATACCAGATAGCCAATCAGAGGTCACTGTGGATTACTCACTGGTGGGCTAAGTATCGCTTCTAGTATTCTTTTATCAGTGACTTTTAATAAAGAACGGAAAACCCCTTTAAGTCTTTCCTTCAACCTTGGTTCCGTATACTATATTGCCATGTTCATTCTTTTCCTTAAGGCTAGGGTCACATGACAGTATAAAAAAGTCATTCAGAGTTGCATCCAGAAAAGTGGGACGATTTTTTTCTCACTTGTCATCCGTGTGCAGTCCGTATGCCTACTGTATTTTTACAGCAGCAGTTATTAATCATTTCATAGACCGTTTACAGTTTCTAATGTTACAGAAATGCACTGTATCCATAAATATCGGATGTTATACTGTGGCTTCGTATGACATCTTATTATTTTCACGCACCCATAGACTTGAATAACTGAGTCTCATTAAACTTACGGCTGAAACTAGTGCATGCTGCGACTGGAGCACCCGCCAGGGCCATGGGGTACTTGGTACCGGGTCACTTCTTAAAGGGGCAGTGTCACAGCGGCGGTGACCCAGTCCGTGTCCCTGGGCATCCAATAAAAGGGAACATTTACAAGGGACGATAAAGAAAGAGTTTGTAATAAAGTGTTTGTGACGCCACCTGTGGTTTCTGGTCAGAGTCGAACAGCGCTGCCGTGCAGATCCTGTGGGACCGATGGTGTGATGTAGCAGAGTTGGAATAGCTCTCCACAGGTAGAGCTGCTGTCCCAAGGCAATGGTGGTGATGCAAAAGATGTTGTATTTGCTGATGATAAATATAGCAGTGCTGAGTGAGTGCTGAGGATAGAATTCAGAGGACACAGCTGAGTGCAGTTCCAAAGCTTTACTCACAGTTCTGGTGCTCACAGATGCCCACTTGGTGCTGTGTCCTTCAGGTGAGGGGCCCAGTCAATTCCCTCGCAGATGGAGCACACCTTTCCAGCACTCCCTTCAGTATATGCCTTTCCTGGCCATCTCACTGTGTTGCCTTCTTGCCTCTTCCTATGCAACACCTCACAATCAGTGTCCCAGGCCAGCAGCCATGCACCTTATCGGGTAACGTGCTCATTGTGTTTCCTTGCTCCCTTTTAGCTGCCTTTCCGGCGAAGATAACTGTGGTTAGTGTCTGAGGTACCTAAAGGTGCCACAGCTGTCGGCTTTCTAGCTGAGTCTGTTGTCCACACCACTAGGCTATGGGCCGAGACCCTTCTGTAACCTGATCTCTCCACCTGACGGCCGTCAGTGTGGAACGAACCCCACTGGTAGCTCTTACCCAGCCCGTCCCTCTGGGATTCCTTCCCTCTACAGGGAACTTCTTTCTGTCTCTACTCCTTCCTGCAGCTCCTCCAGACCAGGAACTGCTCCACATACGTCCTTCCACCTCTCCCCCTAAGGGAGGACTGTCCTAACTTCCTACTATTCTTCCGCTCTAACCCTCCTAGCTTCACCCACCTCCCAACATCCTTTACAACTCAAGCAGGGGTTATCCAGGGTGCCCTGCTACTCTAGTGTGTGTGTTGGTTGCAGGTGTAAGAGTGCGGTCAGGTGCCTCCACCTCACCTGGGAAGTGGGATACCACACCTCTGGATGGGGTGCAGTACCTCTGTGGCGACTGAACCCTCAGGTGCACCACACAATTTTTTTTCACATGCCGATTCGATCAGTAAAAAAAATTGTTCAACTGCACTGCCCCATTGAAAACCATTGGTCCGAATGCTGTCCGTTTTATTACTGGATAGCATTCGGACTGAATATTCGGTTGTGTGCACGAGCCCTAAAGGTAACATTGATGTCATACACAGCCCCATAAACCCATTGTGCATATATTTTTCTTCATTGTGAATTGTCTTGACAGCTGTTTTTGTCTTGTCTATAATCGAACAGCTGCAGAAGTAAAAATCTTTACACAGAAAACCATTTTTTAATTCAGCCAAGGGTGTTGAATTGAATTTATTACCTTATCGTATATCTTAGTTTCGGTCTCTCGGATTACGTTGTTCAGCTGTGGATTTTAAAAGAGGCAGTTTTGCAATGTATGAAAGATACGAAAGATTTTTTGAGGAATGATACGTGGAGGTCACAAACAGCTTTATTTCCCTTTCGTAGGGATCACCGTTTAGCGCATCAGACATTCCATTCGACAGGGATCTGGCTCTTGTTTTTATGTGTTCTATGGTGATTCACTTATTTCTTTTACCTTTGATAGACTTTTATATTGTTGTGCTGTAATAGACTTTTTATTATGCTGGAATAAGTATCATATCAAGGGCTCAGTATAAATTTTTCTTGGCAGTGTTTAAGGAACCAAGTGGTGACTGGTAGAAGAAAGGAAGAACCTGGAGACGCCCTGATCTGAGCAATTATAAGGAAGCTTCCTAGCTTTACTACAGATACAGAATCTTTAATTACATGGAATTAATAGTGAATAAAAAATTAAAAAACCTATCAGCTAGGAAAAAACTAAAGACTAGGTGTCGGAGATACTGTATAGTGAGCATGTGTAGAAGGTTCTGTTTTCTAACTGACCCCCTCGACAGTGATGTTCAGAGCATTTATGTACACAACTTTGTTTTCTATATATTACTACATGGGATTTTTCTGCATCCTCAAAAACTTGTTCAACTTTTTTACTTTTTTCCCCTGTTATATAACTTTTTATAGGTCGATGCAGCAAAAAAAGTCCAAGAACTAAAAACAAAAAATGGACCAAGCACATAGCAGTATTACAGATTTATATTGAATGTTTTCCTAAAGTGGAGCCTGTAATCTGCTTAAGGCAGAGGTGTATCTAGGTTTTCCTGTACGCGGGTCAAGAATTCAGTTTGGCGCCCCGCTCCTATACGCAGGTTAAGGGGTATAAATGGTAGTCATGTGACTGCTCATATGCGATTTGCACACTAAGGCTGGAATCACACCAGCATATGGCATCGGAAGAAAGAGCATTAGATGCGAGAAGCTAGTGACACTCGGCTCAAACTCTGCTGCGAGCGGGAGCCAAGTGTCAGTGCTCTGTGCTCTGATCCTCATCATTAGAGAATCCCAGCACAGGTCCAGAGGAGACGGAGAAAGTAATTTGCATGGTGGAAGCAGCACTGTCTGTAGAAAGTAAGCCTAGCACTGATTGGCTGATGCTCGGCCAACCAGTACTAGGATGCATTCTGACATGGACAGGTCAGTGAGCGTTCCTGCTCTGCAGTGCAGAGGCAATAACTGACAGCTGATCAGTGCATCGGGCAGTACTGCAGAGCTTCTCCCTGCTGATGCCCCCCAGTGATGGAGCTGCACAAATCAACCAGCAGGGGGAGACCCATTCTTATACTGTCTCTCCCCATAAGTCTGCAGCTAATACTGCTGACTGTCTGCTGTAGTGACCGCCCCTCAGAAAACTGCCTCCATCACAGTAAAAATGGCCCTGGCAGCGTTAACCTGGCCTCTGTTCCCTGCCTGCTGTCCTAGATACGCCCCTGCTTAAGGCCCATACTATCTCTCTGTGTGTCTCGTATTTTATACAGAGACACACAGCGGTTCTTACAGATGTATTCACATGCAATAAACAGGAAAAATAGGAATATTTCAATCCATAGCATATTGTGGAAATATTCTGCTGAAGAGGCAATGATTTTAGGGGAGAGTACATGAGTAAGGGGTACCTATTGTAAGGACCCTCAAGTTGTACAGAAGACTGCTGTCTTCCTAAACTGAGTGAGACAGATTTTCATCTATGTTCATATATACTGTATATATATATATACTGTATAGATAGATAGATATAGATATTAAAAAGATCACAGACTGTCTACTAAAACATCGGTTGGTGTTTATATGTACATTGATAGATGATAGGTAGATGGATAGATAGATGATAGATACTGTTTATACTTGTGTATAAGCCGACCACCCTAATTTTGCCACAAAAAACTGGGAAAACTTATTGACTCGGGTATAAACCTAGGGTGGAAAATGCAGCAGCTACTGGTAAATTTCAAAAATAAAAATAGATACCAATAAAAGTAAAATTAATTGAGACATCAGTAGGTTAAATGTTTTTGAATATCCATATTGAATCAGGAGCCCTATATAATGCTCCATACAGTTCATGATGGCCCCATAAGATGCTCCATACAAAATACACCCTTATAATGCTGCACAAAGGTTAATAATGACCCCATAAGATGTTCCATAGAATAATATGCCCCATATGCTGCTCCATAAATGTTGATGGCTCCATAAGATGCTCCATATATTATGCCCCCATAAGATGCTCCATAGATTATCCCCATATGCTGCCCCATAAGATGCTCCATAGATAATGCCCCCATAAGATGCTCCATAGATTATGCCCCATATGCTGCCCCCATAAGATGCTGCTCCATAAATGTTGATGGCTGCATAAGATGCTCCATATATTATGCCCCCATAAGATGCTCCATAGATTATCCCCCATATGCTGCCCCATAAGATGCTCCATAGATAATGCCCCCATAAGATGCTCCATAGATTATGCCCCATATGCTGCCCCCATAAGATGCTCCATAGATTATGCCCCCATAAGATGCTCCATAGATTATGCTGCCCCATAAGATGCTCCATAGATAATGCCCCCTTAAGATGCTCCATAGATTATGCCCCATATGCTGCCCCATAAGATTCTCCATAGATAATGCCCCCATAAGATGCTCCATAGATTATGCCCCATATGCTGCCCCCATAAGATGCTCCATAGATTATGCCCCCATAAGATGCTCCATAGATTATGCTCCCATTTGCTGCCCCCATAAAATGCTCCATAGATTATACCCCATATGCCGCTGCTGCTGCAAATAAAAAAAACATATACTCACTTCTCCATCGCTGGGGGACAGCTACCGGTGTCACCGCTGGCTACGGACCCGGAACCTGAGATATTCACCTGTCCCCGGTCCATCGCTGCTCGCCGCTGTCTGCCATGTCCTCTGTCAGTGACATTCAGCAGAGGGCTCGCACTATTCACGTCATCGCACCCTCTGCTGTCTGAATGTAACTGACAGAGGATGCAACAGACAGCGGCGAGCAGCGATGGAACAGGGACAGGTGAATATCACATATACTTACCCCCTCCTGGCGCGGTCTCTGCAGCCCCGTTCTCCGGCGCCTGCCTTCAGCAGTCACGTGGTACCGCTCATTAGTCATGAATGAATATGCGCATATTTGTGACTTTAATGAGCGGTACCATGTGACCGCTGAAGGAAGGAAGGGAGACCGTGGGACAAGCAGGGGGCTGCAGAGACGCGTTGATCTGACACCCCCGATCCCCCTCCCTGCTGACCCCCTGGCGTATATGACTCGCGTATAAGCCGAGAGGGATACTTTCAGCCCAAAAAATGGCTTATACTCGAGTATATACAGTAGATATGGGATAGATAAATAGATAAATATGTGATCAATAGATATGGGATGGATGGATAGATAGATATGGGATAAATAGATAGATATGGGATATGTTAGGTGTCGGGTTACTGCCACTGCTCTGCAGGAATCCAGAGCCTTCCACCCAGCGGTCTCCCTTTTTTCTTCAGCCGCAGTGGAGCCTGCTCAGCAGACTCGTCGGTCCTGGCGCTCTGCCCAGACCAGCAGTGTAGGATCGGTTGCTGCTGCCACCTCTGGTTCAGGTTTGACAATGCATGCTGGCCAGCAGCGAGCCAGTCCAGGGACTAAGTCCTCCTTTCGCTCCACTGAGCATGCCAGTGGGACGATCTCGCTTTGGAGATCGGAGGTCACATGCTCAGGTCCTTCTCCAGCTCGGATTGGACCATCTGAAAGGTCAGGAAGGTCCCGGAAGGATGCAGCTATAAAAGAGCAGCATGGCCGTGCGGCCATGCGCTAGGATAGACTCAAATAGTTTGGAGTGTATGATGATGGATGCATGTATCTGGTGACTGACTCATTATGAAACCCCTTCCCTTTTGATACGTATGTTGGCAGGGTTTAGAGTCTGAGCCAGCGCCTGCCAGTGGCTAGGCTATAGGCCACAGTGCATACCAGCCATCTGCACACTAGCGTCCGATGGTGTCGCCCACTACAGGGCACTATCGAACCGCGGCAAGTGACAGCCACACCGATGCAGCGCCTTGCGCAACCTGTGCGCTTACCTGGCCCAACCCAGGGCGATTAGTGGCATCCACCTGAGCGGCACTGTGCACACTTGCACACATAATTTATTTAACTCTTGCTGGCATCACAGTCGCAGTGCCAAGCGCTAGCGGTCTAGAGGGACTGCAGTCCTGCGGTCTAAGGGCTGAGTTCTGTGACTATATGCTAGCACTCACACTGCCGAGCTCTGTGAGCAATAACAGGCTGCGGCATTTATTATTTTGCAGTTGTGCGGCTCTGTGAGATAACAGAGTCCGCATCTGTTCACATTGGGTGAGGTTAACCCCGTGTGTTCCGTTATTATACCGCTATATCGCATCCGCCATTACCGAGCAGCAGTTAACACCTCTGCACGTTGGCCCCCGGGCTGCGAACGCACCTAAACAACATCTTTATTATTTGGTGCGTTCCGACAGCCTGTAAAGGATAGATAGGCAAAAATCTTGTGAGACCTGTTGGTCAGAAATGCATTACAACCAATAGCTTCTATAGCAACACAATGTAATCCCCATTCAGTGTCATTTTTTAGCAAACTGACCAAGGACATTGGATATAGCAGCTACAACATTACTTGTGTTCCATATCGATGAATTCACTATTAAAGGGAACTGACAACGGATACATGCTGCGCAATCCAGGGGCAGCATGTATCAGGCACTGGCTGTATGATTTCAGCCAGGTGTGTTGACTCTGAAGTACTGTGGTGTTTCAAAGAAAAACATAGTTTAATAGGCACCGGGGATGGAGCCGAACGAGAGACTGCTGGACAGGTGGGTCCCTGGTGGCTTCTTCCCACCCGCTGCCAGTGACTGACAGTGATGCATGCACTCTTTGAGACCTGTCAATCCAGAGCAACAGGCAGGGAGAAACTGCCAGGAACCCTCCTGCCGGACAAGTCTCTTGTGTGGCTCAGGTCCCAGATACTTGACTTATGGATATGGGACGGACCCCCACTCCATCTTAAAACCACCATAACTACAGTAAACCTAGGAACTAGAATAAATACACAACACATTATTTTGGTTGTCAAAATGGCCACAGCTTTATTTAAATTACAGGATTAAAACAATCACAGTAGGAGTCAGGTGAAGTGCTAGTACATTGGGATTCACAAGTACTGTGATATCCCCAGCTGTCTGACATACAGAACCAGGACAGACAGCCATAAAGGGGCGGCATGCACTGGCTTGGCATTCAAGCAGAGCCAGTAAACTTTCAGGGCACCAATGACCCTATTATCCTCACTCCTGTGCTTAACCACTGTGCCCGCCCGATTGACGTTACCATTACAACGTCCTTGAGGCTGGCCACCAAAGCCGAGCCTGTTCACCACCATGAGGTTTTACATCCTCTTAGTTAAAATGAGTCCACCTTAACTTGCCTGCAACTTCCACCTGACTCCTAAACCGCAAAGCTGTGACGGGTTGTAAATTCACATTTGACACTTTTTTTTTTAATAAATCACTTTAGTAAACTTATAAACTAGAAGTCCCTGCAAAAGCATTAAGGGGACTAACTTGGCAAACCTCCGACTCACAAAGAGTCATCCTACAGCACTCAGGAGAGGAAAAAACCCCTGTGGAGGAAACCTCTAGGGAACCATGGCTGAAGGATGGCCCTTCCCTTGGGCTTAGAAGGTTAATGCTGTTAACTCTTTATAGCCATGATAAAATTGAACCTGGAACAAAATATACAATGGTAATTTCAAAAATACAATAAAGCATTCATCATACAAGCAATAATTAAAACGTTTTAGGACAATGATTATAAACAGGGGCGGGAGGGCGGGAAATGCTTCCTCCTGTTCATCCTGTGTAAGAAAGAGGGAGAGACACAGATTTCCTGTTCTATATAAGCCCCACCCTCCTCACAGTAACCCACCAGGCACAGACATACTGTGCTTCTTAAGGTACTGTCACACTAAGCGATATCGCTAGAAATATCGCTATAACTTGTGACGTTATAGCGATATTGCTAGCGATATCGCTGTGTGTGATACTTACCTCCGACCCGCTCCCCCGCTGGTCATCGCTGATCGCGCGAGAACGTCCTGGACTGTTTCTCGTCGTCAGCTTCCTGCTGTGACGACGAGCGACGCGTGGATGCGGGCGGGAGGACGTCAGGATCGCCTCGTCTGACAGGTAAGTAGCGACCCCCGATCCCTGCGATGTCGCTGGTGAGATCTGCCTGTGTGGCAGCTCACTAGCGACCACTTAGCGATGTACCAGCGATCCTGACCGCGTCATATCGCTGGTCGGGATCGCTGGTACATCGCTAAGTGTGACGGTACCTTTACTCTGAAAGCAACATCACTCGTGCTTAAAATCTACACCACTATACCAAAAAAAAAAAGCTGCAGGAGTAAAGGTCCACCCATCCCCAAGTCATGTCTTCCTCCGCCTATGGCTCCAGTGGTTTCTATTAAACTATGTGTTTCTCTGAAACGCCATAGCATCTCAGAATTAAACGTATATGGCTGGGATCACACAACCAGTGTCTGCTGCATGCTGTCCATGAATCGGGCAGCATGTATCACTTGTCAGGTTCCTTTTAACATTATACCAGGTCCGGACTTATACACTGTGCTCAAAAATTATGTCATTGCCTATTAACTTTTTTTGCAGTCATTTCAAGTTATACCAGTGTGATACAATTTTCCATCTGGCTGTAGTTTGACATTTTATGTTGTTTATTTTTTTCAAGCAATAGATATTCTACATAGCTGCAGATATTACTGGTAGAGAAGTATATTCTATTTTGAGGTTTTCAGACTTCCACCAAAGGATTCATAAACTTAATAAAGGGCAGGAAGGAAACAGCAATGAGCATTAATGTTTTAATTTACGTATTCTCTGTGTCTTAAAACTTCAATTAACCTTCATTCTGCAAAGCTTGCTTTCTAATTATTACAGTACTAATTTAATTTCCTTAAATCATCCCATCAGGCACATATAATACATTCTGGCGTTATGTACAACCCTTGACATGAACCTTGCTCTTTTGCTATTATGCTACACAGCTGATTGCAGCATATAAAAGTTATATTAATTGAAAGCTCAGCTGAAGTAAACATAGATCACCTTAGGACCCAAAGACAGCATAAAGAGTACAAGCCTTTCACAAAACCTTTGACGTGTCATAAAGACGTGAGTCATTTTTATCAGTGGGACCCAGGTGCTGAAACCCCACCAATTGCTAAAGCAAAGGAGCTGCTGCGCTCTTTTCCACCACTGAACAAGGGCTCATGTACTTTTTAATTACTCTATTATCAGTTTCCGAGGAAAGCACAGAGCACTTCTGACTTTCCATTTTAGCAATTGGTGGGGGTTTCAGCACCTGGACTGATAAACGCTTTTGACTTGTTGACATAGCACGTCAAGTTTTTTAAAAGAGCAATATCTCTTTAAGTTCAGTTCTGTTGATGCCTGAGTATTACAAAATCTGAATTTGGCATAATTGCAAGTACACTGCTCAAAAATATAAAGGGAACACTTAAATAACAGAATATAGCTCCAAGTAAATCAAACTTCTATGATATCAAACTATCCACTTAGCAAGCAACACTGATTGACAATTTCACATGCTGTTGTGCAAATGGAATAGACAACTGATGGAAATTAGTGGCAATTATCAAGACACACTCAATAAAGGAGTGGTTCTGCAGGTGGGGACCTCAGACCACATCTCAATACCAATGCTTTCTGGCTGATGTTTTGAATGTTGGTTGTGCTTTCACACTCGTGGTAGCATGAGACAGACTCTACAACCTACTCAAGTGGCTCAGGTAGTGCAGCTCATCCAGGAAGGCACATCAATGCAAACTGTGGCAAGGTTGGCTGTTTGTGTAGCGTAGTGTCCAGAGGCTGGAGACTACCAGGAGACAGGCCAGTACACCAGGAGACATGGAGGGGGCCGTAGGAGGGCAACAACCTCAGCATTTGTGAAAGGAGAAACAGGAGGAGCACTGCCAGAGCCCTGCAAAATGACCTCCAGCAGGCCACAAATGTGCATGTGTCTGCACAAACAGTTAGAAACCGACTCCATGAGGATGGTCTGAGGGGCCGACATCCACAGATGGGGGTTGTGCACAACCAACATACAAAAGTGACCAAAACATCAGCCAGAAAACATTGGTACTGAGATGTGGTCTGTGGTCACCACCTACAGAACCACTCCATTATTGAGTGTGTCTTGATAATTGCCAATAATTTCCATCTGTTGTCTATTCCATGTGCACAACAGCATGTGAAATTGATTATCAATCAGTGTTGCTTCCTAAGTGGACAGTTTGATTTCACAGAAGTTTGATTTACTTGGAGTTATAATCTGTTATTTACGTGTTCACTTTATTTTTTGAGCAGTGTATTATCAGTAAAAGAGACAGCTTGTATCAGTCTTGTGTCAGTGTAGTAGGAAATTCCATCCAATCAGGTTGCTTACTTTTTATAGCCTGCACTGGATAAAAAATATTGATGAATTCTGCTCTTATATTTTTTTAGACATTTGTCTCTCACTATTTAAATGGTCACTGTTGTTTCATGAAACATTATATAAATAAGTAGAACAGGTGAATATAACTAACTTTGTAATATACCAGAGAAATCTGCTTTTTTCTCCATGTATGAGCTACTTCATCCCTTCCCTGTCTTACTGAATACATTATCCAATCTGTAAAAAAAACATAATTGGTCAAAGATAAACAGACTGCCAGTACAGTGAAATATCAGTGTGCAGGAGGAAAGGAGAGCACTCAACTCAGTGAGAGACCAGGCAGACACAGGCAGATCAAGCTTCAGCTTCTAGCAAATGTATTTCTCTTTAGTGCTATGTTCACAGCCACACAGCTCAGTACCGCTGTCTTCCATGCTGAGGCTGCTTCTGTCTGTCAGAAAAAAAAAAGCAAAAATCCCTTGTTTATTTGTCTGGGTTTTGTATGTTTAGAAATCATACAGTAGCTGCTACAGTAGCTTCTACCAACTCGGACAGAGACAATTTTGGTGCTGGATTTACACCTACACAGCTCAATAGTGCTGTATACTGTATTCCATGATGCTACTGCTTCTGTCTCTGTGCTAGACAAAGAAGAGCAGTAATCCCTCATCTTTCTGTCTGTGTGTGTTTGTGGACAGATGAATGGAAGACATTGTACCTGCTAGTATCCATCCACTAGCTAAGAGGGGACTGAAAATTAAAGACATAGCCTGCGGAGGGGGGGAACTGATGAGAAATACAGAACTGAAATCATATAATGATCAGAGAAGTGTTATTCCATATGTATACACACATGACAGTTTTCTTCTGAAAAGTTACCTGAAACAGAGCAGTGAAACTTTGCATTGTGCATAGTATACTGGACTTTTATTCCTCGGTTGTCAGCATTTGCTATTCTTTGAGATGATTTCAGTCTGTGAGCTGCTAAAGAAATTCTTCAGGCCACAGAAAATATTCTCATCCGTATGCTTATTATATCTTAGAGTTGCACAATGTGTTTTAAGTTCATTTAAGTTAACATTTCAGGACACAGTGAGCCGGTGACTGTTTTGGTCTCTTTCTGTAAAGCAATGCAAAGAATTTTATTTCCCAATAGCCTTATGCACTTATGTAAGAAGATAACTCTGCAGTGTCTGAAGCATTTGTGACATTTATTGCACAAAATCTTCTGTATCCAGTGAGTTGACACGTGTCTGTAAAATTGAATGAAAAACTGCAAAATGTTAGACTTCCTGGGATACAATGGCAGCCATATTTGCTGGCACTCAGAAGCATAAAAAAAGAAATTACTACAATTTGAAACAATGTGGTCGAAAAGTTTATTTTATTTGCAGACGTTTATTTTTATTTTTTTAGCAAGATATCAAGATAATTTCAGAAACTAGTGTACTAAGTTTTTCAAAACTTTCATCTAAGCATGAGTTAATTACCCTATGACCAATCTAGTGGAATTAAACAGAATGTTTTAATTTAGCCCCAAATGGTTCTTCAAAATGCCTAATCTTCTCATCTATGTCTAAAGGGCCTGTCACACTAAGAGATATCGCTAGCAATATCCCTATAACTTGTGACGTTATAGCGATATTACTAGCGATATCGCTGTGTCTGATACTTACCTACGACCCGCTCCCCCGCTGGTTATCGCTGATCGCGCGAGAACGTCCTGGACCGTTTCTCGTCGTCAGCTTCCTGCTGTGCTTCCTGTGGAGAGACGAGCGTGGAGCCGGGCGGGAGGACGCAGGATCATCTGGTGTGACAGGTAAGTAGCGACCCCCGTCCCCTGCGATGTCGCTAGTGAGATCTGCCTATGTGGCAGCTCACTAGCAACCACTTAGCGATGTACCAGCGATCCTGACCGCGTCATATCGCTGGTCGGGATCGCTGGTACATCGCTAAGTGTGACAGTACCTTTATAGGAACCTGTCTTGTTCAAAAGTGCTATTTCTCTGCAGATAAAGGGGTAATCTGCAGGTAAACAGCATTTAAATCCTGTCTAGCCAACATACTGGAGCAGCCACTACACAGAGAAAATAAAGTTTTATTCCCCCTGTAGCCCCTTCTTTTCAGCCATGGAGACAGTTACAGTCACCGCTTATTATTATTATTATGCATTTATATAGCGCCATTTATTCCTTGGCGCTTTACATGTGAAAAGGGGAAATATAGACAAATATAATAAACATGTGTAAGACAAGGGACACACAAGTACATAAGGAGAGGGGACCCTGCTCGCGAGGGCTCACAGTCTACAGGGATGGGTGAGGATACAGTAGGAGAGGGTAGAGCAGGTCGAGTGGTGGTACAGTAGACCGAGGATCGTTGCAGGCTGTAGGCTTGTCAGAACAGGTGGGTCTTCAGATTCTTCTTGAAGGTTTTCGTTGATGGTGAGAGTCTAATGTGTTGTGGCAGAGAGTTCCAGAATATGCGGTTGTGGGAAGAAGAGATAAGGGGAGAGAAGGAGATCTTGAGATGATCGAAGGTTGCGTGCGGGTAGGTATCTGGAGACCATATCACAGATGTATGGAGGAGACAGGTTGTGGATGGCTTTGTATGTCATGTTTAGGGTTTTGAATTGGAGCCTCTGGGCAATAGGAAGCCAGTGAAGGGCCTGGCATAGGGGGGAGGCTGGGGAATAGCCGGGAAACAGGTGGATTAGTTGGGCAGCAGAGTGTAGGATGGACTGGAGTGGTGCCAGAGTGCTAGAGGGGAGGCCATAAAGTAGGAGGTTGCAGTAGTCGAGGCGGGAGATAAGAGCATGCACTAGTGTTTTTGTGGTTTCGTGGTTGAGGAATGAGCGGATCCGGGAAATATTTTTGAGTTTGAGGCGGCAGGAGCAGGCGAGGGCTTGGATATGTGGTTTGAAAGAGTGCAGAGTCGAGGATCACCCCAAGGCACCGAGTGTGTGGGACTGGGGAAAGCGAGCAGCCATTGACATTGATGGATAGGTCTGGTGGAGGGGTAGAGTGAGATGGGGGAAAGATGATGAATTCTGTTTTGTCCATGTTCAGTTTGAGAAAGTGAGCAGAAAAGAAGGCTGAGAGTATGAGCGGCTGTAATCGCTTCCCAGCTCTTTGATTGACAGGTTGTGATGCAGCATATTTGTGCAGCGTGTGGGTGCCAGAACGGGCTGTCAATCAAAGAGTCGGGGAGTGATTATAACACGCTCATTGTGTAGTGTGTGGTGAGTATTACAGCTCCCTGCACCACCAAAATGGTGGCAATATAAATAAATGCTGTTTTTGTAAATTGACAGTCACATTTTTTTTATCAAGTATAGTAGTAATACACATAATACTCTTTACGTTTCCATTTTGAAAATGTGATTTGGTTAAGGAGGCACAGGCATAGTGTTAAAAAGAGCACAGTGGCGATATTCTCAGAGGCGGAAAATCTGAAAATAAAATAGCAATGTGATTACTTGCGGGGCAGTGTACATGTCCCGAATTTTTGTCCAGGTGCCCTGGTTCTCCAAGTGTCATTTTGAACTGAATCAATATCAACATGACACAGATCACCACTCATTGTGGTAGAGCAGTGAGCCATAAGCTCCCTACCCCACCAGTCTCCAATTTTGTCTCATCAAGATGCTGTAGACCTACAGCCTACAAAATGTGAATGTCCCATCAAAGTTGGCACAATGGTGTCACTGTATTTCCCTGCCTGCACCAGCCTATGTTTTTTCCCTCTCTGTGTGTGCAGAGAAGAATAGGGCTTAGTCATTTGGATTTGGTCAGTATAAACTTTATATTTTTGTGGGCCATGGAGCAAAATTAGACTTATTACTTTTGTAGGAATACTCAGGAAGCATCATTACTTTTAGCAAGGGGCATAAATACTTTCTAAAGGATCACTTAGGGAGCATTATTTGTTCTAAGAGGGCACTAGTGATGAGAGAACATGCTTGTTTTTTATGAGTATCTTGCAGTGTTCATATAACATGTTCGAGTCCCTGCGGCTACATGATTTGTGGCTGTTAGCCAGCCTCATCAAATATGGGGATTGCCTGTTTGTTAGGGAATGTCCACATGTGCTGAGGCTGTCTAACATTTGCAAATCAAGCAGCCACCGGGGCTCTACCATAATATATGAGCACTCCCAGATGCTCGGATAACACCCCAGCACGTTCGCTCATCACTAAAGGGTACTCATTGTGCATTGTTCCTGAGATAGGTGGCATGATATGTGCTCTGCGCCAGGAGCTAGCAAGCCTCTCTATACCACTGTAAGGAGGTGTAATGGGCATGTAATGTAATGTTGTTACATTTTTCACCTAGTATGTATGTTCTTTATAATTGAGTTTCCAAACTGCAGTGACTTTTTATGAACGGTATATACACTGCTCAAAAAAATAAAGGGAGCACTTAAACAGCAGAATATAACTCCAAGTAAATCAAACTTCTGTGAAATCAAACTATCCACTTAGGAAGCAACACTGATTGATAATCAATTTCACATGCTGTTGTGCAAATGGAATAGACAACAGATGGAAATTATTGGCAATTATCAAGACACCCTCAATAAAAGTGTTTCTGCAGGTGGGGACTACAGAACACATCTCAGTACCAATGCTTTCTGGCTGATGTTTTGGTCACTTTTGAATGTTGGTTGTGCTTTCACACTTGTGGTAGCATGAGACGGACTCTACAGCCCACACAAGTGGCTCAGGTAGTGCCGGTCATCCAGGATGGCACATCAATGCGAGCTGTGGCAAGAAGGTTTGCTGTGTCTGTCAGCGTAGTGTCCAGAGGCTGGAGGCACTACCAGAAGACAGGCCAGTACACCAGGAGACGTAGAGGGGGCTGTAGGAGGGCAACAACCCAGCAGCAGAACCGCTACCTCAGCCTTTGTGCAAGGAGGAACAGGAGGAGCACTGCCAGAGTCCTGCAAAACGACCTCCAGCAGGCCACAAATGTGCATGTGTCTGCACAAATGGTTAGAAACTGACTCCATGAGGATGGTCTGAGTGCCCAACGTCCACAGATGGGGGTTGTGCTCACAGCCCAACACCGTGCAGGACGCTTGGCATTTGCCACAGAACACCAGGATTAGCAAATTTGCCACTGGCGCTCTGTGGTCTTCACAAATGAAAGCAGGTTCACACTGAGCACATGTGACAGATGTGACAGAGTCTGGAGAAGCTGTGGAGAGTGATCTGCTGCCTGCAACATCCTTCAGCATGACCGGTTTGGCAGTGGGTCAGTAATGGTAACATAGTAACATAGTTTTGAAGGCTGAAGGAAGACCTTATGTCCATGTAGTTCAGCCTATTTTTAGTGCAGCTGTTCTGCATTGTTGATCCTGGGGAAGGCAAAAAACCCACAGAGTAGAAGCCAATTTTCTCCATAGGGAAAATAATTCCTTCCACTAAGCTGGGTCAACCATCTACCTATAATATTCTGTTATTCGTAACCTTCTGTACTGTTACAAAAAAAGCATCCATTCCTTTCTTAAATTCATTCAGTGAGTTGGCCATCACCACTTCCTCAGGAAGAGAATTCCAGAGCCTCACTGCTCTTACCATGAAGAACCCGCTTCTATGCTGGTGCAGAAATTGTCTTTCCTCCAAACGAAGAGAATGCCCCCTTGTTCTTGTCACAGTCCTTGGTACAAACAGTTCATTGGAGAGATCTCTGTATTGCCCTCTGATATACTTGTACATATATATTAAGTCTCCCCTAAGTCTTCTCTTTTCTAGAGTAAATAGACCTAATTTTGATAACCTTTCTGGGTATTGTAGTGAACCAACTCCATTTATCATTTTAGTAGCCCGCCTTTGAACCCTTTCAAGTTCAGTAATGTCTTTCTTGATCACCGGCGTCCAAAATTGCACACAATACTCCAAGTGTGGTCTGACGAGTGATTTTTACAGAGGGAGAATTATGTTTTCATCTCGTGTCCCCAGACCTCTTCTAATGCATCCCATGACCCTATTTGCTTTGGTGGCAGCTGCCTGACACTGGGCACTCCAATTAGCTTCTTATTGACTAAGATGCCTAAGTCTTTTTCCATGTCTGGTTTCCCCAGCAGTTTCCCATTTAGTAAGTAATTATAGCATCTGTTTCTCCTTCCCATGTGCATAACCTTACACTTATCTGTGTTAAACCTCATTTGCCATTTTTCAGCCCAATTCTCCAATTTACTCAAATCTGTCTGTAGTTGCAAACTGTCCTCCTTTGTGTTAACTACCTTACATAGTTTTGTATCATCTGCAAATACTGATATTTTACTGTGTAAGCCATCCACTAGATCATTAATATAAATATATTAAATAGTGGGGGGCCCAATACAGAACCCTGTGGTACCCCACTAGTAACCCTGGCCCAATCTGAGTATGCACCATTAATAACCACTCTTTGTTTTCTATCACTAAGCCAGCTACCTACCCATCTACACACATTGTCCCCTAGCCCAAGCTTTCTCATCTTACTTACCAATCTTTTATGTGGGACAGTGTCAAATGCTTTAGAGAAGTCGAGATGACATCCAATGATTCTCCTTGGTCCATTTGAGAGCTTACATCCTCATAGAAGCTGATCAGGTTATTTTGACAGGAGCGATCCTTCATAAATCCATGTTGATATGGAGTTAAACAGTTATTAACATTGAGATATCCCATAATGGTATCCCTTAGAAACCCTTCAAAAATTTTACCCACAACAGATGTTAAGCTTACCGGCCTATAGTTTCCAGGTTCCCTTTTACACCCCTTTTTGAATATTGGTACCACATTTCCTTGCCGCCAATCAAAAGGAACAGACCCTGTTTCTATAGAGTCTTTAAATATAAGGAATAGAGGCCTGTCTATCACATTACTTAACTCCCTTAATACCCTAGAGTGAATGCCATCAGGGCCTGGTGATTTGTCAATTTTAATCTTACTAAGGCGGTTCTGCACTTCTTCCTGGGTTAGGCAGGTAATACTTAATGGGGAGTTTACATTATCACTCTGCATTTCCCCTGGCAAATCCTTTTCCTGTGTGAACACTGTTGAGAAAAAAGTATTTAAAACATTTGCTTTTCCCACTTCGCTCTCTATGATTTCACCCTCATTGTTCTTTAAAGGGCCGACACCATCAATTTTAATCTTTTTACTGTTTATATAATTAAAGAATAGTTTGGGGTTTGTTTTACTTTCCTTAGCAATGAGTCTCTCAGTTTCCACTTTTGCTAAATGTATTTGTTTTTTACACATTTTATTTTTTTCTCTATAACTTTTTAATGCTTCTTCATTGCCTTCTTGTTTTAGCTTCCTAAATGCCTTGTTCTTGTTATTTATTGCCCTGTTTACATCCTTATTTAGCCACATTGGTGTTCTCCTGTTCCTAGCCCTTTTATTTCTGTACGGTATGGCTAGCTCGCAGTGGGTGTGTAAAACTGATTTAAATATTTCCCATTTATTTTCTGTGCTCCTATTTTTGAGGACATTGTCCCAATCAATTCGGTGAAGGTCCTCTCTAAAGGTACTGTCACACTTAGCGATGTACCAGCGATCCCGACCAGCGATATGACGCGGTCAGGATCGCTGGTACATCGCTAAGTGGTCGCTAGTGAGCTGTCACACAGGCAGATCTCACTAGCGACATCGCTGGGGACGGGGGTCGCTACTTACCTGTCACACCAGGCGATCCTGCGTCCTCCCGCCCGGCTCCACGCGTCGCTCGTCTTCACAGCAGGAAGCGCCGCAGGAAGCTGACGACGAGAAACAGTCCTGAACGTTCTCGCGCGATCAGCGATTACCAGCGGGGGAGCCGGTCGTAGGTAAGTATCAGACACAGCGATGTCGCTAGCAATATCGCTATAACGTCACCAGTTATAGCGATATTGCTAGCGATATCTCTTAGTGTGACAGGCCCTTAAGCTGATCAAACTTTGCTTTCCTGAAAATCAGCGTTTTCGTAACCCCCTTCCTGGGCACCTTACTGAAGGACAAGTGGAATTGTATTATATTGTGGTCACTGTTCCCTAGGTGCCCATCGACTCGTACTTCTGTTATTCTATCTGGCCTGTTGCTTAAAATTAAGTCCAGAAGGGCTGTCCCTCTAGTTGGGCCCTGCACAAGTTGTGACAGATAATTATCCTTGGTTACTGACAGAAATTGGTTTCCTTTCTGAGATACGCAGGTTTCAGTTTCCCAGTCTATATCGGGGTAGTTGAAGTCCCCCATAATAATCACCTCATTGTGATTTGTTGCTTTGTCTATTTGTTTCAATAATACATTTTCAGTGGTTTCTGTTATATTTGGTGGTTTATAACAAACCCCTATGAGGATTTTATTACTTTTCTCTCCTTGTATCTCCACCCATAGAGACTCCACCTCTTCATTTCCCTCTTGAATATCTTCTCTTAGTGTGGGCTTTAAAGTGGACTTTATATATATGCAGACTCCACCCCCTTTCCTTTTTTTACGATCCCTCCTAAACAAATCATATCCTTGCAAGTTAGCCACCCAGTCATAGCTGTCGTCTAACCATGTCTCAGTTATTCCTACTATGTCGTATTTTTCCTCATACATTACCAACTCCAGATCTTCAATCTTATTGGTCAGGCTTCTTGCGTTGGTCAGCATGCAGGAAAGAAGTTTTGCTTAATTTTTCTTAGCTTCCTTCTGAGTACCCTATCTTGGGTCCTCTTTACCACATCTAGTATCCTTGATTAGTTTGTCCTTCTGCTGCATGTTCTTGTCTGCTGTTTTTCCTCCCATCCCCTCTTCTTCTGGTTTAAAGCCCTCCTGATGAGTGTGGCAAGTCTTCTGGCGAATGTGTGTTTCCCAGGTTTTGTGAGGTGTATCCCATCTCTTGCAAGAAGTCCATCGTAGAGGTAATTCACGCCATGGTCCAAGAATCCAAATCCTTGCTGCCTGCACCACCGTCGTAGCCAGTTGTTCACCTCTAGTATCCTATTCCATCTTCTGGGAGGATTGATGAGAAAACAACCTGTACATTCCGTTCCTTTATTTTCTTCCCCAGAATTTCAAAGTCTTCGCAGATAGTTGGTAGGTCATTTCTTGCCGTGTCATTTGTGCCTACATGTATCAGTAGGGAAGGGTAGTCATCCTTGGATTTGAGGATAGTTGGTATCCTGTTGGCCACATCCTTGATTTTTGCTCCTGGGAGGCAGCATACTTCTCGTGCGGTTATGTCCGGCCTGCAGATAGTTGCCTCCGTGCCTCTTAGTAATGAGTCGCCCACAACTACCACTCTTCTTTTCTTTCCGGACACACTGCTTGTTGCTCGTGAGTGTTTTTGAGTGTCATTTGTTTCCGCTTTTGTTGACAGAGTAACTTTTGTTGATAGTGTGTCTTCGCTTGTAGATACAGTATCATCCTGAGCTGTGCCATTTTCGTTCTCCAGCATGAGGGCTTCATATTGGTTGCTAAGCTGTGTGGGTGGTGATGACCACTTGATCCGTTTGCTTCTTTTCGTCACATGGCTCCACTTTTCAGCCTCTGTATGTGCTCTAAAGCTTTTCTCACTTTCCAAATCCTGAATGGTTGCTTCTGCTTCATCCAAGAAGTCCTCATGTACTTTAATTACCTTCAATGTTGCTATTCTTTCTTCCAGTCCCTGCACCATTTCCTGTAAGAGGGCAACAAGTTTGCACTTCTGACAGGAAAAGTTGAGTTTTTGGGCCGGAAGATCCGTAAACATGGTGTGGGGTGGCATTTCTTTGGAGGGCCACACGGTGTTGGGCTGTGAGCACAACCCACATCTGTGGACGTCGGGCACGCAGACCATCCTCATGGAGTCGGTTTCTAACCATTTGTACAGACACATGCACATTTTTGAACACAAAAGGAATCCTCCAGATCAATCAATTGATCCCTTCAGACATACAGTACACAAAAGCCAATAAGAGCAAATGAAGGAGCAAGATCAGATCATATACAAAAATATACAAATTTTTATTAATTCTGATTAAAAATTCCAAATATACAACAACATGATAGATAGGATACCAAAGAACAGGAACAATGAGACACAATGAAGCACACAGGAGGTATAGCCCTAAAAGCTACAATATATAATGATATGCATATAAAAATAAAACACATAAATAGCTAGCCCAATTAGCATTTATAAGGGATATATTGTATAGTCACAATTAATCATAAGATAGAAAACCTCCCATAGAAATATAAGGATGGCTGTGGCACTAATCAAGAAATAATTAATTAGGCACCACCAACGAAACTGCAAGCGGCGGTGAAACGCGCATCGAGGTGTTCTATCACAGGTGGCTACCCCCTATTACATCATGACTGCAAGTAATGACCTTTATATCAGTGTCTGATGTTTTTTGATTAAGGGATACTTGTATTTGTATACGTTCTGTTGGTGGTGCCTAATTAATTATTTCTTGATTAGTGCCACAGCCATCCTTATATTTCTATGGGTGGTTTTCTATCTTATCATTAATTGTGACTATATATCCCTTATAAATGCTAATTGGGCTAGCTAGGTATTAATGCATTTTATTTTTATACGCTTACCGTTATATATTGTAGCTTTTGGGGGTATACCTCCTGTGTGCTTCATTGTGTCTCATTGTTCCTGCTCTTTGGTATCCTATCATGTATATTTTTAATAAGAATTAATAACAATTTGTATATTTTTGTTTATGATCTGATCTTGCTTCTTCATTTGCGCTTACATGCACATTTGTGGCCTGCTGGAGGTAATTTTGCAGGGCTCTGTCAGTGCTCCTCCTGTTCCTCATTGCACAAAGGCAGAGGTAGCGGTCATGCTGCTAGGTTGTTGCCCTCCTACGGCCCCCTCTACATCTCCTGGTGTACTGGCCTGTTCCCTGGTAGCGCCTCCAGCCTCTGGACACTACGCTGACAGACACAGCAAACCTTCTTGCCACAGCTCGCATTGATGTGCCATCCTGGATGACCGGCACTACCTGAGCCACTTGTGTGGGTTGTAGAGTCTGTCTCATGCTACCACGAGTGTGAAAGCACAACCAACATTCAAAAGTGACCAAAACATCAGCCAGAAAGCATTGGTACTGAGATGTGGTCTGTGGTCCCCACCTGCAGAACCACTCCTTTTTTGAGGGTGTCTTGATAATTGCCAATAATTTCCATCAGTTGTCTATTCCATTTGCATAACAGGATGTGAAATTGATTGTCAATCAGTGTTGCTTCCTCAGTGGACAGTTCGATTTCACAGAAGTTTGATTTACTTGGAGTTATATTCTGTTGTTTAAGTGCTCCCTTTATTTTTTTGAGCAGTGTATATTTCTTTTCACAGTTTACTCTTAGATTTTGAAGAATTTTAAATGATGATTTTAATGACGACATTGAACATGACATTTAATCCAGCTTTGTGACTGCTACAGGAATGGTGTGTGTCAAACATGAAGTGTGAACACAGAAATAAAATGGCTGTAGCTAATCTCTATTATGTTAGCTCAGTGATGAGGATAAAGGAATCATTGTGGACTAATCTATAGGTAATTGCTTGAATTTGCCATGGAAGATTAGTTTGCCCAGTGGATAGTTCCCTGAGATTTGTCAAGCTGTCAGAAGCAGGGCTTATTGTGAAGAAGTTAATTGTGTATGAGATAATACAATAAGCCCCCATCTTTGCCGCATGTCATTGCACCCAAAAGCACACAAATCCAAAAGTAAACCAGGCTGAATTTCCTTCACTCTAGTTAAACAAAGACCCCCATCAGTGTTATGTGATACTATGTAGTAGTGACTGCTCCTCTACAGCCATTCTCATTGCCACCAACGGGTTAACATCTTATTTTACTATAGACAAAAAAGTATCTGGACTCCAGTCACATATTATATTATACCAATAAAATTGTGTAGGTCACACAATGGCAAAAAAATCTCTCTTTGATATACTACGGCAGGTTTATATTAATAAGCGTACATTGTTACATGTTTCCAACAATTATAGGGTATGTTCATGCAACATGCACTGCAGATTTTCCATCACAATTTGTGGGCAGAAAAAGTATAAGATATTTTACAAAATCTTGGGATATGAACTTTATTTTCCTTTTTTTTTTTTGGACAAAAAATCACAGACAGCCAACGTTTTTTTATGATCACGTTGGAAAACCATAATAAATCATTAAGATTAAAAGTGATACATGTCTACAGCCCATAAATCCGATATGAAAACATTAGCTGCATTTTCAATTTGTACAAGTCTCTCCAGTTTAAAAAAAAATCAAAGACACCTTAATTTTTTTATGGGCAGGGAAAAAAAGTGCCCTAATTTTATGAACTGTCCGGCAATTTCTGGGCTGTTGGCAACCCTGACGCTTCGTTAGAATTTGTGCCAAAAACGAGCAAATGATGCAAATGACTTTAAACCGACAGTTTATGTCCCATGTGAAATTTTTCTTAGTTTGAGTTATTGACAGATATACGCTGTTATCTGTACATACACATTGTCTTTTCCTAATTGTATGACTAAACATGGTGTGAATCGAACCTTAAGCCCCCGTTACACACTGCGATATCGCTAGCAATATCGCTGTAAAGTCACCGATTTTGTGACGTAGCAGCGATATTGCTAGCGATATCGCTGTGTGTGATACTTACCTACGACCCGCTCCCCCGCTGGTTATCGCTGATCGCGCGAGAAGCTCCTGGATCATTTCTCGTCGGTCACTTCCTGCTGGGCTTCCTGTGGCGCCGACGAGCGACGCGTGGAGCCGGGCGGGAGGACGCAGGATCGCCGCGTCCGACCGGTAAGTAGCGATCCCCGTCCCCAGCGATGTCGCTGGTGAGATCTGCCTGTGTCGCAGCTCACTAGTGACCACTTAGCCATGTACCAGCTATCCTGACCGCGTCATATCACTAGTCGGGATCGCTGGTACATCGCTAGGTGTAACGGTACCCTTACAATCAAAGTAGATGGAATGGAACCTGTGTTAAAGTAAAATCTTCAAAGTTGCTAACACTTTTTTCAATACGATTGCTTGATTTTACTGTCAAGTCACAGTCAGGGACTGGTTTGAGCAATGTTGAGGTATCTCGGCTATTATGCTTCATTATTTTGTTAACTACCCATAATTTAGGTACCATTTCATGTTCCCTAGTGGTGTGCAAAAATCGGGGCACATCTGTGAAAGCATACAAGTGTTTTAGTCAAATGTCTGGTAAAACAATACCCAGGCTCTCATTAAAAAAAATCACGATAAAAGTATAATTATAAAACCAGGTGCCGTCCTTTTTAATGTTTTTGGTGCATTTCCTCTAATTGGCAATTGTATCTTCATAGATGTAAAATGGCAGCCAGCTACTCAGACTACGCTAAACATATTGTACATTGGTAGTCCGAGATACTCCCCTTTTCTCAGCAAGTCCAATGAAGAGAAGAGGGCAGTGCCTCAGGCTACCAGTAGCCTCTTTAGAGAGGAAGAGGACGTGAATTCTAGCGCCACCTATTGGATATAGCAATAATAAAAGTCAATGGGGCCTACTTATCAAAGCTTTTACGCCACTTTGTTACAACTTTATTGGGCAATGCGGAGTTGAGCAAAAATTTCCAACTTTTCATGCCACTTTGAATCAGCTTCGCCAAAATGGGCAGAACTGGTGACGAGCTGGGGCAGGGGCTTGGCTACGTCCCTCCATCAAATTAATCAAATCTGCTGATGTTTTCTACACCATTCTGTGACTGGAGTAGCATTTCTGGCACAGCACATGGAGGCACACAACACTTACTAGAGGCACCAAATTCTTTAAGAGGAATTTATCTCTTAACCAATTTGTTGCTGTGCACTCTGCCTCGACTGGCATAGCCATAAGCTTGCGTTACGCCTGTCTTGATGAAACAACCCAGATGACAACCACATAAAGATCCTTGCCACATGGCATAAGATAAGCCAAGCGAGACACCTCAAATTAAAGTCTATGCAAAGCCTAGCCTAAGACTTTCCCCCTTGCTCTAGGTTTGATCAGTTGAGAGCTGGTTTCAGAACACACAGCATTTACTTGAAGGCGTTAAAATATTACAGACAACTGTTGTGCATTCACACATCTACCAAAATGCTTAACATTTTATGGATTAAAAAAAACCAGACAGAAATCCCAGAAATAAATGACTTCTTTATGTAAGTGTAAGTCTAGGAGATTACATTAATGTACATTTTCAATATTCCGAAATGATTTAATTGGCCTATGTATAAATGTAAATGCGGTAACGTAATATTCCATGCATGTCGTAAACCAATGCAGACGTCTTTCTATATAGTCTATTTATACATTATAAGGGATGTTTTTATATTCCACCTCCGGACGTGTTATGTAAACTTGTGACAAGGTAAGCAGGAAAACGCAGAATTCCATCCTTATCTGGATCTCGGAGAACATTGACCTTTAGTTTGTACTATAGTACTATAGAACATTACGAGGCATTGTTGCATTTCCCTCTTCTGAAATTCCTACACCATGTTCTTATCAGACACTGTCCAATTACTGTCCTATCGAAGTATTTTGCCTTCTAAAGTTTGGGTTTACTTGTGTTTCATTCATTTAGTTATATATTTACCTATTGGATTTATAATTTGCTTTTATGCATTCTTTACTGTACTCTGTATGACATGTAGAATATACTATATCTTTTGAGCAAAGTATCACATTTATAAGCCAATTATGCAATAAAAGATGTTTTCACAGTAGACACATAGCAAAAGCGCAATCAAGATGCTTTATGAACTAGATTTATCCATAATATATTGACAATGTATACTTTATACTTTGCCTGCTAACTCATGTTAAAGGCAACGCAATAATGTGTACCAAACCGTCCAGCTTTTAAAATTACATTATGAGACAACAGGGAAAAGAATTGTCAGAAATAAGGCACACAGTGGTTTTATAAAATACTACTACAAAATGTAGCCCATTGTGTAAAACATATCTGAAAGGTTCTAATCTTACCACTTTTGGGACCTATCTCATACTGTATTCCTGAAAATAAAAAAAAAACACAGAAAAGTATCCAAATATATACTGAGTGCTGCCTATATGTCTCTATTAGGCACAAGTATGCCAGAAAGAGGTCATTTTGACATGTGTTTAATACATTTTTGCACAGTAGTGTAAAGTGTTGACTTCTATGCTTTTAGTCTTCATTCACACCTCCATATTTGTTGTGCATATGCTGTCGATGTTTTTAAACAGATAGCACACAAGAACATAGTCTTTACATCTTTACATGTACCTGTTTTATTCTATGCCAATGTACGCAAAAAAAACTCTAGATGTTTTACTTCAGTCCACTCAAGCTCACACCATATAATGCATGGCTCCAACAAAAAAAGGGAAAAAAAAAAAAAGGAAGCATGTGGATGTTGCATCTGTGTGCTGCCATTTTAAGGCCTCATTCACACGTCAATATTTTTGATCAGTATTTGAACACCAAAAGCAGGAATGTCTCCAAAACACAGAACAAGGTGTCAATATTTCAGTTATAGTTTTTCTCTGTAAGTTCCACTTCTGGTTTCGGCATACAAACACTGATTAAAATTACTGACCAATACTGATGTGTGAATGAGGCATAAATCATAGAGATGAGTTCAAGGCTTAACAAACAGAAAAAAGGTTTATGGGAAAATATTTGTATACTTTTTTTTATAAGAGAAGCCATTGGTCAATATTTCCTCACGAAAAATGTGCATTTTAATTAATAGATCTTGGAATAATATGTTCCACAATTGGAAGTGTTAAAAAACTGTTCCTGTGCTGAGATAATCTTGTAAATGTTCCCCTGCTGTGTACTGTGTAATGGCCGTGTCTGACCATGTAGGAACATGGTCTGATCATACCACAGCTCCTGGGCAGGGGAGGAAGCAAAAGAGAGTATACAGACATTACAGCAAGGGATCACAGTTGATTCTTTTTGTGAGGCAAAATATTTCATTGCCTGTTTTTAAGCAATGTTTTACCTCACAGAAAGAAGCAGCTATAACCCCATGCTGTTCTGTCTTTATCCTCTTTTGCTTCCTCCCCTGCTCAGGAGCTGTGGTATGATTAGACTATGTCCCTGTATGGTCAGACATAGCCATTACACAGTACATACCAGGAGCACATTTATAAGATTATCTCAGCACAGGAGCTTTATTTTTAAACTCTTGGGCTGAGATAATTAAAAAAAAAAACGCTTCTACAGACAAGGGCCACCTGAGCAGTGGCATCTCTCTGCTATTTCCAAGCTGGCGCCATCTTGATGGAGGAATTTTTTCTTCTTCTCCAGTAAGATGGTGCCGCCGACGCATGCGCAGTAGGAGCTATTGGATCACAGCAGCAGACACTAATAGCAGCTACTGCGCAGACGTTTTCAATTTGTTATTTTTTTTAAGTATATACAGATAGTCATTATGTAAACTAGGGGGTAGGTCAGTAAGGGATCAGTGACCTGACAGCAGTCTGCATTATGAATATCTAATCAGAGCACCACATACACCAACCAAACCTTAGGGCAAGAGAATCTCATTAACAAAAGAAACTGAAAATAAAGATTAAAGAGCAACCACAAGATGGAGTTCATCAACCAAGGCATCATTTTAATCAGTATAACTGCGACAACCTGACACTGTGTGTGGGTTACTGTGCACAAATCTGCTGACAGGTTCCCTTTAAATAAAATAGAACCTAGACATGTTTGGTGTCTATGAACTTGTCATGACATGACCTGGAGAATCATAATGGCAGGTTAGTTTTGGCATTTAGTGAACATGGTGAAAAAAAAAGCGTGGGATTGCACGTTTTTTGCAATTTCACTGCATTTGGAATTTTTTTCTTGTTTTCGAGTACATGACATGGTAAAACCAATGGTGTCATTTAAAAGTACAACTCGTCCCACAAATAAACAAGCCCTCACATGGCCTTTTTGACCAAAAAGTAAAAAAACTAATGGCTCTGGGGAGCAAAAAATGAAAATGAAAAACCAAAAATACTTCTGGCCGTTAAGGTTTAGGTACAGATTTGGTCTATATACTGTATGCTTGGATCTCGTAACGGGAAAAAACTTCACTGAAAAAAGTGGATGTTATAAATTTAGATAAATTAAACCTGCTTTTGACTGATTTGTTACCAGGATCAAAAAAAATAGAAACAACTAGTTGCATCTATTTCATAGTTTCATCATTTTAGAGTTGAAAGAAGAGACAAGTCCAATGAGTACAACCCATAACCTATCACACTGATCCAGAAGAAAGCAAACACCACACAAGGCATGTGCAATTGCCCCATATTAGCTCTACCAGTTGAGCTACACTTCAACAAATAGTACACTGTTGTCACACCTGTGGATTGTCGACCCACTGCGCTACGGCCGGGTTTTCCTTGGAGGGGTGTAGCTAAGCAGCTACCTGGTACTGACTGGAGTCTATGATAGTGAGGTCAGGCTTGAGCGGCAAGTAACTGCTAAATACCACTCCAGGGCAGTGTCCGGAGCAGTAGCAGCTGAACCCAGCGGTCAGAGACTCTGCTTTGGATTCTGTGTCCCAGGCAAGACAGTACGGCCACTGCTACAGGTTCAGACTGTGCAGCTTCTAGATAGCACACTGGACGGCCACTATTATGGGTTCAGAGTGCGTGGCTTCTGGATGGCAGACTGGACAGTCACTTGTGACTGGTATAGAATGTGCAGCTTCTAAATAGCAGACAGGATGGCCACTAGTACTGGTTCAGATTGTGTGGCTTCTGGATAGCAGACAGGAGAGCCACTTCAGACTGGTACAGGCTGTGCAGCTTCTGGATAGCAAACAGGTCAGGTACGGAAGTGGGATACAGGTTAGGTAACTCAGGAACAGAAGCAGACAAGGAGACCTAACAAAATGCAGGCAAATAACTAACATAAATGTTGCTCAGGTACCTCCCAAGAGGTGGAGTTGCCTTAAGTAGTGTCTCCCAGCTATTGGCTGTGAATACTTTAGGAGAGCGCGCACTGTCTCTTTATGAAACAGGGATCGCACGCTGCACAGTGATCAGCCAGGTGTGTGCAGAACCTGGGGAGCGAGAGTGGATGAAGAGGTGGATGGGAGGCCAGGGCAGTGAATAAGTCAGCGTCTTTGCCAGGAGGAAGTAGCAGAAGCACCCAAAGACTCTGGCGCTACAACTGTCATTCATTTTTCTTGTACAAATAGGCCCAACTCCAAATACAGTAGTCCCATCACCTCAAACAGCATCACAAAAAATGAAAATAACCAAGAACTCCATTATGAAATATTTAATTCTCCGATATACAATAAACGCTTGATAAAAAGGAAAAACAGATTAAAGATAAGAGAGGGGACATGGAGAAAGAACTAATACATGCTCACTAAAAAAGCATTTGAAACAGTGAAAATCTTCAACTTATTTGACTATTTATTAAGGTTGAAGATAAACTGCTTTTAACAAGCTTGAATTTTTGACCGTCCCAGTGTTCTAATGATTTTAATTTGTTTCATGATTTTTAATTTGCTTGTAAGGAAATTACAACTTCAAAGATATTTTGTTATTGCTAGTAATAGAGGGCCTAGAAAATCTATAGAAAATGGAACAATTAAATGAAAATTTTTTTACACCAAAAGGTTAGATCTAGGTCCAATATTTAGCTCATACTTCCCGATGATTGTTTGGAGATTTTTTATTCATTATTTGCACAAGAATTTGGGGGATGTTCAAATTAAACAAAAAGGGAAAACTGATTTGTCGATAAAGGAATAAATCGCTAAATCTATTGAGAGCTTAAAGGAACATTGGCTTGCCTTCTCAAGCCAACAAAGAAGGTCATATTGTTATACAAAACAGAACTGAATATCTAGGGGAAGCATTTAATGTTTTGTCTGATCAAAAACATTATAAAAGAGCATAGAAAGATTCTACAATAGTACATGAAATTATATATAAAAATAATTGAAGATACATACAGTATGAGAAAAAAAATATCAAATTTGTAGTTTATTCATAACTTGCTAAAAATAAATAATGACAAGAGAAGGCTTCTGAGATTAACAATTATATCAGGCACTGGTTCTTCAACAACTCAGTTGTCAAATCATTATATCAATTTATTTTTGGAAATGATTCTGATTAGATTACCGTACCCTTGTGCCTCAAAGAGCCCATGAGTTTGATTAGGGATCTCAGGGACTTTCAATGGGAAAATACTTTTTGCTCATGACATTAAAAATATTTCTTCTTTGTATTCAGACATCATCCATGAATTAGGGCTTAATGCTGACTTTTGTTCTGGAGAGGGAGTGCAGCATACCTGATTTACAGAGTAATTTCTTGATGGATGCTTTAGAGTTCATTCCGAAACATATTTTTTGTTTGCAACATGGGGTGTATCACCAGCATCATGGAACTGCAATGGGTAATTGGATCGCCCCAAGTTATTATAATTTGTATATGTGGTGATATATGTGTTCTACTATTCCAAATAAATATAAAATAGTATAATCGTTTTATAGATGATTCAATTTTTATTTGACAAGGTACAGTGGAAGAGGCAGTCTTCTTTTTGGAATATGTTAATAAGAATGATTGGGGCCTCTCCTTTACATTGAATATCTCTGATAAGTCTTTTGTATTTTTAGATCTTATCCTTTCATGTTAATGAACAAATTGTTATGTAGACATATTTTAAACCTGTGGATGGGAATAGTTAGAATGTAACAGTACTAAAATGTAAAAGTACTCATTATAGTACAGTAAATGGAAGTAAATATTCTGTTTAGCCAATTCTGGTGGATTAGTAAAAATTGTTCTAGATTTGAGTATTACGAGGGGCGCCTGAAAACTTCGAGGCCCACCCATGAAATCTTTTTTGCATGGTCTTGTTTTGCAATGCAATATGTTATTTAGTTAGTTGAATGGTCTCATGAGCAATCTGGATTTATTTTGATTTTTTTTGTTTCCGTTACATCATTTTAAATTTGGGTCGCAAGGTTGAAATATGGAAATGGAGAAGTTGGCAAAGTTCACACATCGGCTGTTGCAATGGCTGCAATTCCACCTTCCACCAAGGTGCTGTTTTTTACATCTGTGGGAATAGGTGATAGTCCGAAGGAGCCAAATCAGGGGAATAGGGTGGGTGCTGAAGCAGCTGGAAACCACAGGAGTGAATTGCAGCAGCCGATGTGTGAACTTTGCCAACTTCTCCATTTCCATATTTCAGCCTTGCGACCCAACTTTAAAATGCTGTAACGGAAACAAAAAAAATCAAAATAAATCCAGATTGCTAATGAGACCATTCAACTAACTAAATAACATATAGCAACAAAAATCCCATAGGTGAAATAAATGGTGTGGATACAAGGGACAACCCTGCTCCAACACCATAAACATAAGCTCTGCAACTGATATGAAAAACCAGGAGGAGCAAAAAGAGCATAAAGTCACATAATTGTAATAAAATATCAAAATTCTTTATTTAAATATCAACAATGCAATTCAGATCATAATGAGGTGCTCATGAATAAATATGGACATATATCCCAGGGAAAACCCCCTCAAACTCCCCAAGTTGGAAAAAACCCGGCAAGTATACAAAAAATATATATAGATATAGCACGACGCCCCAAAAAGGGTCCTATTACCATATTAGTCACCAGAGGACTGAGTCATATCAAATCAGTAACAAAAATGGGGCTTTAGTGCTACCTATTATAAGAGCATAGTGGCAATAGATCATAGAAAATGCTCATAAAAGTTTTCACAAGAAGCCATGTGGCAACTTACCAGGAAGGGGAGAGAGGGAGAGCCCAGCGTAGGTACCCCCGACGCGCATTTCGCGACGTCCCCCGTCGCTTTATCAAGGAGGCGATAACGCTAAGTGTTCCAGTAGGGCCTTAAAATAACCCCTAACCCCGATCATGTGACCGATATCGGCCAATCACAATGGCGCTTGCGGCGCATGCGCCATGACGTCTGCAGGTCCTGCCCTGCAGCCTGGCGTCAGACACAGTGCGGGAAGACCCAGAGCAGTGCACACCATGTAAAGAGACACCGGCCACAGCGCGGAGCCGCAGGTAGCATGGCGATGCGCTCGGCCATGAGGGCACAAGATAGTAAGGATGTAGGCACAATACCACGGATCAAGGAGAGAGAGGGAATTACAGTAATATATTTAATGGCCTTCTACCACCATGTAGGTCTATATGACAGAGTAAAATTCATCTCAATAAGATATATAATTTAACCCTCTATCTTCCTACAAAAAATGGAAACCACCACAATGAAAAATAATATGACGCATATGCAATGGGATCATTAATATAATGCAGACTCAATAAGCATATAATAGTGCCCATGGGTATACACAAAAGGAAATGAATACATTCAATGAACCTATAAACAATTCCATACAACATCCTAATTTAAGTGCACCCCAAATACAAAAGCCTACATCCCCATATTTACATAGAACATGGGGAAAGCATATAATCAGTTGACAAAATACATAATAAATTCCATAAGGTGTTTGATTGCAGTAGATGATGTATCAAATCAATGATAAGGTGCCACTTCATGAAAGAACTGGGACACGCCAAATAACAACTGTAAAAAGGTAAGATGAGGAAAAATGAGAAAAATATAAAAACAATAAGAAATTAAAAACAACCACCGCTAAGCGGCCTGGGAGATATATGGTCATGCGAGAACAATAAACAAGGAAAAAGCAGGAAGATGTCAATATATACAAATATATATACCTGCATATCAAACTTAGTTAGAAAACATAATAATGTAATGGAAATCTGAAAAAAATGGGTCCAAAGTCAGGTTGCACAATGGGTCACAAAAATGGGGTGAAATTTAAAGACTCATTAAGGCCTCTCGGGCTCATAGTGTCCAACTGGACAATCCATCTTACCTCCATTTGCCCGAGAACCTTTTTGTAATCACCTCCCCTTATCCCCATGTGCAGCACATCAATACCCCTAACTTTTAACAATCCCGCATCACAATTGTGATGTGCCCCAAAAATGTCGAGGGATAGTCTTAAGTTCAAAAGGGTCAGATGCAGCCCTGGCTGCGCCAATGTCCCGCACGTGTTCACGTACTCGCACCCTCAGCTCCCTGGTGGTAAGGCCAACATAAATTTTGGGACACGGACATGTGGCATAGTATATGACATTAGTCGTGCCACATGATATTCTTTGCTTGATCTCAAATTTCCTCATACCATCCGAGGAGCTGAAGGTGAAGCAGCGTAGGACATTGGCGCAGGCCATGCAGTGCCCACATGGAAAGGAACCACAGATTGGACCACTGGATCCGAAAAAGTTTTGAGGAGCGGGTACATAATGACTCCGTACAAGAAGGTCGCCCAAGTTCTTTGAGCGACGTGGCGTCATGGATGGGGAGCACCCCAGAGCGGACCTCAGGGATGGATCTGTCTCCAAAATAGGCCAATGTTTTTGTAAGATGGTACGCATATTGCGCCATTCACGATTATAAGTAGAAATGAACCGTATAGGTCCATCTCTACTTAATGTACCACTCCTCTTTGTTGGTTGTAAAAGACTGCTGCGTGGGGTGTATCTCGCTCTATTATAGCCCCTCTTGATACACCTGTGGCTATAGCCCCTCTTTGAGAAGCGATCACTCAAGTCATGGGCTTGTCTCTCAAATCGATCATCGGTGGAGCATATGCGTCGCATGCGGAGGAATTGTCCGACCGGGATGGCCCTCACCGTGGCCGGATCATGGGCCAATGAGGCATGCAATAAATCATTTACGGAGGTGGGTTTCCTGAACACATCCGTCTGGATAAGCTAGACAGAGTGCTAGACTGCTGTTTAGAAGAACCAATGGCTGCTGTTTATTGGCACAAGGTTATAGGATACTGTTTTTTTATAAAGCTGGGAAATTTGCATCACCTGGCCTTTCCTAATGATGATAGTGAAACCTTGATCAAAGTTATCAGAGAACACAAATCTCCAAGTGTGCCCAAACTTTTGCATTGACCCATTTTCATTTTTGTAATTTTTAAACTTAAAAAAGGATATATATATACAATATAGATATATATATATATATATAAATATAATATATATATATGCATCTCACACAATTAGAATGTCATCAAAAAGTTAATTTATTTCAGTTCTTCAATACAAAACTGAAACTCATAAACTCATATATTATATAAAATCATTATGATCAGAATAATCTATTTCAATTGTTTATTTCTGTTAGTGTTGATGATTATGGCTTACAGCCAATGAAAACCCAAAAGTCGTTATCTCAGTAAATTAGAATACTTTATAACACCAGCTTGAAAAATGATTTTAAAATCCGAAATGTTGGTCTACTGAAATGTATGTTCAGTAAATGCACTCAATACTTGATCGGAGCTCCTTTTGGCATCAATTACTGCATCAATGAGTTGTGGCATGGAGGCGATCAGCCTGTGGCACTGCTGAGGTGTTATGGAAGCCCAGGTTGCTTTGATAGCAGCCTTCAGTCTGCATTGTTGGGTCTGGTGTCTCAGCTTCCTCTTGACAATACCCCATAGATTCTCTATGGGATGAAAGATCAGGTGAGTGTGCTGGCTAGTAAAGCTCAGTGATGCTGTTGTTTTTAAACCAGGTATTGGTACTTTTGGCAGTGTGGACAGATGCCAAGTCCTGCTGGAGAATGAAATTTCCATCTCCAAAAAGCTCATCAGCCGAGGGAAGCATGAAGGGCTCTAAAATTTTGTGGTAGATGGCTGTGCTGACTTTGGTCTTGATAAAACACAGTGGACCTACTTACCATACTTAGTTTGTCTCTGCAAACATAAGGCCAATATGTGCGCATCCAGATTTGTTCTTCAGTGCAGGGCTGCTGACAAAAGTCACCATCTGGAGACCTGCCACAATCCTGAGCTGCAGGATGGGGGCCCCTGCTATAAGGAATAAAATTCAGATACCAAATATATGAACAAATTGATAAAATAATTTGAAACAGTTAAAAGAAAGCAACTGAAGTTTATAAGCCAACATTATTTCATATTATGATGCATGAGGGAATATTGTAAACTGGGCATTTGGGGAAAAAAAAGTTTCACCATGACATAAATGAAATGGAATCACAACCTTATGTTAGGCCTCTTCACCACAACTTTCAGTAGCAGTCGTTCAAGAAAAACAGGTCGTTAGGCGTCTTCATATTCGGGTTAATAGCAGCAGCTTTATAGTCTTGGCAGTTGTACAAGTTCTTGGAAAAGTTTAGATTAGATTTCTTACAGTATGTGGAATAGACCCATAAAATACGCAAGTATGGATAATTAATTATGTGTTGCTTCATTAGGAGGAAAGCAGCGCTTTTCCTGTATACTCTTAAAATGAGCAGTGGCTTATTGGCAGGAACCCAGGAGAATGTAACTGTATATATAACAGTCAAATAGTGAGGGTGCTGGTTGTCAGCCCCTACCGATCAGGTATTGAGGACCTAACCCAAGGATCAATATCAGTAGTAGGCAACCCCTTTAAGCGTGTGATGATTCTTTGTTTCCACACAGAATTGTATACAGTATTACATGCAGAAAAAAAGATGCCTGATATAAACCTGACCCACTATAAAAATATAACTAAAGAAAAACATAACGTATGTTCTTAGAACCCTAGTAGAGTCTAACGTGTGTGTAACACAAAAGCCTGTGACACGGAGCAGTGTGTATAGAGCCTTAAGGTCTGTTTACACAGACCAACCGGCATCACTGAATGACTGATGATCAGTGTATATTACCTATTGGCGGTTGGACTACACTGAGAAATTAGTAATACATTATCCTGTGCACATTGGCTGCCTTTGTTCAGCAGCACAAGTCATCTTTACACAGGAAAATGTGTCGCCGAGAGCAATGATCTTTTGTGCTTTACAAAAAAAATTATTTAAATTTGAAGAAAAAGCGTTTTACTCATTCATTGAGAGATTGGCAGCCTGTTGTTACAGGCTTCTGCCAGTAGTTGCCTGGCAGCTCCAAAAAGGGCTACAAGGGACAGGCTTTGTTCTGGTTACTCTGACAATAAGGTCCCAGGGAAGACATGTCCTTCACCCTCTAGATCCTGTGCAGGGATGCAGACTTAGGGTACCATTACACTTAGCGACGCACCAACGATCCCGACAACGATATGTCCTGATAAGGATCACTGGTGCGTCGCTAAATGGTCGCTAGTAAGTTGTCAAACAGTCAGATCTACTCAACGATGGCAGCAACGATCCAGCGATCCGTATAACGACCTCGGCGGTCGTTAGGACCTTGTCACACAGCAGCGATTCTGACGACTCCCGCCTGCGTCCCTGATTTCTGAGTCACTAACAAGGTCGCTCGTCGGTGTCAAACACAGCGATGCGCGCTGGCCAGCGGGACACAGCGATCAAAAAATGGCTCAGGACATTCGAGCACGATCAGCGACATCGCAGCGGGGGCCTGGTCGCTGCTAAGTGTCACATGTAACGAGATCGCTGGCGAGGTCGCTGTTGCGTCACAAAATCGGTGACGCTTCAGCAATCTCGCTATGTGAGACGGGGCCTTTACACAGGGAATGTGGGGCGAGTCCCCTGAGTAATAGCTGGCCGGTAGTGCAGGTGGCAGGAATCGTCAGGTTGCCGGGTCAAAACCACGAGGGCATAGAAAGTTCAAAATTGAAAGAAATAAAAATAGTTGGGGACCGATCTGAGATGAGTACAGGAATAATCCACACTAAACAAAGGCAGATAACCAGAGTACTGATCACTGTAATTGGCACAGAAATCAGATTCTCATGAGTTTGAAGAGAATCTATCACCATGTTATTACCACGTAATATGTCCTTAGTGCCTCCGACGCAGGCGCGGTGGTTCTTAGCCCCGCGCGTGCGCTCTGACGCCTGACGCCGGCCGTCCTGTCTGAGGGCCTGGCGGCAGCTCGGTGCATGCGCCACTTCTAGCCGTCTGATTGGCCCACAGAGGCCATGTCATTGCACTTGCGATCATCACCAGGGTTACAAAAGGTCCTCCTCCGCTCAGCCGTATCTCCTTGAGAAAGCGCTCGGTGTGTGCGCGAAACGCGCGTCGGAGGTCGCCTCCTGGATCTGGCTACTTGTGCACCTTGTGGTAAGCTACCCTAATTACATTGTGGTATGCCTATTATGGCTTAATAGTGATTTTCTCTCTTCTCTTGGGCGGCATTGTCATCTTAGCTCCTGCTGCCATTCATCTCAATGGTGATCTGCCCTCACCTTAATATATGCATTCTCAGCTCTAGGTTACTATTATGGGCAAGACTCATTGCGATGAGCTGTAGCATTGGTGCACATGTTTATTTGCACTTTCCCCTTCAAGTCCTTCCCGTCAGTCATTTTGATGTTGGCAACTTTGCTGCTATTTTTTACCATTTGTCTGTGCATGTGATAAATAAAATTTTGTAATTTTGCACTACAAATTGTTTAATCCTTTACTCCTTTTTCTCCTTGGTTAAGTATGTATGGAGTGGAATTCTTACCATGATGGCGGTTTATGTGCTGAGGTTATCGCCTTCCTTTTTGATTACAGTGTTGGGCGCTGCTGTTTATCTTATTATGAGAGCAGCATGAAGGTGAGACAGAGACCCTGATTCCAGCAATGTGTTACTTACTGGGTGGTTTGCTGTAGTTTTGATTAAATCACTGCTTTATCAGCACAAAAGTATCACTAGAGGATTAGTACACCTGCTGCCATGTTGTCCAACCCGGCCCCACCACTGATTGCCAGTTTTTAGCTCATGCACAATGTTCACAGAAAGCTGCAAATCAGTGGTGTGGGTGGGGTTATACAGAGCTCAGCATTCAGAGAACTGCTGGATCTGCAGCAGAGAAAACATTGATTTTATTAAAACTGCAGAAACCAGTAAAGTAAGCAATACATTGCTGAAATCAGGGTTCGTGCCCCTAAGGATATCCTGAAAACTTGACCTGTTGGTGGGTCTTGAGGACTAGAGTTGAGAAACAGTGCACTAGACCATCTGCCCCTTTCTCTGTATAGGTTATCTAGAAGCTGGAGTAGTATAAAAGTGGACAACTCCAGACTTCAGGGTCAGAATGGTGAGGTCCAGCTGTCTGAATAATAGATATTTTCCACTGTTTTCCCATTCCACTTTCTACTCTGTTGTTGCTTCCTTTCTAAGCTTGAGTATGATGGAGTTATTCAGTTTGGAAAAATGAAGGTTTGTGGGGTAACATTTTTACAGTTTCGGTAGTAAATATTCTCCAAAATCATCAAGAAGAAATTGTTTATTATGAAATACTCTATTTGTAATACGGAAACAAACAGTAAAAGGGTAACAGAGAAAATCTGCAACAACGTATTAGGATATTAAAAAAAGTCTTAATATGCTGAAAAATTGTATTTTATAGAATGTGCAATGATTCAAGGTCATCCATCCATAATAGTCTGTATATAGTGACGTTCTGCTAGGGGCCACTTCACCAAATTGTATCCTATATTGTAGGTAATAAGCTGATTTGCAAATCATTGAATTATGTTTTTCGGTTGCCTTCTGTACAGAATCAAACTGATAACATTTTCTCTTTTTTTTTTCTTTGTGTTTTGGCTGTAACTAAAGTGCAGGGTCAGTGTGAATAGATAAGGGTTTAGAGCGCTATCTATCCCTGCATTTATCTGCCTTGGCGGTGGTATGTCATGGTTCCCAAATGTTAGACATTGCAACAAATTGATTAACTATGTCGTTTACTGTAGTTAACGTCTTATTCACACTTGTCTGTGAACATGTGTGATGCAGAACACATATTTTAACAATTTTTTATATAATGTTTACAAGTGTTTGTAATGGAGTTCTTTAGAACCTATGGGTAAAGGCCATGTTGAGATGGCCATAATTCTCAGCTCGTATAGGTACCGTAAAGCCCAAACTAAGGCCAAATAGGATTGTAAATCTGGGTTGGGAAACCCAAAGTCAGCCTGGGCATTGTGATCCAGATGTGGACTATGAAGTACAGCCGTCTGAACCTGGCCTAGGGAAAGAAAAATTACCCAGCACACCTAGAAATGTTATATTTAGAAGAAAAAAACACCACTGAACACAAACATGTCATCAAAATTGTTAATATTGCACTTCTGCATTAAAAAAATCCATGCAATAATGCAGTGTTTTCCTAAAAAAAAAAAAAATACACTATGTTTTGAACCTCTGTGTCCGCACATGCAGGTTTTCTTTATTTAAATTCCGCAGTTTTTGTGTCTAAGAAGTAAGGTTTCTCCTTGCAGAGAGTGACATGCCAGCTGTGGCTTGTCAAGGTAAGGAGACTTATTTGCCGTGCAATGCTCCTCTGGGAAAATAATATGCAAATTGCCTCTTCAGAAATAGGTGGCGCTGTAGAGTAAAAGTCCTCTTTCTTTCTGAAGAGGCAATTTGCATGCAGTTTTTGTGGAGATTATAGATGCAGAATGGAATGAAAAAGATAAATGAAGAACTTGTATTTCCCATTCCTGCTGAATCTATGTTTGTTTTGGTCTAAAAAAAAAAATGGAAAAAAACTATTTTTCTTACATTGTATCTTCTAAAAGTCCCGGATCATGGGTTTGGTAAGATGTGTTGCTGTACAGGTAGGTCAGCGGTATCTTATGTTGTTAATCCTAAAGAAAAGGATACAGTTAATTAAAGTGGTGGAGTAGGGAGCCCTGAGCTCCCTGCTCCACCATTAGGCCTGAGCAGACTGAGTCACACAGCACAACCCAAAGCAGCTCATTGCGAGAAATGGCTAGATGAATATTTTTTCTACCCAGTGTAATACTAAAATATGGTGGAGGGTCTCCAAACTAGGAAGCAAGCAATGTGGGCGTATTATAGTGTTTGGGGGACACTGTGGGGACATCACAGTGTGTATGTGGGGAACTGTGAGGGAACTGCAGAATGTGTGGGGGCACCGTGGATATATCATATCAGTGATAAGGCTCTATGGGGCATTATTATGTGGAAGGCACAGTAGGGGCATCATACTGTGTGTATGGGGCACATTGGAGGCATCATAGTGCATAGAGGACCACTTGTGGGCGCATTCTTCTATGTGGGTTAGGAAAAACAGAAGACTGACTGCCAATGATATTTGCTATATCCAAAGTACATATCAGAACCTAATTTTATATGCTTCTATCCCAATTCTGAGAAGGCTAAGTAACAGCCACTTGTGAATATGAACAGCTCCAATAAATGTTCTTCTGAATTGTTGAATCACTTAACCATGCACATTTTCCCTGTGGGAGATGTAGCGACTGCCATATTGGTTGTTATCCAGCTTTCTTAGGATCAGCTAAGTTCCCGATCAACCTCTAATGATGTAAATACGATCACAGCTGCACATTTGAAACTTTCAGCATGTGCAATTATTTTCCATATATATTTCCTCTGGAATTGTATTGTTCCTTTACATTGGTGGGGGTCGGGTGGTCACAGAAAGCTCAGAGGCTTTGCCAAACATACCTAAAAGAAGCAAGATTATTTCCACATGTTCTTTTTTAGCTGTTTCTTTTATATCCTATTAGCAGCTGCTCTGGAGAAGGTGAATTCCTGTATGTGGCAAAATGCTTTCCAGATGTACCTAATAGAATTTAGTTCTGCCTGTATTTAATGGTTAGCTCTAAACTTTCATGGAAGAAACGGGTAGTAATATATTTTTGAATTTTTGGGCTTTTTACAGTTTTGGCATAATGTTATTGGATGGGTCATGGATTTATGCAACATAATAAATGCATTAAAGCAGTTGTCCACCCCTTTCAAATGTTACCATTTGCTTAGAAAGCATGTAAATAACTGAATAGTATTCGTCTTAACATTGCTATGCTTCTTCCACGCGTTCTCAGTCCCCAACAGCCTCCAGCTATGCTAATTGGACCTAGATATATAACCATAGTGTGCCGCCAATAGTTTAATCTATATATATAAAAATGAGTGTATGTGTGTTTGTATCAGGGGCGGACACAGCCTGGGGCCCCTGTGCAGGAAGTGTCCAGGCCCCCCTCCTTTTGAGGCAGATATATATATCTCTACTACTGTATATAATTGTCTAATTCTGTCTGTCTGTCTGTAATGGAAATCCCACCTCGCTGATTGGTCGTGGCAGTTAGGCAGCGACCAATCAGCGACAGTTGCTTAGTCGTCGTGGCAACACGGCCGCATTGCTTATTGTACAGGCACATTACAGCCGTTAAAGGCATCACTGCTGCGTCACTCATTACACAGGCACAGTCCTGTACATATTCTGGAGTACAATACTTTAGGTAACAGTAGAACAGTGACTGCAGCTCTGGGTGTAACTTGCGTACAATACATTAGGTGATAGCAGAAAAGTGAATGCAGCTCTGGGTGTAACTGGAGTACAATACATTAGGTAAGATCTTAGTCACAGTAAAAAAAAATGATGATCAGAAGGCAATAAATTTATGTCAAAAAGTACAATTTTTATTAGAACAACCATATTAAAATCATACTGCCAAGCATTAAGCGGATAGGACAATACAGATACTCGTCACTCATAAGCACTCATATGACGCGCTAAATCCAGAGGTGGTTATCACCCTTATAATAATCAACAATAACAGGACGGTATATGGCTAGTGGGCTACACTGTTGGTCTACTGGGGCCTAGATTGATAATATAAATGGAGTATAGCGTAGTTGTAACATCCTATGCAGCCGATCAATACAGTATATGGCTAGCCCTATCTGTCAATACCCCCTACACAGCCTGTTTACACCATGTGGGGAGAAGAGATAATTACCCCACTATAACATTTGTATATCACACAGTGGCTATCAATTCCATTAAATACAAAGTGAAAACCGCTGGCAGGAATACCTATCCTAATATCCCATATTGTATGATTCACACATAGCAATCATGAACATAGTCAATTTACCTAGTGGATGCCGGGATACAGGGTGATGCCACTCTCAGGGTCAGCGCATCCGCCCCGACGCGCATTTCGGACTCCTTTCTCAAGAAGATAGAGGATATGTATGATGGGTATATGGGCACGAGACTGTGGGATGGAGGATAAGTATGATGGGTATATGGGCACTGGACTATGGGATAGAGGATGTGTGATGGTACATGTGCACTGAACTAAGGGTTAGAGGATGTGTGATGGGTGTATGGGCGCGGGACTATGGGATAGAGGATGTGTGATGGGTATATCGGCACTGGACTATGGGATGGAGGATGTGCGATGGTATATGGGCATAGGACTATGGGATGGCGGATATGTATGATGGGTATATGGGCACGGGACTATGGGATGGAGGATAGGTGTGATGGGTATATGGGCACGGGACTATGGGATACAGGATGTGTGATGGGTAAATGGCACTGAACTATGGGATAGAGGATGTGTGATGGGTATATGGGCACGTGACTATGGGATGGAGGATATGTATGATGGGTATATAGGCACTGGACTATGGGATAGAGGATGTGTGATGGTACATGTGCACTGAACTATGGTATAGAGGATGTGTGATGGGTGTATGGGCAGGGGACTATGGGATAGAGAATGTGTGATGGGTATATGGGCACTGTACTATGGGATGGAAGATGTGTGATGGTATATGGGCATAGGACTATGGGATGGTGGATATGTATGATGGGTATATGGGCACGGGACTATGGGATACAGGATGTGTGATGGGTATATGGCACTGGATTATGAAATGGAGGATGTGTGATGGGTATATGGGCATGGACCTATGGGATGGAGGATATGTATGATGGGTATATGGGCACTGGACTATGGGATAGAGAATGTGTGATGGGTGTATGGGCAGGGGACTATGGGATAGAGAATGTGTGATGGGTATATGGGCACTGTACTATGGGATGGAGGATGTGTGATGGTATATGGGCATAGGACTATGGGATGGAGGATATGTATGATGGGTATATGAGCACGGGACTATGGGATACAGGATGTGTGATGGGTATATGGCACTGGATTATGGGATGGAGGATGTGTGATGGGTATATGGGCATGGACCTATGGGATGGAGGATATGTATGATGGGTATATGGGCACTGGACTATGGGATAGAGAATGTGTGATGGGTATATGGGCATGGGACTATGGGATGCAGGATATGTATTTATCTATTTATTTCACTTATATAGCGCCATTAATTCCACCGAGCTATACATACATTATTGTATGATGTGTATATGGGCACGGGACTATGGGATGGAGGATATGTATGATGGGTATATGGGCACGGGACTATGGGATGAAGGATGTGTGATGGGTATATGGGCACTGGACTATGAGATGGAGGATATGTATGATGGGTATTTGGACATGGGGCGATGGGTTGGAGGACATTTGATGGGTATATGGGCATGGGATAGAGGATGTGTGATGGCTAAATGGGCACTGGATTATGGAATGGAGGATATTTATGATGGGTATATGAGCACGGAACTATGGGATGGAGGATGTGTGATGAGTATATGGGCACAGGACTAGGGGATGGAGGACGTATGATTGGAATATGGGCACGGGACTATGGGATGGAGGATATGTATGATGGGTATATGGGAATGGGACTATGGGATGGAGGATGTGCGATGGGTATATGGGCACTGGACTATGGGATGGCGGATATGTATGATGGGTATATGGGCACAGACTGTGGGATGGAGGATATGTATGATGGTTATATGGGCCTGGGACTATTGGATGGAGGATAATCATTATAATTTGTAATAACTAACCACAGTTAGTTACTATGCCTGGGCAACGCCGGGCTCTTCAACTAGTGTTATATATTTTTAGTGCTATTCTGTTGTTGAGAAGCAACAAATTCTATAGATGAGTACAATCTTTAGATTCAGTATTCTAAAGGGGTAAGACATATCTGAGTGATAAATGCGAGCCAAACGTCTACAGCATCCTTGATTGTTTCTGTAACTCCCTTAAGGCCTCTTTCACACTTCAATCTTTTGACATCAGTTGCAAACCGTCAAAGTGTGAAAAAACGGATCCGTTTCCGTTTTGCAAAAAACGGATGCACCGGATCCGTTTTTTGGACAGATCTGCCACATCCGCAAGTGTATGAACTTTAAAGGAATACAACTCTGGAAATGGAGAGAGAGAGAAAGGGGTAGAGAGAGGCAAAGAGAGAGAGCATGCTCAGTTTAAAATAGCGGGTCCGCTGCTGAGAAAATTTCCACAGTCACACACTGTCCCTCCCATTTTGGCGGATCTGTGATAAACTGACATGAAAATGCCAAAAGTCACAAAATGAGTTGTGCCAAAATTCTGGAGAAATTGTTCCGATGAATCAGGGACACAGAATTGACATAGTGCAGATATATTTTTAGCTATATATTAAAATGTCGACAGCTGGTATTACATTCCAATGCAAATCTGCTTGGAAATTGTGTAACAAATATGCAATGTGTGAACACATGCTTAGGCTATGTTCCCACAATGAGTATTTGGTGATTCATCAATGTTGTAGATTTTCTGTAGCATTTCTGCATCTGTTAGATAAATTAGGTCACTTGCGTTTTTCATTGCGTTTTTTACATGTGTTTTTAACTTTGTGTTTTTTTACTCTTTTTGGCAGGACATGTTTTACGTAAACCTGTTTTGTTTTTGATACTTCCTAGTATTTGGCTTTGGCAAAACCTTATAGATACAACTATGTGTGGATTACATGCATTTTCCACAGTGTAAACACACTAAAAATGCATGTTTTTTTACCTGCGTTTTTCTTACTCCGCAACTATTCTATGCAATTCTCCGCATGCAGTTCTATGGTGAAAATATAACTCGGTGTACTCACAAGGAAAAATTACGTGGAATTTTAAACAGTCACCGCAGGTCAGTTTAGGCCTCTTTCACACATCAGTTTTTTGCCATCAGCCACAATACGTCTTTTTTGGAAAAAAAAAAAAAAACGGATCCAGTGAATGATGCCACTGGATCCGTTTTTCTCATAGACTTGTATTAGAGACGGATTGTGACGGATGGCATCACGTTTCATCCGTCGTTTGACGGATCCGTCATAAAATCTTTGTCCGTCGGCCGGAGACAGCGGACAAAGTAACGTTTTTTGTGTACGCCGAAAAGTCGGACAGCGATGGATCCAGCGGCGTCCGTCGTTGGCTATAATGGAAGCCTATGGACGCTGGATCCGTCGCTGTCCGTGAAAAGACGGAATCCGTCGCTGGATTCCGTTTTTTTAAAACTGAGCACGCCCAGAACAATTTCTATTCCTTTAAGCTTGTTTTTCCATTCTGACACAAAATGCTCAACATGTGCAGGTCGCCCTATTACACCACTTTCATACAGCAATATCTGCAAGATTATTTCCACATGTTCTTTTTTAGCTGTTTCTTTTATACCCTATTAGCAGCTGCTCTGGAGAAGGTGAATTCCTGTATGTGGCAAAATGCTTTCCAGATGTACCTAATAGAATTTAGTTCTGCCTGTATGTAATGGTTAGCTCTAAACTTTCATGGAAGAAACGGGTAGTAATATATTTTTGAATTTTTGGGCTTTTTACAGTTTTGGCATAATGTTATTGGATGGGTCATGGATTTATGCAACATAATAAATGCATTAAAGCAGTTGTCCACCCCTTTCAAATGTTACCATTTGCTTAGAAAGCATGTAAATAACTGAATAGTATTCGTCTTAACATTGCTATGCTTCTTCCACGCGTTCTCAGTCCCCAACAGCCTCCAGCTATGCTAATTGGACCTAGATATATAACCATAGTGTGCCGCCAATAGTTTAATCTATATATATAAAAATGAGTGTATGTGTGTTTGTATCAGGGGCGGACACAGCCTGGGGCCCCTGTGCAGGAAGTGTCCAGGCCCCCCTCCTTTTGAGGCAGATATATATATCTCTACTACTGTATATAATTGTCTAATTCTGTCTGTCTGTCTGTAATGGAAATCCCACCTCGCTGATTGGTCGTGGCAGTTAGGCAGCGACCAATCAGCGACAGTTGCTTAGTCGTCGTGGCAACACGGCCGCATTGCTTATTGTACAGGCACATTACAGCCGTTAAAGGCATCACTGCTGCGTCACTCATTACACAGGCACAGTCCTGTACATATTCTGGAGTACAATACTTTAGGTAACAGTAGAACAGTGACTGCAGCTCTGGGTGTAACTTGCGTACAATACATTAGGTGACAGCAGAAAAGTGAATGCAGCTCTGGGTGTAACTGGAGTACAATACATTAGGTAAGATCTTAGTCACAGTAAAAAAAAATGATGATCAGAAGGCAATAAATTTATGTCAAAAAGTACAATTTTTATTAGAACAACCATATTAAAATCATACTGCCAAGCATTAAGCGGATAGGACAATACAGATACTCGTCACTCATAAGCACTCATATGACGCGCTAAATCCAGAGGTGGTTATCACCCTTATAATAATCAACAATAACAGGACGGTATATGGCTAGTGGGCTACACTGTTGGTCTACTGGGGCCTAGATTGATAATATAAATGGAGTATAGCGTAGTTGTAACATCCTATGCAGCCGATCAATACAGTATATGGCTAGCCCTATCTGTCAATACCCCCTACACAGCCTGTTTACACCATGTGGGGAGAAGAGATAATTACCCCACTATAACATTTGTATATCACACAGTGGCTATCAATTCCATTAAATACAAAGTGAAAACCGCTGGCAGGAATACCTATCCTAATATCCCATATTGTATGATTCACACATAGCAATCATGAACATAGTCAATTTACCTAGTGGATGCCGGGATACAGGGTGATGCCACTCTCAGGGTCAGCGCATCCGCCCCGACGCGCATTTCGGACTCCTTTCTCAAGAAGATAGAGGATATGTATGATGGGTATATGGGCACGAGACTGTGGGATGGAGGATAAGTATGATGGGTATATGGGCACTGGACTATGGGATAGAGGATGTGTGATGGTACATGTGCACTGAACTAAGGGTTAGAGGATGTGTGATGGGTGTATGGGCGCGGGACTATGGGATAGAGGATGTGTGATGGGTATATCGGCACTGGACTATGGGATGGAGGATGTGCGATGGTATATGGGCATAGGACTATGGGATGGCGGATATGTATGATGGGTATATGGGCACGGGACTATGGGATGGAGGATAGGTGTGATGGGTATATGGGCACGGGACTATGGGATACAGGATGTGTGATGGGTAAATGGCACTGAACTATGGGATAGAGGATGTGTGATGGGTATATGGGCACGTGACTATGGGATGGAGGATATGTATGATGGGTATATAGGCACTGGACTATGGGATAGAGGATGTGTGATGGTACATGTGCACTGAACTATGGTATAGAGGATGTGTGATGGGTGTATGGGCAGGGGACTATGGGATAGAGAATGTGTGATGGGTATATGGGCACTGTACTATGGGATGGAGGATGTGTGATGGTATATGGGCATAGGACTATGGGATGGTGGATATGTATGATGGGTATATGGGCACGGGACTATGGGATACAGGATGTGTGATGGGTATATGGCACTGGATTATGAAATGGAGGATGTGTGATGGGTATATGGGCATGGACCTATGGGATGGAGGATATGTATGATGGGTATATGGGCACTGGACTATGGGATAGAGAATGTGTGATGGGTGTATGGGCAGGGGACTATGGGATAGAGAATGTGTGATGGGTATATGGGCACTGTACTATGGGATGGAGGATGTGTGATGGTATATGGGCATAGGACTATGGGATGGAGGATATGTATGATGGGTATATGAGCACGGGACTATGGGATACAGGATGTGTGATGGGTATATGGCACTGGATTATGGGATGGAGGATGTGTGATGGGTATATGGGCATGGACCTATGGGATGGAGGATATGTATGATGGGTATATGGGCACTGGACTATGGGATAGAGAATGTGTGATGGGTATATGGGCATGGGACTATGGGATGCAGGATATGTATTTATCTATTTATTTCACTTATATAGCGCCATTAATTCCACCGAGCTATACATACATTATTGTATGATGTGTATATGGGCACGGGACTATGGGATGGAGGATATGTATGATGGGTATATGGGCACGGGACTATGGGATGAAGGATGTGTGTATAACTTTCAGTGCTTACCCATGATGTCTGCTACTATGGTGCCCTGGAGCCACGTGCTGCCAGGGCATCATAGTAGCAGACATCATGGGTAAGCACTGAAAATATTTTTTGCACGGGCTTTGACCATTTCCTCTAAACAGCGCTCTGATGTTATACACACTGGGGTTATTCCAGGTCTCATGAGCATAAGTAATTGTCTGTTTTTGAGGGGTTATGTGGTGGATGGATGAGGTTGAAAAATAGCATCTTACATTGATACTATTTTTTTCTTTTATGTGCAATATTTTTACATTATTACATTACCCTATTGTGTGCCTTGGGCTTATATATACATGTTTTTAGGGTCTTTCTTTCTAGTAAATATTATATACATGTATGTCACTTGATGTAATAAATAAACATATGTATTTTTTATAATTTTTGTATGGAACTCCGTTTTTTCCTTTTATGAGTAGTAGAAAACTGAAGGTTGAAGCAATTATGACCAAGCAGTCTGCAAATCTGAAGTATATCCAAACTGCAACAATTTCAAGTGTTTCTAAAATACACTACCCCAGTAGCGTAGCTACCGGAGGATCAAAGGGGACGATCGCCTCAGGCCCCGTGCTCTGAGGGTGCCCACCCGGAGCTAGGCTACTGTAACTGTATCGCCGTTCGCAGGGACAATCGATCTCCCTGCCCCACCACCCGGCCGAAACGGGGCCCCTGAGCAGGCGGGGGACCCAGTGCCAACAGTGGCCTCCCCACCGTCATCGCAGGTACAGCTGACTGCATTGATGAGAAAAGGAGCGTTATGCTCTCTCTCCCATCATCCACCTGTCAGCGTCTGATGTCCCTGATTCAGACACTGACAGCAGGTACGATAATGTCACTACTCGACACCCACTGTCCGGAGATGTGCGGGAGCTCGGAGCAGCTAAGGAACCAGGAGGAAGAGAGGCGAGTATTGTATTTATTTATTTTTTTATGGAGGTGCATTATACTATAGAGCCTTTCTATGTGGGGGCTGCATTATACTATACATAGTCGGCCTATGGGGGTGCATTATACCATATAGAGTCTGCCTAAGGGGGGTATATTATACTATATAGTCTGCCTATTGGGGACTGCATTATTCTATAGAGTCTCCCTATGAGGGTGCATTATATTATAGAGTCTGCCTATGTGGGGCTGCATTATACTATAGAGTCTATAAACCAAAAAGGAAAAAAGAAATACAACCTCAATATAAGAGATCCAAATAAGGTCACTACTAAATAGATTAAATTACCATAAAAATTAGAAAAAAGAATGAAAGATAGGGGTCTGTTTAGAAAAGATAGTAAATTCTATTGCAACAATAATCTTAAAAGACAGGGTATTCAGAGGACGATACAGCCAAACATATAAGTACCGAATATGATGGAATGAATGGTACATAAGAAACGCATTCCCAATGGTGCTGCAAAGATGTTAGGTGAATGGCTAAGGTCTTATATAAATACTATGGTTAGCAGACCAGGAGTAGTACAAACACAATAATAAGTACAGATATAGTGTATCAAAAAAGTAGAATTATAATAGAACTGGTCTGCACATTACCTTGAGACATGGTTGCCAATGCAGAGAGATTGGGGAGATGTACGAAAGCCCCGACGCGTGTTTCCCCGCACTCGGCTTTATCAGGTCATGGTGACAGTTTTTAGGTTTAATTATACTATAGAGTCTGCATATGGGCGGTGCATTATACTATATAAAGTCTGCCTATGGTGAGTGCATTATGCTACATAGAGTTTGCCTATGGGGAGTGCATTATACTATATAGAGTCTGCCTATAGGGGTGTGTGGCACCCCAGAGTCTGGTTGCCACGGTGACATTTCCTCTCTCTAAGGGGTGATGTCATGCTTGGAGGTGGGGGGGTCCCCATGCCAGGTAACTCAGTGTACATGTCAATTCCTACTCCAGGCCAGAAAGGGGAGCTTCCTTATAAATTCTGGCCAGCAAGTGGGGTTAGTGAGTCAGAAAAAAGTCAGCTGAGAGAGTAAACAGGAGAGTTGTCATGGAAACGGGAGCCAGCTGCAGCTGTGAGAGAGGAGAGTTGGCAGTTGGTCTGTGGAGAGGGAAGGGACAGGAGCAGAGAAAAATAGCTCAGGGGAATAAAAACTGCGTATAGCTGACCTCATAGTGGAGAGCTGATAAAAAGGGATGCCAGAGTCCTTGGCTGGGCAGGTGCTGTACGCCCTGACAGCCGAATCTGGAGGGCAGGGGACTGCAAGCTCCCTGGCCACACCGAACACCTGAAGGCACGGCAGCAGACCAAAAGACCGGGGCTGACAGTGAAAAGGACAGTGCCCGTGATATAGGCTCATGCTGTCTGCCATACAGGTTAGAGATCATCATGCAGGAGAGGGCTGCATCTTAACTACAAGCAGCAGGGACCCGAAAAGAGAGCGCAGAAGGAAGGTCCCCATTCCCACCTGGCAGGGTGGATCCTCTGAATGCTTCCAGGCAAGCCAGACTCAATACGTCATCTATAATTGTTACCCCAGATTGCATCTACTTTCAAGTAAAAGACAGAACAACGGAGTGTAGATCCAATAACAATGTAACCCAAGTAGAAAGATAATCAAATTTATTCAAAATAGAAAAAAAATCACATCACAAAAATTTCATAAGAAATCTACAAGACTGGTAAAATACAGGGGAAAGAGCAAGCAAGCAAATGTAAATGTATATACCGGGTCTTAGAAAAATATAAAAAGGTGGGTAGGTGGTAGCATCAACTATATCTCTCACATAGATCACATTCACCGCAGCATAAAGTGCAAAAATCATGGACTAGTATAGTAAAAAATTATTCAGAGAAATCCTCTATTTTGTTGGAGAATATTCCCAATCATAACAACTATCTAAGCTGTTGCACAAAAGGTGAGTATCCAGAAATATCATTAAATCAGGCAGTCATCACCACACTTACCCATAGTCCCTCACTAAGGTACCCGGAACACGCAGCCCCAATGCGCGTTTCGCGTTGGCTTCCTCTGGGGGCCGTTGTTTATTACTAGTATGTGGGTGTTCCAAATTGGAAATTTCCCTGATCCCGGTATAAACTTTATTAGAGGACCAACTATGACGCAGTGATGATGTATTCTGTTCTTAATTGTGTATATACTTTCAAGTAAAAGTTAGAGAAAACTGCATCTCTCTGTGTCCTTCACTTATTCTCTGCACCCCAACGTTCACCATCTGAACAATCAAATATATTTGCCCTGGGGCCCCACTCTACCCGTGGGGAGCTGAACCATCTTTGCTGCGTCACCATCAGCCCCAGTGGACCTAAACCACAGCGTCAGCCACCCATTGCCGAACACCATAGGTGGCGTTGCGATCAAACACCACATAACTATCCTCTATTTTATGACACGGCCAGGGCCACGGAAACGGATCATGGCTTCGTGACCTCCCCCATAGAACTGTCCGGTCTGATTCCGGGTACCCCACGGCCCTGGTGGCGCGTCAGGTGCATTATACTATATAGAGTCTGCCTATTGGGAATGCATTATACTATAGAGTCTGCCTATGTGGGGCTGCATTATACTATAGAGTCGGCCTATGGGGGTGCATTATACTATATAAAGTCTGCCTATGGGGAGTGCATTATGCTATATAGAGTTTGCCTATGGGGAGTGCATTATACTATATAGAGTCTGCCTATGGGGGGTGCATTATACAACATGGAGGCCTATGGGGAGTGCATTATACTATATGGTGGCCAATGGGGATTGCATTATATTGAGTACTATCTAGTGCATTATGCTATATGGAGGCTATATAGGGGGCCATCATGCAGTGTTCAAGCTATCAAACAGTTTGGGGTATACTAAGAGGTCAGTATGTATACAGTGAGGTGGCATTATACTGTGTATAAGAGAGCATCATCCTGTATGTAGGAGAGGTGTACAGTTGGAGATTCGGGACATTATTAAATGTAAAGTGGGCACTTATTGTTATAGGGGAACTCAGGTTACTGTGACTGTCAAAGGGGCACACAGGGCATTAGTACTTTCTAGGGGACAAAATGTGGGCACTGTTTTCTAGGGCACTTGCACACAGAATTACTATATTCTAGAGGGTTGCTTTAGAATTTAGAGGGCACCGAGAACCACATAGTAGGTCCAGTAATAGGGACACATACGGCAGCAGTAGCTGCTCAGCATTGGGGTATCAGCAGGATAAGGAGTTTGTGTAGGTTGGGCATAGATGGAGATGGGGCTGGAAATATGAGACGTGAAATGTGTCTTTGTTGTAATCTCTGCAGCCGAGTCCTGGCTGGAAGAAGTTGTCATGTCAGTCTGGACCAGATGGAAAAGACAGGAAAAGTGAATGATTCCATCAGAAAGAATGCCAGCTGTAAGTCACCTTCATGTTCCGTAGGACTGGTATTTACCACTGACCATATGGCGGTAATATCCATGTTGGTCTTTGTATAGAGATTATTTTCAGTAACATCGCAGTCATCTGCTGAGGTTCTCCTACATCCACTATTAAGGTGCGTCACCCAGTTGTAATGCAGGTTACCTGGTTAGGGGCCCACTCAGAAGTTGTGCCCCCTCGAACCAAAACCCTAGCTACGCCTCTGTCCTACCATCAGTTGTCTATGAGTAATTAGGCAGTTGATCTCTCCTTTCCATGTTACACTTTGGCAGTTTATTTAGCAAGTACATCCATTTTAGTAGAATGAGAACTAAGATGATATACATTTAGTACTTTGTAGCAAGTTTCTGCTTGTACTTTGTTTCCTCTTTTATCATTGTGTAACAGTGGCAGATCTTAACACTGCATGTTTTTTTGGTCAGGAGTCCCTTTGGCAGGAAAGCTGACTTTAGATGTTTTACACTACAGAGTCAGCATCACAGGACTGGAAAATATACTTTGCACTTTTCTGAATCATTACATTATTTTGAAGATGTCACACTGTTATTGGATGGATAATTGCTGGATTAAGATCAGAAAATTGCAATGACCTTTGTTATTTACTAATTTTCTTTTCATTTGATGACAGACAGAGCTATAGAGTCCTCAGCAAAAATGAATACACCCCAACACATTTGTCAGAAAACCTTTAGCTTCCTTTCAGAATCGATATTACTACCATACTAGAAAATACTACCACAAATGTGGGTCATTGATTGCAAGCTAGATTTGCTATTCTGCACACCCAAAAAAAGTAATGAAGACTACGATAAAATAAGCAATGCTTTACTTATTAATTAGAATACTGTAGCAAAAGTGATACAAAGTTGTAATAAAGATAGAACTGCACTCACTACTGGGACTCCATACTTAGAAATGATTAGACCAAGATAAATCTTTTTGGAACTAATGGCTTTAAAACTGTATGATGTTGTAAAGTTGAGGAGTCAAAGAAAAATGCATGGTGCCTACAATAAAACATGGCGGTGGCAGTATCCTTATGTGGGACTGCATGAGTTCTCCTGGTGTCGGGGAACTATATTTTATTTATGGCATTATGAATTCACAGATATTCTGCTCTATAATGAAACCGAAGGCGCTACACTCACTGGCCTTTGTAGATGTGCACTTTTTCAACACGACAATAGTCCAAAACACACATCAAACGTCACTGTTGCGCTTCTTAAGAATAGCAGTATAAATGTGATTCAGTGGCTAAGTCAAGTATGTCTCCAGATCTGAACCCAATCGAACACCTATGGGGAATTCTGAATAGACAAGTTGAGCATCAGGCCGGGGTCATGTGAGACAATCTTTTCGATTACGTTAATGACACCCTGTCAGAGTTTGTGCCGAGTGTCATTTTAGTGTTATACAATTCTCTTGCATGCGAGAATCGAAGCACAGGTGTGGAGAAGATTTAGGACTTAATTTTTTCCATCTTCTTCATTGTCTAAGTCCATGGATGTCAGACTGCACTCAGTTCACATCCAAGCGCAATCCGATGTTTCACACACACCCAGAGACTTGTATGAGTGTGCCTGACTCGAATTCCAGAGCCACTTGCAGCATGCTGCAATTGCTTTCCATTGCCTCTGCATTGGGGTCCGCTCTCAGTCAGTGCAGGAGGCGCGGTTGCAGGTATATAATCAGAGCGATGACTGAACCTGCGCCGGCACAGCCCCGTGACTGAAGTGAATGCTGCCGGGGAGAATTAAGTTCATTTTCTGCCTGCAGCGTTTGGCTTAAGTGCAGATACCAAGCAGATTAGTAATGCTATTAACCTACAGCTTAACCCCATATTTGCAGGTAGTGTTTTTGCTCGTGACCGGTTCCTTTTAATATGTTTCTCCAATTCACTGTATGTTCTAATGATGTCCTGAAAATGATAGTTGCGGGCCATAGCTTTATGGAGGTGCTGTATTTAAAATGTAGAAACAATCAATAATGTGACAACTTCTTGACAAGTACTTTTCAGCTTTTAAAACAGCATAAACATGTAATGTGAATGTGAAAACCCACCAAACTATTTCGATCAGCTGTTTAAGTATACATCGCTAGTGCTATTACATAAAACGTCCCCAGACTCAGCTTTCAGCTGTTTGTAGTTCGTTTTCACATGTGGTTTATCAGCAGAACATCAACCAGTGTGAAAGTTCATTGGTGGAGAGGTGGGTGGAACAGAGCTGCGATCATGACTGGCAGTGCCGCCTCATAGATTGTGTTTCAAAGCAAATAACTTCTAGTACTGCGAACCTATACGCTGGTAATATGTCAATAAAACGTGCGCTCCCTTTCATTTAGCTACCTGGTTTTTGAAAGGCTGTGTTCACATGTCCGCTCGGACATGTAACAGACAAACGGAATAAGTGATCCATTGCATGAGGAAGCAGAGGGGCCTCAGTGATTATATAGGCTGGTTTGATGTCTGTTTCTAACATGTAAAAACAGTCTTAGGATTCACTCACACTAGCATATAAAAAATCGGTCCCATTCTTATACAGGAGGCTGGTACAATTTTTTCTCACCTGTCATCCGTGTGCTGTCCCTATACAATCCTTTTACTCAGCAGTAGTGTTGAGCGATACCATCCGATATAGAGAAATATCGGATCGGATTCGATCGGCCTGATACAAAAAAAGTATCGGGTATCGCTGATTCCGATACCGGAAGTCCCATTCAAGTCAATGGGACAGAAATATCGGAATGAATAAAAACCCTTTCTTTACTTGCACATCCAGTTCGGGAGGGGGGAAAAGTGTGGACACTGCGTGTCTGTGTGTGCGGGCGGGGTCTGTGCGGAACTTTTGGCATTGCTGTGTGAAAAAGTTCCCACGCAGCTTTTGCCATAAAGTGAGACCAGGGACTATTTTTTTACAGTGGCAGAGGAATACAGTGCGGAAGGATACCTACCTCCCGTCATTGGATTCCTGGAGCCCCGTATAGAGCGGTCGCATCAGCTGATGCTGCTGTTCTCCACGGGAAATCGGCGTGGGACACGTGGATTTCTGCGGATCAGGGAGTATATGGCTTGTTTGTTATTTTCATATTTTTTCATAGATGACACTGACTTCGAGGAACAATGTGACAAGTATTGGTGAGTATGTACTCTATGTTATATATACTGTATGTCTATATGTATGTATTGTATGAATGTATGAATGTATTGTATATAGTATGTATGTAGTATGTATGTATTGTATGAATGTATGTATGTTGTATGTAGTATGTATGTATGTATGTTGTATGTCTGTAGCATGTTGTATGTATGTTGTATGTATGTAGTATGTATGTATGTTGTATGAATGTAGTATATATGTAGTATGTATGTAGTATGTATGTAGTATATATGTAGTATGTATGTAGTGTGTACTGTATGTCTGTAGCATGTTGTATGTATGTAGTATGTATGTAGTATGAATGTAGTATATATGTAGTATGTATGTATGTATGTTGTATGAATGTAGTGTATATGTAGTATGTATGTAGTATGTCTGTACTATGAATGTAGTATATATGTAGTATGTATGTAGTATGTATGTATGTTGTATGAATGTAGTATATATGTAGTATGTATGTAGTATGAATATAGTATATATGTAGTATGTATGTAGTATGAATGTAGTATGTACTGTATGTCTGTAGCATGTTGTATGTATGTAGTATGAATGTAGTATATATGTAGTATGTATGTAGTATGTATGTATGTATTTTTTTGTTTTACATTCAGCACATTAGCCGGATGATGGGACTACTACTGTCCCATCATTGGCTAATGGGTCAATCACTGTCATTGTAGCAGGCATCGCCCGATGGGACTTGTAGTCCCATCGGACGATGCCTGCACACACACAAGCCGCCGGCAGGCCCGCACAGACCCCCGGCAGCCGGCACAAGCCCCCGGCAGGCCCGCACAGACCCCCGGCAGCCGGCACAGGCACCCGGCAGGCCCGCACAGACCCCCGGCAGCCGGCACAGGCCCCCGGCAGGCCCGCACAGACCTCCGGCAGCCGGCACAAGCCCCGGCAGGCCCGCACAGACCCCCCGGCAGCCGGCACAAGCCCCCGGCAGGCCCGTATAGACCCCCGACAGCCGGCACAAGCCCCCAGCAGGCCCGTACAGACCCCGGCAGCCAGCACAAGCCCCCGGCAGGCCCGTACAGACCCCCGGCAGCCGGCACAAGCCCCCCGGCAGGCCCGCACAGACCTCCGGCAGCCGGCACAAGCCCTCGGCAGGCCCGCACAGACCCCCGGCAGCCGGCACTAGCCCCCGACAGGCCCGTACAGACCCCCGGCAGCCGGCACAGGCCCCCGGCAGGCCTGTATAGACCCCCGACAGCCGGCACAAGCCCCCGGCAGGCCCATACAGACGCCCGGCAGCCGGCACAGGCCCCCGGCAGGCCCTTACAGGCCCCCCGCAGTCGGTACAGGCCCCCCGCAGAGGCACAGACCGCGCATCATGATGCGCACAGACCGCGCATCACGATGACATCATTTCAGCAGCCAATCACAGCCACAACAGTGGCTCATTGCATTATGGGGACTTCCGATTCCGGTATCCAATATTGAAAAAATATCGGTACTCGGTATCGGAATTCCGATACAGCGAATATCGGCCGATATCGCGAATATTGGCCGATACCCGATATTTGCAGTATCGGAATGCTCAACACTACTCAGCAGCTATTAATCTTTTACAGGACCATTTACAGTTTCCTATGGTGCAGAATTGTAATGTATCCATAAAAATTGGATGCCACACTGATGGTCCATGTGGTATGCGATTTTTTTTTTTCTTGCACTGAAGCAATTTCGGAGTGAAATTACAGCATGCTGAATTTTTTTTCTCATTACCTAATTCAGCTGAGAAAAAATACACAGATCTGCACTGCATCGGGGAATAACATTGGGCCAAGTGCAATCCGATTTCATTGTTCTATATATTTTCAAAAGGTGTCGGGTTCAGTTATGAAATGAGCCATTTCTTAATGATTTGTACCTTCTAAATTCAAGTCAGACAATGACAATTTTTAGTTGGCTCCTGTTTCCATGGTATCAGAGAGTTTTACTATTACATATAATTAATGCATAAAATTTTCAGTATTTTGAAACTTTATTATTTTTCCAAATATAAAGATGCAGAATATTTTTGTCATGCCAATTTTCTGATATTTATTTAGAGGAAAATTAGCAACAATTCAAATAACTAAAACATGTCTAAACACTATTGTGAATCATAAGCAGTTAAAGAAATTGCACTACAAAATTTGATCATTCAGTGACAACTCTTTTTTCTTGTTTCTTGTACTCCTGTATTGGATAATATCTTACAACTGTCCAACAGTAATCTGCAAGCATTGATGGAGTTGTAAGGTGCACATGGCGGTAGTCATGGGCGAGGGATTGCTGTGTTCCAACACCTTGGCACCCCACAAGTAAATATTGTCCCGTCTGTCCAGTGCTCTGTGTGAATGGGATAATGCTCACTTTTTGTCCAGAGGACTCCACTTGCTCCATGATTCCTGATCCAGATACACCCGCACAGTCAACAGCAGGCACTTTGTCCGTTTTAAACAGTTCAATTTTGCTCACTAGATCAAGTTCAGTTTTAGACACGGATACAGCACAATACGTTAAGGTGGTAACAGTTTCTTTTGTCTGCGCTATCCCCCTCTTTACAGGCACATCTTGCCCCTGGGATGTTCCGCAGCTTCCCAGAATCCTAACCAGATAAGCAAGGCAGACTCCTCCTTACCTCATTCAGGCGTTGACTTGGACATTACGGGATGGACCACCAAAATTCTTATGCCCTAACAGTCCATATCTATCGTGCTCTTCAGCCCAAAGGCCTCAAACTTCTGCTCCAAACTGTTATCTAATATCATCAACACTATCTCTAACAATCCGCATAACCAGGAAATGCTTCCCCTTATATTTACCCATGCCACTACCAAGCTGGGGCTATTCCTATCTCAATTAACTATTACCCTTCTACACTATCTATTTTCTTATCCTATTGTGCCCTCCACTGCACTTCCCCATTCCTAACTATATCTATCACTTTATCTTATTCCTATGTAAGGCGGCCATGGTGGTAGTCATGGCAACAGGCTGTATGGTTCTCACACCTTGGCGCCCCACAGATGACATGCAAAGCCCTTTCTGCTGCATGTCCCGCATGCACCACAGCACACTTACAGGCTCTGTCAGATTGCCGTCAGCTGCTGTCATGTCAGCTCCGCATCCATGAGCTCCACAAATCACTTCAGAGACGAGGTCTTTTTCCAACAGCTTAACTTTACTGGACAGCAGCATATTTATCACATGGGCATCACAACTCATACAGAGCCACGTATTCTGCACTTTTCCTACCTTCCGGGCACACTCTGTTCTTTCTGTAATCTATCTCTATTTCTTTCCGGTGTTCTGTGCCGTACCTTTGGTCAGACTCTGTTCTATCTGTGCCTTCCTTTTCCCTGCAATCTGGGCAGCCTCTTTGGACAGTCTGTGTCCAAATCTGTACCTTTCACGTCACCAGCTCCCTGTCAGCCCCTCGTCCGGCTCCAATTGGGAAACGTGCCGGGAATGCCATTTCAGCTGCTCCCGCCCTGGTCTTAGACCCCAAATCCTTTTTGGGGATGGTCCTGATGAGCTGGTGCCCTCCTGCACTATTCTCCAGCCTTGGGCCTGCAATTGTGTGGACTCACTACTGCATTTATCCTGCCCTGGGCAGGGTGCCTGGGCTTCTGCCTCTAATCAGGAAGTGCCTGTCCTATACCTCCCTGCTCTGTGCTGCTCTGATCTGTGACCCCTTCATTTGCTTAACCCCTATGCTGCCTGTGTCTAACTAACACTCCTGTCCTATTCTATTCTATTCCTTACCTCTATTATGTCCCCTCTATTCTAATCCCCCTATGGTCCTCTATTGTCCCTAAGCTTATACACAATACATAACAAATGCATCAGATTACAGTACATAAACATTACATTTCACAGTAATAAACAATGAGGTGTTGCACGCAATCCTGTGAGCTGCCTCTAGGGGAGAGGAGGCACGTGAGGGTCCCCGCCACCTCCTTACACCTACACATAAGTCCTAACTTCCTAACTTTATACTGTCCCTATCTTATTACAATACCACATTATAATATAATTAAAACAATATACATGAGTCATCCACATATAAACTATCTATAAAATAATACATACTATGTCATTTACATTATTACTTACAAGCCGCTCACTTAGAGCTTACAACGTTCTGTGACTGAAAGTACAGGAAAGGTGTACCGGATTTAGTAGTTAGTAAAGAAGAGCACGTTTTTCCTGGATGTACTCTTACAGATTCCATTTTCATTTATATATTTTCTAAATAGCTGCAATACTTTGGTGAAATCTCTCACCATGCTCGTCGCTCACTGCAACAGTTTGGTGGAAAAAAGTCTAGATGCAAATGTAAGAACTGAATCTTTAAGGACATGTTACAGCCAAGATCCTTAAATGTTTTGAGGAGATTTTCTACCAAATCTTCATAGTTATCTGCTCTTGAGTTTCTCAACAAAATTATTTACCACTAATGCGAATGCTACCCATACAGCCTTTTCCTTACCCTGAAACAAACAGAAAAACTCCTCTTTTTGAAGAAGCTTACGAACCTGAGGTCCAACAAGGACTGCTTCCTTTATCTTTGAGTCACTCAACTTTACTTTTGCGTTTTTAGCCATTGTCTTTACAAAGTTCTCCATTGGGCCAAATTTGATTTGCAATGGTAGTAACAAAATCTTATGTGGCTCAACAAGTGCTGGATGCAAGACAATTTTACTCCCTGGATGACGTGAATGTCGGAGAGGCCCGTCTCTTTTATTGTAGTGATATTCTCTTGTATGACTATCCCACTCACACAGAAATTATTATTATTATTATTTATTTATATAGCAGCATTGATTCCATGGTGCTGTACATGAGAAGGGGTAACATACAAAGTACAGATATCACTTACAGTAAACAAACTAACAATCACAGACTGATATAGAGGGGAGAGAGGACCCTGCCCTTTCGGGCTTACATTCCACAGGATGGTGGGGAAGGGGGCAGTAGGTTGGGGGGTTGCAGCAGCTCCAGTGATGGTAAGGCGGTAGCTCCAGTAGTGGTGAGGAGGCAGTGGGCATCATTGCAGGCTGTAAGCTTTCCTGAAGAGATGGGTTGTCGGGTTCTGTATGAAGAATCCGATTGTGGTTGATAGTCGGACGTGTTGGGGCAAAGAATTCCAAAGGATGGGGGATATTCGGGAGAAGTGTTGGAGGCGGTTGGGTGATGAGCAAATAAGTGTGGAGGAGAGAAGGAGGTCTTGGGATGACTGGAGATTACGTGAGGGAAGGTATCGGGAGATTAGTTCAGAGACATATGGGGGAGACAGGTTATAGATGGCCTTGTAGGTCAGTATTAGTAAATTGAATTGGATACACTGAGGGAATGGGAGCCAGTGAAGAGTTTTGCAGAGGGGAGAAGCGGAGGAGTAGCGAGGAGAGAGATGAATTTGCACAGCAGAGTTAAGAATGGACTGGAGAGGTGCAAGGGTGTTAGCAGGGAGGTCACAGAAAAGTATGTTGCAATAGTCGAGGCAGGAGATGATGAGGGCATGTACAAGGATTTTAGCAGAATGAGGGTTGAGGAAGGGACGGATTCTGGAAAGATTTTTGAGCTGGAGGCGACAGGAGGTGGAGAGAGCTTGGAGGGTGCGGTTTGAAGGACAGGGCAGAGTCAAGGGTTTCTCCGAGGCAACGGACCTCTGGTTGTGCTGTCCCATCTAAAGTTATCATTGTATGCTTATATAATTGTGCTATGTTACCTTTCTTTGTAATCAGTTTTGCATTTGGTCTGCTGCCACCTGCTGTCCTTTTTCTGTATAGCAGACTGTAGCTGATTAATTCTAGTACATGCCTCCCATTTCCAGGTCAGGTGACTGCTTCTCTTCCTGCTGGTGGCCATTACTAGTTTTCATCTTCACCCAGGAGAGACACGCTACCAGGCTGTGGAAGGCATCAGTTTTTTGACCACACTTCGTTGCACACACAATTTGCTGCATCTTGCTGTACCACCTGGGTTACATCTGCATTTCTGGAGAAGTACTGCATTACCAATCATACGCTGTGTGTATCATCTCTCCGGACGCATGAACAGCAAACCAGCAACAATGGTCCTGTCTGCTCTGCATTGAGGAAACGGAAGGTAGGAATCTCTCCCAGCCCCAATCAACTACACCTCCATTCGCCTCATGTGGGGACAGAACACTGGTATGGGGGAAAGCGTGATGTCATCAATTGTTATAGATAAGTCGGGTAAGGAAGATCTGTGAGATGGAGGAACGATAATCAGTTCAGATTTGTCTACATTGAGTTAGAGGAAGTGAGAGGATAAGAAGGAGGATATGGCTGATAGACACTCCGGGATTCTGGACAGCAGAAAGGTGACATCTGGGCCAGAGAGGTAGATCTGAGTATCATCGGCATAAAGATGGTATTGGAATTCATGGGACTTTATGAGTTGCCCCAGGCCAAGTGTATAGATTGAGAAGAGTAGGGGTCCTAGAACAGAGCCTTGGGGGACTCCAACAGAGAGAGGGTGGGATGAGGAGGTAGTGTGGGAGTGGGAGACGCTGAATGTGTGGTTGAATCAGCAGTACTTTGTTTATCTACCCTGAAGACCAACTAAGAGGGCAACCACCTGTCACCATAAAGGTGCCACAAATGTTTGTGATAGTTCAGGGACCTCAACAGCTGTTTCATGTTGTCATAAGTTTCTTTCATGTGGATTTCATAACCAACTGGAATTCAAGGTAGAGCATTGCCATTATGCAGTAAGACTGGCTTTTAGCAGAGAAGTGACAGAACAAATTAAAACTTCTTTTGAGGCCCAGACTCCCTGGGGGGAAGGCAGGTAATTAAGACAGGATACCTATTGTGATGTAGTTTGGTGTTTGATTAGAGGAGCTCCAGGACTAGCTCCTATGAAGAACTTCCCTAAGCTTTGTGTCTCTGGTGGAAAGCTATGAACATTGGGGTTTGTATAGATCAGATATTTATGAGATATAGATTTTCCGCATCATAGCGAGGGTACAGTGTGATGTGATGCACTCACTCACTTCTCCGTGGGTTCGCTAGAATCCCTCAAATAACCGCCTGATGGATGGTTTGAACTAGGTCATATTTTGTCTCTATGTGAAGATAAAGTCATGATAAAAAATATGATGGCAATGGTTAGCACCTGCGACCCTCAGAAGCAAAAATATTGTGTATTTAGGGAATCTCATAATTTTCTGAAACTGAAGCCACATCACTTGACCAGCCCTGCTATGCATCATCAAGGAGAGGTGTGTGGGTGTAGCTTAGGAGCTAGTAAAAGGAATATGCCACATTTTGGATGATGTCAGTACTTGGAGGGTACCGTGGGTGCTGTCCGGTTTCCTGGAGTGCCTCCCTCCATAAATCTGAAGCCATTGCTGTGATGACAGCTTTAGTAACTTTCTTTTATTTATCTTCTTTGTTTGCCTAACTACACACGTGGACAAAATTGTTAGTACCCACCCCTCATTTAATGACAGAAAAACCCACAGTGGTCACAGAAATAACTTGAATCTGACAAAAGTAATAATAAATAAAAAATCTATGAAAATGAATAAATGAAAGTCAGACATTGCTTTTCAACCATGCTTCCACAGAAGTTTTAAAAAATTAAAACTCATGAAATAGGCCTGGACAGAAATGATGGTACCCATGAAAATAATGTGACAAAAGGGACATGTTAAATCAAGGTGTGTCCACTAATTAGCATCACAGGTGTCTACAATCTTGGAATCAGTGAGTGGGCTTGAATAGAGGGCTACAGATACTGACTGTGCTGTTTGGTGAGATGGTGTGTATCACACTCAACATGGACCAGAGGAAGCGAAGGAAAGAGTTGTTTCAGGAGATTAGAAATTGAAAGACAAACATATTAAAGGTAAAAGTTATAAGACCATCTCCAAGCAGCTTGATGTTCCTGTGACTACAGTTGCACATATTATACAGAAATTTAAGCTCCATGGGACTGTAGCCAACCTTCCCTGGATGTGGCCTCAGGAGGAAAATTGATGACAAATTAAAGAGACGGATAATACAAAAGGTAACATAAGAGCCCAGAAAAACTTCTAATCAAATTAAAGGTGAACTTGAAGCTCAAGGAACATCAGTGTCAGATCGCACCATCCGTCGTTGTATGAGCCAAAGTTGACTTCATGGGAGATGACCAAGGAGGACACCATTGTTGAAAAAAAAATCATAAAAAAGCCAGACTGGAATTACATGTTGACAAGCCACAAAGCTTCTGTGGGAATGTCCTATGGACAGATGAGACAAAACTAGAACTTTTTGGCAAGGCACATCAGCTCTATGCTCACAGATGAAAAAATTAAGCATATATCAAGAAAAGAACACTGTCCCCACTGTGAAACATGGTGGAGGCTCTATGTTCTGGGACTGCTTTGCTGCATCTGGCACAGGGTGTCTATAATCTGTGCAGGGTACAATGAAATCTCAAGACTATCAAGGGATTCTAGAGAGAAATGTGCTGCCCAGTGTCAGAAAGCTTGGTCTCAGTCACAGGTCATGGGTCTTGAAACAGGATAATGACCCAAAACATACAGCTAAAAACACCCAAGAATGGCAAAGAGGAAAACATTGGACTATTCTGAAGTGGCCTTCTATGAGCCCTGACCTAAATCCTATTGAGCATCTTTGGAAAGAGCTGAAACATGCCGTCTGGAAAAGGCAACCTTCAAACACAAGACAAATGGATCAGTTTGCTCTTTGAGGAGTGGGCCAAAATATCTGTCGAGAGGTGCAGAAATTGACAGTTACAGGAATCGTTTGATTGCAGTGATTGCCTCTAAAGGTTGTGCAGCAAAATATTAAGTTAAGGGTACCATCATTTCTGTCCAGGCCAATTTCATGAGTTTTATTTTTTTTTTTTAATTCTGTGGAAGCATGGTTGAAAAGCAAAGTCTGACTTTCATTTGTTCATTTCAAGTTATTTCTGAACCAATGTGGGTGTTTCTGTCATTTAAACAAGGGGTACCAACAATCTTGACCACGTGTATATTTTGTTTTGTATTTACTGTGCCTATTGTCCAGTAAAAATAACACAGAAATATGATACTTAAGGTTAATATAATACAATTCCAAATGTGTATTTTATTTTTTTATTTAAAGGGGGTTTCTGAAAGTAAAATATATTAAATATATATATATATATGTGTATGTATGTATATATATATATATATATATATATATATATATATATACACATATGGATTAATTAACCCCTCCACCCCTTTACATTCAGAAATGTGTGAAAAAAATTTGCTTTTGTCGCCATATTCCGAGACCCGTAATGTTCTAAATTTTCAGGATCTGGTGCAGTGTGAGGCCTTATTTTTTGTGCCCTGAACTGATGTTTTCACTAATACCACTTTGGAGTAGATACAATGTTTTTATCACCTTTTATTGCATTTTATTACGATGTTGCGTCAACCAAAAAAAGTGATTTTGACATTTTGTTTTTTGAATCTGATTAGCTATGCCACTTACCAGATGTGCAGGGCATGGTAGTAATTTGGGTATCCATGGTTATGACCACCCATAAAGTGACAGTTAGTTGTTAGTAAACATGAATACCTAAAAGCGGTATGGAAATATCCCTATAAGCTTCATACACACAACTGTATTATGTATGTGTGTTGTATGCAGGTACGGACTGGGGCTGAAATTCAGCCCTGGCATTTGAAATCACACAGGCCCATGATGTTCCCAAGTACCACATGGAATATATAACTAATATTACCCTGGATGGAGGAAAGCAAGATTTACTACATGACCAATATTTCTATTGATACCCATAGCCTGCTGGGATATGCGACGGAGTCATCGATTTTGTGCTCCGTCACAACTCTTAACAGTATCGGCATCTTGAGAACACCAATTCTGTTAACAACGTAGCAGACAAGGTGGCCTATGACCAGACAGGCCCTTCTGGCATTTGCCAGAATTGCCAGATGACTAGTCCATCCCTGGTTGTATGGCTCTGTAATGCCATGCCCATATGTTGCTGTGGGCCAATACAGTATTCTAGTATAGTTTTTGTGCCATTTCTCCAGAACATGCTATTTTCCCCAGAAGCATTGCTTCTTGGTACTTATAGGGTGCCTTACAAAGGCACCATATGGTAACATGCAGAGTCCTTGTGGAGGCTGCCCCATGTGCTACCAATCCTGTGTACGTGGACTGCTACATGTATTACGAATTCTGATATTTATTAATTAAGAATGTTATAGAACAGTTTTTCAAGCACAACTGTCATTTGACAAAGGTTATTTAAGGAGCTCAGTTCGGTGAGTGCAATGGATGGCAGTAGAATTTACATTCTGCAATTGTATTAGGCTAAGTGCACACGTGGATTTTCCTCCTGCGGATTTTTCCACGCAGATTTGAAGAAATCCGCAGGTCAAATGACCTGCATTTTTCCTGCGGATTTCTTCCTGTTTTTGTGCGTTTTTTGTACGGTTTTCCACTGCGGATTTCCCCCTGCGGATTTGGAGAATGGAGCAGATGGAAAACCGCACAAAAGAAGTGACATGCTGCATATTTTGAACCACAAGAAAACCATGTGGAAAAATCTGCAGCGTCTGCACAGCGTTTTTTTTTTCTATTGATTAACATGCTACTGTACATCACAATGCGGATATGCAGCGTTTCTGCGCGGTAAAATCCGCTGCGGATCTGCTGGAAATCTGCATCGTGTGCACATGGCATTAGTTTACCCTAATTACTGTTGTAATTGATGGCTTCAAACACTCACGGGTGAGTTACCAGTTAACCAGAGATGCCTAACTCAGCAGGTGGACCAGGCTTTCATATTCCCATAATAAGCAGTTAATATTTGACATAGGCAGCAGGTAGCCACTAATGCCTTACTTGTAAATATTCTTGACTTGAATAATTGGTTACTGAAGGACGGCTGTTCGTTCAGATATCTATGCTATCGGAAATATTACACTGTAACATCTGGCTCGCCTCTTTTTCAACTCCCTTTTGGGTGCCCAGAAATTTTAGCTCACTTTTTTAAGCATTTGAGATAACGTGTGTGTCTATTTATGTAGGTCTGGTTATGGCTCATACACTCTCGTTCACTTCAAGTATTTAGAAGACGTTACTTTGTTGCAAAAACTACCTTCATTATCATATCAAGTAAAATACCAAAGTATTGATAGTAATGAATATTGTCAAATATATTACAATCAATGTCCAATGAAAATTGGCTCTAACAATTTATTTTTACAACAATCGCTTGCACATTTATAGAAATGGTAGAGTACCTTGTTTATTGTAGGCTGGCAGAGGTTTATACTGTGACTACAACCAAAAGGTGGCACTAAAAAGCCAACTTTCTTCTTTTTGGAAAGATTTACCATAATTGTCACAGCCTTTCCTAAAGAGCATTACTAGACTTCAGAATTGGCCGGAGCTGAGCCTCCCCTGCCCCCCCCAAGGAGGCATAGGCGGAGGCCAGCATGACGGGGGGGTGGTCGGCTACCAGGGGGAGTATATAGGGGAGGGGTGTGGGTGTCCCCTTCCTCTTTGGATCTGGCCCCCCACAAGAAGAAGTCACCTTACCATGTCTGACGTGGAGCGGGTTTTGGAGCAGCTGCGAGCGGCGGCGTGGTCACAGCCCCCAGGCTGGCTGGCGTCACAGGTGGCCAGCATTGTTCCTGGGACGTCCGGAGAGTCTGCAGCAGCAGCGGAGAGGGAGCTGCGCTACAGACGGGTGAGGCCTCCTGAGCGGCTCTCACCCAATGCATCCCCCAGGGCCTCGCGACGCCACCGGAGCCCCTCCGGGGACCCTCCAGGCCGGGTGCAGCGTTCTGTGCCGGTCGCCGCTACCCGACCCGGGAGGAATCCGCAGGCCAGGCGAGGGCCCGCGGCGATGGCTAAGCCGCGGCCTACTTCCAGGCGGGGGGCGGGCCTGTCAGGCGCCGGCAAGCTCCAGCAGGGGGGCGGACGTCGGGGGAGCTTCGGTCTGCAGCCTGGCAGGGCTGCCATCATCATCCCCAGGCAGTGGGGGATCACCGAGTGCGGCAGGGGGCCACGGCAAAGGGGCCCAGCATCGGCTGTCCGCTTCGGGGGCCGCTATAAGAGGAGGGGGACGTCTCCACACCAGGACCGCGGCCTGCTCCCCTGTGGGGCTGCCAACAGCGATGCCCATGTACAGTGGCGATGGGCTCTTTTCCGGGGGCCTGGAGGCGCAGCGGGGGGCCCTCAGTGCTTCGCTGCAGGAGCCAGCCATGGCAGCGGGAGCAGAACTCACGGTGTCCCGGTCAGCGTCCATTGCCGGGGTCCCGTCATCGGGGTCCCTCGGGGGGGGGCCCAGTCATCATCATTTGGCTCCTCCTGCGGGGAGTCCCAGAGGTCGACAGCAAGCTGGCGAAGGTACATCCGAGGACCCAGGTTTTCCGGCTGGAGGGCACACAGCCCCCTCGCAGCCCGGTGAGTATGGCTCTGTGTCCCCTGTTTGTCATCCAGTTGCAACATCATCCTGGTTGGGTGGGGGGCCATTGGCGGAATCCCTCGGGGTCAGCGGGGGGTTGGGATTTGGTGGCGTAGCCGCGGCCGGGGGGGTTAGCGACGTGCTTGCGGATATGCGTAATTTAGTGTCACGTCTGGAGCGGGGTCTCGCTTCACCGTCACCAGTGGCAGCTTGGGCACAAGCTGGGAGTCCGGCGGGGCGGAGTGGGTCGGATTTGGCCGGGCGCGCAAGTGAACCGGTGTCGGTGCAGACTGAGAAAGAGAAAGAATGTCGCGTACACTTGGACGATAGAGCGCATGGGGAGGTGTATGTTTGTTTTGAGAGTCAGTTGGGGGCTCATTTAAAGAAAGAAGTAAAGGAGCGCATTTGGAAGGACGAGTATGTGGAAATATTTTCCCTATTGCCATTAGAGAAATTTAATTTGGATAAGGGAAAGAAGGAGGATAGCAAAAAGGAGGATGAAGAGAAGCGTAGATGGCGTCTGATCCCGCAAACGTTCGTTAATTGGCAACAGGCATTCGCTATTTTGGCTAGCTTCATTGGAGAAAAGTCCCCTGATAATTGCTCGGCGTTATTTTGGTATTTTGACGCCATCGGGGAGGCCTATAGGGTGTACGGGGGTCAGGCTTGGTTGCGCTATGATGAGCAATTTCGTCAGAGGAAGGCCGTCCGTCCGGCTATCCGTTGGGACCAGAAGGACATTGGGCTGTGGATGCGGGTCATAGCTCAAAATAAATTTGGTAGCTCCTTTCATGGGGGGCTGGGAGTACCAGCCAGAGTAGCGTCAGTTCCGGCGTCTCAGGAGGGGGCGGGCAGGTTCAAGCGGGAAATCATAAGTTGGGGGTGTGCTGGCAGTTCAACGACGGCCCGTGTAAATTCGGGGTGAACTGCAAATTTAAACATCTTTGCTCCAACTGCAATAGCGCGTCCCATGGAGCCGCCAAGTGTTTTAAGAAAGGGAAGCCCCGAACCGGCGGTGGTAATTCCCAAGGGGGAGACCCCAGTGAGGCTGGAAAGGATGGTCCCTTTTCTAAATAGATATGGGGACAGGGAGAAGTCGGCTTTGCTGTACGCGGGTTTCAAGGACGGTTTTGTGATCCCTCACCCCCCTTTTGCTATTCCTCGGGTTTTAAAAAATTTGCGTTCGGCCTTGTAACATGGTTCAGTGGTTTCAGAAAAGCTGGAAAAGGAGGTTTCGTTGGGACGTATGGCTGGCCCCTTTGTTTCCCCCCCTTTTTCGGATTTGGTTGTTTCTCTAGGAGTGGTTCCGAAGAAAGAGCCGAATAAGTTTCGGCTTATCCAACATTTGTCGTACCCTCGCGGGGGTTCTGTTAACGATGGTATCGATCCGGAAATCTGTTCGGTGGTTTACTCCTCCTTTGATGAAGCAGCGCGGTGGGTGCGGAAATGTGGTCGGGGTGCCCTTATGGCTAAAACGGACGTGGAGTCCGCTTTTTGTTTGCTCCCGGTTCATCCGGATAGCATGAAGTTGTTAGGTTGCTATTGGGAAGGCATGTTTTTTGTGGACAGGTGTCTACCCATGAGATGTTCATTGTCTTGTGCGTATTTTGAAGCCTTCAGTTCCTTTTTGGAGTGGGTCGTGCGCGATGTTTCCGGTTTTGATTCGGTTATTCATTATTTGGATGATTTTTTGTGCGTGGGCTCCGCGGATTTCGATTGTTGCAAGAGACTGTTACAGGCCATCGAGTGGGTGGCGGAGCGTTTTGGTGTTCCTCTCGCGCCTGAAAAAACTGAAGGCCCCTGTATGTGTTTGCGTTTTTTGGGAATTGTTATTGATACGGTGAATTGGGAGTTCAGGCTGCCTGAGGATAAGTTGGCTGATTTGCGGGCGGAGGTGGTCCGAGCGCGCAGGGTCAAGAAGTTGTCGCTGCGTGATCTCCAGTCGTTGCTGGGAAGGCTCAATTTTGCCTGTCGAGTCATGCCAATGGGGCGTGTTTTTTCACGTCGTCTGGCCAGTGCGACCACGGGTGTTTGGGCCCCTCATCATTTCATCAGGTTGTCAGCGGAACTCAGGGCCGATTTGGCGATTTGGGAGTCATTCTTGGAGGGGTACAACGGTCGTTCGTTGTTGATGGAAGAGGTGGTCAGCAGTGACGTGTTGGAGTTGTTCACAGATGCGGCTGGCGGTGTTGGTTTTGGGACTTACTTTCGGGGGCAGTGGTGCGCGTCCCGGTGGCCCAAGGAATGAGTTGCGGATGGCTTGGTACGCAATATCACTTTGCTGGAGATCTTTCCGATTCTGGTAGCCGTCCATTTGTGGGGACGTGCGTTTCGGGATCGGCGGGTGCGTTTTAATTGCGATAACATGGGCGTTGTGTGCGCGATTAATGGTCTTACTGCATCGTCTCCCCCAGTCGTTCGGGTGTTACAGCGGTTGGTTCTCCTCTGTTTGGACCTGAATGCACAAGTGACCGCGACGCATGTTCCAGGTGTTAAGAACGATATCGCTGATTCTCTCTCTCGTTTACAGTGGGATCGGTTTCGCTCTTTGGCACCAGAGGCGGAGGTCATAGGTTTAGCTTGTCCGGAGGAGCGGTGGATAGTGGCCTACGGGCCGCGGCATCGCTGATTGAGTCGTCTTTGGCTCCAAAGACCTGGGAAGCTTACCGGGCTGTATGGTGCAAGTGGGAGGAACAGTTAGCGGCCAGCGTAGCAGTCGGCCCGGCTTGGATCAGGAGGGAGTTTTGTTGTCTTGGTTGGGGCGGGGGGCCTCCGAGGGTTGGTCGGGTGGAAAATCCATGCGCGTTTTAGCAGGTTTGTCCTTTGGATTTCGCTTGCGCGGCTGCGATTGGACGAAAACATTTTTGGTGAAACAAGCGGCGAAAGGGTTTCGCCGGTTAAAAAGCGGGGGTGACTTGCAGCGTCCGATATCTTTTGAGGTGCTTGAACGGTTGGGCAGCATTTTGGAGACGGTGTGTTCTTCACGCTATGAGGTTTTGTTATTTCGCTTAGCCTTTTTGTTGGCATTTTTTGGTGCATTAAGGGTAGGGGAACTAGTGTTGGGGAACAAGCAGTCAGCCGGGGGTATATTGGCCAGGGATGTTATGTTTACTGCGCGGGGCATTGAGTTTTGGTTGCGACGGTCTAAGACGGATCAGGCGGGTAAAGGTCGCCGAGTGGTGTTGGACCATGTGCCCGGGTCTTTGATGTGTCCCGTTCAGTGTTTGCGGGGGGTTTTGGGAGCTGGGTCCTAGTTTGAGCGGCCCCCTTTTGTGTCACGTGGATGGCTCTAGTTTGTCGAGATACCAATTTGGTGCGGTTCTCAAGAGGTCCATCCGATCGCTGGGTTTGGATGAATCCCGTTTCGCTTCTCATTCGTTCAGGATTGGGGCGGCATCAGAAGCAGCAGTTCGGGGTTTGGATGCGGCTTCGATTCGGCGCATTGGTGGTTGGGCGTCCAATCGTTACCGAAGTTATGTTAGGTCGGTGGGTGGTGATGGGAGAGGCAGAGGGCGGCGTTCACGCTAATGGTGTTTGTGTTTGATGTTGGCATCGCCTTTTTTATTCCAGGTGTCGAGCCGTTGCTGGTGTGGATTTTTGGTCATTCCTTCGTTTACTGGGGAGCGTTGCGGGCGGATGTCCGGAACGAAGGCAGACAGCTCGGTTTTTCCAGGAACACGGCCTTGGTGCGTTGGTGTGGTTTTAGGGGGATGGAGTGGAGACGTGTCTTGCCGGAGATACACGAGTGCGTTCGGTTGGACCGTGCTCCGGACATCCTGGTGTTGCATGTTGGGGGTAACGACTTGGCGGTTCGACCTTTTCGGGAGTTGATACGGGACATCAAGCAGGACTGTCTGCGCTTGTGGTTATTGTACCGAGGGGTCACTATCGTTTGGTCCGACATTGTTCCTCGGAGGCGATGGCGTTCCATGAGGTCTCTTGCTAAGGTTAATAAGGCCCGGATAAAAGTGAACAGGGCTGTGTCTTCTTTTGTTATCAGGAATGGAGGGGTGGCGGTGCGACACTTTGATTTGGAAAAAGGCGAGGGTGATTTCTGGCTGGCCGATGGGGTTCATTTGAATTCGGTTGGTTCTGACATTTGGGCTCTCGGCCTCCAGGAGGGTATTGAGCGGGCCATGGCATGGCGGGTTCGGGGGGTCTCGGGCCATTGAGGTGTTCAATGGGCCCTCGTTGTGGCGGTTTCGAGAGGGGGGGTCCTTGAAGTCGGTAAAAATTGGGTTTGGAGACTCAGTGTCTAGGGTCTCCTTCGTTTAAACAGGTATCTTGGGGGTGATCTGGTGAAAGGTGGTGGGGGAGTTTCCGGCCGAAGTGGCGGATCCCCGAGTAGCTTAGTGGACAAGATATATCGGTGTTGGTGCTCCCGAGCCAGCGGGGTATCGGCTGGGAGCAATCATGAGGGGTTTTTGTCCACAGCAATTTTTGGGGTTATTCACCAAGATCTTGGGGCTTCAAGGACTCCTTCTCAGGTTCCTGTTATTGTTAATGTGATTTATGATTCACTGTTTGTGTTTTTGGTGTTTATAATAAAGGCTGCTGTGGCCATAACATTCCAAAAGAAATTTTGAGTCTCCTTGTTCTTTGGTGGGGATTATTGGAGGTGATGCGGGGGGAGGTTTGGTGACAGGGTGAGATTTGTTCCCACGCCTGTCTGGTGGCAACTCGACACTACCAACGTCAAGAATTGGCCGGAGCTGAGCCTCCCCTGCCCCCCCCCCAAGGAGGCATAGGCGGAGGCCAGCATGACGGGGGGGTGGTCGGCTACCAGGGGGAGTACCCTGGAGTTGGGGGAGTATATAGAGAAGGGGTGTGGGTGTCCCCTTCCTCTTTGGATCTGGCCCCCCACAAGAAGAAGTCCCGCCCTCCCTCCCTTTGTGTTCTTGGTGTGCTGTTGGTTAAATTTTATTTTGGGTCATGGCGGTTTCGAGAGGGGGGGGAGTCCTTGAAGTCGGTAAAAATTGGGTTTGGAGACTCAGTGTCTAGGGTCTCCTTCGTTTAAACAGGTATCTTGGGGGTGATCTGGTGAAAGGTGGTGGGGGAGTTTCCGGCCGAAGTGGCGGATCCCTGAGTAGCTTAGTGGACAAGATATATCGGTGTTGGTGCTCCCGAGCCAGTGGGGTATCGGCTGGGAGCAATCATGAGGGGTTTTTGTCCACAGCAATTTTTGGGGTTATTCACCAAGATCTTGGGGCTTCAAGGACTCCTTCTCAGGTTCAGGTTATTGTTAATGTGATTTATGATTCACTGTTTGTGTTTTTGGTGTTTATAATAAAGGCTGCTGTGGCCATAACATTCCAAAAGAAATTTCAAGTCTCCGTGTTCTGTGGTGGGGATTATTGGAGGTGATGCGGGGGGAGGTTTGGTGACAGGGTGAGATTTGTTCCCACGCCTGTCTGGTGGCAACTCGACACTACCAACGTCATGAGTTTCCTTATCCCAGCTTGTCAGTTTCCACAAGGTAAAACGGTAACACCCTCAGACATAGAGTCATAAAATGTTAGCATTGGAAGGGACCTCCAGGATGATTGTGTCCAACCCAGGGCTCAATGCAGGAGTCACTAAACCATCTCAGACAGATGTCTGTCTGGCCTCTGAAGGCTTTCATGGAATGAGAACTCACCACCTTTAATGGCAGCCTGTTCCACTCATTGATCACCCTCACTGTCAAAAAAATTTTTCTAATATCTAATCAAAGGCATTTCACTTAGATAACAAATATTTTTCTCAGCACTGATGACAAAACAATTATCTGCAGATGTAAGCTTCTGTGTGTTTGCACTTTGGCTCATATAAGCCACGTGTAGTTTGATCCAGATGCACATGTCTTTAGAAGTGGTGAACCTAAAGGGCCTGTCACACTAAGCGACATCGCTAGCAATATCGCTATAACATCACTGGTTTTTGTGACGCAGCAGCGATATTGCTAGCGATATCGCTATGTGTGACACTTGCCTCCGACCGGCTCCCCCCGCTGGTTATCGCTGATCGCGCGAGAACGTCCTGGACCGTTTCTCGTCGTCAGCTTCCTGCTGGGGCTTTCTGCTGTGGAGACGAGCGACGCGTGGACGCGGGCAGGAGGACGTCAGGATCGCCTCGTCTGACAGGTAAGTAGCGACCCCCGACCCCTGCGATGTCGCTGGTGAGATCTGCCTGTGTGGCAGCTCACTAGCGACCACTTAGTGATGCACCAGCGATCCTGACCGCTTCATATCGCTGGTCGGGATCGCTGGTGCATCGCTAAGTGTGACAGTACCTTAATGTGCTATAACTGACTGATTACGGAAGCCCCACTGAGATTGTCACTTTTACATTCACTTACCGTATCTTTCACTCATTCATATTCTCAGCCTACTGGATGGGCAGTAAGAGGGTTTTTATCATTCGGATTGGATTCCTAAATACTTACCATGGTACCTATCCTCTTTATTTTTTATGTTCACTGTGTTCTTTTCTTCTTTTCCATATTTATTATATAGAGTATGCCGTGCTATTGTTGGATATCTTCAATGAGAGTTTAGGTGTGTACGGTGTGTATGTATGTGTATGGCCATAAGGATCCACAGCCCCTTGCACCTCATTGCTTGTCTCACTTGAAGAGTTAACAGAAGTAGATTGTGGTTCTCAACAAACACTGGGGTAGCAGCCAAAGTGAAAGCTGGGAGTATGTGATCTTTTGCTCCCTTATGAGAGGGACAGCCCTCTACCCTGACCCTTGCTGTGGGAAGGGGATAGGTTTGTTGGAGAACCTTATTCCCTTGGATAAAGCGATAGACTGCATCCCTATCAACTTGTGGCACAATGCATTTTTTTAACTTTGTGACCTTCAAAAAAGTACCAATCTCTGGCTTCAAACAACAGCCAAAAAAGAAACACAGCTGTTTTTCCTTTTCCAGAAGACTAGTTTGGTTTAGAAGTCTATATAATGTGAAAAGGCTCACTAGGGTTGCTCATAATAAATCCTAGGCCAGGATCACACATGTGAGCAATACGGCTGAGTCTCGCATGTTAAAACCTGGCACTGCCGCCGGCACTCAGGAGGGGAGTGTGTGGCTCCATATATTGCTATGGGCTGCATGCTCCAATCCGATTGCCGGATATTAACATGCGAGACTCAGACGTATTCCTCGCATGTGTGATCCCAGCCATAGGGTGACTATGCCTGCTAATCAGAGGAAGAACCACAGATAGTAACAGCTAAAAGGCAGTTATTAGGGATGCCATCTAGCAGCCACAGTCCTGCAAATTGACTTGCATTAACTTGTGGTACTGAGAAGGCAACTTTGCTCCTCTTGGAATAAAAGATAATTTGCATATCTATCTTCCATACAGATTTTGTCTTTTTGTTTTAACAATATTTTGAAAATAGTTCACTCTCTCGTGAACATAAAACTCCTTCTGCTGCTTCCTGCTACATCTACTTTTACAACCATTCATTGCTCTGTTATGTCTACATGGTTATAGACAAGTAATAAACCCTGTCTGCAGTCTGATCTTTAGCTAGGCTATTTTAAAATGTTGCATTTTGAGTTTTCTACTGCAGTCTTCACAGTGTCATGGCAAAACCACAGGATTTTGCCCTAAGCAGGGCCGGTTTTAGGCAAAGTGGGGCCCTAGGCAAAGTTTAAAATGAGGCCCCAAATGCTAACATATTGCACATCACTCAGAAGCATTTCGATTGTATTTACATGTGCTGAGTTCAGGACGCTAAATAAATGTGATCGACAATATTAAAGTCGTTCAACACTTGTTTCCCGGCCTCTTTCCACCGTCTGAGAAAGAATGATGGGTGCAGAACGATCACTAATGGATCAATCTGTCCCCATACAGTATCATGTTACCAGCAGCACATCTACAGTTTACACCCCATAGTCCTCCATATAATATAATGTGCCCCATAGTCCTCCATATAGTATAATACACTCCCCATCAATGGTGCTGTGGTGGAAAATGCAGCCCCCGCCGACCCAGTCCAATAACCGAGGAAGCGGTTCCTATACCGCGAAAAGCGCGTTGGTTCTGTGGTGTAGCCTGTTTGCCTCAGCTGACATAATTTATATATGGGCAACTGTGCATGTTATTGGACTCTGGGTCGGCGGGGCTGCATTTTCCACCACAGCACCATTGATCTATATTATTATTTGGGCATAGTGCAATTTATTATAGGATTGATCACTCTGCACAATTTTTCTGTAGTGGTCCTGAGTGATTTTACATTTACCATTTGGCGGCTGGTTTGTTCTTTTCTTATTGGCTCCAGGTCACAAACTCACTGTCTATTTTACTACCTTAATTGTCTTGTTTCTCTACTATGTGCCTGTTTATTATAAATAAAATTTTGTATTTTTTTAAGATGGATTTGGACTCTAGCATTCTCTTGTTTTTTTCAGCCCCCTCATATAGTATAATGCAGCCCCTTCATAGAATATATGGCAGCCCCATCAGAGTATAATGCAGCCCCCCATAGAATATAATGCAGCCCTTTATATAGTATAATGTAGCCCCTCCATAGAATACAATGTAGCCCTCCTCATATAGTACAATTCAGCCCCAATAGAATATAATGTAGCCCCCTCAAAAAGTATAATGAAGCCCCCATACAATATAATCTAGCCCCACATAGAATATAATGCAGCCCCCATAGAATACAATGTAACCTCCTCATATAGTATAATGTAGCCCCCTCATAGAGTATGATGTGATCATACTGTTACATTAAAAAACACACTCCTCACCTTCTCTCGTGCCTGCGCTGCTCCCGACTCCTGTCTCAGCCTGTTCTGCCTGGCACACAGTGAATGCGCAATGACATCTTCCTACACCCGCAGAGGCAGAGCAGGGAATGATGGGAAAAGGAGCGTCAGCTGACGTGCTCTCCTCCATCATTGGTTTGAACTGTACCGGCGTCCATGATGCTGGTATAGTTCAATGCGACGGCGGGGGGAGTCGGCGCTGGCGGCAGGCGGGCCCCCTGCCTCACGGGCCCCATAGCGGCTGCGTGATGTGCCGCTAGCTGGGGGCCCCTGGGGGCGCAGAGGCCCTAGGCAGCAGTCTGTGCTGCCTGCCCCTAACACCGGCCCTGGCCCTAAGTATGCAAAAAATTGCAGTAAAAATGCATAGCATTTGTCAGTTATTAAGAAGTAGGTAATAACATAAATTTCCCGTAAAAAGCATTCTTTATTTAATACATTTTAAAAAATACCCTTATTGAATACACAACAAATAATCCAGTGAATAAAAACGCAATAAGTCTCTGTCACGCCACCCGCTGCCACACTCCCCGCTGCTTCTGTCACGCCTCCCGCGGCTGCATCCTCTGCCCCTCCTCCCGAACACCGGCACACTCACCTCACCCGGCGCACTCCCGAGGTGCGCACACGCCATCCTGCTCCTTCTCTGCCGCCGCTGCAACCGGCCTTCCATGCCCGTCGGGTGCGCCTGCGCACTGCGCGCCAGTGATCCTGCCACTCATCTCCTCTGTTGCTGCTGCTGCTCCACCTCCTGGCCGACCCTGACCCGGAAGCGCTGCCTGCAGTCCTATATCAGGTAGCCTCGCCTCCTGCCCTGTGCCTGACTATCATTTGTGTCTAGCACTTCTGATTCAGGTCCACGCGTCCCTGCGCTTTCCCAGCCTAGCACTCTGTCCTGCGCTCTGTGCCCCTGTACCTTCTTGTAATCTCTCCCTGTGTTCTCTCCTAGTGCCTGCTTCGCCCGTCCCCGGCCTCAAGTCCTCTCCTGCAGTATCTACCATCGTCAGCCTAAATCCGTTCCTGTCTACAAACCCTCCCCTGCTGGTCCTTCCGCAGTCCTTGTGGTCACCTCTGGTTTTCCTCCTGCTGTTGTCCCCGGGTATCAGCTTCCGCGGCGATAGTCTCCCCGAGGCTTGCCCCAGACGCTCCCTGTATAGGGGGTGGTCCACTTGGCCAGCTCGCCCCGAGGAGGTTCGTCGTCGCGGTCCTGCCGGTTCACTTCTGGTTCTCCTCAGCCCTACAGTATAGTCAGGCCATGGACCCCGCTGGTACCCCGACCCCAACCCAAAAGGAGCTCCTATTCCTGCGGGAGAATCAAGCAAGGATAATGTCCTTCCTTAAGTCCATGGAGTCCCGCTTGTCGACTCTACAGGCCTCTGATCCTGGGACTGCCTCCCAGCTGGGCAGCCTCCAACAGGAGCTGGCTCAGCAGCGAGACACCCAGGCCCATATATTGAACTATATGGCATCTATAGATAACCGTCTCCTTGCCCTGCAATCTGTGGCCGCGACCCCGGTCCAGGCTGCGGTATCCCATCCGCCGCCCCATTTGGCAAAACCCCCGCGTTATGGTGGCGACCCTAAGTCGTGCAGGGGTTTTTTAAATCAATGCCAACTCCATTTTGAGCTATTGCCTCAACAGTACCCCACCGACAGAGCCAAGGTGGCCTTTGTCGTTTCCCATTTGGAGGGTGAGGCTTTGGCCTGGGTAAACCCCCTCTGGGAGCGTGATGACCCCTTGGTCTCCCAACTCTCCATCTTCCTCGACTCTTTCCGTAAAGTGTTTGACGAGCCGGGTCGCGTAGCCTCTGCCACCGAGTCACTTTTTAACCTGCATCAGGGCACGCTCTCCGTAGGTCAGTACGCCATTCGCTTCCGTACCCTGGCCTCCGAGGTAGGATGGAACAATGAGGCCTTGGTAGGAGCTTTTTGGCGGGGACTCTCGGGCCGAATTAAGGACGAGCTGGCGGGACGGGATACTCCAACCTCTTTGGAGGATCTAATTTCCCTGGCTACCTGCATCGGCTTGCGCTTCCAGGAGCGTTCTCAAGAGGCCGCCAGGGATAGAAGGTTTCCTCGCGTCCCATCCGCTGCCCGCAGCCCACCTCGCTCGCGCCCTGCTCTGGCGTCGGCACCTTCTGCACCTGAGCCCATGCAAGTAGATCACCTCAAGCCGGTGGAGCAACGCCGAAAGGAGAGGTTCACTCAGGGTCTTTGTCTTTATTGTGGGAGTGCATCACACTTCCTGCGTTCCTGCCCTGAGCGCCCGGGAAACGCCTCCACCTAGGACAGGTAAGAGAGGCCTCCCTAGGTACCTATGACTCCTCTCTACCCTTGACTCTTTCTGTTCTCTTGCATCTGGGTCCCAAGCATTCCTCCAAGTGGGCTTACATAGATTCTGGTGCGGCTGGAAATTTTTTTCAGCTTGAGGCAGTCAGGAGGCTTCGTATTCCAGTCAGGTCCCTGGAGACTCCTCGGCAGATTGCGTCGGTCGACGGCCAACCCCTGCGGGTGTCCATTACGCAGGTCACCGAAGAGTTGGACCTTCAGGTCGGAGCCTTGCATCTGGAGAAGATAGCCTTCTATGTGCTGCCGACCTTATCACACACTATCCTGTTGGGCCTTCCTTGGCTAAGAAAACACGAGCCTACCTTAGACTGGTGGTCTGGTGACATCGTGCGGTGGGGACAGTTCTGTCAGAGGAGGTGTTTGCTTTCCGTCCAGCCAAGAAACTCTCCTCGTCCAACGTCGGTATCTCCAGATTTACCTTCAGCCTATTGGGCCTATGCGGATGTCTTCAGCAAGAAAGAAGCAAAGAGTCTGGCTCCTCACCGCCCCTACGATTGCCCAATCGATCTCATTCCCGGCTCCACTCCACCCCGAGGTTGGATTTATCTGCTGTCGCCATCAGAGACCCAAGCCATGTCCGAATATGTTCAAGAAAACTTGGCCAAAGGCTTTATTCGTAAGTCTTCTTCACCCGCAGGTGCGGGTTTCTTTTTCGTCAAGAAGAAGGACGGGACCCTTCGTCCCTGCATTGACTATCGGGGCCTCAACGATATTACAATTAAAAATAAATATCCGCTTCCTCTCATCCTGGAGTTATTCGACCGTCTCCGAGGGGCGCAAATCTTTACCAAATTGGATCTGCGTGGAGCCTACAACCTAATCCGCATTCGCCCTGGAGATGAGTGGAAGACGGCTTTCAACACTCGCGATGGCCACTATGAATATCTAGTTATGCCCTTCGGCTTGTGCAACGCACCCGCCGTGTTCCAAGAATTTGTCAATGATGTCTTCCGAGATCTTCTCTATTCTTGCGTGGTGGTGTACCTGGATGATATTCTGGTGTTTTCCCCGGACCTGTCTACTCACAGAAAAGACGTCCGTCAAGTGTTGTTGCGCCTGAGAGAGCATCGTCTCTATGCCAAACTCGAGAAATGCGCCTTTGAACAGTCTTCTCTACCGTTTTTGGGCTACATCATTTCTAATACTGGTCTACGAATGGACCCGGGAAAACTGTCTGCCGTACTCAACTGGCCGCGTCCCCAGGGAGTGAAAGCTATCCAACGATTCCTGGGGTTCGCCAATTATTACCGGCAGTTTATCCCACACTTTTCCACCCTGACCAGCCCTATCTCCGCTCTGATCCGTAAGGGGGCCAATCCCCACTTCTGGTCACCTGAAGCCAAAGACGCGTTCCGCTCCCTGAGACAAGCCTTTGCTGCGGCTCCCGTACTCCATCGCCCAGAGGCCAATAAACCCTTCACTCTGGAGGTAGACGCCTCTGCCACCGGAGCTGGTGCAGTACTTTCCCAGACGTCACCCTCTGGACGACTGGTCACCTGTGGCTTCTTCTCGAAATCATTCTCCACCCCGGAGAGAAACTATACCATTGGTGACAGAGAGCTGCTCACTATCAAGTTGGCCTTGGAGGAATGGCGGTACCTCCTCGAGGGAGCGGTGCATCCCGTCAGGATCTACACTGACCACAAGAACCTGGCATACATCCGGACAGCGCAAAGACAATCCTCGACAAGCCAGGTGGTCTCTGTTCATCGCCCGGTTCGATTTCGAACTCCATTTCCGCCCCGTCGATAAGAACCTCAAGGCGGATGCTCTATCCAGATCCTTTTTGCTTACCGACTGTGAGGAAGAGCCTTCACACATCATGGATCCTAACAAGGTCATTGTGGTTGCTCCTGTAAACCTGACTTCCTTGCCCCCGGGTAAGACGTTTGTCCAAGAGGACAATAGGAAGCGAGTCTTACATTGGGGTCATGCCTCCAAGCTAGCAGGTCACGTCGGCCTCAAGAAAACCCTCTCCTTCATCTCTCGTTACTATTGGTGGCCCTCGCTTGCTCGAGATGTTCAAAGTTTTGTCGCCTCTTGTCCGTCTTGTGCCAAAAATAAAGTTCCCTGACACCTACCCGCTGGTCTTCTCGACCCGCTCCCAGTTCCTTCTGCTCCCTGGCAACACATTGCTTTGGACTTTATTACCGATTTGCCTCGGTCTTCGGGTCACACAGTCATCCTCGTGGTCGTAGATCGATTTTCCAAGATGGCCCATTTCATCTCCCTGCCTGGATTACCCTCCGCTCCTGAACTAGCAAGAATTTTCATTACCCATGTTTTCCGGATTCACGGCTTTCCTCAGCATATCGTTTCGGATAGAGGAGTTCAGTTTACCTCACACTTCTGGCGAGCTCTGTGTAAACTTATGGATATCACTTTGGACTTCTCCTCTGCCTACCACCCCCAAACTAATGGTCAGGCTGAGCGCACGAATCAAATTTTGATAACCTATCTTCGCCACTTCTCCAACGTTCACCACAACGACTGGTCCCACCTGCTCCCGTGGGCCGAATTTGCTTACAACAACCACACCAACGAGTCTTCGTCTAAATCACCTTTCTTCATCATCTACGGGCAACATCCTAGTGTACCTCTGCCGGTACCCCCTGTCTCGGGTGTGCCGGCGGCCGACCTTCTGACTGAGGAGTTCTCCAGGGTCTGGCAGGAGACCAAGTCTGCGCTTGAACTAGCACGGGACAGAATAAAAAGACACGCAGACAAAAGGCGCCTGGATTCTCCGTTGTACCATCCCGGGGATAAAGTGTGGCTGTCCTCCAAGTTTGTTCGTCTTAAAGTCCCCTCGTATAAGCTAGGCCCTCGGTATATCGGGCCTTTTGAGGTCTTAGCCCGCATCAATGACGTTGCCTACAAGTTAAAACTCCCCGCCTCGCAAAGAATTCCCAATTCTTTTCACGTGTCCCTCCTGAAACCTGTCATATTCAACCAGTTCCATGCCTCTGTGGGTCACTCTCCCCAGCCAGTTTCTGCCCAGGATGTCTTTGAGGTCCAAGACATTCTTGCTGTAAAAAGATCTAGAGGAAAGACCCTCTTCTTAGTTGATTGGAAGGGTTTTGGTCCCGAAGAAAGATCTTGGGAGCCCCGGCAGAACATCCAGGCCCCCCGGATTCTAGCTAGGTTCCTTGCCAGTCTCAAGAAGAGGGGGCGTAAGGAGGGGGGTACTGTCACGCCACCCGCTGCCACGCTCCCCGCTGCTTCTGTCACGCCGCCCGCGGCTGCATCCTCTGCCCCTCCTCCCGAACACCGGCGCACTCACCTCACCCGGCGCGCTCCCGAGGTGCGCACGCGCCATCCTGCTCCTCTGCCGCCGCTGCAACCAGCCTTCCATGCCCGTCGGGTGCGCCTGCACACTGCGCGCCAGTGATCCTGCCACTCATCTCCTCTGTTGCTGCTGCTGCTCCACCTCCTGGCCGACCCTGACCCGGAAGCGCTGCCTGCAGTCCTATATCTGGTAGTCTCGCCTCCTGCCCTGTGCCTGACTATCAATTGTGTCTAGCACTGCTGATTCAGGTCCACGCGTCCCTGCGCTTTCCCAGCCTAGCACTCTGTCCTGCGCTCTGTGCCCCTGTACCTTCTTGTAATCTCTTCCTGTGTTCTCTCCTAGTGCCTGCTTCGCCCGTCCCCGGCCTCAAGTCCTCTCCTGCAGTATCTACCATCGTCAGCCTAAATCCGTTCCTGTCTACAAACCCTCCCCTGCTGGTCCTTCCGCAGTCCTTGTGGTCACCTCTGGTTTTCCTCCTGCTGTTGTCCCCGGGTATCAGCTTCCGCGGCGATAGTCTCCCCGAGGCTTGTCCCAGACGCTCCCTGTATAAGGGGTGGTCCACTTGGCCAGCTCACCCCGAGGAGGTTCGTCGTCGCGGTCCTGCGGGTTCACTTCTGGTTCTCCTCAGCCCTACAGTCTCTTTCTCAAAACTGGGAATTAAATTAGAATTATGGTCCTAATATGTGTGGGCATCCTATAGATGGGATCTTAGCTTATTAACGACCCCTTCCTAAGCCACGGAGGTTGGTACCTTAGGGTCTCCAATACTAGGGACAGCTGACAACGAGCGGGGGGCGTCACTATCGTGACCTTAGGGTGTTGACCTCCGCAGCATAGGCAGGGGTTGTTATTAGGGTAAGATCCCATCTGTCTAACAACAGGGAAAGCAATATATACCATATACAGTACATAATGGACAGTAAAAAACGCATAAAAACAAAAAGACACTATATAGGTAAACTAATGAAGGAAATGAGTCCGAAGCATGACAGACACAAACACTCAAGATCTACCCCATTAGCTATTGGTTCCTGTTTGGCTTCCAATAGTTTGTCAGTCATTTTAATGGAAAATGTAATGCAACATGCTGAGCTTTTTCTTCTAATGAACAAGACGGAGTTTTCAAGTATTAATCTAGCTTTAATATGATGGGGAAAAAGATGTCCGAAGTGCATACATACTTTACATTTCTTAATATCTGAGTCAGGCAGTGTATTTGAGGTCAGCGTTAGAAAATCAGTAGTTAGAAGAGCAAAAAGATTGCTGATTGCATTAACGGAGTAGTCACCCTTACATCAGTGGAAACTGACGTCTACCAGAGGATATAGATGAAAGACTGGAAAATTGATTGGGAAAGATAAATGAAAAGATACTCGGTACAGAAATATGACTTGGTTCCCCTTTGGAACAAAGACTTAATCCGTACACAAATATGGAAACACAAACATTGCTGGTTACAGTTTCTGTTCAGTGCAAGAATTACATTTACTACAGTTCTGGGTAGAGAATGGCAGAAATGATTGAGCTTGTCAGGAAGAGAATCAAGTGATCAACAGCGCAATTTACATTTGCTTTCTATTTGTTAGAAAGCTAAACTTTGTGGGTCTAAAAAATGTATCAGCACATTGCAATATCTGGTTTCTGAGAAGAGTATTATTTTGCATGTAGGCAGAGCATTTCACATGTTACGGATAGTTCTTAGAAGGAGAGCTTACACTGTCAAGAAACTGAGATTGTCTTGGAACTAGGTTCAAGGCCATTTTATGGTGGAGTTTACCGCATACTCTTTTTTTACAAGGAATTAAAGAATAAAACTATATTATTCATCAGAATCTACCATAAAAAAACAAGTTCATCGGGGCGTGCATATTTATTCCAATAAGGAGAAAACAATGGCGATGGCTATGCCCTACAGAGATCCAATATGTTCGACTCCTTCTATGTCCTTGAACATCTGCAATCAGAAGGGTGTCAGGAAACTCCTTAAAATTGGAGTCCGGATTATAACTCTATTTCACTTTATTTTACCCCGAATATATGATCAGCGGGTGTGAGATAAAGCCTACTGAACTAAGACACCCTAGTGTGGGGAAACTTGTATCATCGTTATTTTATATTTTATAACCTCTGTTCTAGACCACATCGTTGCCTTGCTGAATAGGCGTGTGGGCTTCTGTAGTGCTGATCTAAGCACAATGTGACCTCATACTAGTATATATAACTAAGCAGTCTTCAAGTGTTGTGAATGGGCGATTAGGTACGGTTGGTTATCAATTAGTCCCCCTGCACTGCCCTGTGTTTACAGGTCTTATGAACTACCAAAGGTCGATCTGGATTTGTCTACTTTGTGGATATTTCAAGGTTAATAATTAAGATACTATATGCTCTAATAAGCTAAAAAGACTTGCATTAATAGTTAATATTGTTTGTGCCATACTCATGAGCGTTTTAGATAACAGAAAGCAAGTCACACTAGTCATTATCACCACAACCAGCCTTCAATTACTCGTGAAATCTGCCACCTGTTGCATCGTGTTGGGTCACAGCGTGTTTTTAGGACCGTGTGCAGTGCTTTTAACTACTGCTTTCTTAAGTGGAAATATACTTGTGAGATAAACATCAGTGGCATAAACTTTATTACAAACTTTATATAATAATACACTATTTAAGAATAAGCTTATTTATTATTTAGGTCATATGCAGAAAATTTACTTTGTGGTGAAACCATTCACCACAAATCAAAAATACATCAAAGCCTCTAACTGTCCTGAAAACAAGTGTATGGCACTTTTCTCTTTTCATCTTCTTCACTGCAGTGCTGTCACACACTAACTAGACCTTTTTTTTAGTGTTTTATCATTTTCAATACCCATCTTTATTGCTAAGCTGTGAGCTGTGATGTCTTCACACTATATAGATTTTCTCTAAAATGGCTGCTGCATTCCCTGCCTTTGCTTTTATACAAGCTATGATAGTGCCACCTAAATAACTGTGCTTATGGGGAGACTGGAAAAGCCCTAGGTCATGTGATTATTTTTTGGCCGATGAAATCATGTACAATTTGTAAAATATCTTTGCATCATCTACTGTGTAACCCTTTCACTACCTGGTCATTTTCCTTTTTTTTTTATTATTTTTGTTTTTTCCTCCTGTTCTTCCAAAAGCCATAACTTTTTTATATTTCTGTCAGTATAGCCATATTAGGGCTTGTTTTTTGTGGGACGAGTTGTACTTTTGAGTTGCACTACTGATTTTACTATATAGTGAACTGGAATGCGGTAAAAAAAAAGTCCATGTCTGGTAAAATTGCAAAAAAGAGTGTAATTCCACAATTCTTTTTTTAATTTACCATGTTCATTATATGGTAAATCTGACCAGGCAATATTAGTCGTACAAAAAAAAAGTTTTTGCTTTTGTCGCCATTTTACGAAACCCATAACGTTTTAATTTTTCGGGATCTGGGGCTGGCTGTGACGTATTTTTTGCGACACGAGCTGACGTTTTTATTGATACCATTTCGGGGGTAGATACCATGTTTTGATCACCTTTTATTGCATTTTATTGCAATGTTGTGGCAACCCAAAAAAATTTATTCTGGCATTTCTATTATTTTTCTTGTTACGCTGTTTACCAATTGCATTTTTTTAAAATATTTTGATAGATGGGACATTTCTGAAAGCAGCAATACCAAATATATGTACTTTTTAAAAAAATATATATATTTTCAATGAGGCAAAAGGAGGGGTGATTTGAACTTTTTTTTTCCATAATTTTAAAAACTTTCTTTTCCACTTTTCACTTTATTTAATAGTCCCCTTAGGAGACTTGACGCTGAAATCATCTGATCGCTTGTGCCATACATAGCAGCACTTCAGCACTGCTATTGTCCAACAAAAATCACAATCTCCTATGAACGCCGGCCACGAGCCGGCGTTCACAGGAGTATTGGAATGACAGGCACAGGAGTCATCAGCATATCCTTGGATGCCATAACAACCCATCGGTGCCCCATGATCACATCACGGGCACTCTGATGGGAGCATGGAGGAATGAACACCCCTCAAATCCTGTTGTCAGAGACTAATAGTGGGATTTAACAGGTTAACAGCCATAGGCGAAGCACCGCTCCATCCGCGCCTGTTAAAGGCACATGAAGGCTGATTAAATCAGCTGTCATGTGCGGGGAAAGGTGCGGACTCAGCTTCAGAGCCCGCATCAAAGTAAGTCAGGGACACAACTTATGACGTAAATATACATCATATGTTGTGAAGGGATTAAGCTTGCATATTGTATGGGTCTGTAATACAGCACCTATATGTTGGCCTATGGTTTACCCTTATGCATGCCCTGGGGAGAATAAATTGTTTCATAAAAGCACCATAATGCAAGATATTGATTACCTATGGCTTTGAAATACTGACGTGTTGGGACTTTAGTGTGCCATCATACATGATCTTTGTACAGGACTGGCTCTGTCATATGTGTGGCCAATTAATTTTACTAGTCTTAATGTGAATGAACTTACTGACTTCATCTTTTTCTTCAACAAAATATTGTTATTGAGACTCATTTGCATCTCCACCTGTACAGGAAGATAGAGTGGGGAAAAAACTATTTAGTCAGTCACCAATTGTGCAAGTTCTCCCACTTAAAAAGATGAGAGAGGCCTGTAATTGACGTCATAGATAGACCACAACTATGAGAGTCAACATGAGAAAACAAATGGAAAATAAGTATTTGGTCACCTAAAAACATGCAAGATTTCTGACTCTCACAGACCTGTAACTTCTTCTTTAAGAGGCTCATCTGTCCTCCCAAAGAAGTGGCAGCGCAAAACGCGCGTCGGGGCAGAGAGACGCCCGGGGGGACTCCACATGCCATTGCCAGGTATAATTACCCCATAGTTCTTATCATGAATTTACAGTGTGCTTAACCGTTTGCATAATGATGGGTGTGAGAGGTTTGCTACACGCTGTGAGTTTATGGATATGTTAATTGAGCATGCTGGGATAGTAGCTTTGCATATATATGAGCAGCTCCAGCGTGTGAACCTCTTACACACACCTTCATTCAGCACCTATCAATTTGGCTATTGATTGGGCTGTATAAACTAACTTTTGCTTGATAGCATTGTTTTGCACAGTAGTATTTAGCTGCCCATATTGTCACATTGTATTGCATTCATTTATGCCTTGTTTTGCACAGAGCAGAGCAGTTCTCATATGTATTGCATATTGGGTTATACTTCTTATGGTGGCATTTTTGTAGGTTACCTCATGGCTTTGTTTGTCCATCTTGTCATATGGACACACACCTCTCTTTTTACATGTTTTTAATATTATTGTTCAATATAAATTATTTTATTTTGTACCATATTTTTGGAGCCTAATTTTATTCATGGTGTCCAAACAGTGATTAATTCACAAGTTGTCTTGATACATACCAGGTATTCATGGTGAATTTATGAATTTGTGGGCAATTTGTGATAAAATTTTATACAGGTGTGGGAAAAAATGTTGTAAAAAATAGATATGTTAACAATTTTTTGTCAATTAACGAAATGTATAGTGAATGAACAAAATGGGAATCTAAATTAAACCAATATTTGGTGTCACCGCCTTCAAAACAGCATGAATGATGGACTCAGCAGGCAGGTTGTTCCAAACATCATGGAGAACTAACTATAGATCTTCGGTAGATGTAAGCTTGTGAAAAATTTTCTGTTTCTTCATGTAATACCAGTCATACTCAGCGATGTTGAGATCATGTTTCAGTGGAGGCCATATAATCACTTCTAAGACTCCTTTTTCTTCTTTACACTGAAAATAGTTTTTAATGACATTGGCTGTATCTTTGGGATCGTTGTCCTACTACACAATAAATATGGAGCCAATCAGATGCCTTTCTAATGGTATTGTATGATGGAGAAGTATCTGCTGTTTTTCCCAGCATTGAGAACACCATTAATCTTGACCAAATCCCCAACTCCATTTGCTGAAATGTAGCCCAAAAATTGCAAGGAGCCTCCATCATGCTTCACTGTTGCCTGCAGACAGTCACAATTGTACTCTTCTTCAGCTAACAAAGTTTTACACATTACTCTATATACCGTAAAAGAAAACTGATCTGTAATACAGTTTTGTCTGCTGTGATTAGATTGTGAAGAAATTTCTCCACCACTGTTGGTTACATCAAAGTTTGAGAGTCCAGCATCCCATATAAGTAATTACTCTTGAACTGAACTTGAGATATTGCATCTGGCCGGAATGACTTTTCACCACGTGAAATGAAATGAGCTCAGCAGGAGTAAAGGAACAGAGAAACAAGCCCCTTAAAGACATCTGGGCATCAAATGCTCAGTGGGATGCAAATAGGCTGTTATTGGAATATACAAGAATGCTGTCCTTGTACATTTCTATACAAAATGCAAGATCATCAGCGTGTACAGTGTTAATACTGCTTGCTCCCAGTGCAGGAAGGAATGCAATTATTTATACAAGTATAGCGGAGTCTATTACTTAGCTTTTACATACTTCACATTTCTTATTACCATGTTTATTCTTTCACACGCATCTATCTTCAATAGGATATAGAAATTAGATTTTAGTAGGCAAATTCAACAGATTTTGATGGGATCTACCAATAATCTAATATCTATGGGGTCTATGAGATGTGGTTGATGGGTCGCCCTCCCTGGGCTGTGGGGTACTCGGTACCGGGCCGGAGTCAGCGGGATGTGTCACAGCAGCGGTGACCCGGTCCATGGCCTTGGGCGCCCAAATCAATGGGGGATATGCAATGGTGGAATGTAGTTAGATGAATAGTTTGTGGCACCACCTGTGGTGTTCGGCAAAGGAGGTGTTAAGCCGACGCTGCATGCAGATCCTTCGGGACAGATGGTGTGGTGCAGCAATGGTGGTATAGCCCTCCACAGGCAGGGCTGTTGTCCCAGAGCAGTGTAGATGGGGAGACACTTAGGTGATGTAGTGTCTGGCGCAGGGGATGTAGCAGTACAGGGCTGACGGACGCAGGAAGGAATGGAGGACACCGGGGCATGCAGTTCCAAAGCTTTACTCACAGTCTGTAGTGCCCGCTTCTGTGCCGTGTCCTCCGGGTCAGAGACTCAATCAACCTCCGGGCAAGTTAGGATTCTCCCCTCCAACACTCCACCAACTTATGTGCCTTTCCTGAACGTCTCCTCTATAGCGCCATAAAGTGTGAAGATCTCCAGTACCATGGTACACCGGAGTTCCTCCTGTCAGATGTTCCCAAGAACTCTACTTGTACGGCAGACAGCTATAGCCTGCTTCGGGGACTCCCTTCTCCTGAGTCCCGGCTCTCTATCCGTATTGCTGTTGTGCCCCAAGTCTTAGATGGGAGTAGTGCATTTACAGCCAACTACTCCGCCGGTGTCTGCTGCAGAACCATAAGTGTCCATACAACCTTAGGGACCGGGCCCCGGCCTTGCGCTGAGAACCTATAGGCAGGGTTCCTCTTCTAACCCACGTCGTCTCTGTTCTCTCTACTCTTTTGTTCCGTACTTGTGTTTCTTTCTTATGGAAGCTTAGATTTCAGTTCTACGTCTTTCTCCTTCTTTTCCTTTCCCGTGCCAGCTGGCTCAGATCACTGAGGCAGCTGCAGCACTCCTTCCTCCATCCTTTCTTCCAGGGATCCTCACTCCTGTCTGAGTGACTTCCTACCCGACAGACCTTCTGTCAGACTGACCTGTCCTCCTACACTTTCCCACTCTTTTATGTATCTTAACTCCACCCACCTCCCAGCACATCCAGTGTTCCAAGCAGGGAACCACCAGAGGTGCTCTGCTACCCTCTGAGCCTCAATGTGGTTGTGCAGAACTACCCTGTTGTCTGGGGTGAGAGCGTTGGAGCGTGGAAAGGAGTTCCCAACTTACCCGGATGGTGGGGCACTACACCTTAGGAGAAGGTGCAGTACCTCTGTAGCGACTGAGCCTCAGGGGCGCCACATAGACAATTGTCTGTTGTCAACCTGAATTTGGCCGCTTTCACATGGCAGTATTTTTTTGTACTTTATTTCACCTGCTTCTATATCTCGCAGCATGAGTACTTGACCTGCCAGAATAAACATTGGGTTTTAAGCTCCCAGTGCAAGAAATATTTTTTCTTTAGTAATTATTATAATGACCTTCGCAAAGTAAATAAGTTATAGCTCCAATGTACATTTACAGCAGTTCTAAATGGGCAAACCACATTAACCAGCGGGTTATCAGAGCAACACCTCTTTTATATTTTCACCACACCCTCATTAATTCCATCGGCTGTTTTCATTCACATTTTTGCCCTGTGATATGTGTAGGGGTCAGGATCTTGCAATACACTCCATAGCTTAGTAAAATTCCATTTTCAAGCAACTAGCCTTAGGGGAAAAGACCTGAAAGATACTATTACCATTCATTCAAGCACGAGACATAGTGCCATACAATAAAGTGTATTTATGGTGTTACGTTCATAAAACTTGAAGACAAAGTCTAACATTGAACCCTAGAATGTATTGCACTCTTTATTCTTTGTAGCACAATGCTTAATTAAAAAAAAGGTCAGCAGCACCCTTCATCTCAGTCATATGATGAGAGGAAGTCCGCAAATGCTTCCAGATTGTCCCTGCAGTCGTATACGTAGGAATGGTTTATACCAGGGGTGGGCCACATCAAATTTCCCAGGGGCCACATCAAAGACTGTGACTGTTGTGGAGGGCTGATCAAACTGGCCAAACTTAGTTCTGCTCATTATTATTGTTTTATATCAATTTTTATCACTTGATCTTGAGCACAATTTAGTTTGGTGACTTGCTTCTACTATTAATACATGTAAAGTGTTTTTCCCTGTAGCAGCTAATAAAAACATATTGCTTTTTCTAAAAGTTATATAAAGCAGCAAATTATTCTGGTCTTGTTATTCAGCCTTTCTACCTAAATCAACACCTCACAACACAATATGATGCCCCGACAGTCATCAACACACAGTATGATGTCCCCACAGAACTCCTCATACTGAATGTCCACACACAGTATGATGTCCCCCCCACACAGTATGTCAACACAGAGCCCCCCTCACCCCTACTCATTATGAAGTCCTTACACAGCCCCCTTACAGAGTTTCATATAGCCACAATGCCACCCACGCAGAATTATGTCCCTACACATGCCAGTTAGGGCACAGCATGATGTCCCTAAACATGCTCCATAGGGCACAGCATAATTTTCCTAAACATGCCCATTAGTGCACAGTATGATGTCCATAAACATATCCCATAAGGCACAGTATAATCTCCCTAAACATGCCCCATAAGGCACAGCATGATGTCCCTAAACATGCCCCTTAGTTCACAGCATGATGTCCATAAACATGCCCCATAGGGCACAGGATAATGTACCTAAACATGCCCCATAAAGCACAACATGATGTCCCTAAACATAACCCTTAGTGCACAACATGATGTCCTTAAACATGCCCCATAAGGCACAACATGATGTCCCTAAACATGCCCATTAGTGCACAACATGATGTCCCTCTCAGATGTGAATGCAGCCTTAAAAGTTGATGTCCCTCCTTGATAAAAACCGTACCCTTGTGTAAGTGTAAAAATAACAAACAGAGTACCTGTTGTCACCCCTGAGAATCCAGCAGAGGCTGCTCCAGTGGCGTGCTCCATCACCGGCTGCCATGGCACCACCTTTCTCCAGTCACAAGGGCGCTGCGGCCTGTGATTGACTGCAGTGGTCAGGTAACAAGAATAGAGTGAAATCAGAGAAACAGATGCTCACAGAGTGGTTTTCCTTAAAGAGTATCTGTAAGGTCACACTTGCGAGAAACTCGCACGAGTCTCGCATCTCAATACCCGACACTGCCGCCGGCCCTCGGGACCGAAGCACTCAGCTGCATAGAAATACATGCAGCCGCACACTCCGGTCCCAAGTGCCGGTGGCAGTGCCAGGTATTGAGATGTGAGGCTCGTGCGAGTTTATCTCAAGTGTGACCCCGGCCTTAGCAGGATTCGACCCCCACCCACCCCCAAAATTACTTACGGTATATATCCAGCAAGAAAGAGAGCCAGAGTGAAAGAGGCTTGGGAACAGTTCTTATGCACCAAAAGCATTTCAACATTATTTACATATCCATTCAAACACTGATTTCTCAGTAATGGAGTTATGGACATGCGGTGTGAGGTATTGCCGGACTTGTCTTTGAAAGAGCAACATGTGCATATAAATTGGGATTTGTAATCCGGCTGACAGATTCTCTTAAGGCCACAAAACCCCATGCAAGGCTTTATTCATGCGTAAGTATTTTGATCAGTGTTTCATCAGTATTTGTATGTCTCCAAAACACAGAACAGGTATTAATTTTCCGTCATAGTTATACCCTGCAAGTTACACTCCTGGTTTTGCCATACAAACATTGCCGCAAAATATTGACCAAATCCTGAAGTGCGAATAAGCCCTAAGGCAGTAACACATGAAATATGCAATTTCATGCACCCACATTTACAGAAGCAATAAGCTGTGATTCTGCAGGGTGCAATAATTGTGCATAATATCCCACTATTTGGACTCATGGAGGTAATAGAGGTTGCCCATATGTTGTGGCATGAGCAGCAATGCAGTTAGTGCGCCACCTTCTGGCCAGGAGAAGCACAAACCTGGCATACTTGGGCACGGTGAATTCTAGATACTGAGAATCACACAGGTTTTCTACTCTACAGTAATCAGGCCTTGTTCACACTTATATATCTTTTTTTTTTGTTCCACAGCTAAAATAAACAGGTGACTGAACTGCTGTAAACTGATTCAGTTTGGAATAGGATTAATGTGAACCTTCAAACAATCAGTTATGATTCTTCTTATTTTATTTATTGCCATCTCTAATGTTATTGGATAGTTATGTTTCTAATGTAGAAACTCAAAATAACACAAATGTTAGTTTAGCATTAAAGGGGTTGACTCATGCAGAGAACACATTGGGGTTTTTTTTTAAGAAGGTTTTTCCCATTGATTGGGTTTGTTTAACCCCTGACACGACAAGCAGTCAGAACTGGCTACTGAGCATTCCACATTTTATTTTTTCTGCTTTTTTTTTTTTTTTTTAAATTGGCCATTTGGTTCCCAGATATATGGGCCTTTTTATTTCGTTCTACTTTTTATGGTTTGCACCAAGTGGACTTTGTTCACTGGATAATTATGCAGATGAGCCTAAAGACACGCCCCCAGATAATCCTGTGAGTCACACCCTCTTGGCAAAGACAAAAAAAATTAGCACTAAATAAAAAGGCCAAAATCTTTTACTATATGGCGGATTTTAAAAATGCAAAAAATCGCATAATGAGGGGAGCAGTGGGTATAAACCAAGAGCAAAAACTAGACCCTTTTGACCTGGTGACAAGTCCTTTTGAAATCAATATAAGTGGCTCTCTTCTTGTACATTGAGGAGGTATCGGATTCCTCTTCATGGCGTCCATAAGAATTAATATGGCATTTGGAAAGGTTTGTTGGGCAATAACTCTTTTAAAATGTTGCCATCAGCTGATTCAGAGAGATGGACAGATTTTAAAGGGGCATTTATACCTGCCAACCAGGGCGATATGTGACTACCGGAAGCTGATCAGCAGTCATGTAAGGGTCTGCTAAGACAGGCCGACCAGAATTGTATGCGCACAGTGCGATTGTACTATCGGTTAACAGTAACATAGTTAGCAAGGCCGAAAAAAGACATTTGTCCATCCAGTACAGCCTATACGAGCCTATTCCGTCAGAATAAATCCCCAGATCTACGTCCTTCAAAAGAACCTACGGTAATATCTGTAAGATACAATATTGTTAAGCTGGAGTCACACATAGCGACTTACCAGCGATCCCGACAACGATATCAACGTGTCAGGCTCACTGGTAAGTCGATCAAACAGACAGCTTCACCAGCGATTAGCACAGCGACGCCATGCGCGCGCTGCATCGCTGTGTTCGTTAGCGCTGATGCCATATTCATGTCAAAAATAGAATTAAAATAAAAAATATTGTTATTCTCACCTTCCGACGTCCCTCGCAGCCATCCTGCCTCTCTCCACGCTCCGATCCCAGTAATCTTTTGCGAGAATTACCGCGATGACGTCCGTTCTCGCTGGATTGCGAAGTCTCGCGGTCATTCTTGCAAAGGATTACTGGGACCGGGAGCGTGGAAAGAAGCGGGAAGACTGCGCGGGACGCCGGAAGGTGAGAATAACAATATTTTTAATTTTTTTAATTATTTTACAGCTGATCGCTGGTCTCCCGCCTGTCACACGCATCGATGCGTGCTGGCTAGCGGGAGATCAGCAACGAAAAAAATGTCCAGGGGTTTCTTGCAGCGATCAGCGATGCCGGCAGGGGGGCCGGTCGCTGATCACTGTCACACACAGCGATCTCGCTGGTGAGATCACTGTTGTGTCACAAAAGTTGTGACTCAGCAGCGATCTCGCTAGCGAGATTGCTATGTGTGATGGGGGCCTTACGCCCAAGGAAGACATCCAGGCCTCTCTTGAATCCCTCGACTGTGTTCGCCATCACCACCTCCTCTGGCAAGGAATTCCAGATTCTCACTGCCCTAACAGTAAAGAATCCTCTTCTATGTTGGTGTAAAAACCTTCTCTCCTCCTGACGCAGAGAATGCCCCCTTGTGACCAAAATGAAATAAAATATCATTGTTGACAACATATCTCTTTACATAGGTTGATATCTGGCCTATAAGGATGGTTTTATTGCCTGAATGAGTGAACGACTTGCTGCCAAATGATTGCCATCATGTTTACACCATCCAATTATCTGCTCGACTAAATGGTCCTTTAAAGGAGTTTTCCGATTTCACCCTTCCCAGAATCAGCGCCGAGTCTCTGCTGCTGCTCCTGGTATCTCTTATTGACGTCAAATTGACAGCACTGCAGCCAATCGGGGAGCTCTGTGGCTTGTGCCATCTACTAGTCAAAGCCACTGATCTCAGTTATTGTTTACACAACATCAGCCCTTAACACAATAAGAGACACCGGGAGCAGCGTCGGAGACTCAGTGCTGGACCCAGGGAAGGCGAGTAAACCATAGTTGGGTTGTTTTTTTACTGTAGAATTGTGGGTCTATATTTCATTTCTTGTAATGTTTTACTTTATAGAATGTCCACCTTCATTCACAATTCTGTGTGATCACGAGTTTAATATTCTCTTTTCATCTTTTTGGCAATTTCTTGAGTCACCAAAGTTGAAACCCTGTAAGACGCCCTTCAGGCTTAACCTCCTTATTGCTATAGGTCAGCATGCTTGGGAAAGTGATTGCGTGCAACCAACAAAAACAAAAATGCCCTTTTTTAATGGAACTGGAGATTAGATGCCAGACAGTTGCCTTAACCATAAAAGATTAAATTCTCCATAATAAAATATAGAGACTGCAGAAAAGCCAATTTTATGAGATCAGTTTTAGTTGCTACAATCAGAGAAGTCTTGTTGGCCCTTATTTAGCAGCTGGTATAGAGGTACCGTATATTTCCTAAACAGAGATGCACATTTGCTTATACTTGTAATAAATGTATATCATTATTAATACTTTGCAGAATTTGCATATCTCATATGTTTATAATTGGTTTTTTTTTCTCCAGCATGGGTGAGCTCCTTATCAATGGGTATGATATTCTTCTGCTCCCCTGTGGTCAGCATATTTACAGACATGTTTGGATGTCGAAAGACCGCAGTTATTGGTGCCGCAGTGGGAACTATTGGCCTCTTTTCAAGTTCTTTTGTCACGTAAGATCTTTATCGAATCATATTACAGTTGTCATGTTGTAGTGCACATTACATAAGAAAATCAGTAACTTGATTGATTGATCAATACTTTATTTACAATGTTTTTTATGAGAAAGAATGGAGTTATTGCACTTGCTGCTAAGTGACATAATTACGGTAATAAGATATAGAAAAAAAATAGGGAGGCAGAGGCAATCTCTACACTATAACTGACTCCTAATTTACCCACTTGTAAGAGACATAATCACCATTATTTTTACAGGCGTTCAATAGTTATTGAAAGAGATTCACTAAAACTGCCAAATTTTTAGATTTTGCAAATTTAGACTATACATAGTCTTAAAATGTGCCAAACACATCAAAATGTCTCACGCTGTTAATATATTTGCTGCATTTTTAGACTGGTATAAGTTTGTGCCCAAATTCATTTTATGAATATTCAGATTATATGGGCAGTAAAGAGAGAACATAGGACAGCAAGGTAAAGTGACAGACCATAGAATTAATCAGATCACAGTTTCCTTAAATGGAACCTGACAGGTCCACCATGTCCTCCAACCCACCAACATTTGTAGCCAGTGCGCCTCCGAAGTCGGGAAACGTACATCTGAACTTCAGAGGCACAATGACATGTAGGAATGAAAGTCTCTCAAGATGCTGACGCTTTAAAATCCTGTTATCATGCCCACATAGGCGTGATAACATGCTGAATAGGGTGACCAGTCTCGGGAAACAAATGCCCAATAAACTAGTCAAAAAATTATTTGCATAATAAAAAGGACTTTAAAAAATACTTTTTTTTATTAAACATGTGTTAATGTGTCATCCAGGATAAAGGGTTGGTTAAGCAGGGTATTTATAAAGTGTCAAAGATAACAGCCAGAGAGATGACACCAGAGAGATCACACAGATATCACCACTGCCACCAGCTCCTCAGGTGAACTCAACTCCACTGCCTCCAATATTCATGGCAATTACACAACTGACTGACGAGGGATGGACGAGGCTGCTGCTGCTGCTTCCACAACTAGGCCGGTTATTGGGGAATTTACAGTGAGTGTATGGTATATGCATATAATTAACAAATTGGGGAGAACCCCAAATGAACCCTCACTTGTTAAATTTTATGGTCTTCTAGTCAGAGTACATTTGGGGTTCTCCCCAATTTGTTAATTATATGGACATATCCGTCCAAAGACCATTTTAGTTCCTCCAATTTTTTTTGTTATATGGTATATGCATCTCCGATTCCAGTTCATGGAATATATATACCCTGGTATGGTCACTGCCAGCTCCACAATAACAAAAAAGAAAACACTACTAGCTGGCACTACCAATCGTTTATACAGGGCAATTAGACACCCGTTTACAGGTAGCGTATGGCTTCAGGGGTGCTGTTTACAGAGCAAGAGGAACAGAATTATGCACTTTTATATATTTAATCCAGAAAGCTAGGAAGTGTTTTTTTAAAGATATAAAAATATGATACAAAATAGGAACAAAACAATAAGATATATACAATTAAATAAAATAAAAAGCAATAACAAAAGAGAAGTACTATACATGATATCATGAAAATGGCTCAGACCTTAGAGGAGAGAGGTACTCCTTAGGAAAAATCATGGCTAGAACCCACTGAAAGCTGTACAATCCAAGGACTGACAAATGACCCAAACCTAAATACTGCTTTTTATTAGCTCAAGGTTACACCCACAAACCTCCTCTTGGTGAGCTCATGCTGGTGCTGATTGTGGATTGAGCTAGGTCTGTTGGAATTTTATTAAATTCCCAACTTACAAGATGTTGTTGCCCTTGGAGGTCACAGGCAGTAGATATGGCCTGTATACCATCATCCATCCAACATTATTAAGTTGGAGTGGTTAGAATGGCCTTACATTGATGTGAGTGAATGCGTTCTTTTCGTCCCTTCGCTACAACGGCAAAAATATATTTATTTGTCTCTTATTTAATTTACTCATTTATATAGCGCTATTAATTCCATAGCACCTTACAGACATCATCAGCACTGTCCCCATTGGTGTTCATGCAAATTCCTTGCAGATGTTGTCCTTGATGGGATTAGCACCCAGGACTGCAGTGCTAACCACTGAGCCACCGTGCTACCCATCTTCCATAAATATCAGATCGATGCAAACCCCAGTATATTTGTATATGCCAGTACATATTACAGTATGCAACTGAACAAAATCATACATATCTCGTGCTGAAGAGGTGGTTAAAATATAAACGTTTTAAATTATTCCAAAAGAAAAACAAGTCTGGTCAAAATTACAATAAATTAAAAGGGTTGTCCACTACTTGAACAACCCCTTCTCAATCACTATGTTTTCTCCAAGTAAAACAATAACACCTATACTCACCTCCGGTGCCATTACAGCTGTGTTGGTTCTGGCTCTCCTGGGTCTTGACTGATATTGCTATGTCACGTGATTTCTTCCGTCATCTAGCAGCCGCTGCACTGTCCCCTCCTTCGGATAAATCAGACATCCAGAGGAAGTGAGGGAGCAGCCGCAGCTCTGACTTCCTCTGGAAGTCAGTTACGTCCGAAGGAGGGGACAGTAAAGTGGCCACTGATTGGCCACATGACAATGTCACGAGAGCCCTCTGAGAGCCAATGTCGACATTGCTGGTTCAGCGCTGCCACTGGAGGTGAGTGTGTTAATATTTTACTTGAGGGACACATAGGTATTGAAAAGGGGTTGTCCAAGTAGTAAACATACCCTTTAATGATAATCTTTATACACCCTGCAATGCAAAATTACATACTGTACAGTTGTTAGGAACGACAGAACGCACTAAATAAAAGTAATAATAAAGTGCGTTCGCCGCTCGCAGTCCACCGTGCAGTAGGTGTTACAACCGCTGCTGAGTAATGGCAGACGAGCAATATGGCAATATAATGCGCACAGGTTCAAATTCACCTGAAGTGCGCAGAGCGGGCTCTGTTCACACACAGAGGCGCCGCGACAAAAACATACAAAAGGCTGAGCCTGTTAGAGTCACTGGCCTCAGGTAAATGCACACACGGTATAAGGTCACAGGAGCAGGAACTAAGACAGAGGGGCTGCGTCCGTCTAGACCTACCGTGTGTGCGGCGTCGCTACTGCGAACGCCAAGAAGGGCTGCAACTGCAGCGCGGCGCAGGACACTGCCGCTGGACGACACAGCTACAAAGCACGCGCTATGTCGGACGCTAGCGCAGAGGTGCGATGTGCACAGTGGCCTAAGACTTGCCACAGACTGGCGCAGACTACTGATCTAATTCCCTAACCACATGCGTAATATCAGAGGGAAGGGGTTTCATAATAAGTCAGTCACCAGAATCATACATCCGTCACCATTCACACATAGCAGTATAGTCTATACTAGCGCATGGCGGAACGGCCATGCGCACTTTTTATAGCCGTGCAGGACCTTTCAGATCTCCGAGATGGACCAATGAGATCTGGAACAGGACCTAGACACATGACTCCCGATCTCCAATGGGAGATCGTCTCGTGAGCATGCCCAGTAGGAGCACAGAGGGACATAGTCTCTGGAGCGGTCTGCTGCAAAGTAATCTCCTCTGCAGTAGAAAGACAGCAGGAGACCGCAGAATTTGAGGCTCTGGATTCCTGCAGAGCAGACGCAGAAACGCGACGCCTAACAACAGTGGCCTGCAAAAGTATTCACCCTCTTGGCATTTTTTGGGTTTTGCTACCTCACAACCTGGAATTTCATTGTTTTTTTTTAGGTTTGGATCACTTCAGAATATGCCTACAACTGCAAACATTTGTTTTTCTTTTTTTGTGAAGCAAACAGCAAATAGGGCAAAATTAAGACAATATAACTGAAAATTTCAGTGTGCATAACTATTCACCCCCGTAAAGTTAGTACTTTGTAGATCCTCCTTTTTGGGCAGTTACAGTTGCAAGTTTGTTTTGGTTAAGTCGTTATGATCTTTTGACATTTTGACACTGGGATTTTTGCCCGTTCCTCAAGGCATAACTGCTCCTTCAGGTTAAATGGTTTCCTCTGATGACTGACCACAGATTCTCAATTAGATTAAGGTCTGGGCTTTGACTAGACCACTCCAAAACATTTACACATTTCCCCTTAAACCAATCGAGTGTTGCTTTAGCAGTATGCTGCAGGTCATTGTCTTGTTGGAAGGTGAAACTCTGTCCCAGTCTCTTATCACTGACAGACTGAAAACAAGTTTTGCTCTAGATTATTCCTGTATTTCATACCATTCATCTTCCGATCAACTCAGATCATTTTTCCTGTCCCAGCTGCCGAAAAACATCCCCACAGCATGATGCTGCCACCACGTTTCACTTTTGGGATGGTGTTTCTTGGGGTGATGAACTGTGTTGGTTTGACCCCAGATATAGTGTTTACATTGGTGGTCAAAAAGTTAAATTTTTCTCTGATCTGACCACAGCACCTTCCTCCATACATTTGAGGTGTCTCCCCCATGTCTGCTTTACAATTTTTTTTGTGTAAGTAAATGCTTTTTTCTGGCCACTCTTCCATAAAGACCACCTCTATGGAGTGTACAGCTTATTGTGGTTGTATGGACAGATACTCCAGTCTTTGCTTGGGAACTCTGCAGCTACTTCAGTGTTAATACTTTTGGTCTCTGTGCTGCCTCTCTGATTAATGCCCTCCTTGCCTGAGCTGAGAACTTTGGTGGTGGCACTCTCTTGGCAGGTTTGTTGTGGTACCGTATTCTTTCCATTTGATGATAATGGATTTGATGGTGGTCCGGGAGATCATCAGAGATTGGAAATATTTTAATAATCCAACCCTGACTTGTATTTCTCAACTACTTTGTCCCTGACTTGTTTGGAGATCTCCTTGGTCTTCATGGTGTTGTTTAGTTAGTGGTGCCTTTGCTTAGTGGTGTTGCAGCCTCTGTGTCCTTTCAGAGAAGGTGTGTATATACACTGACAGACCATGTGACACTTAGATTGCACACAGGGGGACTTCCTTTCAATAAGCATGTGACTTATAAAGATAATTGATTGCATCAAAAATTTTTAGGGGCTTCATAGCGAAAGAGATGAATAAAGTATACATAAGCACATGCCAATTTTTAGTTATTTGATCGCAAAATTTTAATTTATATCTACATTTTTCTCAATTTACTTCACCAACTTATAGTATTTAGTGCTGATGCATCACACACAAGTATAGACACTATAGAGAAAAAGGTCCTCCAAGGATATTATATAAAATATTCAAATTTTATTAAATAACACAAAAAATAAAAAGAAACAGCAAACCATACAGAAAGTGGAAAATAGCATGACACAAACATAAGAACTATAAAATGACTGGTACAATAATGTAGCACATGAGGGAATATAAAACAATTCTTAAAGTGCTGGTGCAGCAAGCAGAAATGGATAATATTAATGATATAATTCACATATTAGAGCCTAATAGCATGTTAAATGAAGCCTGCAGCGACATTATGCACAATGAAATAGATGAAACCCAGACATTGCTGGTTTCCCATAGCTGAACTCCTCAGAAGGATAAAATCCTTCCTAAAAATAAATGATGTGGGTATAGAGAGGATCAAGTAAGGGAAATACACCTCATGGCTAGAGAATTAAAGCAATAACATATTTACCAGAATGAAAGAATCACCCAGGGTCCCCCTTTACACGCGTTTCGATGAATATCTTCCTCATTGCCAGTGCAATGAATATTCATTTCCCTTAGCAGCGAGCACAGTTACAGCGGCAGCCGCCAGGTCCTGCCTCCTATGACCCGCTGCTCCACCACTCACCCTCTCCCGCCAGCTTCTGGGACAATGACTCGTGTATAAGCTTAAAGATGACGTTTTCAGCACAAAAAAATGTTCTGAAAAACTCTGCTTATACACGAGTATATACGGTAAGTAAAAAAAAAATCAAAGGAGCCAATCTTGTCAAATCTGGGGCTACATATTTTAGTGCATTTCTGTTTCAAAAGTTGCCCAAATTTTTGTGCTCTAAATTTTGCAAAAATTTAAGTTTACAATCTAGCGTAAATGCAGCAAAGGTCACTCGATGACATATTGACAATTGCAATGCTACATTGGTCTTTACAAGCCTTAAAAATATAAGCATTTATTTCTCTAGTTTTAATTCATTCTGTCAGGCCAGAAGACCCTGTGATGCTACAATTGAGGTCCTACCATTTACATATAAAGGATACCTTCACACAGGGTGGCATAACTTGCAACTTGTGGGCCTTAGAGTAAAATCTACAACAGAGGACCCATTTCCCATTCATGGGCCTTTAAAAGCATTAATCCTCTCATTTGAACCTTAGGGATCTTTTGGCCCCTTTTTATTCCATGGTCCAGGTTCAATCGCAACCCCTGCACCTAGTATAGTTAGACTCCTGGGTTTAACCCCTTCCTGAAATAGGATGTACTATACTTTCAATATCAAGTGTGGAAGTAAGGAACTGCCGAGCAACTGAGCCTCCACCATACCGGGCAGGCCCGGATATGTTACATAGCCAGCACCTGCCACTCACAGCAGCACCTGGAGCTAGCTACAATCGCTGCTTTTTAACCATTTACATGCCGCAGACAGAAATTCACATTTAAAGGGAATCTGTCACCCCTTTTTTGAGATATCATATAATGATATCATTCAATTTTGTGTCACATAAGGATTCTCTTAGTACTTTTGCTTCCCCCTGACCCTTCACCTTTCATGCATAAATACCTTTTTTATATCGATTCAGATGTATGTAAACTTCCACGGTCCGGTCCGATGGGCGGGGCTTATTCACCTGCTCCCCCCTCCCTGTCTTGCTCTACACAAGAAGAAATGCATAGAGCAAGACAGGGAGGGGGGGAGCAGGTGAATAAGCCCCGCCCAGCGGACCGGACAGCAGCAGTTTACATACATCTGAACCGATATAAAAAAGATATTTATGCATGAAAGGTGCGGGGTCAGGGGGAAGCAAAAGTACTAAGAGAATCCTTATGTGACACACAATTGAATGATATCACTATATGATATCTCAAAAAAGGGGTGACCGATTCTCTTTAAATAACACCAACTGGCATTGCCGCCATCTTAGTGTATACACTATACTAGTGCTTTCGTAGTTTACTGGTGTGAGTTAGGTAACCAGACTTTATAGCTTTGTGTATCAATTTCTGTTGTTGTTAGTTGAGGCTTGGCTTCTTAAAAGACCCTAGTGGCTCATTTTTTATTGTCTATGTAAAATGATATGTTAAATATTTTCTCCCTAGGTTTTTATTTACTTGTTTTTATTTTTTTGTAGGAGCTTGGAGCCTCTTTATTTTACATATGGAATTTTATTTGCCTGTGGCTGCTCATTTGCTTACCAACCTTCCCTGGTAATCTTGGGACACTACTTTAAGAAACGCTTGGGCCTAGTAAATGGTATTGTCACAGCAGGCAGCAGCCTATTTACTGTGTCACTGCCTTTTCTTCTCAAATTTTTGCTTAAAGCCCTACGACTTTACAATACCCTGCGTGTCTTATGTGTCTTCCTGTTTATACTATTTTTGGCTGGATTCACCTATAAGCCACTATTGCCTAGGAACAGAAAGAGGGGTAAAAAGGTCTTTAACTTCTCCATCTTCAAAATCAAGAGTTATTGCATATGGGCATTTGGGATTCCAGCAGCACTTTTTGGCTATTTTGTGCCTTATGTTCATTTGGTAAGTGATGGCTTATAAAATAGCTTTACGTTTATCCACTGGTATGGAACATATTAAAGGCAGGGACACTTAAAGACAATTGGCAATTAAGTCAGGGACAAGGTTTTACTCTTCTCTGGACCAAATATACATGATCCTGGTACAATTGTAATGTAACTAAACTTTGGTAATTTTTTTTAGATTTTTTAGTTCTTTAAACTTCCGGTACATCAATGGGGGCCAGGGTCCTGCGATCCTCATTGAAAAAACCCTCAGAAGTGTGCAGTTCTGGAGGCAGAAGGTCACATCTCCTGCCAGATTGTACACGTACCAAAGTACGGATTCAATAGAATTTCTGCCTCCTCAGCTGTGCACTTCTGACCAGTCTTTTGAGTGATTGGTGGTGGTCTTACGACATTTACATTGTACATTTTGGACAAATTGGTTTTCTTAGAAGGGTTTCCAAACAATAAACTGATTACAAGGTGACTCATTACTGGGATCTTAAAGGGAATTTTGTAGGACGACACTGGCCAGTGGTTACTTCTGTGGCCTTAAGAAACGTATACTGTACACGTGTCCCTGGGTGTGTGCACATGTATTTGCTTAAGCTGCTGTCACTCTGAGACTGCATGCTGCCGTAAAATGGAACAAGATGGGACCCTTTGTTATCGTGAAGCCAGGCATTAGTAAAAAATAAACTTATGTTTACTTGGTCTTAGTAGTAGGTAAAAGACTTGAAATCTTCATTACATTGCAGAGACACAAACATATCAGTTGCGGACGGCAGCACATCACTTGTGAGAAACATTATGGTAGTACAACAGGTTAAGCGGAGGACCTCCATCTACCCAGTGCAGGGCCACATGGATCAATGTGTTTTGCTGTGACCACTTCACCCAGCACTACACTCTGTGGGCTATATAAGCGAGCTTTTCCAGCTATAATACCATTATTATTATTTATTATGCATTGCTTATATATAGCGCCATTAATTCCACAGGGCTTTGCACACATTATCATCGCTGTCCCCATTGGGCTGACAATCTAGATTCCCTATCAGTATGTCTTTGGAGTGTGGGAGGAAACAGGAGAACACAGAGGAAACCCACGCAAACACGGGGAGAACATACAAACTCCTTGCAGATGTTGTCCTTGGTGGGATTTGAACTCAGGACCCCAGCGCTGCAATTCTATAATACTAACCACTGAGCCACCATGCTGCCCTACCATATGGATGTGTCCAAGCCTGTCTGATCCCATATTCCTTCACTAAGATCTCTAGGTCTTCCAATATGACAAACACAATTTAGAAATACATGATTTTATGTAACAAACAAAATTTGAAAATAATGGTACATGATTTTATGGCAATCAAATGCTTGTTTGTTTTTTTAACTATAGTAAACATTTTGGTTGTACAGAAAATAAAGAATGTTTAAGCATTTTTAGAATCTTACATTTATTACTCTTTTCACTCGTCACCAGATGAACCATGTTAAGGAGCGTATAGGAGCTGACGTCCAGGAAGTGGTTTTGTTACTATGTATTGGTGTTACATCTGGTGTTGGAAGACTTATTTGTGGCAGAGTTGCAGATTACATTCCAGGTGTCAAGAAAGTCTATTTACAGGTAATACAAAACTAATGCTGTACAACCACAAAATCGATATATAAATATCTACTTATTTTACCCCCCTGTACAAGTGGTAGCTTTCCTATATGGTAGGATCAAAAAATCAGTATTCCATGGAACTGCCTTGTTTAACATGTTTTACAACAGGTTGTGTCTGCTGCACCAAATCTGCAGCCATATGTGGCTGATCCGATTGCAAGACAGTGGCAAGGAATAAGGCCCTATGATCATACATCATGTTTTTACTACAGCTGTCGGAGGTATATTTGCAACTATATAGTCATCTAGAGAAGCAAAGGCAACTGTCACTGTTACCGCAGCAGTGTGGAGCCAAAAGACCACAGCGTCTGATTGCTCCTACATCGGCACTGAGAAAAAGCACTTCTTCATTTTAAATGTTTATTTCTTCTGGCAGAACAGGGGTTAATCAGCCATGTTGTCAAAATCCCTGTGCTTACAGCTGTGCTCGGTTAGCTACTCCTTTTCCCTTTATAATCTGGGGTCTGATACTATTTCTCTTCAGAGCTAGCATTTTCTGCATGACTAATAGTGGGAGAGTAGTACATATGAGAAGGAGAGTTGAAGGAGTTATTAGTAACTGTTGCTTGGATTGTACGCATGGTAATTCCTTATCCTTCACTGTTTTTGTTTATTCCCCTATCTTCAGACCCTGGTGCATTCCTCTGTTACATGTGAGTGAATATTTTGTATGTCTGGCGTTTTCTGTTAACCCTTGTCTGTGTAGCCTTGTTTGTCAGGTTGGTGTACTATGGTGCACAGTAGCGCCCCCTCTTCCCTGGGTGCGGGAACAGAACAGAAGGAGGGCTAACTTAGGAGATAAGGCAAGGGCAGAGACCCGGCATCTTCGCCATCTGAAGTATCCCGGGGAGCAGGGCGAGCTAGGGCACCCCTATTTTTAGGGACAGGGAAGGAGCCCATGGTCCCAGGTCACCCGACAGCTGTGTTGTGACAGCAACCCAAGTAAAGTTTTTTGTTTTGTTTTGTTTTTTTTTTAAACCAACAAATTATCTCAAATTTCCCTTGTAATATTCTCCCACAGCATCTTGATGGGATTTTGATCCAGGATTTGACTTAGTCATTAAAGTACCATAAATAAGTTTATTTCCTGTAATTCCATATTGGATTTATTGGTGTGTGTTTTATCTGAGAGGCTGGCTGAAAAATTTTAGCCTATGGGTAATTACAAAGCACTGACCCACAAGTTGCGGCGGTCCAACTTTAGCCTACTTATCTCTGGCCACTGCACCAGAGGTAATAGGCTTTACACTTAACAGTGGCTTGTACATAGATAGAGGAATAGAACGAGGTTAATGCATAGATATGGGAACACTGCAAAGCTTACTATACAGATACGGGAACAGAACTAAGTTCACTATAAAGATATGGGAATAAACGCATGCTCACTATTTAGATACAGGAGCTGAACCACGCTTACCACATAGGACAAGGTATAGCACAAGGACAGAAGCAGGCTTTGTACACAAATACGAGAAAAGAACCAAGTTAACTACATAGATACAGGATCAGAAATGAGATAGGTACACAAATATGGGGACAAAACCTAGCTTACTACATAGATACAGGAATAGACTTGAGCTAACTGTAATGCCTGCTACAGCGCAGTAGCACACAACCTCCACCAGGGGATGCGGGTGAAGGTAAATAGGTGCGCTCACAGTGAAACCACAGATCAGCAGGCAGGAGCCACTAGGTGGTGGAAGAGTAGTCAGAAAAGCCGGGTCAGCAAGAGAGAGGGAACAAAGTACCAGAGGTCACAGCAATACACGTGGTCAGAAAAAAGCCAAAGAAGTCAGAGCCGGTCGGGAGAAGGAAAGCCAGAGATGGACGACAGTAACACAGGTCAGATGACAAGCCGAGTCAAATATCAAGAGGTCACAACACAGAGCGAGTACTACGATGAGCGACGTCAAGGGGAAAACAGGAACGGGACCTAGGTAAATGGGCAGAGGACAGGGTATAACGGGGTCAGCTGCTCAAACCAGAGACTGGAACTATAACTGACACTGCTTGCAGGGACCAGCGGACTGAAATAGCCAGACAAATACCAAAACGAGGCAGAGAAGATTAACCCCCGCATGACCATCCCGGGGAGAGAATAATCAGAAACAAACCCCGGACTAGATCATAACAGTACCCCCCACTCCTTGGGGGGCCACCAGACCCTCAGGTTTCCCCGGATACCGAGCATGAAAGACATGGACCGATCGCGCGGTTAAGCAAGACTCGTCCTCTGGACCGTAACCTTTCCAATGGAACAGATACTGAAGTGAATGACGAAGCATCCAAGAATCCATTATCCATTCCACCTCATACTTGGTCTGATCATCCACCAAAACAGGAGGCGGACGAGATGGAGAGTCCCCTGAGGAAGACACCCACGGTTTCAAAAGAGCCTTATAGAACACATTGGGGATCCGCAGTGATGGCGGTTCCTTTGGACCTCCCCCCAGATCTCCCCCAACCGATGAATGGCAACATCAGCTCCTGGACACCCCAAATCCAGCCGAGAAAATTCACCAAAATGAGGGTGAAAACCATAATTGCAAAAGAGCGGGGAAATACCAGTGGACTGATTAATACAATTATTAAATGCGAATTCTGCCAATGCTAATGAAGAGCACCAATCATCCTGACGAGATGTGGCAAGGCAGCATAAAATCTGCTCCAAAGATTGATTGGTCCTCTCAGTCTGACCGTTGGTCTCAGGATGATAGACTGAAGAAAAGGTCAAACTGATACCCAGCCTTTTACAAAAAGCCCTCCAGAACTTAGACACAAATTGCACCCCTCTATCAGAGACAACACTCACAGGCACGCCATGTAATCGTGACATATTGTACTTCATGATAGAGGTAAAATTTCTTTGATATGACTTGCGTTTATTTGTGAAACAAAACAAAAATTTGGCAAAAATTTAGAAAATGTCGCAATTTTCCAATTTTAAATTTTCATGCCCTTAAATCACAGAGATATGTCACAAAAAATACTTAATAAGTAACATTTCCTGCATGTTTACTTTACATCAGCACAATTATTTTTGATAGGAAGTTGTAAGGGTTAAACGTTGACCAGCAATTTCTCATTTTTACAACACCATTTTTTTGGGGACCACATCACATTTGAAGTCACTTTGAGGGGTCTATATGATAGAAAATGCCCAAAATTGACCCCATTCTAAAAACTGCACCCTTCAAGGTGCGCAAAACCACATTCAAGAAGTTTATTAACCCTTCAGGTGCTTCACAGGAATTTTTGAAATGTTTAAAAAAATGAACATTTATCCTTTTTCACAAAAAAATTACTTCAGGTCTAATTTTTTTTATTTTCCTAAGGGTAACGGGAGAAATTGGACCCCAAAAGTTATTGTGCAATTCGTCCTGAGTACCCTGATACCCCATGTGTCGGGGTAAACCACTGTTTTGGCGCATGGCATTTCTCGGAAGGGAAAGAGCGCCATTTGACTTTTTCAACGCAAAATTGGTTGGAATTGAGATCGGATGCCATGTCGCCTTTGGAGAGCCCCTAATGTGTCTAAACAGTGGAAACCCCCCACAAGTGACCCCATTTTGGAAACTAGACACCCCAAGGACCTTATCTAGATGTGTGGTGAGAACTTTGAACCCTCAAGTGCTTCACAGAAGTTTATAACGTAGAGCCATAAAAATAAAAAATCATATTTTTTTCCACAAAAATGATCTTTTTACCCCCACATTTTTTATTTTCGCCAGGTTAATAGAAGAAATTGGACCCCATGAGTTATTGTGAAATTTGTCCTGAGTATGCTGATTCCCCATATGTGGGGGTAAACCACTGTTTTGGCGCATGGCAGAGCTCAGAAGGGAAGGAGCACCGTTTGACATTTTCATCTCAGAATTGGCTGGAATTGAGATCAGACGCCATGTCGCGTTTGGAGAGCCCCTGACGTGCCTAAACAGTGGAAACCCCCTATTCTAACTCCAACCCAAACCCCAACACAACCCTAATACTAATCCCAACCCTATCCATTACCCTAACTACAAACCTAACCATAGCACACCCCTAACCCTAGCCCTAACCCTAATGGGAAAATGGAAATAAATACATTTTTTTATTTTATTAATTTTCCCTAACTAAGGGGGTGATAAGGGGGGTTTGATTTACCATTTATAGCGGGTGTTTATGTTTGGCAACTGTCACACGATAAAAGACGCTTTTTATTGCAAAAAATAGTTTTTGCATCATCACATTTTGAGAGCTGTAATTTTCCCATATTTTGGCCCACAGAGTCATGTGAGGTCTTATTTTTTGCGGGACAAGTTGACGTTTTTATTGGTACCATCTTCGGGCACATGGCATTTTTTTATCGCTTTTTATTACGATTTTTGGGAGGCAAAATGAACAAAAACCAGCAATTCATGAATTTCTTTTGAGGGGCGTTTATACCGTTCCACGTGTGGTAAAATTGATAAAGCAGTTTTATGCTTCAGGTAAGTACGATTACAGTGATACCTCATTTATATATTTTTTATGTTTTGGCGCTTTTATATAATAAAAACTATTTTATATCAAAAAAATAAATATTTTTGCATTGCTTTATTCTACAAGCTATAACTTTTTTATTTTTTCGCTGATGACGCTGTATGGCGGCTCATGTTCTGTAGGACAAGATGATGTTTTCAGCGGTACCATGTTTATTTATATCCGTCTTTTTGATCGCGTGTTATTCCACTTTTTGTTTGGCAGTATGATGATAAAGCATTTTTTTTGCCTTTTTTTTAAGGGGTTCACTAAAGGGGTTAACTAGTTGGACAGTATTATAGGGTGGGTCGTTGCAGACGCGGCAATACTAAATATGTGTACTTTTATTGTTTTTTTGTTTTTTTTTTATATAAAGAAATGTATTTATTGGGGAATATATTTTTTATATTTAGGAATTTTTAAAAAAAATATTTTTACACATTTTTTTTTTCACTTTTTTACTTTGTCCCAGAGTGGGACATCACTGTATTATATCAGATCGTTGATCTGACACTTTGCAATGCACTGTGTCAGATCAGCGATCTGACGGGCACTGCAGGAGGCTGAGAGCAGGCGCTGAGAAGCCACCTCCCTGCAGGACCTGGAAGGACCCCGTGGCCATCTTGGATTTGGGGTCCTGCAGGAAGGAGGCCCTTGAAACAACGCGATCACATCGCGTTCTTCTGAGGGTCTCAGGGTAATACACAGGGAGCCCCCTCCCTGCCCGATGCTTCCCTATACCACCGGAACACTGCGATCATGTTTGATCGCAATGTGCTGAGAGCAGTCCCTGACCGCTCCTGGCACATAGTGCCGGGTGTCAGCTCACGGGGGGAGCGCAGCTGATCGCGATGACGTACTATCCCATCCACGGTCATACAGGCTCTGGTCACCTGGACGGGATAGTATGTCATATGTCACAAAAGGGTTATTGGCTAGTAACTCTCAGTTACCCACATCGTAATTCCTTTCAGCAGAGTAAAACTTTTTAGAAAAGAAGGCACAGGGTCTTAAATTGGTTAACATGGTGGGCCCTTGAGACAATATCGCCCCCACTCCCACCTCCGAGGCCTCCACCTCCGCGATAAATGGCTCAGACAGATCAGGTTGAATCCAGTACAGGGGCAGACATAAAACATTCTTTTAAAGAAGAAAATGCCGCTAAAGCTGGAGCTGACCAGTTTTTGATATCAGCCACCTTGCGGGTTATATCACTGAGGGGTTTAACCACCTGTGAAAACCCCTTGATGGATTTTCTATAGTAATTGGCAAAACCCAAAAATCTCTGAAGACCCTTGAGATCTTTGGGTTGCACCCAATGAACAATAGCCTGTACCTTTCTAGGGTCCATGCAAAACCACTCAGCAGACAAAATAAACCCCAGAAAGGACAATTCTTGCACAAAAATGAACACTTCTCCAGTTTGGCAAAGAGAGAGTTCTCCCTGAGCCTCTGGAGGACTGAATGGAGATGACCCATATGTTTCATTTTATCAGCAGAATATATAAGGATATCATCCAGATACACCACCATGAAGCGCCAAATGAAATCTGAAAAAACATGATTAATGAAATTCTGAAAAACCGCTGGCCCGTTAGTCAGACAACCAAAGGGCATAACCAGGTTCTCAAACAAACCCTCAGAGGTGAGGAAAGACGTTTTCCACTCATCCCCCTCCCGCATGCGGATGAGATTATATGCTTCCCTGAGGTCCAATTTAGAGAACTATTTGGCCCCAGACAATTGATTGTACAAATCAGAAATAAGTGGAAGGATGTAAGAATTCCTCACGGTGATCTTGTTTAATTCTTGAAAATCAAGGCGTGGGAATAAACCATCATCTTTTTTCTTCACAAAAAAGAACCCCACCGCTAAAAGAGAAACAGACGCACGAATGTTCTCTTTATGAAGACTATCGGAGATATACTCCTTCATAGCCGCCCGCTTGGGGCTGGACACATTGTATAAACGGGCCTTGGGCAGTTTGGCACCAGATACGAGATTAACAGCACAATCGAATGGGCAGTGTGGTGGTAGAACCTCAGCCTCCTTTTCGGAGAATATATCCTCAAAATCCTTCAGGTACTCCGGAATACCCTCCAGACTGATGGAAGACACAGACACATTAACAAGGCAACGTTTAGAACAATTAGAACCCCAATTAACAATGCCCCGAGATTCCCAATCAATGATCGGGTTATGTAACAGTAATTAGGGAAACACCACCAACAGTCCCACAGGTAGATTGTCTATAATAAAACATGTAATACATTCTTGTTGACAGGACCCCACCTTTAGGATAAACTCCTCAGAGATAAACTTAACAACATTCTTAGTGGTGAGGGGTGTTATGAATGGGTCACCGAGGAGGATGGCAGGAACAGGCTAAGCCACCAGAAGACCAGAGAGGTTGGTAACTAAGCGGATCGCAGACCCCTGATCCTATCTGCACAACTAGCAGTAGCCGTGGAGCGTTCCTACGATGTCCTAGACGCTTCGTCACAGCCGGAGAACTAACTAAGCCTAAAGACAGAAAGATGAAATCTAAACTGCCCCGGAGCAGATTCCCAAAGGAATAGACAGCGCCCAAACATATATTGTCGGTGAAAGAAGATGAGACACAAACACACGCATAGAACAGACTGAGCAAATGGTGGGGCCCAAGCTGTCTAGACAGGACAGGACAGAAAAGATATTGTCTGCAATCACGCACAAAACCCTGAAAAAGTCCAACACTACTGATATACAAAAAACCTGAGATCACACGATCTCACCCCCGCTAGATCAGCACTCTGGTATGAACTGGCAGCAAAGCAAAAAGATACTAACATAACAGGGGACTGAACAAGCTGCAACATATGAAGCAGGGCCCAGCGCTGCCCCCAGCAGGGAGCACGCTGAACCCTAGCAGCAAAACAGAAAGCAAAAAAAAGACACAACCAGATTAGATGCAAAGGATTAGCAAAAGAATCACTTAGCTGAACCATGCAGATCAGGCAGGGGACAAAAGCGCTCCAAATGCACACTGAGGAAATCACCAGCAACCTCCAAGAGCAGCCACCTCAATTATATGCTCCCAGCCAGTAATCCTAGGTTTCCAATTATCGTCATCATGTGGGGAACTTCCATCCACCTGGCCAGCTCCACTACTCTCAGCAACCACCAGAGGGAGCAGAGGGAGCTTTGGCTCAGAACTCCGAGCAAGAGAATTCACAACAGAGGGGTGTTTTATCAATGGCCATGATATTAATGGGTTCCAACCTGACTGTCCCTAACTTACATTTGGCCACCAAATCAGTCAATCAAGTTCAAAAAGACCCACAATCCACAAAAGCTGAAGTGGAGGTACAACCGTTCTTGACAAAAAGTTCTACTTCCAACAGTAGTTTAAGATATGAGGAAAAAGGTACCTGAGAGTCTGGGCAACCTCCTCGACAGCTACTCAGACGTAGGTGTTTCCCGGCACCTGGAAGTAGGAGGACAGGAGGGACAGTCCATTTTCCAGTGTCCCGGACTACCACAGTAGAAGCAAAGTCTCCCATCACATCATTGTCTCCTCTCCCCTTCCTTGACGGTGGTGACCCCCACCTCCATGGGCTCGGACTGAGGTGTAGCATCAGGGTTACTCGGAAGCAAAGGATCTGCACGCTGCATAACACTCTTTTCCCTTATAAAAATGAGGAAATGGTTGCACTCAATTGCATTAAGGCATGTCAATGTGAAATACATGAAGAGTGAATAGCGAATTGCTTTTGCAATTTAGGAAAAACACAAGAGATGCTTGGCACAGAATTTGGCCAAAAAATGTGAGCTCATTCACCATCGTCAAGGTAATTTCCTCTGGCTAATAACTTGGTAAAGCCTATATTTATAGGAAGGTCAGAACGAAATGTGATTGGATGTAATTAAAACCACAGCATGGTGCAGGGCGGAGTGCTCAGTCAGAAAGCTAGCATACAAACAACAGAAAACTGACGGCACATCAAGAACTAGTCTGAACAAGTGTTAGGAGTGGCGGAAGGCACTAAATAAAAAATGTAAATGAAGTGCCTTTGCCACTCGGGGTCCACCGTGCGGTAGGTGGAGAAACTGCAGCTAAGTGACGACAGAGCAATCTGGCGGTAATGTGCACAGGGTTAGATGACACCCAGGTGCACTAAGGAATCTCTGTTAAACACACAGAGCAGATAAAGAAAATATAACAACGCTGAGCCTGTTAAGAACACAGAGACTCAGCGGTGCATGAGCGGTATGTGGCCACCGGAGTAGTTAAAAGACGGCACTCACTCCGCCAGGACCTACCGTAAACTCTCGTGAAAAATAGGCGCTGCAACTGCAGACGCAAACAACAGCTGCTACAGCAGCACGGCGTAAGACTGGCCGCAAGGTAGCACCGCAATAACGCAGGCGCAATGTTAGACGCTAGCAAGTGCAATAGTGGAGTAATGGCGCTCTGATGCTATTTACTGGCTATAACTCATTCCCTCACACAAGTGTAATATCAAGGAAGGGGATTTCAAATGAGTCATTCACCAGCACATGCATCCATCCACATACACACAACAGCAAGTATGACTATACTAGCACATGGCGGAACAGCCATGCGCGCTTTTTATAGCAAACGGGACCTTCCAAAGGCTTCCAGATCTCTGAGCTGAGCCAATGGAATCTGGAGCAGGACCTGAGCACCTGACTCCTGAGCTCCAATGGCCGATTGTCCCATGAGCATGCTCAGAAGAAGGGACGAAGGACTTAGCCTCCGGAGAGAGTTGCTGTAAAGCAATCTCATCTGCAATCTCCTTTGTATTAGACAAAGAGCAGGAGACTGCAGCATGTGAGGGTCTAGATTCCTGCCTAGTAATGGCCGAAATCTGACTCCTAAGAACAAGTGCATACCAAAAAACAGCTTACATATCAAAATGAGAGACCCTCTCCCTTAGTCTTTGATCCATCCGGATGCCTGAGTCATAGCCTCCTCCAAAGAACTAGGTGGTGGATTGAGAGCCAGAGCATCCTTCAAATGGTCAGACAGTCCCTTCTAGAACTGGTACCTGAATGCAGAGTCGTTCCATGAGACTTCTGGGGACCATCGTCTAAACTCCGAGCAATACCACTCGGCTGGGATCTTTCTCTGAGCAAGACCCATGATAGTATCCTCTGCCACCCTGACACGGTCTGGTTCATCATAGATGAGTCCTAGGGCCTCAAAAAACCTATCCACTGACATCCATTCAGGGGAAGTAGGGGACAACGATAAGGCCCAAGATTGGGGGCCTTCCCTGAGTAAGGAAATAATTATTCCCACCCGCTAACTGTCATCCCCAGGAGATCGAGGTTTAAGTGAAAACAACAATTTGCAACCCTCCCTGAATGTACAAAACTTATCCTTCTCACCAGCAAAGGTGTCAGGGAGCTTGACCGATGATTCGGGAGAGTGCAAGGCGACACCTAGAGAATCGCCAGACCTGCTGACAACATGGGGGGGTGGTAACCTGCACTATCTTAACCGTCTCCATCAACTCTTGAGTATAGGTCGTGGCCAGGGCCCTATGTTCCATTGACAATTTCTGCATCATCTGCATCAAACTGGACATCTGGTCAGCCAGATTGCGCCGCAGATCCATAGCCAGGGAAAAAAATGAATAAACCCCTCTAAATAAATGGTCAGTTATAATGTAATGCCTGCTGCAGCGCAGTAGCACACAACCTCCACCAGGGGGGTGCGGGTTAAGGAAAACAGGTGCACTCACAGTGAAACCACAGAGCAGCAGGCAGGAGCCACTAGATGGCGGAAGAGTAGTCAGAAAAGCCGGGTCAGCAATAGAGGTCACAGCAATGCACATGGTCAAAAAAAAGCCAAAGAAGTTAGAGCCGGTCGGGAGCAGGAAAGCCAGAGACGGAAGACAGTAACACAGGTCAGAGAACAAGCCGAGTCAAATACCAAGAGGTCACAAGACAGAGCAAGTACTACGACGAGCGAAGTCAAAGGGAAAACAGGAACGGGATCTAGGTACACGGGCAGAGGACAAATCAGGGTATAACGGGGTCAGCTGCTCAAGCCAGAGACTGGAACTATAATTGACGCTGCTTGCAGGGACCAGCGGACTGAAATAGCCAGACAGATACCAAAATGAGTCAAGGAAGATTAACCCCCGCATGACTATCCCGGGGAGAGAATAATCAGAAACAAACCCCGGACTGGATCATGACACTAACTACGTAGATACGGGAAGAGAAATGAGCTTACCACATAGAAATGAGAACCAAACCAAGCTTATTACATAGAAACAGGAACACAACCACCCTTAAGGCAGAGATAAAGGAAAAGACTTAAGCTTAAGCCCCCGTTACACACAGCGAGATCGCTAGCGTTATCGCTAAAGCGTCACCGATTTTGTGACGCAGCAGCGATATTGCTAGCGATATCGCTATGTGTGATACTTACCTCCGACCGGCTCCCCAGCTGGTTATCGCTGATCGCGCGGGAAAGTCCGTGGACGCGGGCGGGAGGACGTCTTCATCGCCGCGTCTGTCAGGTAAGTAACAACCGCCGACCGCTGCTATGTCGCTGGCGAGATCTGCCTGTTTGGCAGCTCACTAGCGACCATTTAGCGATGCACTAGCGATCCTGACCGGGTCATATCGTGGTCGGAATCCCTGGTGCATCGCTAAATGTAACGGTACCCTTACTGCATAGATGTGCGGAAACATAAACAAGTTTACTACTTAGATCTGAGAAAAGAAGCAAGCTCACAACATAGATACAGGAGCTGTACCGAGGTTACTACATAGATTAGGGAACAGAACCAAGCTTATAATTTAAATACAGAAACAAAACTAAATTTACTGCAAAGATACGAGGACAGAACCGAGATAACTACACAGATACAGGGACAGAACCAAGCTTATTACATAGATACAGGAAAAGAACTAAGCTTACTACATAGATTTGGGAACAGAATCAGGCTTACTACATAGATGTGGGAACAGAAATGAGCTTACTGCATAGATATGCGAACCGAACCAAGGTTACTACATTGATACAGAAACAGAACTGAATTTACTGCACAGATACAGGAAAAGCGCAAAACTTACTACATAGATCCAATAACAGATCCAAACTTACTCCACAAATATGGAAACACAACTAAGCTTACCAACCTAGCTCACAGAAACAGGGGAAAAAAACAAGCTTACTGCACAAGAGAGAATATTCGGCAGTGTGAACGTACCCATAGTGTATGTTTACATTATAAAAATCTTTAGATGAGGTGTCCTAACTTTTTCATAATGGGAACAAAAAGCGGTATCATCCAGGTGCTGCACAGGAAGAACACACCGACAAACCAGATTCAGGTAATGAAAGCTGTTTATTGGCTACACATTTCAAGGACCATCTGTCGTCTTCCTCAGGCACATACATACACAAAAACATATGACCTTTATACCGGCTGGTAATGACGTCACAATTACATGCATATTAAAAAGCATGTGAAATTCATGCATAAAAATATATAGTATATACTTCATATAATGTTCATTTATTTACAACAAAAAGATAGCATAAAAATAGCTAACAACATTGCACCCCAAACTCATAAGTATCTATAAGCACAACTCACTTGTTCAATGACATTCAAAATACCTCATAATTAAATTAAATATAAACCTATAGTTAGGGATTTTTAGAGGAAGTTGTTATCACTTGTCTGCTGTTACAAAAAATTCTTCAACCCATTTACAGGCAAAAATTACAGATAGAAATGTGTAAATAAACCCACATCTCTACTTATATGTAGAATTATATCAGTACTGTATGTACAGGGATGGATTATTCATATTGAACCTTACCTTAAAATGAGGGATTATGGAGGAGGATATATTAGACTCCCATTGACAATACTCCAAATCACCCCGTAATCCAAAAAAGAGGTTATATTAACCCTAACACTACAATGAATATTCAACAGTTTTATTAAGACTCTCAGGGGTTAGTGTTGCAGGTAAAAAAATCCAAAAGTAGCGTTGAGCGATACTTTCCGATATCGGGAAATATCGGATCGGATTGGATCGGACCGATACCCCAAAAATATCGGATATCGCCGATACCGGAAACCAATGCAAGTCAATGGGACACAAATATCGGAATGAAAATAAACCCTTACTTTCCTTGTAGGTTAATTCTACATGAAGGAAAACAACTAAGAATAATGTAGAATGTATTGGGGGAGGTGGAGGAGACATTAAAGGCATAGAGGTTTAGCCCAATCAAATGGAATAGCAGGAATTAATTTTTTTTTAAGACGTTCGGAGTTACAAAGATATTGACTATGTTAAGCTTTTTTATATTTTGTCAGATATTTATGTTTCACTACTTCCATGCTCTTCACCTTCTTTTTTACTTCTCCCACACTTTTTCCTTCATCATCCTCTGCAGGGTCATCTTCTTGGTCTTCGGGGTGGTCTTCAGGGTCGTCGTCTCCAGGGTCGTCATTTTCGGGGTCGTTGTCTTCTTCGGGGTGGTCTTCAGGGTCGTTGTCTTTAGGGTCGTTATCAGGGAGATCCAGAGTGATTACCAAAAACCATTTCAAAAAGCTTGAACTTGGAAATGTAGCAGAAGGTACAAGAAGGCTGAGGAACTGCTGAGAACCAGCTGACGGTACTGGAACCTGGATGGGTAGCCGAAGGTACAAGAGCCAATGGAACTACCGAGGACCAGCTGATGGTACTGGAACCCGGTTACTAAGCAGGAGGTACCTGTGCCAGAAAGCACTACCAAGGACCAGCAGACGTTGGTGGAACTCGGATACCGAGAAGGAGGCACCTAAACCAAAGGCTCTGCCTGGAACCAGCTGACGTTACTGGAACCCAGGGGGACATATTCAAGATTGACTTCCAAAGAACCAGCTAATGGTACTGGAACTCAGATAGGCAGCAGAAGGTACACATGAAAAAAGAAGTTGCAAGGCCGCGAGCCGGCCGGAATTACCGAAACCCACAGTCCTACAGGGGGAGCTTGTCCTATTGGCAATAGGGAACCAGCCTTCATTGCCAGATCCCGCGGCCCACATAGGAAGCACCTAAACTGCAGGCACCATAGAGTCAGCTAACCCGACCGCAACACGACAGTACAACGTATTGGAGGCAAAGTGACGTTGACACTACCCGGAAACAGCTAGCATGCTGGAACCAGGCTGAGCAGGAGGGAGTACCCATGCCAAAGACACTTCTGAGCAGCATCTGGCGGTGTTGGAGCCCAGGGATTACAGTAGAAACAGAGTGGAGGCAGAGGCCTAATTGGAGCAAGTTTAATATCTGTAGTAGTGTGAATGTGGACAGAGCAGGAGAAATTGCCGGACACACAGCAGGGGATCAGCTGACGTTACTGAACCCCAATAACACTGGAGCATGTGTTGACTGTGCAGACGGCACTTCTGAGCAGCAACTGGTGGTGTTGGAGCCCAGGGTAAATAATAGAAACAGAGTGGAGGCAGAGGCCTAATTGGAGCAAGTTTAATATCTGTATTAGTGTGAATGTTGACAGAGCAGGAGAAATTGCCAGACACACAGCAGGGGATCAGCTGACGTTACTGAACCCCAAAAACACTGGAGCATGTGTTGACTGTGCAGACAGCACTTATGAGCAGCAACTGGCGGTGTTGGAGCCCAGGGATTACAGTTAAGGTGGTAGAAACATGAGCACAACAGGAGACCTGGATACTGTTGCCAACCAATTATTTAATCTGGAAGAGGACTGGCAAATTCCTGCGAGATCCAGGCCTTATTCATTTTCAGAAAAGTAAGCCGGTCAACGTTATCGGATCATAGTCGCATGCGACGGTCTGTTAGTACAACACCTGCGGCATTAAAGACGCGTTCCGATAATACACTAGCAGCAGGGCAAGCCAGCACCTCCAATGCATACTGGCTAAGCTCTGGCCATGTATACAGCTTAGAGACCCAAAACTTGAAGGGGGAAGAGCCGTGTGGGAGAACACTGAGAGGGCAAGACATGTAGTCTGTCACCATCTGATGGAAACGTTGCCTCCAGCTGACTGGAGCCGGCTTTGATGGTGTAGACATTTGTGGCGGGGACACAAAACTTTGCCACATTTGGGCCATACTGGTCTTGCCTTGTGCTGAGGCACTGCTGCTTCTGCTCCCTCTTTGTGCAGAGCTTCCTCCACTGCCTCAACGCACTGAGCTGCTTTGTAAAGCACTAGCAGCACTGCTTTCGGGTGGAATGGAGAACATGATGGAATGCACCAGTGTGTCTTGGTACTCCCGCATTTTACGCTCCCGGTTCAACGGTGTTATGAGGCGTTGTAAGTTGTCCCAGTAGCGAGGATCTAGGAGGGTGTACACCCAATAATCAGCCGTGTTGAGAATGTGGGCGATGCGGCGGTCATTTCTCAGGCACTGCAGCATGAAATCAGCCATGTGCTGCAGACTGCCAACTGGCAAAGAAACTCTGTCCCCTGCTTGAGGCGTCATCTCTGCCTGCTCTGCATCACCCCACCCTCGCTCTACATACTGACTACTAGAGCATTGTGTACCTCCCTCTTCTAGACAGATGTCTTCCTCCTCCATTGACTCCTCCTCATCCTCCTCACGAAGTGTCCCCTGCCTAGGCCTTTGTGAAGAACCACGTTGCGTAGACTGTCCAGAAGCAGATGGCATTTGTGACTCCTCATCCTCCACCTCTTCCACAACCTCCTCCCTTAGTGCTTGCAGTGTTTTTTCAAGCAGGCAGATAAGGGGGATAGTCATGCTGACTAGTGCATCATCTGCACTCGCCATCCGCGTGGAATCATCGAAGGCACGCAAAACGTGGCAGATGTCCTTCATAGAGGCCCACTCAGTGGTGGTGAAGTGTGAACGGCGCGCAGTGCGACTTGTTTGCGCTTGATGCAGCTGGTACTCCATTACTGCTGCCTGCTGCTCACACATCCTCTCCAACATATGTAACGTTGAATTCCACCTGGTGGGTAGGTCACATATGATGCGATGTTCCGGAAGGCGGAATCAGTGCTGCAGAGCTGCAATGCGCGATCTTGCCATGCTGGAATGCCGCAAGTGAGCGCACTCTATGCGGACCTTGTGCAGCAGTGCATCAAGATCCGGATAGTTCCTCAAAAAACTCTGCACGACCAGGTTGAGCACATATGCCAGACATGGGATGTGAGTGAGGTTGCCTAGGCCCAGAGCTGCCACCAGATTTCGGTCATTGTCACACACTACCATGCCTGGCTGGAGATTCGCTGGCACAAACCACACGTCGCTCTCCTGCTTGATGGCATTCCAGAGCTCCTGCGCTGTGTGGCTTCGATTCCCCAAAGAAATTAATTTCAATACGGCCTGTTGACGTTTGGCCACGGCTGTGCTCATATCGGTCGTAACAGGTAAGTGTTCACGGGTCCATGTGGAGGTAGACTGTGATGGCTCCTGCAGCGCTGATTCAGAGGAACTGGAGTATGAGGAGGAGTCAATGTGTACAGACTGGATTCCTGCAATCTTTGGAGTTGGCAGAACACGTACAGCGCCACTCTCAAGATCTGTACCCGGCTCCACAACATTTACCCAAAGGGCAGTGAGGGAAAGATATCGTCCCTGTCCATGGTTACTGGTCCACGCATCGGTGGTCAGGTGGACCTTGCTACTGACGGTGTTTAGTAGTGCATGTTTAATTTTTCCCTCCACCTGCTTTTGTAGGGCAGGGACGGCTTGCCTGCTGAAATAAAAGCGGCTGGGCACGTTGTATTGTGGGACTGCCAATGCCATGAAGTTACAGAAGGTGTCAGTCTCCACCAGCCTGAATGAGAGCATTTCAAGGGACAGTAGTTTTGCAATGCCAGCATTCAGAGCCTGTACTCGGGGGTGGTTTGCCGAGTATGGGCGCCTTTTCTCCCATGCCTGTGCTACCGATGGCTGTAGAGTGGCCTAGGAGTGTGAGGATGACAGGAAATGTGGTGCTGTGGGTGGAATGACACTGTGTCTCTATACAACAGTGCCAGAGGTTCTTCCATGGCGATCCTGTGAGGAATCTGAACCAGCTGTGTGTGAGCTGGAGGAAGAGGCTACAACACGAGCTGAAGAGGTGGTAGGTGGCGCTGTAGGTTGGCCTAGGTCTTCAGTGCGTCTTTGTAACTCCACCACGTGCTTGGTCCGCACATGTTTCCACATATTTGTGGTATTGAGGTTGCTGACACTTTTCCCTCTTTTCACTTTCTGATTACACAGCTTGCATTTGACAAAGCAAATGTCATCTGCAACTGTGTCAAAAATGGACCAGGCACTGCAAGTCTTGGGAGCGCCCGTTTTGGGTTTTGGAAGAGGCATGCTCCTAATGGGTGCCGAAGTGAAGGCTACAGGCAACCGAGTCTGCCCCCTCCCTCTCCCTCCTTTTTTGGCCGTTCGGGGAATCTCTTCCTCAGAGCTGCTCCCACCACCTTCCTGTACCACACGCCATGATGGGTCAAGGACCTCATCATCTACACTACCCTCTTCAAACGACTGCTTCTCCTGGGTAGTCTCGACAGCACAGTACACACCAGAAAGTGGCACCTGAGTCTCATCATCAGATGCGTACTGAGGTGTGCTGACCATAGGCACTGGCCCACCTGCCTCTTCAGATTCAGAGAGGCAAAGCTGTTGCGCATCACTGCATGCTACCTCTTCTTCAAATTCTCAAAAGCTGCTTGGCTGGCCCCCTCTTTCCAAGCCAACAGATTCAGAGAACAGAAGTACAGATGGTTCCTGTCCAGGGCTCTCTGACTGCCTGGGCAAGTTGGGGTGAAGAGACAGATGGGTGCTTTTCAGTGCTCTGGACCTGAGAGGATCTGGAACTAATTGAAGTTGATGCGTTAGCTGCCATCCACCCGACAACGGCTTCAATTTGTTCGTCCCGCAGCAGTGGGGTATGGCGAGCTCCTACAAAGCTACGCATAAAGGACTGTTCCCTGGGAAAACTGGGGGATGCTGAGTCACTGGTGCCCGCAGCAGGCACAGAATCCCCACGTCCTCTCCCTGCAGAAAGTCCACGACCACGTGCCTTACTCCCTGCCTTCTTCATCTTGGTAGACTGATAAAGATAGGCAGAAAAGTACTAAGGGCTTAGTGTGCTTATTCCTGAACAGCTGCTAACAGGTATAAGAAACACTAATTTTATAAAGTGTGGACTAGACTTTAATATGAGCTAATGTGGCCTACACAACTGTAAAGTGGAGTGTTTGGTGAACTTTATTAACTTTTTTTTTTCACCAAAAGACACTGGATGTGCCCAAAGATGTAAAACCAATAGTATCACAAACTTTTTGTAGCTATTACAATGCAAGAAGGTAAACTACAATGCAATAGATGAGGCTCCAAAAAATAGGCTAATACTAATCTAAAGACCAGCAAAAGACCAGAAAAAGCCATACACCTGACAAATGCTATTGAGAACTCTGCTATTAGAAGTGGAAAGGAAGAACAAAGACGAAAGAATCTAATTAATAAAAATATTGGAGAAAGAGAAACCAATCACAAACTAAAATGTTTCTATACTAATGCACAAAGCATGGGCAACAAACAAGGAGAATTGGAACTACTAACACAGGAACAGAAATATGATGTAATTGGAATCACTGAAACTTGGTGGGACAATACACATGATTGGAATACAAGACTAGAAGGATACAACTTATTTGCAAGAAACAGACTTGATAAACGAGGAGGGGGTGTCGCATTGTATGTTCGAAACGCGTATATCTGCACAGAGATTGAAGCTTCAGAGACTGGGAGTTCTGTGGAAACTGTTTGGGTAAGAATACAAGGACAGAACAATGGAAAGGACACCATTGTAGGCATTTACTACAGGCCGCCTGTGCAAGCCGAAGATATAGATGAACTCTTTATGCATCAGATGGCCAAGTTCTCCAAAAAATATGACATAGTTGTCATGGGAGATTTCAACTATCCAGACATTTGTTGGGAATCTCTCTCAGGCAAAACTAACAGGTCAAGGAAATTCTTATCCTCTCTTGCTGACAACTTTATCTTCCAAAAGGTAAGGGAGAAAACAAGGGGAACTGCTACCTTGGATCTAATCCTTATAAACAGGGAGGAAATGGTTGAGGAGGTAAAAGTGGCTGGGACCCTAGGAGGTAGCGACCATGTTATTTTAGAATTTTGGATTACTAGAGGTGGAAGACCTGTGAAGACTCAGACGTCAAGGTTAGATTTCAGAAAGGCAGATTTTAAGGGATTCAGAAAGAGAATTGGAGGGATCCAATGGCTGGATATCCTTAAAGACAAAAATGTCCAGGAAGGATGGGAAATCTTGAAAAATGAAATTCTCAAAGCACAGTTGTTAACAATTCCGAAAAGAGGGAAGAATAGGAAGCATTTAAGGAAACCGGGATGGATGAACACAGAACTTAAGCACATGCTAAAAAGGAAGAAAAAAATGTTTATAAAATGGAAAGAGGGAGGCATATCTAAAGAAGAATATAATGCTGTCTGCAGAACCTGCAGGGCACAAATCAGATTATCTAAAGCTGAAAATGAACTGAGGCTTGCAAGAGATGTCAAAAGCAATAATAAAGGATTTTGGGGATATGTCAAAAGTAAAAGAAAAGTCAAAGATGCTATAGGATTTTTACAGGATGAAAATGATGAAATGGTAAGACAGGATGTTGAGAAGGCTGAACTTTTAAATTCCTATTTTGCATCTGTTTTCTCTCAGAAAGGAAATGCAACATCAACTGTTATTCACTGTCCTATTAAGGGAATAGAAGAATCCAGGATATCTATAAACAGAAAGATAGTGAGGAAACACTTAGCTAACCTAAATGAATTCAAGTCTCCAGGTCCAGATGAATTACACCCCAGAGTACTGAAGGAGATAGCAGAAGAAATTTTTGAACCCCTCTCCATAATCTTTGAAAATTCTTGGAGAACAGGAGAAGTGCCAGAAGACTGGAGAAGAGCAAATGTTGTTCCTATCTTCAAAAAGGGGAAGAAGGTGGACCCAGGCAACTATAGGCCGGTGAGTCTGACTTCTATACCAGGAAAGATCTTTGAACAAATTATTAAACAACATGTATGTCAATACCTGGATGAGAATGAAGTGATTAAACAGAGTCAGCATGGGTTTCTAACTAATAAGTCATGTCAGACTAACTTAATTTCCTTCTATGACGGTATCACTGATTGGGTGGATCAAGGAAATGCTGTAGATATAGTATATCTTGACTTCAGCAAAGCATTTGACAAAGTCTCTCATACAATCCTTATTGAAAAAATGACTAAGTATGGAATGGACAAGTCAACTGTTAGGTAGATTCATAACTGGCTTAGTGATCGGACCCAAAGAGTGGTCGTAAATGGCTGCACATCCAGTTGGAAGAATGTCTCAAGTGGGGTACCACAGGGCTTTGTCCTGGGCCCTGTATTGTTCAACATCTTTATCAACGATTTAGATGAAGGAATTGAGGGTAAACTGATTAAATTTGCTGATGACACAAAGCTAGGAGGGATAGCTAATACTAGAGAAGAGAGAGAGAGGATTCAAAAAGATTTAAATAAACTGGAGAAGTGGGCAGCAACTAACAGAATGGTTTTTAACAGGGAGAAATGCAAAGTACTACATCTGGGCAATAAAAATGAAAAAAGCATATATAGAATGGGAGGAATAGGGCTAAGTGACAGCACATGTGAAAAAGACTTGGGTATACTAATAGATCACAGACTGAATATGAGTCAACAGTGTGATGCAGCAGCAAAAAAGGCAAATGCAATTCTAGGATGTATTAACAGAAGCATACAGTCTAGATCACGTGAAGTCATTATTTCCCTCTACTCCTCTTTGGTCAGACCTCATCTGGAATATTGTGTCCAGTTTTGGGCACCACATTTTAAAAAAGACATCAACAAACTGGAGCAAGTTCAGAAAAGAGCGACCAGAATGGTGACCGGTCTGCAAACCCTGTCTTATGAGGAAAGGTTGCAGGATTTGGGAATGTTTAGTTTGCAAAAGAGAAGACTGAGAGGAGACTTAACAGCTGTCTACAAATATCTAAAGGGCTGTCACATTGTAGAAGGATCAACTTTATTCTCATTTGCACAAGGAAAGACTAGAAGCAATGGGATGAAACTGAATGGGAAGAGACACAGATTAGATATTAGAAAAAACTTTTTGACAGTTAGAGTGATCAATGAGTGGAACAGGCTGCCACGAGAAGTGGTGAGTTCTCCTTCAATGGAAGTCTTCAAACAGAGGCTGGACAGACATCTGACTGGGATGATTTAGCGAATCCTGCTTTGAGCAGGGGGTTGGACCAGATGGCCCAGGAGGTCCCTTCCAACTCTACGATTCTATGATTCTATGATTCTATAATCTGGCTGGGGCTGCAGGGCACAAGCCAGCAGAAAGGCTCCTCTATCTACTCCTCTATAGTGTTTGCAAATATTCTAGCTGGATACGGATGGAACCACCCTAATAGGAGAAATCTGGAAAAATGAGCAGCACTAATGCAAAAAAGGACAATATATGAGGCAGTGACGCACACTGAGTGGACTACAACCGGAGTTGGCTGCAGAACACACTATAGCGTGAGCTGCACTCACACACAGAGACCTCGCAGTCAGCCGTGAACAGCGCTGCAAGGCAAAAGAAAGCTACAACGGTTGATAAAGTAGCCTGAGTAAAGCACAATATAGCAAATCGTTAGGTCACACTGTCCCTCAGAACAGCAGCGTCCTATCCCTAACTGAATTCACAGCAGAGTGAACCCAAAATGGCGGCGGCGGCTTTTATAGTGCATCATGACATCATTTCAGCAGCCAATCACAGCCATGCCAGTAGTTACATGCCTAACATGCTCTAACAGGATGTGCCCATGGGTCGCCCTCCCAGGGCTGTGGGGTACTCGGTACCGGGCCGGTGTCAGCGGGATGTGTCACAGCAGCGGTGACCCGGTCCATGGCCCTGGGCGCCCAATGTAAAAAGGGGAGATTGAATGGTGGAATGTAGTTAATGGAATAGTTCGTGACGCCACCTGTGGTGTTCGGCAAGTGAGATGTTAGGCCGACGCTGCATGCAGATCCTCTGGGGCTGGTGGTGTGTTGCAGCCAAGATGGTGAAGCTCCCCACAGGTGGAGCTGTAGCCCCAGGGCAGTGTAGATGTTGGGGTAGAGTAGAGGCGCAGGCGGTGTAGGAGCTGGTACCCAGATGTAGCGGTGCTGGGTGCGTTGGCACAAGAATGAATTGAGGACACCAGGGCTTGTAGTTCCAAAGCTTTACTCACAGTCCGTAGTACACACAGGTGCCTGCCTCCGTGCTGTGTCCTCTGGGTCAGGGACTCAATCAACCTCCAGGTCAGATGGAATGCTCCCTTCCAACACTCCGCCAACATGTGCCTTTCTGAATGTCTCCTCTTATAGCGCCTTTAAGTGTGAAGCACTCCTAGTATTGAGTTACACTGGAGTGCCTCCTGACAGATGTTCCCAAGAACTCTACTTGTATGGCAGACAGCTGTAGCCTGCTTCGGGGACTCCTTACTCCTGAGTCCCGGCTCACTATCAATGTTGCTGTTGTGCCCCCAAGTCTTAGATGGGAGTAGTGCATTTACAGCCCACTACTCCACCGGTGTCTGCTGTAGAACCATTAGTGTCCATACAACCTCGGGGACCGGGCCCCGGCCTTGCGCTTAGAACTTCTAGGCAGGGTTCTTCCTCTAACCCACATCCTCTGTTCCCTTTAACTCCTACATTCCGTACTAGTCTTTCCTTCTTATGGAAGATCAGGTTTCGGTTCAATGTCTTTCTCCTTCTTTCCTTTCCCGTGCCAGCAGACCCAGGTCACTGAGATCTGCTGCAGCACCTCCTTTCTCCATCCCTCTTCCAGGGATCTTCTTTCCTCACTCCTCTCTGAGTGTCTGTCTCCGACTGACTAACTAACTGAAATTCTAAACCTTCCCACTCTTTTATGTATTCTAACTCCACCCGCCTCCCATCACGTTTAGTGTTCCAAACAGGGAGCCACCAAAGGTGCTCTGCTACACTCCAAGCAGGGAGCCGCAATGTGGCTTTGCTAAACTACTGTGTTGTGTGGGATGCAGGTGTTGGAGCGTGGTCAGGAGCCTCCAACTTACCTGGATGGTGGGGTACCACACCTCAGGAGGAGGTGCAGTACATCTGTGGCGACTGAGCCTCAGGGGCGCCACACCCACACTTCTTAGGATCCTCATTGGCTGAATAAAATCAAACTGGCTTATTGCATTATGGGAACTTCCGATTCCGGTATTCGATAAACTAAAAGTATCGGAAATCAGTATCGGAATTCCGATACCGCGAATATTGGCCGATACCCGATATTGCAGTATCGGAATGCTCAACACTATCCAAAAGACCTCCCTGTACATCAGTCTCTGAAACCGATCTTGGAATTTGCCCAGTATGTATTCTAATATTTTTTATGCCAATCTATTCATGGAGCGCTTGGAGTCCTTAATTGGACAGTCCTTCCTGCCAATGGGCCACATCCTATTTTAAAAGAGATTTATAGATGATCTTTTTTTCAGTTGGATGGGGAAAAAAGATAAAGCCCAAGTGTTTGTGGACAATTGTAATAAGAACCCATGGAGCTTCGGGTTCACTTTCACTTATTCTGATGATTCCATAGAGTTCCTAGATCTGGTAATTTCCAAGACTGGCTCGGGTTGACTTGCACGGCCACCGACTTCAAGAAACTATGGTAATGCATTCTAATAGTGGGTATAGGTGAACCTCAGCACATGACTATGCTGTACCTGAATATAAATCTCCACACTGATATGATGTCGCCATATGGTGACATATAGTGATAGATACCAGTCATGCAGAACATACAAGTGATTACAATACAGTTATGTATAGTTACTTTTAGCTGACAGTTTTTCTGATGGAGTCATTAATTTTTCCCATCTTTTTCATCTGGCCCAGACCAACATGACAACTTATTCCAGCCACGATTCATCTGGAGAGATTACAACAAAGACACAATTAACTTCTCGCATTGCCATCCCCATCTATTCCCAGCTTGCGCACACGCCTCATCCTACTGATACCCCAATACATAGCCGCTGCTGACGTATGTGTCCCTATTACTGCACCTGCTGTGAGATACAAAAACAGTGCTCCTCTTACTGCCCCACATAGTAATGCGACCACTGTGCCCTTTACATAGTAATGCCTCCTTAGTACACTCTAGATAGTAAAATCACCCACTAAAAAATATTCATTCTTTGTACAAATGCCCTAGAAAACAGAGTCCAAATTTTGCCCCTTTGATGGCCACAATACACTATATCACATGGTCTTGTGCTGCCAATCAGGGGGGCCAGTAAAAAAGATGGGGACTGAACAAGGAGCGCTCCTTATTATGCTTGTACAGTGTAGGGATAGAAGATCAGAGTGCACTGCTCAATCCATCTAGATGGTTTCGGCCTGTGAATCCAACGACTCAAGTGCTATATAAGCTAGTGCTGTAGCTGCGTAGTCACTCATTGTGACTGAGTGAAGGCAATATTAAAACTCTCAGTCCTAATTTGGTCTCTCCCTCTCAAAATTTGTTCAACGCAAATAGAAGTTTTGGGGAAAATTCAGCAAACTGTATAGATTTTAATCTCAAAATATCTAGTGGGGAGAAAAACTAAATTATGCAGTTATAGGTGTAGAACATCATGAAACACAAACTGTCAGGTTTTGCCCATTTATCAATTTATGTCGGATGCTCTTAATAGAGTCATTGTCCAGCAGTAACTTGTTTGGATTTTTTTCCTGCAGGCAATATCTTTTTTTTGCATTGGATTGATGTCTATGATGATTCCGCTGTGCTACAATTTTGGAGGATTGATCGCTGTCTGTCTTTTCATGGGCCTGTTTGATGGCTGCTTCATATGTATTATGGCTCCCATTGCATTTGAGCTTGTTGGTCCAGAGAATGTATCTCAAGCCATTGGATTTTTGCTAGGATTTATGTCCATTCCTATGACCGTCGGGCCTCCTATTGCAGGTATGTGAATGTTTTGTCATTTATTACCCTACTGGTAAATAATTCCTTTGCATTAAGTTATTTTTTGAGTAAATGTAATGATATTGGTTGTATGTACACTGTGAATGTTGCCCAAAAATGTCAATAAACCACTACGTAGAAGATCAAATTTGCAATGGTTGACATATAGTATAACGGCTGTATGGTTATGGACATTTTTGAAACTACATTTGATGTTGATATTGGTTGACTGACAATTTACTGTCTTCTGCAGGTTTTTTGCGTGACAGTCTTGGGTCTTATGATGTAGCATTTTATTTGGCGGGTGTCCCCCCTATCCTTGGTGGAATTGTCCTATGTCTTATCCCTTGGGTTCATGAAAGGACTTTAAAGACGAAGGAAAATGCACTGGCTAAAGAGTCTGGGGAGAAAATTATGGATGACGTCGCCAGTGCCTTGACAACTGGCACAGCTGAGGATTATAAAAAGGAAGATGTCTCTGTTATATAATTTCCATTATTTTACAAAAACAAGTTTTACAGGGCTTTTGAATAATAGTGATTGAATTTTGTAACTGGTGCTACAAAACCAAAGCTGTATGATCATGCTAGGGTGGGCACTTGCGTATTTGACTAAGCCTTCCAAGTCAGAATTCTTTATTCCTGTCTATTGAAACTCAGTGCCCATGCGTGGGTATCATGCTAGAACTATTGAGAAGCCTTATGAATGCCAGAAAAATAGTAATACATCTCCAGATCTAGGCAGGCGGGGTTTTGTTCTCTAGCGCCCGCTTTACTGACATTCAGTCTTAGTGACTTTATTTACTAGATTCCTATTCACAAACGTGTCCTGATCTCCAATCATATTAGATTGCTGGAGTGATAGCACTTGAAGCCTTCACAGTATATCAATTTCAATGCATTTTATTTTACAACCTACTAGAGTTAGGGTTTTTTCCAATCAATACTGGGTATTCATAAATTTCTGCTGCAGGGTCATAATTGTTCAGGATTTAGAAATAACCTAAAACTGTCAAAGATAAACATACAACCAAACGTGTGACTGAACTGGGCTGTGTTCAGATATGCTGTTTTTACTGTGACAATTTTCTGCTAGTTAAAGGGGCATACTTTTCCTTGAAATGACTGATGTTTTTTTTTTTAAGTTTGCAATATGCTATACACATTTTTTGTGCATAAGAATAGTGAATCTTTTGTTTTTATGTTATTTAGACAACCAGACTAATGTATTTCTGCAGATTAGCTATCTCAACTTTGTTTTAATCTACTCCAGAAGACAAATGGCTCTCTAGTGCTACCTATAGGTAGCTACTATGTACGAGTCAATGTCTGAGTTGGTAAAGAACCTTGCAACAAGACTTGAGAAATCGGCCAACCACTACACAGCGGCTACCGAGTTCTTACTTTTTGTCTGTAAGTACTAGAGTTGAGCAAACATTTTCACGGGGTCCATGGCTTGGAGGCACCCTATGAGTCAGAGTGCAGTGTTTCTAGGTTTTTTAAAGGGTTGTTGATTGACTTACAGGTTAGTTGCCTATATGTAGCACTAAGAGAGACAGTTTTCATTCTTCTGGATGAGAGTTCATTTGCATATTATTTCCTGGGAAGAGGAATCTGAAACTGGAAACTCCTTACACCAACTGCATTGGTACCTCCAAGAGATGCATAGGAAGAAATTTGCCAATTGAATTTTTCCCACCAAAATCCCAGGAATTATACCAAGATGAATTGCATATTTTAAAGGTGGTTGTCCACGTTAAAATAAGTCATCGCCTATCCGCTGTGTAGGTGATAACTTGCTGATCAGTGGGAGTCCCATGGCTGGGATGTGCACCGACTGGCAGAATTGGGAATTTTTATCCCTGATGGGGAACTTTTATGGCTGTTACAAACAGGTGCAACAGGACAGACGCTCAAAAGCCACGCCATACATTTTCTATATGGGGCAGCTGGAAAAACCCAATCACAGCACTCGGCAGTCCCATGGAAATTGAATTGAACAGCAGTCGAGCATGTGCAGTGCAGCGTCAATTGTAATGGGGATAAGAGTGCTCTCTTCTTTTGATCTTTGGGGTCCCAGCTGTCGGACCCACACCAATCACCAAGGGATCACCATCCTGCAGATATACTGTAGCTTTTTTTAATCTGACTACTCCTTTAACTATACATTCCGGTAAGCAGCAAGAGTCTGACGGCATCTTTGTCTCTCTCATTTTTTAATGATGCATAATATTTGAGATGACTTGGAGGATTACCATTGCATATGTAATATTTTTTTCCATTGTTATATACATATATATGTATTCTGTATTACCAATGTGCAACTCAGTGTTTGCACTTTACGCATACACTTTATGCACTTTATGATTTCATTCTTTACTGGTAACTACCCGTTAGTAACTCCTTGAATGAACCAAAGATTCGCAGATGTCCATGCTGTCCAGGTATAAGGATGCTTCATGAATATGTGCCTTATGAGTATGGCATCTATTTTAATAACAATGTTTGAACCATACGGGCTTAAGAAGAGCTGTTTACTTCAGGAATGCAATGTATCATAATGCAAATGCTTGATTTATAAAGATAAAGATACAATGAAGAGCAAACTTATTCATTTTAGTATGCCGAATGCCTGTCCTGAACCCCACCTCAGGCCCTGCGCTTGTCTTAAAGGGATTATCTGGGACTATTTTATTTTTTTGGTATGGACCTAAGAACTAACAGGCAGAATTAGTTGCTAACTACCAGCCTGTGCTGCCTGCCACCGATCTCTGCTGGCTCAGCGCGATCACAGACAACTCTTGCCGGCGATTCTGTTATTTGAGCCCATGCCACGTCGACAGAGCAACTACTTTTCTTTCGCTCTGCTCTGTTGACTATGCATGACAGCCAATATCATATTCATTAACAGCTAGCTCCCCGCTGCCTATCTGCGGGAAGTCAACTGTCAATTAGCATGACACCGACAGTCATGTTTTTTGTCAAAAGAGCAGCCCGGAAGAGGAAGAGCTGCTTTTTTGATGTGAAGCAGCAGAATTACCAGCAGGAGCTGTCTGTGGGTAGAACTTAGTTCTTAGCCCCACAGGAAAAAAATAAATACATTAGATCCGGAAAAGCCCTTTAGCATGTTTTGCCTGCAGTATTCCTCTAGTGGTAACTTGAAAGGAATATATATGCCAAAGATTTATTATAGGTAGCAACTTGACCAGCTTAACTTTCTATATTGCATTATCTTTAGCTTATGTGATGTTATACAATTACATAGTACAGGGAATATAAATCAGAAATAAGTGCTGGAAGAAGTGTGCCACAGGGTAACATAGCTAATAAGCGATACCTATCCATGTTTGCCTTAGCTCCATTTGTAGCCACTTTAGATACACGAGTTTAGATTGATTTGGTTTTGATGTCAGTATGTATTGGTAACTATTATTATGCAGAAGAGCATAATGAATGTTTTTCTGTATTACCAAGAATTACATATTTGGTTTTAGAGGTTTAAAACAGCTCATCAATATCATATGTAAAGCAGGATCGTTATTATTATTTCTTAGCACGTAGCATAAAATCAATGTACACCCCTCCGTGATGGTAGATACAGTTTGCAGCCAAGTCCCAGATATAAATAGAGTGTGAATAAATATATAACTCCCTAAATGTCATCCAGCGTCACGAGTACTTTTAATAACTGGCTTACAAAACCTCCATTGACTAGCTTACTGCTCCAGGTTACTAAATTAGCTGCTGCTCGTGAATACGAAGTGTCTGCAAAGTTAAAGGCGTATTCCAGTAGTAGTTGATAAAGTACATTCATTGCATAAATAAAAGTTCTGTAATTTTTTTAAGATGCTTGGTGTATGAATTTGTTTCCTTTTTAAAATCTTTACAAACATTGAAAGAAAACTTCAGATGCCTGTGTGGAGAAGATGATGCCAGTCTGTCCTTGTCATGCGGTGGTAAGTATACTGGTACACTGACTGTTAGGCTGACAACACACATTACATAGCTGTCAGCCAAACAACTATCTCCCTCGGCTCCTCCGTATACAGTAACATTAGTCTCGGACAAGCATTATTACGACGTCTATGAGAGAGCTGCTGCTAGACTCTTCTATCAGCATCTTGTCTCTACGCCGAACAAAAGGATTTGCCTTTGAAATTCTTAGACTGATGATTGTCAGAGGAGTTAAGGATCCGGCATGTCCTATTTCAGAGGGCCGATCCTTTTGTTCTCCCTGAGATAAGCCGCTGCCAGTCATGTCTGACAGTTGCTCTTCCATAGTGAACACAAGATTGATCGACTGAGTGAGCACTCCTGTGTTATGAGCGAGACAGTAGACATAGCTGCCTGACGAACAATCGGCTGAACCATTGTTCTACCAACAGCCGTCTAATGTGTATGGGGGGGCTTAATGGACAGTATTAAAGGTATTCCATTGCCTTCAGACACCTAGCAGAGACCTTGAAGCACTGGAACCAAGGGGAGTCATGATGACTTCTGTGCAGGCAGCTTCACTATTGAATCAGACCTTGAATATCAATAGTTTTTTAGACTGGGCAGAAGACCCAAAATAATAGGAAAAATACAATTACTTCCCTAATCTAGTGGAAGGTATGTACATCACAAGGGTGAGAGAAATGTCCAACTCAACTGATTCCGTGAAGATCAAATTTTATTCACCCAAATTGTTACATGGGAGGATAAAATCTTCAGTGCAGTAAATGACAGAAGCTGATATCTACGCATTTCTGGAGACTAGGCTCTCTTAATCATGATATCATAATTAAGGGAGCCTAGTCTCCAGAAATGCGTAGATATCAGCTTCTGTCATTTACTGCACTGAAGTTTTTATCCTCCTATGTAACAATTCGTGTGAATAAAATTTGATCTTTACGGAATCAGTTGAGCTGGACATTTCTCTTTTCTCTGGATGGTTAAACGCTTGGACACAGTGGGTCCGTGCTCCTGAAGACAGTGCAATGCAATCACTGGTGACCTGGAACTTTCTACTTTCTCACATCACCAGGTTGTCTTATCTATAGTCCTTTCCGTAAACGTGGCTGACTTTGTAACCAGCATCTTATGAGGCAATAGACCATAACAGATGTCAGTTTCATGCACATGTTCAGATACATACAGGTAGGGAAAATAGTTTTTAATTACTTGTGCAGCTCATTCTGGTAGAATAAAAAATGGACATACAAATATATTTCGGATTACTAGTGGTTGCACATGGCGATATTGCAGCTTAGGGCTTGCTCACACTTGCGTATAAATAATTTGTCCCATTCTCATTCAGGAGAGTGAGACGATTTTTTTCTTACTTGTCATCCGTGTGCAGTCTGTATGTAATCCGCTTTTTTAATTTGGCAGCTATTAATCTTTTACAGGACCATTCAAGTTTTCTAAGCTACAGCATTGTAATGTATCTGTAAAAATCAGATGCCATGTTGATGGTTTGTATTGCAAGCGATTTTTCTTCTCACACTACGATTTTGAAGTGAAATTGCAGCATGCTGTGATTTTTTTCCTCATGCCTAGAAAAAATCCTCCAGTCTAGTACAAATTACTAGTACTGAAAATGTTCCAAAACAATCTAGATAACCCTGTGGACATACATTCATGACACACAGTGCTTTCAGTGATGTCATAGTATGTGTGCAAAATTAGTCCAGACATTTTTACATATTTATACTGGTTTCTCTCTTGCAACATTCACAGTCAAAGTTCGTCAATGTCTGGACCAGCCACCAGGTCAGGAGACTCCCAAGTGGTCTGTTCTTCACGATCCATGCTTGGACTGTACGTGTATGAAGTGTGAAACCAGGATAGAGAATCAGGGAGCTTCCAATGCAGCACTGGATATGTCCAAATGAGGCTGGGTACGATTAATCACAGATGGGTGCCGATCCCGCTGTTGATCACAGCCAAAGATAGTTGAAGAAGGAGAGATTTCATCCAGCACTCCAAACGGGTAAGTAAAATCAAAAACCTTTATTGGGGCATGTCAAGCCATAGCCACGATTAAGGGTGCAGTACTGTGTCAGAAACGTGTCAGGCATTTATGCTGTGTTTTTAACTATGGCTTTACATGCCCCAATAAAGGTTTTTGATTTTACTTACCGGGGTGGAGTGCCAGACGAAATCTCTCCTTCAACAAAGTGTGAAACCAGTCTTATCGTGAGCCTTTCAAAGACATAAATAGATGAAGTGGAGACCAATAAGACAGTTGAGCAGTTGAGTGTAGGTAAAATATATGGTAACAAGTGACTGGTAACAGACCTGCCATATACATTCACTATAGTTTTGCTATGTCTGTTCTATGTACTACCTTTGTAATTGTGAAATGTCCATATTGAGCAGGAATCCAAAGTATTAATTTCTGTTCTAGTCTTGTTCTTCTGTCTTTGCATAAAATTTATTACGTTTTTCTATAGCAGTCACTTATTGCCATAGCTTAGCATCTGTGTTGGCGCTATATATTACTTATAATCACGCTGATATGTTCAGATCAATCTACTTGTTCATAGGACTGTGAGGTACAAAGTCTTACGTTGTTTTCCTAGCCGTACAGTGCCAGTGACTATTACTGCCGTGTTAGAAGTGCAATCTTCGAAGCAATCGTGTATGTCTTTTACAGCTGGACCAGGACTTTGTTTCAAAGTACACAGTTTAATTTTACATTCAGTACAAAATAGTTCTGGATATCCCAGTTTATTTTAGTTGGCAAAATGTGTAGACATATTTAAGAAGCTTTATCAGAAAGAAGAACGGGGTTTCCCAAAATTGACTAATCAAATTTTTAATTTAATTTTCTAAAGAGCTTATGAAAATAAGATGTGATTGGTTGGCATGGGCAAGAGCTCTTTTTTATCCTTCTATTTATTCTGATAACTCTCTTTCATATCATGCCATTGAATGGCGGGATGTGTGATATTTAGCAGATTTGATTGCTACAGTGCAATTTATTGTTATTGTATGTCTAAAAGGAGCAATTTTAATTCGGGGAATTTCCGTTGACACCATGGCCAGTAGTACAACACATCACTTCTGCAGCCAATTTTGGAGTCACATGTCGTCTTCAGTCATGGGTCATCCTCATGTAGACAAAGACTGTAATTATGCCAGGTTGCTCAGGTTTTGCTCTCTGGGGAGAGGAGAAGTGAAAAGGGCTAATTTGTGATTTTTTGTGATTTTTGGAATATGCCAGGTGTTTTTTAAGGATTTTATAAATTGAATACTACTTATTTACCGTAGTTTTATCCCCCATGATGTTGGCCCACATTTACAAAGTTAACATTTTCTATTAAATCTGAATAAAGCAATATCAATCTGTAATCAAGTCAAGATAGACTGTGTGAATTTGGCATTAGTATTATTGTTCTGCATTTTTTTTATATCAAAACCATCTGGTAGAGTCAATATTTAAAAATGTAATAACACTTATAGAATATATCATTTGGCAAAAAAGCAGGTCTATGTTTTAAGAGAATACCTTCTCAAATTTCAAATGAAAGCCCACACATTAACACCGTGACATCTTATAGCCCAGTATTCTGTCTTTTCAAGGGATTTTGAATTTTGAATTCAGATTAATGTATAAAAAAATTTGTGGAAATTATAGTTGAGCACAAAGGACAACTCTTTTATCTGACAGCCCCATAGAGAATGAATGGATTGGTGGTTGGGCGTGCACAATGTCGCTCCATTCTAACGATTATTGAAGTGCCCCATTGCGGACAAAAAGTACTTCTGCCAATTAGTGCAGATCCCAATGATTGGCCTCCCACTAATTAATAAATTGCCACCTATGTGATGACTTGTTTTCACTGGACAGCTAGTTTAAAATAAAGGCCCCTTTACGTTTAACGATGCACCAGCGATCCCAACAACGATACGACCCGGTCAGGATCGCTGGTGCATCGCTAAATGGTCGCTAGTGAGCTGCCACACAGGCAGATCTCACAGCGATGCAGCAGTGATCTAGCGGTCGTTATTTACCTTTCAGACGCGGCGATCCTGATGTCCTCCCGCCCGCGTCCACGTGTCGCTCGTCGGCGCCAGGAGGAAGCCCAGCAGGAAGCGGCCGACGAGAAATGGAGCTGCGCAATCTCGCGCGATCAGCGATAGACAGCGGGGGAGCCGGTCGGAGGTAAGTATCACACATAGCGATATCGCTAGCAATATCGCTGCTGCGTCACCAAATCGGTGATGCCTTAGCGATATTGTTAGCGATATCGCTATGTGTAAAACTCCCTTAAATGAAATGTTGTTCAAGAGTGGATATTCATTGTAACATTTTTCTGGCTGAAGCTCCACAAAGTTCTCTGGAAACATAGACCTGCTTTTTTTGCCAAATGATATGTTTTGTTCTATAAATTATATTGTATTTTTATTCTGTGAAATTACTAACAGAAAATGCAATTTACTGATTGCTGCTAAAAGACAATTAATAGAATTTTAAATGCTTATGATGGAATTATGCTTTATTTTTATTTTAATGTCTCAACAAAATAAAAAGCCATAGTGAAGATAATAAAAATTAAAGTTTGTGTTACTTATGGATTGTGTCAATTATGAGGCCTTTATTACGATGCTGGTATATTTACTAATTTCAACTAGTAGGGAATGCAGTTAAAATTAAAATTAAAAAAAGAATAGTTTTTACATAACATGAAGAATTTCAGTTGGACCATAGGGGGGGTGTATGTTTCTCTAAAATAACATAAAAGGAAATGTTAATATTATTCCCTAAAAAGTATATCTCTTTTGATAATATTCTACATTATGCTTCTTAATTCAACATATAAATAACTTTGTAAATACATTATACTACTTTCATTATACCGGATTTGTCCATTCTCATCCAGAGCTGCATATACAATTTTGTAGGCTGTTGACCTCACATCCACCACAATATATTTAATTTGATTTGCATTCTATAAGGTGTTATGTTTACAGCAGGTAAAATAAATGAATTACAACTCTCTCAGAAAGTATTGTATTAAGAGATCTTGAGTAAGCTGTTAGGGTGTGCTTCTCGCTACATTGTTGACTGGTTCTTCTAGAAACCAACAGCTTTGGGCAATTATAAATGATTACTCAACCTTAAATGACTTAAAAACAAGTCCAGCAATAACTCTTACATGGCCAGTCCTTTCTTTTTTACTCATAAATCAGCATTTGAAGTGATATGCAAATGAGTATAAAGAACTATGTTAGATCTGAAACCTCTGTCACTCCAGCTCTATTCCCCGCCCAGCGCTGCCTCCTCTCTCTTGACGGACGGCTTTTTTTGCCTGCAGTCACACAGTATAGAGGCTGCAGTCAAGCAGAAGGAGGTGGCTGTGGGCCGAGAATAGAGCTGGAGTGACAGAGGCTTTAGATCTACAAATAACTCTTCAGCCTCTTTTACATATCAATTCAAATGCTGATTACTCCGTAACGAAGGAACGGACTCGGACTGGCCATGGAAAGGTGTTGCTGGACTTGACTGAGAAAGAGCTACATGCACATATAAATAGTTTGGCGGTGAAATAATGCTGACAGTTTCCCTTTAACATGATGTTTATTTACTTGCTATATTTCCAAAGCTCTATGATTATAGATTTTAGGTGTAAGTTGTAATAACCTTATTTACTATCCCTTGCACTCTGTATGATTTGTTCAGATGTGTACTGTAATTCCAATGTTATGCCTTATACTGATCCTTACTGGGTCATTCCAAGTATTGATTCTTTCAAATATTTTATATTAATGTGTATTATATAATTGTCCTCAATATTAAGAAAATCTTACTTAGCGATTAGTTTATATACATCTGTTTATATAACTATTTTAGTAATTAAATGAAACAAAAACAGTATTTTCTTCTTGCTTTTTTGTTAACTAATGCTGATGTGTAACTATGCAATGATGTGAAAGGAAGGAGTGCTGTAACAACTGACAGTATCTGAGTGCATAATAAATATGGAAGCTTTTTTCCAATATGTATATGCCTGTTCTCTTTTTTTCACAAAGGGAAATATAGCATAGGGAAAGAACACATAGTAACTAAAGCTACCAGATTGATAACTTGAAAAAAATGGGGGAAAACAGAATCTCTGGTCATTTGATGTAATCCCTACAAGATAGCCATGCCCTATGCTACAATTCCAAGAATATTCCTATAAACAAAGCAAAACTATAAAACAAAATGATCATTTAGAATCCTCATGAACAACACTATTGTAAGTATCTAATCCCTTGGCGAAATCCGCCGGGTATTCCCGCAAACCGCCATACATGTATGGTGCGACGATCGCTCTGGCAAATTTATCAGGGGATGTGGGCTGACACCCTGCAGTAATGCTGACAATCGGTGCTAGTGCAGACCACGGGTGTTTAACCACTCTGATGCCTTTATGAATAGTGACTTTAATCTGCTTAGTAGAGATAGTGGGCTCCCACTCTGCTCAGATCGGCACAACACGATGGCTATCTTGTCATGCCAATGGTCTCCATTGTGACCTCAGGCCGAAAAAAGGCCACCTAGTCACCGAGGTATAGTTGCCTGTAAGGTCATACCTTGAAGAGAACCTACCACGTATCCTGTCTGTGTCTTACTCAGAGCTGTAATGCCCAGCAATGTAAAAGAGTATTAGATTAGCGATCAGACAAGGGAAAGTTGATGTCCAATTTTGGGACTAAGTTAAAAAAAAGTAAAATAAAGTTTCTAAAAATGTGAAAAAATAAAAGTGAAAGTACAAGAAAAAAATTGAAAAATGCTTTGCAAGTAAAATTGCTGTTTTTCTGCCAAGACAAAAGTAAAGGGAAAAAAGTTCATATATCTGGTATTGCCACGTCAGAAACAAACCAATCTACACTACTGTCAGATTTTTTAAAGGGAATCTGTCACCTCATTTTTGGCCTATGAGCTGCGGCCACCACTGTAGAGAAGCCCCTGATGTAACCTGAAAGATAAGAAAAACGAGTTAGATTATACTCACCGGGGGTCCGGTCCGATGGTGTCGCGGTCTGGCGCCTCCCATCTTCTAGCGATGATTTATCTGCCTTATTGAGAGCAGAGCAGAGTACTGCAGTGCACAGGCACCGGGAAAGATCAGAGAGGTCCGGCGCCTGCGTACTGTAGTACTTTATGCTTCCCTCAACAGAGCAGATGAAGTACGCCTGCGCAAGAGCCGCAGCAGAAGTAAGAAGGAGGATGTCATCGCTAGAAGATGGGAGGTGCTGTTAGGCGCCGAGGTTCTCCCACTGCATAGGGGGAATCTCAAGCCATGTCCTCTGCTGTCTCCCATTCCTCTATGGCTGCAGAGGTTCCTGCTCAGCAGAGGCGTCAGTCCAAGTGTCTTGCCCAGGCTAATTTTAGGAGTCTGGTTGCTACTCCAGGCTCAGCTATGGCACCATGCATGAGTCAGCGGCGAGCAGATGCTCCTGGGACTAAGTCCTGCTTTTCTCCTAGTGAGCATGCCCGTGGGACGACCTCTCATTGGAGGTCGGAGGTCACATGCTCAGGTCCTACTGCAGCTCGGATTGGGCCATCTGGAAGGTCCCGGAAGGCTGCGTCTATAAAAGGATATCACGACTGCACAGCCGTGCGCTAATATAAAAAAAGATTAGACCATGTGGAGTGAGTACAAATAAATTCCCCAATTATAGGAACCAAAATTTATAGCACAACTCAAATTTCAACATTTGGTTGGCGAAAATTCTTCTTATCCCTAGTTCTTGCTTAAGTGTCTTGACAAAGGGAATTTGGTGTATCATGTGGAGTGAGTGTTGTATGCATATATTAATCAGGAAAAAAGAGATGTAGCTCCAGCTGCTTGGAATTCTTCTTTATTGAATGAAGTATAATTGACACATCATAAAACTCTCCATATAGCCACACCAGGACAGGGCGAGATAAGGCTACGCGTTTCGACCTACATTGTCTTTATCAAAGCCATACTCAGTACCCATCGTAAGTCAGATATATATATATGTAATCAACCAATGAAATTACTAGCATAGATCACATGACATACTCGACAGGTCCTTTGCATGAACGAGACATAACATATAAAAATATTATACAACACAGAAATTAAAACTTTTAACAATAGTGCAACATTAAATCATGTCTTTTATGTAGGCCATTCGGATATCTAATATTTAAATGATAAATCCAAAATGCCTCTCGGGTGAGAAGGCAGCGTTTCACGTCTCCTCCCCGAGATGACAGGTTAGCGCGCTCAATTCCCTGTACCTTAAAGTTTGTTGTATTTCTGGCATGACTATCAATAAAATGCTTGGAAGCTGCTGAAATATTTCTTTCAAAATTATTTGTATTTACTATATCATGCAAATGCTCCCTAATTCGAATTTTTAATTGTCTAGACGTACACCCGACATAGGACAAATTGCATTGATCACAATTAATTTTATATACTATATTATATGAATTGCAATTAATATAATTTTTAATTTTAAAAACTGAAGTGTGATCACTATTACTGAACTCCTTGGATACCTGCGCATGTTTGCACGTTTTACATATATTTGCGCCACATTTATAAAAACCCTTAGTGGTAAGCCAGTTTTCTTTAAACTTTTTGTTATTCAATGAAAACATGCTTGGAGATAATATATTGCCCAATGAAGGAGCTCTCCTAGATACCACATTTACACCGGATGCCAAGATCTGCGCTAATTTCTCATCCTCATATAGAAGAGGTAAAAATTTATGGACCATTTTTTTAATACACGAAAATTGTGGACTAAATTGGATACAAATATATTATCTATTTCCTATATCCCTATTTTTATTTCTCATTAAAGATGGCTCAATTAATTCCTCTCGTGTCTTTTTTTGCACTATTTGTTGCGCTCTAGTAAGAGTCCAATTTGGGTACCTGCGATTCTTCAACCTATTAGTGACATACCCGAACTCCTCCTTCAGAGCCTCATCAGAACTGCAATTTTGTTTAACCAGGGTGTACTCCCCTACTGGAATTGATTTTATTGTATGTTTATTGTGACTGCTCATTGCATGTAAAACTGTGTTCCCATTAAAAGGTTTGTGGTGCGTTTTTGTATGAATAATAGCACCAGCCTCACCCATCAGATCCAAATCCAAGAATGAAATTTTCTCAGAACCATATTTATAAGTAAATTGGATGTTGTATTTATTAGAATTCAGGTATGTAACAAAGTCTGGTATGGCAGATACATCCCCACCCCAAATAATTAAGGTGTCATCGATGTATCTGCCATACCAGACCAACTGCTCCAGAAAAGGATTGGAAACAGAGTAAATAAACTCCATCTCCCAAAAGGACATTACCAGGTTGGCAAGGGAAGGTGAGAATTTAGCCCCCATTGCCACTCCTTTTAATTGCAGAAAAAACTCTCCATCGAACATGAAAAAATTATGCGACATTCGAAACGAAACTACTTCCAAAATGTAATTTTGCAGTTTAGCCGAGAAATCGCTGTGTTTAAAAAAATGAAACTGCAAAGCTCATATTGCTACTTCATGAAAAATGCAGGTATATAGAGAAATTACGTCACATGTTAACCATGTGTAATCTGATGACCAGATTTTTTTGGAAAAAATACCCAAAACCTGCTTAGAATCCTTGATGTACCCAGAGGTTCATTGAACCAAGGGTTGAAGAGCACTATTGAATTGCACAAGCCCACCAGGTTTGGAACTTTGTTATGTTTTAAAAAGGTGCAACATGGCCATGGACATTATAAAAGATCAATCCAAAAAAGCCGCACAGGTGTTCTCAAATCAGCCTGATCAGGGTGCGGTGGATTTCGATGAGAGTCTCAGCAAACTGGAAAAGCTACTTACACAGGAGACTAAGATATGGTGGGATCATGCCACGTTGAACAACTATATGGCTAAGGACATGATACCAAGAGGTCTACGTATAAAAAAATTGCCAACCACCATTTACTCAGAAAAGTTTAAAAATGAATGGAATATGGCTTTAAGCAATTGTTCATTAAACCTTATGAAATTAATAATTAAATATGAGGATTTGAAGCTCAAGGAAGTTCAACATGAAATGAGTGTATTAAATACCTCAATGGTGGAGTATAAATCGTTGACACAATTTGACTCTCTTGTAGCTTCCATGAATCACAAGATTTCCATATTAGAGGAAGATATCATGGATCGAAAAAAAAGGAAGTTTGCCAGAGACTTAAATGACTATTCCACAAATAAGGTTTATGAATGGGGTAATTGGGATAATGGCAACAAAACTCCCAAACCAATTCTGAAACGTAGCCAAGCTCACAGTAAACGCAGAAACCTCAAGAGGACATTTAAATCGCATGTATCATTTACTTCGTTGGATTTGGATTCTTCGGATAATCCTTTAAGTGCCTCAGATGTTTCCATCAATGATAATACTCCAGGTTCATTGAAACAAGATCATCGGCGCCCAAAAAACGCCAAAGGCGGGTGGGGGCAGAAAGTTTTTCTTATCTTTCAGGTTACATCGGGGACTTATCTACAGCATTACAGACTGTAAATAATGTAGATAAGCCCCAGTTGGGGTAGGTCAATGTAAAATCGGCTTTATATGCAGATGACCTCATGTTTATATCACAGCCTCGCATTTCCTTCCCCTCCATAGTCAAAGAATTTGAGACATTTGGCCATTTTACTAATTTTAAAGTGAATTATTCTAAATCGGAGGCCCTTAATATAACTTTATCTAGAGAAGTTCAACATCTTAAGTATAATTTTCCCTTTAAATGGCAGGAAACAGCATTAAGATACTTGGGGGTAACTGTACCAGCAGATCATACTAAACTATGCTGTTTAAACTTCCAATCCCTTTTGGATAAGACTTTGAAAGACTTATATAGCTATGATAAGCGGAAGCTCTCATAGTTTGGCCATATTAATGCGATAAAAAAGAATGTACTGCCTCGTTTCCTGTATATTTTCCAGACAGTTCCTCTAATTCCTCCTCCTTCTTTCTTTTGCAGAATTCAATCAGCCATCTCGAGATTTGTGGGGGGTGTAGACCCCGAATCGGCATGGGTACTTTATATAGGCACAAAGGCTCAGGGGGCGGGTTTTCCAAATTTCGAATGGTATCACAAAGCAGCGCTGTTGACATGCATGCTAGACTGGAAGCACCACAGTTCGGACAAATAATGGGTGGGAATAGAACAAGATAGCTCTAAAATTCCACTCCATAACCTCCCTTGGATCAGCCCTAAAAGTAGAAGTCAATTCATTTCTGAAGCTGACCTTCTTAAAGATACACTTAGAGGATGGGATCTGGAGACCCGCCGAGGCTCTCTCTCCTTAGGCAGTGGACCGCTTACACCTCTCTTCTCTAATCTGGAGTTTCCCCCGGGGGTGGAGAGGGATCGTTTTCTTGGGTGGGAGAGAAGGGACAATACTAGATGCTTTCATGTCCTCAAGGGTTCAGCCATGCCCACTTTCAAATCAGTGCAGCCGTTAGAGGGTAGGGGCCCTTCTGATTGGTTGGAATACCTCCAACTAAAATCCTTCCTCGCATCTCCAGAAGGCACAGGCTCATACTCCTCCCTTCCTACGCTGTTTGAAAAGCTTTTCCTGTTGGGGTCGCCGCCTGCACATTGGGAATAATGGCCCAAAAGGGGCGGAGCATCCCAAAGTTAAAGGGGTGGCGCAGACGAACTGTTGCCAGGGGCAAGTGTACTATATGTCTCCAGTGTGCTACATGAACTAGTAGGAAGAAAAAAATGGTTAACACTCGACTTTTTGCGAAACGGTGCTAGCGAAAGGAACCCGAGATCCCATAAGCATAAGTTCAGAGAAAATCACTGCACACGTACAAGAAAAATAATGCCACAAAAAGGTGCAAAGAAAAAGAAAAAAAGAGGGACGTGTGGCTCCCCCAAAAATTAAACATATTGCTGCATGGTAAAGAATAGCATGACCACCACTAAGGATAATTAAAAAAGTTAATGTGATCTGCTGCACCATTAATTAATAAGTTCTAATGTAAAAAGCCAATAAATCCTCAATGCAAATTTTTTTAGGAATAAGGCAACAGTCAAAAAAACAGCACAGAGGGAATAAAACACCCAAAAATCTCACGATTGAAATATATATCAGCAATATAGAAATTCATAAAACATAACTTTTAATAAGTGTTATAAAATACTACCACTAGATAAAGTGAAGATAAAAAAAACACACTAGATCAAAAAGTTACAGACTATATCAAAGAGTGTCTGTATAAATCACAAAAACAGACCACCCAGCGTATATACATGTAACCATTCCAGGTCCAAGAATATGAAGGACTGGACAGATTGAAATTGGTCTGAGACAATGAAGCTCTGAACCATAATAAGCAATAAACAGTTTCCTTATTAGAGGTAATGCAATACAGCAATTTTGATGAAAAACCTCTACCCTATTTGAATCATCAAGGAAGGACTTGTTCATGCATATAAGAAGACATCATATATAAAATCCATAAGCATAATATTGAGAAAATGGAAAGATCTCACCGCATATATGTAGAAGATGTCCCCAAACAGATGTCGTATCAAATTCATGTACGGTCAGGAAAAAAGGTAATGACCCTAATCAAGTCCTGTCAGAGCTAACAAACCTGACCCCCATGACTCCTGCCCTGATAAGGGCAGTCCACATCTGACCCTCAAAATAGAAGTCCTATAATGTCCCTGTGCATCCCTACGCGTTTCGTCGTTAGTGACTCTTCAGGGGACCTATTAGCACATAATGGGCATATTGAACAAGTATATGGGCTGCCTCCTAAGATGACACTGGAGTGAGGCAGACTGACAATGAGGGTATTTAAATAAACTGCCAATCAAAAAATCACCCACCTGTGGCTTGTTAACGTGCACCCCTCCACCATTAGCCGCCGTGGAACACAATACCTGATAACTCACACAGGAAGGGGTTAATCATGACCGCCCCTTTCATTAAAATCCACAGCTGACATGTGGGTCAGCACACACGGTGCGGCAAAAGCCGCAATACTTCCGGTAACCAAAAGCACATGGAGGCAAAATGGCCACCGCACTTCCGATCATGCGCACATTAGTGCATAGTGCGCCCTAACTCCTGATCCGCCCTAAGACGGTGCGGCCACAATAGGCCTCCCCACACCACACCAAATGCAGTGAAACAGTTCTGGAGGATAAAAACAATGAGGCCGCCGTACTTCCGGTCATGCGCACATTGATATATGGTGCGCCTTAATCCATGACCGACCACAAAGCGGAGCGGCAAAAAAATGCCTCCCCACACAAAGCCAGATGCGACAGAGTAGTTCCAGGAGACAAAACAAAGCGAGGAAACTAGTTAGGCAAATCAAGGGGGAGCAACACTAAAGTGCTTCCCTCTAAAACATCAACATAAGCCGGCTAGTTCCCATATCAATAGATGTACAAACATACAACTCAAAAAATAATAGAAACAAAAAATGGGGGATGATAATCAAACCCTGGACTAGGAATATAATGTGGTAGCCGAAGAAGCACATAAATAAGGGTATTTGACAGTACAAGCAAGAAAGATGAATTCACTAAATATACAGGTTAACACACATATGAAAACCCTTAAATATAGCAGCTATAATTCAATTGGTCGTTAAGCCCTCCTGGGGCCATTGTACTCAAACAGAATATCCATTTGGTCTCTTTTTGCAATATGATCCGATCCCAATTGCCCCCTCTTGGTGGTCTTTTAACTCTCTCAATCCCCACAAATTTGATAGAATTGATGTTCCCTCCTTGGCAAGAGTGGATATGGTGTGAAATAGGGGTAACTCTCTTATGGGTAATGTCCCCAATATGCTCCCCCACCCTGCGTTTAAATTCCCTGATGGTTTTACCCACATATTCCTTGCTGCACAGGCAGGTGGCCTTGTAGATTACTCCTTTACTACTACAATTAATGAATTCCCTAATCTGGAATTGTTGTCCTGTAACATTACTGACAAAGTTATTTCCCAGAACAATGTGGGAACAAACAACGCAGTGGCCACATCTAAAATAACCCTTGACATCAGTGGGTAACCATGTGGTATTGGGGGTCTCATAAAGTGACTGTTGACCAAACAATCTTTCAAAGAACGGCTTTTTTTGTACGTGATCAGGGGTCGTGTAGGAAATTCCCTCCCAATGTCCTTGTCCATCAATAGGATAGGCCAATGTTTAGCAAGAATGCTGCGTACATCCTTTGCTACATTATCAAAGATAGTGATCACTCTCAATTCGCCTTTATTCTCAATTCTAGGTTTAGATCTAAGGAGATCCAGCCTATTTTTGCTCTTAGCATCCATATAATCATGTTTCAAGACGTCATGGGGATAACCCCTGTCCAAAAATCTATCTCTGAGGTCCCTTGCCTGTCTTTCAAAGGACTCATCTGTGGAGCAATTTCTGTGTATCCTAAGATACTGGCCCTTAGGTACCCCCTGTTTTAAATGCATCGGATGACTACTATCCCAGTATAACAAAGAATTTGTAGCCGTTGGTTTCCTGTAAGCACACCTGGTAAGAGTACCATCATTCCTCTTTTCAATCAAAATATCCAAAAAAGACAATGAAGATGGATCAATAACAGATGTGAAGAACAAACCACTATCATTATGGTTCAGAATGCCAACAAAATCAGAAAAACTGTTGACAGAGCCCCTCCACAGCACCAAAATGTCGTCTATATACCGGACCCATAGCTCAATCTGTCCTACTGTATCCAGACCCCTCCTGAAGACCTGAGTCTCCTCCCACCAGCCCAGGAACAAGTTAGCATATGCCGGAGCACAGGGGCTCCCCATGGCGGTGCGCCTGAGCTGGTGGTAAATCTTGTGGTCAAACAGGAAAAAAAAAGGCTTAAGGACACGATCTAAATATATGCCAATATTGTGGCTCACACTGCCCATGCCCGACACAATGGGTCTGCCCTTCAAAGGGGACAGACCCTTGTGTAATTTAGGCAAACAGTAAAAGGTAGCCACTACTGCATCTTTTGGCATTAAAAAATCAAATTCACATTTATCAATGACCCCCCATAGATAGACCTTCATCCAAAATCTCTTTGAGTTCAACCAAATACTCAGATGTAGGGTTATGAGCCAAGATTTCATAACTGTCCCTTTCCGCCAAGAGTGTCTCACACATCTTCAGATATTGCGTAGAGTCTAGGATGACCACATTGCCACCTTTTTCCGAAGGTTTAATGACAATGTGGTCATCCTGCTCAAGTCTATTAACACTAGAACTACCGCATGTTTAATAATACCTATAGCTACCATTAGGGGTCATTTTGACCCCCATTCAAAAGTACTGACTCTGGAGTAAAAATAACTTTTTTGTTGCCAACAAATTAAAGAACATTTATTTTAACTTAGTAGGAACAGTGTTAAGATCAAGTACAGCATGCATTTTCCTTTGACATGGTCATAGCATACGGTGTCCAACAGTTAACACAAACAGTACTTTCTTCCACTTTCCCAGTGCATTTTCCGCAAACGGGTTTGTTACAGCTTGCGCAAGTTTTTGTTGTTTTGTTTTCTTTGCATCTTCCAACTCCACATTTTCGATGCTTGCGGATTTCTTGTCCTTTTGTTTGTGGTTCAGACATTGCGGATGATGGGCCACTTCTTCTGACTCATTTTCAGATAAATTCTGAAGACATGTCAAAATTTCATCAGTTGTCAGACCCCTCTGCTTACTCATGCTTCAAATATACGTCACAAAAAGGGACTTGTAAGATCGCAGAAGTAATAAAACGACACTGTACAAACATGCAGAGTTGTAGCTTCAACTGTAACGTTTGCTACTGAAGTGCAGACAGAAATCGTTACAAGAGACATGGATCAAACATGTTCAGACAAGTTTAGACAAAACAAAATGCTGAATCATCCCTGATATGCAAAGATACAATTACACTCTACAACTAGGGAGAAGCACTGTGATTTTCTGTACTCTGTAATATTAGGTGACTTGCCTACCACTATTTTATGTATGGGGTCAAATTGACCCCTTCAGTACTTATAGGTATGAATTGTAAAATCCGGGCCCCAGAAAAAGTTACAATTCATTTTTGTGTCCTAAAATATACACTACCATGAATAAATAAAAGTCACAAAAAGTCAGAACTCATTTGTTAAAATTTTAGAAATTATAGAAAAAACAAATAGCAAAAGGGTCAAAATGACCCCTCCGCTAGTTCTAGTGTTAATGACCCTCATCTCTGCTTTAGTACAATTGTACCTCGAAAACATCTTTTTTCCATGTAAGGATTTCAAGTCTTGTGTGACTAAATTTTCAAAGATATGAATTGCAGAGATATCTCCAGTGGGAGGAGGCATTTTATAGCTCTTATTCTTTAAGTCCGCAAATGGACCCTTTCCCAAATCATTTAGATTCACATCTCCGATACTATTCGATAGATGTACATCAGATAATAAATCAATTGGAATCCCCATATCAACACAAGTACGATTATCTTGTTGAAGGAAAAATTTCCTCCACCGTACCTTGCGCAAAAATAAATTTAAATCTTTAACAGACCGAAATAAATCTGTACTAGGGACGAAGGTGAGACCCTTTTTCAAGACATTTAATTCATCATGGCTCAATACCTTAGAGGATAGATTGACCACTTGTATACCTGTAGAAACGGGATCAGAAACTGGATCAATAACATTCCTGAGAGGCACGACATCGTTGGGGTCATTATCGAGGGGGACAGCTATTATTTGCAAGCCTGATGTTGACAGTTCATCAGGGGGTAACTTTGATCTAAAAAATGGGCCCCTGTAGTAATATCACCCCTATCCAAAGGGTCCCGATTACCACGGCCCCTGCCCCTACCTCTATTTCTTCCCCTGTTACCTCTACCCCTTCCTTCAGTGTCTGAGAAATCAGTATCAGTAGAGGACAAATCAGTTTCCAAATCGATGTTACTAACACGAGTACCAATAACCATGTATGCCTTGTTATCCTTAAAGTCTTGCATATCCCTCAAATATTGGCGATGTTTACACTCTTTGAGGTGATATTGAAACCGCTCAAGGTTATTTTGTAACTTAAGGGCCTTTTACATTTAGCGATGCACCAGCGATATGACCTGGTCAGGATCGCTGGTGCATCGCTAAATGATCGCTAGTGAGCTTCCACACAGGAAGATCTCACAGCGACGCAGCGCACGATACTTACCTTTCACACACAGCGATCCTGACGTCCTCCCGCCTGCCTCCACGCGTCGCTTCTCGTCACAGCAGGAAGCCCCAGCAGGAAGCTGACGACGAGAAATGGAGCCGCCCGATCTCGCGCGATCAGCGATGGACAGCAGGGGAGCCGGTCGGAGGTAAGTATCACACATAGCGATATCGCTAGCGATATCGCTATAACGTCACAAAACCAGTGACGTTTTAGCGATATCGCTATGTGTAAAACCCCCTTAAGTCTCTTTCAGAGCAAAATCAGCCTCTGTAGAGAATTTTTTAGTAACATCAATTTGATCCTTCAAGGGATCATTCAAAAGATTAAGGGTTTTCTTTTCTTCCTCTAAAAGGAGTTATATACACAAAGTTGCCCATACAATAAGTAGCATCCCTGAACTGGGAAATGTGCCACCAGCCAACTATAAATATCTTTTGCGGCAACTTATATACCTTAAACCAAGGAAGGTCCCACACAATGGCACATTAAAACTTACCTTTATTAATTATGAACAATACAATACAAAAGATTAAAAAGATGGTGCTAGACCATAGAGAGAGACAAAACAATCATAGAAGCATCATTTTACAGCACATTACGTTATGCTAATGCACTACCCACATACTAAATATCACTGAAAGGGAATAATGTGGTTTGCTTTTTTGATATTCAACAGCTGACTATCCTCAGACATGTCCCGCTATGCCCATACCAATCCCCACATATCTCAATACCATGCAAAAAAAGGCGTAAGAATAAATATAACAGCATACCATGAGCTGATGATGCTTCCTGGAACGTCCCTCATGCCCCGACACGCGTTTCGCTGTGCTTCATCAAGGAGGCGTGTCTAGGCTGGGGGCTTACCCACTTAAATATAAATTCAGTTCCCATGATTGGTCATTATTAACAAGTCGCACCTGATTAAAATCATAGACCACTCTTTCCGTACATATCGCTCCTGCGTGCATATAAATCCGAAGCCAGCCAACGTGAGCATGTTAACAAAAATACCTACTGCGCCTGCGCGCATGAAGGTCCTGTGCTCAACCTAGGTCTGGCAACATGACTCCCTCCAACCAATAAGAATACAATCAGTAATCACGTGACTCATACCGGAAAGGTCCTACTCGCATATACACATAAAACAGCCCATTGCGCCTGCGTGTTCTGAAGTCTTACGCCTGTCTAATCCAGGCATAATCGGCGCATGCTCGGGATTCATTGAGATCCGTCAACCAATGGAAAAAACACCCAGCGGTCATGTGGTCCATGTACCACCAGGTACTTAAGTGTCCCAGTTGCCACGGAAACACCTGTGACACGCCGCAGATTTTTCCAGACAGCTCAAAATCCCACCATGCGCACCGCCTTCATTACCCATCTGATCCCTATTAGAGAAAGTGTTTCTCAATGAAAAGTTACATCCACATTATAAGATGATATGTCACAAATAGGCTCGTTGTTAGTGAACGTCAAAAGGTACTTTTAAACAGATCCACCTACATAAAATACCTGGGCATACACCTTATATCTCCAATATAACTGGTGATATATGTTAAATCACCCCCATAATTTATATTTGCATTCGGCACCATACCATGGATCTTTTTTTTTTAAATAGAAAGTTGAAAATTCAAAATTAAGGTCAAATTACCCAAATTCCTATACAACTTCCCCCAGGGACAGACCATAGACACAAAAAAGCAAAAAACCAAAAAAACTGTGTAAGCTAATATTAGTAGACCCACCAATCACCTATTTGCATAAAACAAGGTGACAATTTACCAGCCCTAAGTCCCAATCCATGGAAAATAGATTGAAATCACCATAAACATAAATACTTTGAAATATACATTGCAAAGATATTACCAATAAAGTATAAAGACAAATACAGTATATTGTAATCCCAAATTAGATATAACGCAATAAGTCGATCTTGTCCTTCAAACGTCAATAGGGGTAAAATTGATAAATCCCCTTCAAGATCACATCTTCATCCATAGATGGACCAGGGTATCCACTCTTGGCTACTGCTAGTGGAAAAATTCAGGATATGCACTCTATGACCAAAACAACTGAAAAGATAAAAGATATATGTTAAAATCAAGAATAAAATGAAAAACAAACCCCCCTAACCTAATATCAACTTCATAGCTAATATTCAAAGAAAAGCAATGAACCCAAAACTTTCATTTAGGCCCTGAGGTGCTAATATCCCCAGCCTAAAAATCCACTGGCATTCCCTCTTCTCTTAGCAAGCCTATTTTGTAGATCTCCTCCTCTAGGGCCCAAATCAACTAAATCAATGCATTTAACAATTAACAAATTGGAATTACAACTGTGATGTTTCCTGAAATGTCTGGGCAAGGTTTTCAAGGAAGTCTCATCTTTGGTTACCTTTGCATTGTCTATATCTAGACAGTGCTCCCGAACCCTCACCTTAAGTTCACGCGTGGTCATTCCTATGTAGACTTTGCCACAAGGGCACTCGGCGTGATAAATCACACCTTTTGATGAGCAAGTGATGTGGGCCCTAATATCAAACTTCCAAGACCCATCAAAGTTAAAAAAGGAAGAGGCCTTTTTCATGTTGGCACATCCTTTACACAACCCACATGGAAAAAAGCCCTCACGTTGAAAATTCCTTTGTAACTTTTCCCTCCCTTTAGGATCATAGGTGCTGTGAACCAAGATATCACGTAAGTTTGGGGCCCTCTTAGCTACAAAAGATGGAGAGGGAGGCAAACATTTTTTGAGAACTGGATCCGTAAAAAGAATCTTCCAATGTTTTACCACACTTTGCTTTAAATCATCCCATCTGTTATTAAAATGCGTGATAAATCGCACCTGGTGTTCGGTCTTTTCTTGAGTTACCACAGGTAAGTTCTTATGCAGCAGATGATTCCTTGATGTATCCCTAGCCCTCCTATATCCGACTTGAATCACTCGTCGGCCATAGTCCCGATCCCTAAAACGTTCCTTTAAAATCTTTGCCTGTTCCTCAAATTGGGATTCCTCTGAGCAGATGCGCCTAGTTCGTAGAAACTGGCCAATGGGAATGCCTGAAATCGTGGATCTTGGATGAGCCGATGAAGCATGTAACACCGAATTTACAGATGTGGGTTTTCTGCAAACAGTAGTAGAGAGACGTCCGTTCGGAAGAGCTGCAATTGACAAGTCAAGGAAGTCGATCTTACGTCCATATTTATAAGTCAATTTGATGTTTTGATTGTTGGTATTTAATCCTTTCATAAAAACTTCCAATTCATCCACTGGACCCTCCCAAATGAAGAGAATGTCATCGATGTAGCGCATTAAATTATGGACTCGATCTACACCCACGACACCCTCCTCCTGGAAGACGGACCACTCCCAAGCACCCATGAAGAGGTTGGCATACGAGGGGGCACACGAGGCCCACATCGCTGTGCCCCTCTGTTGTAGGAAAATTTTTCCATCAAAGGTAAAGACATTATGGGTCAGAATGAATTTCAATAAGGCAATAATAAATGATGCCATCTCCCCATCAATGTTACTTTGTCCCAAATATTTCTCAACTGCCTTTAGGCCATTAGTATGTTCGGTGGAGGAATATAGAGCCTCTACATTCGCCGTGACCAAAAGCATCTCATTTGTCAACTGCACACCCTCCATAAGTCTCAAAGCTGCCGTTGTATCCTTAATGAAGGAAAGCAATTGATTGACAAAAGGCTTTAAGAAATATTCCACAATGTCACAGATAATTTCACATAAACCCTCATTTGCCGAAATTATAGGCCTCCCTGGAGGGTCTAATGGGTCCTTATGTACCTTTGGAATCAGATAGAACGAAGCCAATCTGGGTGACTATTTTTCATAAATTTCCAGAAGCTTTTTAGGGATAACGTTGTCCTCATGGGCCTTTCTGAGAATATCAACTAATTCCCCCTTAAACTTGATTAGGGGATTAAAAGTAAGTTGTTTGTATTCAATGGTGTTATTGAGCAATTTGTATGCCTGGACCTCATACATTGTATGCGGCCAAACCGGTTCCATGACAATTGTGTACAAGATAATTGTGTACGGACAATTGTGTACAGAAAATTGTGTACAGGCCAATTGTGTCCAAGGACAATTGTGTACAAGGACAATTGTGTACAGGGCAATCGCCTTGTACACAATTGCCTTGTACACAATTGTCATTGTACACAATTGGCCTGTACACAATTGTCTGTACACAATAGTCCGTACACAATTATCTTGTACACAATTGTCCTGTCACCGGCCAAACCACAACATTGCCCCCCTTATCTGCCATTTTGAAGACCACGTTATCCCATTGCTTCAATTGTTGTAATGCCTCCCTTTCAACCCTAGTCAAATTACCAAATGACCCATCTTTTGACCTCTTCATCTCCTCAATATCTAGAGATACCATCTTGATGAAGGTATCAACCGCTGGTACCATAGTAAGAGAAGGAAATTTTTTTGATTTATTAAATCTCATTAAAGGTAGACTCATACTTACTGTCTAGTCATTATCATCAATTAATGATTCAAGAATCTCAAGAGCTTGTTGCTCCTCATCACTAGGGAAGTTTTCCCCTTCCTCCCCTTTGAAATGTAGCCTCTTCAATATTATTTTCCTCGCGAAAAGATGAAGGTCCTTTATGGCTGTAAAAAGATCAATATCAGTTGAAGGGGAAAAACGCAAGCCTTTAGATAGAACAATCTCCTGCTCCACCGTAAGTTGATGGCCAGATAAATTAATTATCTTGACTCCATCTTTCTCTTTCTTCTTGGTCACTGTATGTTTCTTATACATTTGTCTAGTCCTTGGGCCATATCTTTCTTCATAAACCGACCCACCCCCTTCACTCATAGATGAACCAGACATGGAAGAGCTCCTAAAAAATTTCCTTTTCACTGGTTCCTTTTTTATTTGCCACCGAAAAATTTTGTTGGAATCAAAGTCCCCAACGTCCCTTTCATATTTCTTCTGTTTATTCATAATAATATTACTCTCCCATTTCTCCACATCCTTATCCAAATTTTTAATCATTTCCTGAAACTGGTCTGCCTTCAGTTCTTGTCGAAGGACCTTTTGCAGACCATCAATCTACAATTCAATATTTTTCAGGGACATAGTGTTCTTTTCAACTATGATGGCAATGAATTCTAAGGAACATGTATTGGCTGCTTTAATCCAACGGTTAATCAAAGTCTCATCACCTAGGTCAAATGTAGGGAACACATTGCTTCTCAGGCCCCTAGGTACAATTTTCTGAGAGATATAATTTTCCAGTGTGATCTTGGTCCACCAAATTTTAATTTTTTTATGCAATGCATTCTTGTATTTCTTGATATTTTCTTGATAGCCATTTGAAGTTAATATAGAAGTAGAACCAGGTCCAGCTCCCCGCTGAAACATATTAGTGGCTCTTGCCTGCCAAGAACTCTCTTTGGCTTTTAGATCCATCTTACTGGGCTCTGTTAAACAGCAGCAATCAATATTATACACACAAAGTTGCCCATACAATAAGTAGCATCCCTGAACTGGGAAATGTGCCACCAGCCAACTATAAATATCTTTTGTGGCAACCTATATACCTTAAACCAAGGAAGGTCCCACACAATGGCACATTAAAAGTTACCTTTATTAATTATGAACAATACAATACAAAAGATTAAAAAGAAGGTGCTAGACCATAGAGAGAGACAAAACAATCATAGAAGCATCATTTTACAGCACATTACGTTATGCTAATGCACTACCCACATACTAAATATCACTGAAAGGGATTAATGTGGTTTGCTTTTTTGATATTCAACAGCTGACTATCCTCAGACATGTCCTGCTATGCCCATACCAATCCCCACATATCTCAATACCATGCAAAAAAGGCATAAGTATAAATATAACAGCATACCATGAGCTGATGATGCTTCCTGGAACCTCCCTCATGCCCCGACACGCGTTTCGCTGTGCTTCATCAAGGAGCGTGCATATAAATCAGAAGCCAGCCAACGTGAGCATGTTAACAAAATACCTACTGCGCCTACGCGCATGAAGGTCCTGTGCTCAACCTAGGTCTGGCAACATGACTCCCTCCAACCAATAAGAATACAATCATTAATCACGTGACTCATACCGGAAAGGTCCTACTCCCATATACACATAAAACAGCCCATTGCGCCTGCGTGTTCTGAAGTCTTATGTCTGTCTAATCCAGGCAGAATCGGCGCATGCTCGGGATTCATTGAGATCCGTCAACCAATGGAAAAAACACCCAGCGGTCATGTGGTCCATGTACCACCAGGTACTGAAGTGTCCCAGTTGCCACGGAAACACCTGTGACACGCCGCACATTTTTCCAGACAGCTCAAAATCCCACCATGCTCACCGCCTTCATTACCCATCCGATCCCTATTAGAGAAAGTGATTCTCAATGAAAAGTTACATCCACATTATAAGATGACATGTCACAAATAAGCTCGTTGTTAGTGAACGTCAAAAGGTACTTTTTTTTAAATAGAAAGTTGAAAATTCAAAATTAAGGTCAAATGGCCCAAATTCCTATACAACTTTCCCCCAGGGACAGACCATAGACACAAAAAAGCAAAAAACCAAAAAAAACTGTGTAAGCTAATATTAGTAGACCTACCATTCACCTATTTGCATAAAACAAGGTGACAATTTACCAGCCCTAAGCCCCAATCCATTGGAAATAGATTGAAATCACCATAAACATAAATACTTTGAAATATACATTGCAAAGATATTACCAATAAAGTATAAAGACAAATACAGTATATTGTAATCCCAAATTAGATATAACGCAATAAGTCGATCTTGTCCTTCAAACGTCAATAGGGGTAAAATTGATAAATCCCCTTCAAGATCACATCTTCATCCATAGATGGACCAGGGTATCCACTCTTGGCTACTGCTAGTGGAAAAATTCAGGATATGCACTCTATGAGCAAAACAACTGAAAAGATAAAAGATATACAGTCATGGCCAAAAGTATTGACACCCCTGAAATTCTGTCAGATAATATTCAGTTTCTTCCTGAAAATGATTGCAAACACAAATTCTTTGGTATTATTATCTTCATTTAATTTGTCTTAAATGAAAAAACACAAAAGAGAATGAAGCAAAAAGCAAAACATTGATCATATCACACAAAACTCCAAAAATGGGCCGGACAAAAGTATTGGCACCCTCAGCCTAATACTTGGTTGCACAACCTTTAGCCAAAATAACTGCCACCAACCGCTTCCGGTAACCATCAATGAGTTTCTTACAATGCTCTGCTGGAATTTTAGACCATTCTTCTTTGGCAAACTACTCCAGGTCCCTGATATTTGAAGGGTGCCTTCTCCAAACTGCCATTTTTAGATCTCTCCACAGGTGTTCTATGGGATTCAGGTCTGGACTCATTGCTGGCCACCTTAGAAGTCTCCAGTGCTTTCTCTCAAACCATTTTCTAGTGCTTTTTGAAGTGTGTTTTGGGTTATTGTCCTGCTGGAAGACCCATGACCTCTGAGGTAGACCCAGCTTTCTCACACTGGGCCCTAAATTATGCTGCAAAATTTGTTGGTAGGCTTCTGACTTCATAATGCCATGCACACGGTCAAGCAGTCCAGTGCCAGAGGCAGCAAAGCAACCCCAAAACATCAGGGAACCTCCGCCATGTTTGACTGTAGGGACCGTGTACTTTTCTTTGAATGCCTCTTTTTTCTCCTGTAAACTCTATGTTGATGCTTTTGCCCTAAAAGCTCTACTTTTGTCTCATCTGACCAAAGAACATTCTTCCAAAATGTTTTAGGCTTTTTCAGGTAAGTTTTGGCAAACTCCAGCCTGGCTTTTTTATGTCTCGGGGTAAGAAGTGGAGTCTTCCTGGGTCTCCTACCATACAGTCCCTTTTCATTCAGATGCCGACGGATAGTACGGGTTGACACCGTTGTACCCTCGGACTGCAGGGCAGCTTGAACTTGTTTGGATGTTAGTGGAGGTTCTTTATCCAACATCCGCACAATCTTGCGTTGAAATCTCTTGTCAATTTTTCTTTTCCGTCCACATCTAGGGAGGTTAGCCACAGTGCCAGGGGCTTTAAACTTCTTGATGACACTGCGCACGGTAGACACAGGAACATTCAGGTCTTTGGAGATGGATTTGTAGCCTTGAGATTGCTCATGCTTCCTCACAATTTGGTTTCTCAAGTCCTCAGACAGTTCTTTGGTCTTCTTTCTTTTCTCCATGCTCAATGTGGTACACACAAGGACACAGGACAGAGGTTGAGTCAACTTTAATCCATGTCAACTGGCTGCAAGTGTGATTTAGTTATTGCCAACACCTGTTAGGTGCCACAGGTAAGTTACAGGTGCTGTTAATTACACAAATTAGAGAAGCATCACATGATTTTTCGCACAGTGCCAATACTTTTGTCCACCCTCTTTTTTATGTTTGGTGTGGAATTATATCCAATTTGGCTTTATGACAATTCTTTTTGTGTTTTTTCATTTAAGACAAATTAAATGAAGATAATAATAACAAAGAATTTGTGTTTGCAATCATTTTCAGGAAGAAACTGAGTATTATCTGACAGAATTGCAGGGGTGTCAATACTTTTGGCCATGACTGTATGTTAAAATCAAGAATAAAATGAAAAACAAACCCCCCTAACCTAATATCAACTTCATAGCTAATATTCAAAGAAAAGCATTGAACCCAAAACTTTCATTTAGGCCCTGAGGTGCTAATGTCCCCAGCCTAAAAATCCACTGGCATTCCCTCTTCGCAAGCCTATTTTGTAGATCTCCTCCTCTAGGGCCCAAATCAACTAAATCAATGCCTTTAACAATTAACAATTTAACAATTTATTCTTGATTTTAACATATATCTTTTATCTTTTCAGTTGTTTTGCTCTTAAGGCCCCGTCACACTAAGCGACTTACCAGCGATCCCGACACCGATAACAAGGTGTCAGGATCGCTAGTAAGTCGCTATGTGATCGCTGGTGAGCTGTCAGACAGCTTCACCAGTGATCAGCACAGCGACGCCGAGCGCCCGGCATCGCTTGCCATCGCTGTAAAAAATAGAATCAAAATAAAAAATATAGTTATTCTCACCTTCCGACGTCCCGTTCAGCCATCCCGCCTCTCTCCACGCTCCGGTGCCAGTGATCCTTTGCACGAATGACCGCGAGATGTCACGGCCTCGAGGGATAACAAAGTATCGCGGTCATTCGTGCAAAGGATCACTGGGACCGGAGCGTGGAGAGAGGCAGGATGGCTGAACGGGACGTCGGAAGGTGAGAATAACTATATTTTTTATTTTTGTTATTATTTTTTACACCTGATCGCTGGTCTCCCGCCTGTCACACACAGCGATGCGTGCTGGCCAGCGGGAGACCAGCTACCAAAGAAATGTCCAGAGGTTTCTTCCAGCGATCAGCGATACCGGCAGGGGGGCCGCTCGCTGATCGCTGTCACACACAGCAATCTCGCTGGTGAGATCGCTGTTACGTCACAAAAGTTGTGACTCAGCAGCGATCTCGCTACCGAGATCGCTTAGTGAGACGGGGCCTTTAGAGTGCATATCCTGAATTTTTCCACTAGCAGTAGCCAAGAGTGGATAACAGCCTTTAGATAATTCTCCAAACTCTGTACCTCCCACCAGGATGTAATCTGATTCCGATAGATCTTAGTAAGTTCTTTAAAAGCTACACTATATGTAGGGAGATAATTTTTCTGTGTGAAAGCTTGCTCAGAGAATACTTCCTTAGCTTCAGCTAACCATTGGTCCGTATCTAGACCAGTAGACAAAAAACCTGCCATACCACAATAAGCAAATGTCAAAAAAACAGCACAGAGGGAATAAAACACCCAAAAATCTCACGATTGAAATATATATCAGCAATAGAGAAATTCATAAAACATAACTTTTAATAAGTGTTATAAAATACTACCACTAGATAAAGTGAAGATAAAAAACACACTAGATCAAAAAGTTACAGACTATATCAAAGAGTGTCTGTATAAATGACAAAAACAGACCACCCAGCGTATATACATGTAACCATTCCAGGTCCATGAATATGAAGGAGTGGACAGATTGAACTTGGTCTGAGACGATGAAGCTCTGAACCATAATAAGCAATAAACAGTTTCCTTATTAGAGGTAATGCAATACAGCAATTTTGATGAAAAACCTCTACCCTATTTGAATCGTCAAGGAAGGACTTGTTCATGCATATAAGAAGACATCATATATAAAATCCATAAGCATAATATTGAGAAAATGGAAAGATCTCACAGCATATATGTAGAAGATGTCCCCAAACAGATGTCGTATCAAATTCATGTACGGTCAGGAAAAAAAGTAATGACCCTAATCAAGCCCTGTCAGAGCTAACAAACCTGACCCCCATGACTCCTGCCCTTACAAGGGCAGTCCACATATGACCCTCAAAATAGAAGCCCTATAATGTCCCTGTGCATCCCGACGCATTTCGTCAGTTAGTGACTCTTCAGGGGACCTATTAGCACTTAATGGGTATATTGAACAAGTATATGGGCTGCCTCCTAAGATGACACTGGAGTGAGGCAGACAGACAAAGAGGGTATTTAAATAAACTGCCAATCAAAAAATCACCCACCTGTGGCTTGTTAACGTGCACCCCTCCACCATTAGCCCCCGTGGAACACAATACCTGATAACTCACACAGGAAGGGGTTAATCATGACTGCCCCTTTCATTAAAATTCACAGCTGATATGTGGGTCAGCGCGCACGGTACGGCAAAAGCCGCAATACTTCCGGTAACCAAAAGCACATGGAGGCAAAATGGCCGCCGCACTTCCGGTCATGCGCACATTAGTGCATAGTGCGCCATAACTCCTGATCCGCCCTAAGTCGGTGCGGCCACAATAGGCCTCCCCACGCCACACCGAATGCGATGAAACAGTTCTGGAGGATAAAAACAATGAGGCTGCCGCACTTCCGATCATGCGCACATTGATATATGGTGCGCCTTAATCCATGACCGACCACAAAGCGCTCCGTTCCACAACGCGCACGTTTCGCCCTGCTTCCTCGCGGGGCGTACCGAGGAAGCAGGGCGAAATGTGCGCGTTGGGGCAGAGAGATGGGACTCCCATTCTACTTTTCTAATGCTGCTAGGATCCAGGTAAAGTCTCCATGGCTGCCAATATATATTTTCATTAGACTATCTCATGTAGGTCTGCTTTATTGGTGCTAATCTTCTGTTAAAATTCACAGCCAGTACTAATTATCTCAATGGTGAGGTTTATTCTTGGTATGTATTTTGAGAATGTCAGGCAGTGGAGAGTGCACTTGAATTGAGTGTTCTGAGACTGTTGCCTTATTCCTAAAAAAAATTTGGGGGGCTATTGTTGTTTCAAAGCATTGAGGATTTATTGGCTTTTTACATTAGAACTTATTAATTACTTGTGCAGCAGATCACATTAACTTTTTTGATTATCCTTAGTGGTGGTCATGCTATTCTTTACCATGCAGCAATATGTTTAATTTTTGGGCGAGAAACACGTCCCTCTTTTTTTCTTTGCACCTTTTGGTGCCATTTACTGACTGTGTAAAATTATTTTATATTTTTGAATAAATAAAATGTGATTTTATTATCATCATTTGTGGTTTTATGCTCATTTGGTCTAGGGCTATACCATTAGCGGCTAGATGGTGGATTTCAATTGTTTGCAATTTGAGCTAATTTACTGAGTTTCAGTTTATTGAATTGGCACTTTTTTGGATGTATTAAGAAAAATAATGCTTCAGGGGAGTATTTATTTGATGCTGATAGGTGAAGCGACAATTTAAACGATGTTTCGGCCAATCATTGGCCTTTATCATATAGTCGCCCTTTCAAAAAAGCATAATGGAAAAACCAGGTAAGTAGTGTCATCGCAATGAAATATGACAGAGCCTATTGGGTCCAGTTTAGAGTCAATGCCCAGTGTAAGCAATGAGTTCAGGAGGAGCCGGTCTCCAGGGAGTATGGGCTTGATTCATTGGTGGCACAGTGGAGGATGTAGACACTTCTGTGTCCCTGCGGTCTGCATCCTCCACTGTGCCACCTATGAATCAAGCCCATACTCCCTGGAGACGGGCTCCTCCTGATCTCATTGCTTACACTGGGCATTGACTCTAAACTGGACCCAATAGGCTCTGTCATATTTCATTGCGGTGACACTACTTACCTGGTTTTCCCATGATGCTTTTTTGAAAGGACGACTATATGATAAAGGCCAATGACTGGCCGAAACGTCGTTTAAATTGTCGCTTCACCTATCAGCGTCAAAAAAATACTCACCTGAATCATTATTTTTCTTGTACGTGTGCAGTGATTTTCTCTAAACTATTGCTATATGAACTACTCACCTGGCAAGAGTCTACGTTGGTGTGCCCTTCGGATGAACGAGAAGGAAATTTGCGGACTGGTCAATTCTGGGAGAGTTGCACCCAAGGGATTTGAAATGCCCAATAGGAAGGTTGGTGTCATCTGCATCCATGGGGGCACTAAGGACTATCCATTGGCCAGGGTGGTCCTCAAGACGGTCAGGGACATTGCAGTCCATTATGTCGCTATAGTACCAAACGTAACCTGTCCGGTGATAATAGGTCGGGACTGTGGGCTGTTCTCAGACTTGTGGGAGAGGGGAGCTTCTCTACAGCAGGAGGATGGAGGGCTCTCGGCTGATGAGGTTGCGTATCTTAGGGCGGTAATACCTCCCAAAACTGACAGGTCAGATGTAGGGGTGACCGGAGGAAAGGGTGCGTCTGCCCAACTTACTGACCTGATGTCATCTGAAAGGTACCACAGTGTGACTGATAATGATGTGGTAGTTAAAAAGAACGAAGCTGACACCCAGATAGAGAGCAATTTGAGGGTTCACCTTACTGTGGGTTGTGACACAGACTCCGGTCATGACTGTGACATGTTATTGCCAGTAGCAACCACTAGGGCTGAGTACAATGTTGTGCTGACAGAAGCACTGACACAGTGGAACGACAGTTCTCCACAAGGTGAAGTCAGGATGATGGTGGTAGCCATACCAGAACGTATGACTGGACAGAAGTGTGGGTCTGACCAACTCTGGGACTTAGCAGAGGTGACCAAAACTGTGACCGTTGAAGACGGGGAAGCTCAAGGAATGGGGTCCGACACCATTAGAAGTGGGGACTGCTGGTTCCAGGATGACTGATTGGGTGGGGGTGACTCCCATTCAGACGAAGATGCAAGTGGAAAAGAGGGCAGTAAAGCTGACTCGAGTGCAAATGGCAAGTCTACCTCCCATCGCCGGAAAGGTAAAGGGCAAAAAGGGGCTGAACAAATTGCACCCTCTGAGAAGGTTGGTAAAGAGGAGACAGGGACACGTGCCAACAAGGATAATGTCCTTGAGAAAAGGGTCACTTTACCACTAACAAAACCCAGCACTGAGGTAGTCGAGGATGTGGAAAATATAAAACTGACCCAGGGTGGTGGTAGGGTTTTAACAGCTAAAATCGCAGTTGGAGAACAACTCCAAGACAAAATAAAGAGCATGCAGGAGAAGCTCTTCAATTCGACCACTGTCACCCGACAATTAGAGGATCAAATTGACAAGCTGACCCAGGAAATGGGCACGTGGAAAGAGCAAGCCAACAGTTTCCGCCAGGTTGAAGCGCACGTGCAAAGCTTGGAGAAAGCGCGATGAGGTCTGTCAACAGCTGGCGAATGAGAGGTTGAAGGTGGTGAGTATGGAAGTCGCCAGCTCCGCACAGTGGGATCAGGTGCGTCACCTGGAGTCTGAGCTCTTGGCAATCAAGGCTCCGCTCGGAGAGAAGGAAGCACAGGAGTTCCAGGACCTTGCTAAAGAGTTGTCTCGTGAGAAGCAAAAGGTGACAGATTTACAGGCCGAATTAAAGCGTCTGAGAGTCCAGAAATCTGAGGAAAACACGGCTTTGTAGTCTAGGAACAAGAACAGTGATTTTTTAGCGATGCTTAAAGGGATAATAAAAGAGCATGTCGAACAAGAAAAGGCCCTGAGACAAGCGGCTGAGCCAGTAGCGTAGCTACCCGGGGGGCAGAGGGGGAGGTGGCCCCGGGCCCCGTGCTCTGAGGGGGCCCACTGAGCTACGCTACTGTAACTGTATCGGCGTGCACAGCGCGCCCATACAGTTACATTCTGCGGAAGAGCAGGGAGAATCGATCTCCCTACTCTGCCGCCCAGCCGCTATGGGCCCCTGAGAAGGCGGTGGGGGGCCCCGGTGCCAGCAGTGGGCCCCCCACCTCACAACCAACAATGTCATCCTGAGCTATTCTGTGCACACAGGACCTGTGATGAGGTCACAGGAGGGGCGGAGTCAGGGGGTCACATGATCAGGGGTTTCAGTGGCTGCAGGACTCTGCTGTGCTGGTTGTCATGGTGCTGGATGAGGTGAAGTAAGTTTCTATGTGGGGTCAGGAGGGGTTTACAGGGTGGATGTAGCAGAGCTGTGTATGTGGATCGCCCGCCAGGGCAGTGGGGTACTTGGTAACAGGCCGGTATCTCAGAGGGAAGTGTCACAGTAGCGGTGACCCGGTCCGTGGCCCTGGGCGTCCATGTAAAAGGGGTTAAGCATGGCTGGTTAAAGTTTATAAGTGGATGATACGTAACGCCACCTGTGGTGCTCGGCAATGAAGGGGTTAAGCCGACGCTGCAAGCAGATCCTCTGGGACAGATGGTATAAGGCAGCAAGATGTAATAGCTCCCCACAGGGAGAGCTGTAGTCCCAGGGCAGTGAGAATAGGAGTTGAGGAAGAGGGTGTAGTGTTAGGCACAGAGATGTAGCAGTGTTGAAGGGGGTGCAGGCAATGACACAACAGGGTGCAGTTTCGCTTACTTTAACTTTGCTTTGCAAGTGCAGACCAGGATCCAGATTAGATGGAACAGGAGCTGGCCAGCCTGGGAGCAACTCAGGAATCTCTCTATGCAGATGGGTTGTGTAGTCTCCTTTCTAGCGCTTATCTGAGGTACATGCAGTACTGAGTTACACTGAAGTTCCTCTTGCTTGCTCTCTTTTAGAACCCCCTCATATGGCAGACAGCTGTAGCCTCCTTCTTCTGGCTCACACGTTGCTGTTGTGCCTCCGACTCTTATGTGTGAACAGAGCACTTATAGCTTCCTATTCCTCCAGTTTCTGCTGCAGGTACATCAGTTTCACAAACAGCCTCGGGGACCGGACCCCGGAACCATGCGCCATGCTAGAAGTGAGCCTGAACTCTGTTCAATCCTCCAGCTCTTCTCCTCTCGTCCACACACTTCACCCTCCACACACAAACTAACCGACTTCCCCTTCCTGGCCCCCAGAGAGCAGCTCTTCCCCCAGTTTTGGTTCAGAGCTCCCTCTGCTGGCCTAGAGTGGGAACTGTGCTGTGTGTTGATTTACCTGATAGAGAGATCCTTCATTGCTTCCAATCATGACACCACACTCCCTAGGAGGAAGGTAATGCCACTGAGGTGACCATACTCCTGGGGGGCACCACATTCCTCCCTAGTGCAATTCAGTATTCCTGGACTGAAGAAAACATGCAAAACATATTAACAAATGAACAATTGTAAATGTAACAAGATTTCAAAAATGAAAAATTACAATAACCAAAGCTCAAAAATAGTCCTGATGACAATTTGTCTATGCGTCAATGTCCATAGTCCATTTCCTGAGCAGTTGGTAAACTATGTACAAGTAGAGTTTTGACCACACATAGTCCTGTGGCCCAATTGTCCATCAAAAACAAACTGAGATTGTTCAAAAAGGTTCTTACAGAGTCTCTGTAGGCACATAAACTTGAAAAGTTGCATATTTACATGTACAGTGTGAGGCTGGAAGGACTCCAAGGGTGAACCCACAGGACCGCGACGACGAACCTACCCCCGGGCGAGCGGGCCAGGTGTACCACCCCCTATACAGGGAGCGTTTGGGGCAGACCCGGAGGAGACTATCGCCGCGAAAGCTGATACCTTGGGGACAACTGGAGGAGTAGACCATCAGTCACCGGGATTGAATGCAGTCAGGACCGTCCGAAGGACACAGCAAGGACAGCTGCAGGGCTAAATGGAGAGGAGGACCGGGGCACAGGAGCAGGCAGGGTCAGACAGGAGAGGCACACACGGGAGGAGGCAGGAACGGACTGGACCGGCGGGCTCTGGAAGAAAATGCAAAGGCGGTGAGAGTTCAGCTAGTGAAGCGAGGCGGTGTGCTAAAGCAAGGCTGGGTGCTAGGCAGGATTAGGTGGACCCGAGAGTCTGTCATGGAATACCATAGACGATCAGGCAGCGATCCAGAGGAGAGGCTGCCTTTTATAGGGACATGAGTTCCGGGTGGGATCAGCAGGGTCATGGAGGCGGAGAGAAGGACCGGCTAGCCAGTGCTAACACCTGGGGTGTGAGTTGCGCATGCGCCCCGGGCAGAGCAGTCAGGCTGACTGCGGGGCAGGAGGCTGGAGTGCCGGCGGGCGCGGACAGCATGGAGCCAGAGAAGGAGGACGCGGCAGGAGCTGAGAGCGCGGTGGAGGCGGCGAGCATGGGACCAGCGGGAGCGGTAAGTGTGACATACAGTTTACATTTTCTATTTGCACTTTACTCTCTATATCTAACTGGGATCTCACCTTTTGTACTACAGGTAGATCTGCGTAGCATCAGTACTTCTAATGGCCTATTTAGGTTTAGTGGGCCTGTTACTGCTGTTGGTAAACTGGGTAGTAGCCGTCTACGAACTCTTAGACTCACTGTGGGCATGACAGATTCACCACTGGCAGGGCGAGGATTCTCTGGCTCCACTGCTGGTGTGGCATCCTCTGCCTGAACTTCCTGATTTTCAGGGTTCTCTTGAGTCTCTGCTACTTTAGTTGCAGTAGGCTGGGGAAAGATTAGGACAGGAACTACGATGGCTTGATCCACTCTTGTCCATGTTGCAGGAAATTCTCAAGGTACTATGTTGACCTTTTCTTCTTCTTCTATGGGTTGAAGGTTGTTTTGTTCTCCCATCCTTTCCCTTAGCTGGTCAGGGCACAGTTTCAGATGATCCCTCGATACTGCTGATGAGGTTTCTCCTCCATCCTTACTGATAAGGCACACTTTGGTGTTGTTGAAGTTTGATGGTAAGACGGTGTAAGATTCAGCTTCCCATTGGTCATCCAATTTATGCATCCTCCTTTTCCTCTTTAGGACTTGTTTTCCTGGTGACAAGGGAACTGCAGGTGCATATTGATTGTAGTTCTCCTGCTTTTGTCTCGCCTGAGCTAGACTCTTTTCTACACACTCTTGTACTCTACGGTACTGTTGCTGCCGCTCCGTATCCAAGTCAGCATCTGGTGATGTCACTTCAGGTGTCAGGACTCCCATATCCAAATCAATCGGCAGCTTGCCAGGCCTCGCTCTCATTAGGTAGGCTGGAATGCAGTTGGTGGAATTCACAAGAATGTGATTGTAGAGGTCTACCAGATCTGGCAACTTCTCTGGCCACAGATTCCTCTCTTCCAAAGGCAAGGTCTTCAGTAGATTGATCACCACCTGATTCATCTTTTCACACATGCCATTGGTCTGTGGATGGTACGGTGTTGTCCTGATCTTCTTGCAACCGTACAAGTTACAGAATTCCTGGAACACTTCCGCCTCAAAGGCTGGACTTTGATCTGTAAGCACTCGCTCGGGATATCCGTGTGGTCGACAAAAGTGCTGTTGGAATGCTCTGGCTGCTGTCCTGGCTGTTTGATCCTTGACAAGCACGACTACCAGGAATCTCGAGTAGTGGTCAACGATGGTAAGAGCATAAACGTAGCCTGAACGACTTGGGACCAGCTTCACATGGTCCAGGGCGACCAACTCAAGTGGTTGTTTGGTTATAATTGGCTGCAAAGGAGCTCGCTGGCTATTACGGTCCTTCCTGCGCAGGTTTCATTGTCCACACTCCCGGCACCAATTTTCTATGGCCTTCCTCATACCAGCCCAGTAGAATCTCTCCTGGAGCAAGGCCTCCAACTTCTTCCATCCGAAGTGTCCAGCTCCATTGTGGTATGCTTCCAAGACCATTAATGCCTCCCTCTTTGGGACTACCACTTGCCAGACCAACTCATGAGTGCGGGCATTAATACTCCTCCGGCACAGCTTTCCCTCATAGAGGAACAGCCTGTCTCTTTCCTTCCACAACTGCTGGGTTTCTTCAGGAGCATATGGACCTGGGCGTGAGTCGGCTTGTGACAGTAGCTTCTTTACCAGGCGGACTGCGGGGTCGCTATCCTGCGTTTCTGCCCAGTCATGATGAGGCAATGGATTTAGGGTGGCCTCTTTCACGATAGACCGTCTTTTTCTCACTCCTTGGGCACGTTGGGCCGCAATTGGCCGATGGAAGGCAGGTAACTCTATTTCTTCGAGTGCCTCAGGGTCTTCTCCTGCATCTGGCAGATTAGGCATTCTGGACAGCGCATCAGCATTGGCATTCTTGTGCCCCGCCCGGTACTTGATGGTAAATTCATAGTTAGACAGCCGGGCCATCCACCACTGCTAGAGTGCACCTAGTTTGGCAGTTTCCAAGTGAGTCAACGGGTTGTTGTCCATGAAGATGGCAAACTTGGCTGAAGCTAGGTAATGCTTGAATCATTCAGTCACAGCCCAGACTATGGCAAGGAACTCCAGTTTGAAGGAACTGTAGTTGTCAGGGCTCCTTTCAGTGGGACGAAGCTTCCTGCTGGCGTAGGAGAACACTCTTTCTTTGCCATTCTGTACCTGTGACAGTACTGCTCCCAGTCCCACGTTGCTGGCATCAGTATACAAAACAAATGGTTGGCCATAATCTGGGTAGGCCAGAACTTCATCCCCTGTGAGAGCCATCTTCAGTCGAGTGAAGGACCTCTCCAGTTCCTCATTCCATTCAAATGTAGGACTCTTCTTTCTGGCTTTCTTCGGCTGGCCCACCGGAAGATTTTGCATAGGTGTGGCTATCTCAGTGAAGCCTTTGATGAACCCTCAGTAGTAGCCTACTAACCCGAGGAATTGACGTACCTCATGGAGGTTTCTGGACTTCTGCCAGTCCCGGATGACTGTGACTTTGTCAGGATCCGGTGCCACACCTTCTGCACTCACTACATGACCGAGGTACTGTACCTTGGGCTTCAGGAGGTGGCATTTGGAAGGCTTCACTTTCAGGCCAAAGTCGGACAAGGCTTCAAACACCTCAGCCAGGTGCTTCAGATGGTCTTCATAAGTCCTGGAGAAAACAATGACATCATCAAGGTACAACAGGACTGTCTCGAAGTTCTTGTGTCCAAGACAGCACTCCATTAGCCGTTGAAATGTCCCTGGGGCAGTGCAGAGCCTGAACGGCATGTAGTTGAACTCGCAGAGACCCATTGGTGCAGTAAACGCTGTTTTCTCCTTGTCTGCCTCTGCCACGGGAACCTGCCAATACCCACTAGTGAGATCTAAGGTGTAAAAATAGTTAGCAGTTTTAAGTGCGGCTAATGACTCCTCAATTCTGGGTAATGGGTAGGCATCCTTATGTGTAATGCTGTTAATTTTTCAGTAATCAACACACATTCTCATGGTATCATCGTTCTTTTCCACAATGACTATTGGAGCTGACCAGGGGCTACAACTGTCTCTGATCACCCCAGCCTCCTTCATTTCCCGCAACATACTTTTGGCACATCGATACTGTGTTGGGGGTATAGGCCGGTACCTTTCTTTAATGGGGGGATGATCTCCAGTGGGGATATGGTGTTGAACCCCTTTTGCCTTCCCAAAGTCTAGGGGGTGTTTACTGAATACCCGCTCATACACCTGAGTCACTCGGTAAACCCCACTCTTTTGGTATGAAGGGATGGAGTCAGTCCCCACATGCAGCTGCTGACACCACTCCTCCAGCTGCTTTACAGAGCCATTGTCCTCCACCTGGTCAGATGAGACCAAGGGCTCTGCTGCCTGTATTGCGTTGTTACTGATGATGGTAAGTAACTTAGCAACTGTGGCAAACCCAGGTATTGTGGCCTCCTCTTCCCCACAATTCAAGAGGCGTACAGGTACTCTCCCTTTGCGGACATCAACTACCCCTCTGGCTGTCAGGACAGTGGGCCGGCTATCAGAGTACACTGGCTCTACAATTGCTTGGTAATCTTTTGCTCTGAGGCCGATGGCTGCCCGACACCAAATTATCATTTCACATCTGGGGGGTATCGCAATGGGGAAAGAATCACTCTGACGCTGCCAATTACTTCGCCAGACAGTTCTACCTGCTGTCTTTGCATCAGGGCCTTGATCTCCTTCTGCAGGACTCGTTGTTCACTGGAACCAGCAGTCTCGGCTACCTGTTGCAACAAAATAATAACCTCGGCAAGACAATTTTCAATCACATTAGTACCTAGTGTCATCATTGGGTTACATTCTCGTCGATCAATGTCTACAACTATCAGACCTTGAGATTTTAACTCTACTCGCCCCACTTTAATGGTATTCTCTTTACATCCTACTTGCGGCAAAGACTGACCATTGCTGGCAACAACTGTCAGTTCATCACTTGGGCCGCGAGTAAGTTCAGAGTCAGCCCAATACCGCTTGTAAAGGATACATGGCATAGTTGTCACCTGAGAGCCAGTGTCCAGCAAAGCGTTCATGGGGATGCCGTCAATCACCACTGGGAGGACCGGTCGCCCTCCAACATACTTGGCTCGCCAGTTCTTTGGGCCTTGTGGTCCTACTCCTGGGGGTTGGCCCTCTGCCCCAGGGTGGCAGAATCTTGCAATGTGGCCTACCTTGCAGCAGCGACGACAGATGGGATGTCCATTCTGGTCATAGCTATCGTTGTCTCTCCCTCGGCATGGCGGGATCCTCTTCTTCCGTAGCCACGGGACATCCTCTGGACTGGAGGCCAGCTGGATCTTCTCCTTTGAGGACACCTGCATGGACTACACAGTTTTGGCAAGTGCAGCCATACTTTTGGCCAGCTCTTGGACCTGAAGGTGCAGTTCTGTAGATGGATCATTATCCAGAGTCTGTGCATCAGCCTCCACAGGGCTCGAAAGATGCTGCTTCTTGGTGGTATGTGATTGCTAGGCACCTAGGGAGTGCTGGACGGCTGACAATTGGTTCATGCAGCACTCGGATAGCCCTGTCTTTAAAGTCTGCAAAGTCTAGATCAGGGTTTTGTAGGGCTATGATGCGCAGCTGTGCTCTGTGGGTACTGGATAGAAGTCCCTCAATAAATTGCTCCTTTAACAGTCTGTCTCCATCTTTCACAATGTCTGGGTCAATCTGCTTTATGGCTCGCAGCGCCTCCTGCAGGTTAAGAGCATAGTCCCATATACTGTCCTGTGCTCTCTGCTTACACCCAAAGATTCTCATTTTTATTTCAGCTGCAGTGTGGGTGTCAAAGGTGATTCTTAGCTTAGCCAGGATCTTTTTAACAGTCTCTTTATCAGTGTCCTGCCAGGATTTTACTTCCCTTTGCGCTGCACCAGTTAGCTGCCCAATAAGGATGTTCACTTTCTGGCTTTCAGACACAGGATACACCTCAAACAAACTGCACAGTCTCTCTTTAAATTCACTCAGGATATGTGACTCCCCTGAGTACTGCAGTAACCAGGCTGTATATAGGGCATGGACAGCAGCATTATGGGGACTGCTGTGATGGGCGCTTGCTCCTGCTGCGCTCTGGAAGCGGTGCTGGCCGCTGGATTCTGCGGTGCCATTGGGGCCACAGCTGCGCTGGCCCCTGCATCTTGTGGCGCTGTGGTGGCATTCACCGCTGCATCTTCTCTTGCCTCTGAAATTCTCCTCCCCCCCTAGTTAACGTTGGCCAGGCCCTGGATTGCGCTGGCTTACCGGTTGCCGCTCTGCAGGCTGGATGATCGGGGGACGCCGGGACTGCAGGCCTCTGCTTCTCACTTCCTGCGCGCTGGTCTCTTCCTGTGCAGCACTTCACTTTTCGCGCTCTCCGGCTGGCTCTGCCCACGACGGCCCACCCCTTCGGCTTCCCGCGCGCACCAAGTGGCGGGGTAATGGCGGCAATGGCGCAATAGGCCTATGGCACACAGTCTCTGGCACACAGGACCCGGGAACACCGGGCTTCTTAAATCCTGTTCGTGACGCCAAAATGGATCGCACGCCAGGGCAGTGGGGTACTCGGTACCGGGCCGGTATCTCAGAGGGAAGTGTCACAGTAGCGGTGACCCGGTCCGTGGCCCTGGGCATCCATGTAAAAGGGGTTAAGCGTGGCTGGTTAAAGTTTATAAGTGGATGATACGTGACTCCACCTGTGGTGCTTGGCAATTAAGGGGTTAAGCCGACGCTGCAGGCAGATCCTCTGGGACAGATGGTATAAGGCAGCAAGATGTAATAGCTCCGCACAGGTAGAGCTGTAGTCCCAGGGCAGTGAGAATAAGTGTTGAGGAAGAGGGTGCAGTGTTAGGCACAGAGATGTAGCAGTGCTGAAGGGGTTGCAGGAAGAAGGCAATGACACAACAGGGTGCAGTTTCCTTTACCTTTACTTTGCTTTGCAAGTGCAGTCCAGGATCCAGATTACAGATGGAAGAGGAGCTGGCTAGCCTGGAAGCAACTCAGGAATCTCTCTATGCAGATGGGTTGCGTAGTCTCGTTTCTAGCGCTTATCTGAGGTACATGCAGTACTAAGTTACACTGAAGTTCCTCTTGCTTGCTCTCTTTTAGAACCCCCTCGTATGGCAGACAGCTGTAGCCTCCTTCTTCTGGCTCACACGTTGCTGTTGTGCCTCCGACTCTTATGTGGGAACAGAGCATTTACAGCTTCCTATTCCACCGGTTTCTGCTGCAGGTACATCAGTTTCACAAACAGCCTCGGGGACTGGACCCCGGAACCATGCGCCACGCTAGAAGTGAGCCTGAACTCTGCTCAATCCTCCAGCTCTTCTCCTCTCGACCACACACTTTGCCCTCCTCACAGGAATGAACTAACTTCCCCTTCCTGGCCCCCAGAGAGCAGCTCTACCCCCAGTTTTGGTTCAGAGCTCCCTCTGCTGGCCTGGAGTGGGAACTGTGCTGTGTGTTGATTTACCTGATAGAGAGATCCTTCATTGCTTCCAAGCATGACATCACACTCCCTAGGAAGAAGGTAATGCCACTGTGGCGACCATACTCCTGGGGGCGCCACATATGCATGAGGTGTACAGAGCGGAACCGTGTGTGAAGGTGTACAGAGCAGAGATATGCATGTATGAGGAGCGGAGCCGCGTGTGTATGGGGTGAGCAGAGCCGTGTGTGTACGGGGTGTACGGAGCAGATCCGTGTCTTTACGGGGTGTACGGAGCAGAGCTGTGTGTGTGTGTGCGGTGTGTACGGAGCAGAGCCATGTGTGTGCGTGGTGTACGCAGCGGAGCCGTGTGGGCAAGGTGTACGGAGCAGAGCCTTATTTGTACGAGGTGTATGGAGCGGAGCCATGTGTGTACGGGGTGTTCGGAGCAGAGCCGTGTGTGTACAAGGTGTACAGAGCAGAGCCAGGTGTGTACAAGGTGTACGGAGCGGAGCCGCGTGTGTACAGTGTGTACGGAGCAGAGCCGCGTGTGTACTTGGTGTACGGAGCAGAGCCGCATGTGTACAAGTGCACGGAGCGGAGCCAGGTGTGTACAAGGTGTACGGAGTGGAGCCGCTTGTGTACAGCATCTATGTCGCTGAGGTGCTTGTGTACAAGGTGTACGGAGCAGAGCCGCATGTGTACAAGTGCACAGAGCGGAGCCAGGTGTGTACAAGGTGTACGGAGCAGAGCCGTGTGTACATAGCAGAGGCGCGTGTGTACAAAGTGTACGGAGCAGAGCCGCATGTGTACAAGGTGTACGGAACAGAGCCGCATGTGTACAAGGTGTACGGAACAGAGCCGCGTGTGTACAGGGTGTACGGAGCGGAGCCGTGTGTGTATAGGGGGTGTGGAGCAGAGTCGTGTGTGTATAGGGGGTATCAGGTGCAGTAATAGGGACACATACGGCAGCAGTGGCTCAGTATTGGGGTATCAGGTGCAGTAATAGGGACACATACGGCAGCAGAGGCTCAGTATTGGGGTATCAAGTGCAGTAATAGGGACACATGCGGCAGCAGCTCAGCATTGAGGTATCAAGTGCAGTAATAGGGACACATACGGCAGCAGCGGCTCAGTATTGGGGTTTCAGGTGCAGTAATAGGGACACATACGGCAGCAGCGGCTCAGCATTGGGGTATCAGGTGCAGTAATAGGGACACATAAGGCAGCAGCGGTTCCGCATTGGGGTATCAGGTGCAGTAATAGGGACACATATGGCATTAGCAGCTCAGCATTGGGGTATCAGCAGGATGAGGACTTTGTGCAGGTTGGAGATAGATGGAGATGTGTCACGTGTGTCTGGACGCAGCGAGTACCGCAAGGTGAACCCATATGACACTCGCGAACCTGGATACACCGTCTCCAGTTGGGTGAATTTAAATAATAAGACGTGCTGCTGGATACACCGCCTCCAACTGGCGAATTTAGGTATTACACGTATTCATACAATAGTCTGGAAACCCCGCCTCCAGTAAGGCGAATTTAAATAATAAAGGGGAACCTGAGTAACATTAACAATGGTGGGCCCTACGATAGGGAATAGGGACGTGGAGACCTCCTGTACTCCCCTGAGCCAGTGTCCCTGCACCCCTAACGTTCTCTATGCCGGTTCCACACCGGGCGACGCCCTGACTCGCCCTGGCCCTAAACCCTCACTATGGAATTGGTCGGTGCGGAAACTAATCCCACCACTGCACTAAAACACACACAAGGGAAAATGACAATACAGGGGGAACACCACTTAGCTTTGCTCTGTTGCGTATGCTCCTAGCAACAGAGCCCACCACCTGCGTGCATCTTCTCCTCCACCCGGATCCATCTACCGCTCACCACCAGCGGGGCAACTTAGAATGAACGACACCACGTGTAATAATTCTAATGGCCACCGGGGGCAATCAACCCACTTTGGAACCAAGCCAAAGGAAAAAAAAGTTCACTTTGTTCATTTACTTGTCAGATCCACCTTGGATCATGACAGTACCCCCTCCTTAATGAGGGGCCTCTGGACCCTCAAGACCACTCCTCATAAGGGAAACACCTACAGCTGGGACGCCCAGATCCTGGGTTCACCCCACCACCACCTGAAACTTCAGGTTTATGACAAACGCACCGCTGATATTGGCAATACATGTTCTGGAGGAACCACTCATCTCCACAGCGCCGACCTGGGGAACGAGTTTATGTATGTGTATGTTTGCTATGAGCTGATCAGACTCCACAACACACTTCCACAAGATGTTTTTTGGTGACCACCCATACAGGCTCGTTCACACGCAGGTCCGGACCTGAACATTTATTGCCACACATTCGCTTGTCATATTTTGGTGAACTCATTCTGGACTCGACAACAGAGGCATCCCCGTGTCACCACACTCACACCCCCACTATTCACCAAGGGACACCACCCTCCAACCCTTTCATCATGAGGTCTGCGCCTCCCAGGGTTGGTTAATGGAGAGGGGTGAGATTTGTCCCTACTCCCCCGCAGCACACCTGCCGCTCACACCTGGAGGAGAAGGGGACAGGAATATGGAGGAAATATACACTCGCTGGTCGCCTTCCTCCAAACGACCAGAAGGGGGCGGCCTCTTCGGTGGTATAGAAGACTGGGCGTCAGCCCCGCGGACCATAACACCAGTCTGCTCACTACAAGGACGTAACCCTTCACCTCGGGGAACTCCAGACAGCACCATGGGGATCACCAACTGCACCCACCTGTCTGGGTATGTCCGCCTGTATGAACAAGTCCCGCTCCCCAGCAGCGACTCCAGGAGGCACCTTGCCAGAGCCGCAGGAATATGGAGGAAAAATACACTCTCTGGTTGCCTCCACACGACCAGGAGGGGGCGGCTTCTTCAATGGTATGGAAGATTTGGCGTCAGCCCTGCAGACTATACACCAGTCTGCTCACTACAGGGACGTACCCCTTCACCTCGGGGAACCCCTGACAGCACCATGGGGACACCAATTCCACCCACCTGTCTGGTTACGTCCGCATGTATGAACAAGTCCCGCTCCCCAGCAGCGACTCTAGGGGCTACTTTTTTTTTAATTCATTTATTAAACATCAGGGTACAAAGAATGCACAACATACACATGAGCTTATGATAACAGACAACATCCAAAGCACACATGTAGTAAAATATAATACAAAGAAGTTGCACACTCTATAGATGAACAAGGTAATATGTACACTTCCCTCCAGGCATACGTAACAGATAATTATTTATGCATTTTCCAACATATATATCAATCCGATTTTACAAACCTTGTCATATCATGCAATGGTAAGATCTAACTAAAACTTCTAAACTACAGCTAGCACTAAATCAACTAATATCTACTATTTCCGCAGCCTGGTTTCGTATATCATATTGTGTCGCCTGTGATGTCTCAGTCTTGCAAAGTAAGGTGAGAGGAATTCCACCTCTCCCAGATCTTTTCAAATTTACACGGGCATCCCCTATTTTGTTATAACGTGTGCTCATATGGAACAATTGAATTCACCAACTTGATCCAAAATCTAAGGGTAGGACATGAACCCCCCATCCACCGCAGCGCCAGCACATTCCGTGCCATAAACAATGTCTCGCGCAAGAAGAGTATAGCGATCCCAAATCTCCTCCTCCCACACCACAAACAGACCAATGGCTTTAGAGGGACAGGGGCCTGCACCAGGGACGTCAGTAGTGTAGTCACCTCTTTCCAGTAGTGTAGGATAGTGGGACATTGCCACACCATATGAATGAAATCAGCATCTGGCAAGTGACATCGCAAACATTCTGAAGACTGAAGCCGACCCATCCTGAAAAGTAGCCTCGGAGTCAAATATGATTGATTTATTATATACAATTGTATCATTCTGTTATTAATAGATGGTGATACTCCAATCGGAGACTCCAGAATCTCCACCCACTCCTCTCTTTGCGTATCAGGGATGAGTTGTTCCCACTTCTTCTTAATAGAGCTTATGGCCGATTCTGCCCCTACTGACAGCATATATGTATACAAGGAGGATATGAGACCCTGGGGGCCCTGCGAATTAAGAATTCCTATCAGAGGTAACGACGAGATAGTACAGTCCACACCCCTGTCCCTCATATGTGACTGAAGAGCCGATCTCAGCTGCAAATAGCGAAAAAACTGAGATCTCGGAATATCATGTGTGGCCTGCAATTGTTCAAAAGACTTTAAGGTCCCCTGGTCATACAAGTCACTCACTGAAGAAACTCCATACTGGGTCCAAAAAACAGCGGATGGGTGATTCAGCAGCTCGGAAAAATAGTTATTACTCCACAGAGGCATTTCCGCCATAACATCTTTAAACCCTATTACCTTCTTGATTTGTCTCCATATTAATCGTGCCAGCCGGAGCAGGGGTAACGGATGTGGAACATTAGTTTTTTCCAACTCAAGAAAACCTAATGGGCAATCGGCTCGTGCAGCGTGAAGCAGGTGGATTTCAGAATTAGGGAGGCAATTACCCGGCATCCATTTATTTAAAGCTTTAGCCTGCCCAGCTAAGTAATATAGGAAAAAATCTGGCAGCGCCGCCCCACCTCCCTTCTTTGGTCTTTGTAAAGTGGACAATTTAAGTTTGGGTCTAGTTTTCCCCAAAATAAAGGACGTGACCAGGGAGTTAAGATTAACAAAAAAGGACTTGGGCACCGCTACCGCACTGTGTTGGAGCGAGTAGCCAAATTTAGGGAGCAGTATCATTTTAATCAGATTAATGCGTCCAGCCACAGATAATGGGAGTCTACTCCACGATGCAAATTTAGCTTTAACTAGTTCCAGCAACAGATGGACATTAAGTTGTAGATCAAGAGTACTATTATTGGATATGTGGATGCCCAAATACTTAAAACTAGATACGATAGACAGCGAGGAGAGAGCCTCCAGCTGGGGCATCGGGGCATGGGAAAGGGGTAACAGGACAGACTTTTCCCAATTTATATGTAAACCTGAATATTTACTAAATCTATCTATAGGGGATATCACCTGTGGCAAAGTGTCTTCCACATCATTCAAGAATATCACCATGTCATCGGCATATAGGCCTATGGTATCTACCCGGCCTGCTATATCTATACCTCGGATATTAGGGAAGGACCTTATGCGTATTGCTAGTGCCTCGATCGCAAGGGCGGAGAGCCGGGGAAAGAGGGCAACCCTGACGGGTACCCCTATGCAATGCAAAAGACTCAGTTATAGAATTATTTATTATAATACGGGCCTTGGGTTTCATGTATAATATTTTGATCCATGTTATAAATTTATTGCCAAAGCCATACCTTTGCAAACATGCGGAGAGAAAAGGCCATTCAAGAGAGTCAAAAGCCTTGGCAGCATCTAACGATGCCAATGCCCATCTGTTGTCTGGCACCAGGGAACTATATTGGACTATTGACTGGACTCTTCTGATGTTAATAGAAGTACTTTTACCAGGCATAAAACCCGTTTGATCTGGATGTATAAGATTCAATATAATTGAATTCAGTCTAGTAGCTAGAATCTTGGTGAAAATTTTATAGTCCACATTTACTAATGAAATGGGACGATAGGATCCACATTCCAAAGGGTCCTTCCCCTCCTTCCGAAGCACTATGATATTAGCCCCATAAAAGGACTCAGGCATAGAATTCCCTTTCCACATTCCCCGAAATACCTTTACCAAAAGTGGCGTCAATATATCTCGATACTTCCTGTATAGTTCAATAGGTAACCCATCAGGTCCAGGGGCCTTCCCAGAAGCCATATCTGTCATAGCATTACCTATCTCCTCTGCGGTGAACTCAGCATCTATAAGGGCTCGCTGTTCCGAATCTAATGTGGGGAATAATATATCTGACAAATAGTCTAAACACCCCAAAGTGTCAAAGTCACTTTTAGATTCATATAATGACCTGTAGTAATCCTGAAAGCAGCCAAGAATATCCTCGGTCGAAGACACCAGTGTACCGTCCACCCTACGAATCTGCAATATCGTATTAGAGGTGTTATGTTGGCGCACCAAATAGGCCAAGAATTTGCCCGTCTGGTTGCCCAATTCAAAATAGGATTGGCGGGTGAAGAATAGTTTGCGATTAGATTTAGTGTCCACATGCTGACTATATAACCTCTGGGCAGCCAGCCACTCACTTCTGTTCCCGCTAGTCTGGTTAGATACATATGTTGCCTCTGCGTCTTTCAGCCGTTGCTCCACCTCGTCATCCTCCCTTGCAGTCACCCGCTTAATATAAGAAATCGTGGAGGATAAACAGCCCCTCAGGTATGCCTTAAGGGCGTCCCAAAATAAATTAATATCCTGGGGTTCCGGATGGGACGCGATGAAGCAATTCAACTGATTAATCGTTCTGTCGGGAGACCCCATCAGTTTCAACCAGAAAGGATTTGACTTCCAAGCTATCCCACTGTTTACTTGCCCATATTTGAGTTTAAGGATGACCGGGCTGTGGTCTGAGATCCCCCTACTTCCATGTTCTATATCAGTCATCCACATTGCCAGACCGCTAGAACCAAATATATAGTCTATACGTGATAGAGAGCATTTAGTGGATGAGTGGCAGGTATATTCCCTTAACTCAGGGTGACGCACCCTCCACAAATCCAGCCACCCGCCTCCCCCCATAAATGACGACAACTGGGTTGTAGTCGTTGGAGAGGACCCCCCCAGTCGCTCCATCATCCAGCCTCAATTTTTCAAGGTGATTGTTCATGACCATATTAAAGTCGCCCATACAAATAACATCTGCGTCTGGGTAGTTAAGGGAAAAACCCATTAACTTCTGTAGAATAGATATACGAGCCGGAGGGGGGTTATAAATACACAAGACCACATATTTCCTGGTGTTTATCAGTGCATGGACAAAGACAAAACGACCCTCGGGATCCCTCCGAGTTTCCCTCGCCTCCCATCTGACGTCTTTATGTACCAACAGCGAGACCCCCCTCGAGTAGCTGGTATGGAATGTATGGGCAGACCATGGTACCCAGGGTTTCTGCACGCACCGCGTCATATCCCTAGTCAGGTGCGTCTCCACCAAGGCCACAATGTGATGGCGATAATATCTGACCTGTGAAAAAACCTTGATCTTTTTTCGAGGAGTTTTTATTCCCCTCACATTCCATGTCATACATATTAGCTCCGACCCCATATTTTACTCCACTGAACATGGTGCATAGTATTACCCGGGCAAAACTTAGAGACATCACTTAGAGGCCGATATTGTTGTCGATTGCGATTATAACCTAAAAAATACCAAAAACCACTACGGAAAAAAGAACAAAGTGAAAAAACAACAAACAACATAGGAGCAGAGTCCTGTACTCCCATCACTAAACAAATAAGGGGATACCATCACTGAGCCCAGTGTCCAGTATTGTTGAAAGCCTGAACGCCTTTGAGTAAAGCTCCAATCAGCCGATTAATAGAAAAATACCGGCCAGCAATAAATGCACTAGGATTCTTTTTCAGCAGACCCTGCATGGGATCGCAGCCACTCCGCCGCCTCTGCCGGGTCTGTAAAAAACAGAGTAGAACCCCCGTGGACCACCCGGAGTTGGGCCGGGTAAATCATCGAATATACAACATTTCTCTCCCGAAGATGTCTTTTGACCTCCGTAAACTGCGCCCGTTGTTTCTGGAGTTCCACAGAGAAATCTGGGAAAATCGAGATCGTGGCATTATTGAACTTGAATCCAATAGGAACAATTACAATGTTCTGGAATGGCCATCCCAGTCCCCAGACCTGAATATCATTGAACATCTGTGGGATGATTTGAAGCGGGCTGTCCATGCTCGGCGACCATCAAACTTAACTGAACTGGAATTATTTTGTAAACAGGAATGGTCACAAATACCTTCATCCAGGATCCATGAACTCATTAATGCTACAGGAAGCGACTAGAGGCTGTTATTTTTGCAAAAGGAGGATCTATGAAATATTAATGTCACTTTTATGTTGAGGTGCCCATACTTTTGCACCGGTCAAATTTTGTTAAAATGCAGATTGCACATTTTCTGTTAGTACAATAAACCTCATTTGAATCCAGAAATATAACTGAGTCCATCAGTTATTAGATATATGAAACTGAAATAGCTGTTGCAAAAAACAAAATCGTTATAAAGAAAAAAGGTTAACATTAATAGGGGTGCCCAGACTTTAACATATTACTGTAAATAGTTCACTTAGAATATCCTGCCATATCCTCTGACTAAGGGCGCTTGAACTCCAGAAACACACCAGATTTTATACGTATTTTTTGGATTCCATGTTTTAAATGAATTTTGAATAAAGCATGAAATAATTTGTACCTATTGTCGGACGGATGTACTGCTCATTTCCTCTTATCCTGTGTGCAATCTAAGTGTCACATGGTCTGACAGTATATACATACCTTTTCTGAAAGGCCACAGAGGCTGCAACAACATTAAGCAAGAGACACCACTAACCAAACAACACCATGAAGACCAAGCAGATCTGCAAAATATATTGATATTCTTCAGTAAAACCTGTTTCACTTTGTCAGTGATTTGAGACTGGGACAGAGGTTCACATTCCAACAAAACAATAACCCAAAGCATACTGCTAAAGCAAAACTCGAGCGGCTTAAGGGGAAACGTGTAAGGCTGTGTGCCCATGTTGCGTTTTTGTAAGCATTTCCGCAGCGTTTGTGCCGGATCAGATGCTGCAGAAACGCTTACAAGATGCTTCCAATTAATTTGCATGCATCTTTGGCTTTTTGTGCCAATGCATGCGTTTTTAACCGCTCAGCAATCGCTTAGCGGCTAAAAACGCAGCATGCTCATTAATTTCCGCATAGCTGAGCGTTTTTAGCATTCCCCCAATGTTCCCAGAAAACGCGAGTCAAAAAACACGTCAAAAACGCGCGGCTTTCTGGGAAAGGGGATGCGATTCCTGAGCTTTTAAAAACGCTAGCGTGGGCACATAGCCTAAAGGTTTTGAAGTGGCCTAGTCAATGTCCAGACCTTAATCCAATTGAAATTCTGTGGTCAGGCTTGAAGATTACTGTTCAACAAAGACAGAAACCGTCTAACTTGAATTTCCAAAATGGGGTAATTTGTGAAGGGTTACTGCTCTTTTGGCAGTACAAGGGCATGGTGCACACAAACCATATGAGCAAAGTTTGCTTCCCAAAACGGCAATATTTCTTTTGGAGCTCTACTGTGTGCCTGAACAGTATATTTTTCAACACATGGGGCATCAGCATACTCTGGGGACATTGCACAATAAATTGAGCGGTCCATTTTCTCTTGCTATCCTTGTGAAAATTAAAAATTTGGAACTAAAACGTTTTTGGGGAAAAAACATAATTTTTAAATTTTCATAGTCCAATATTTTAAAATTCCATGAGGCACACATGGGTTCAAGATACCCTCCACCCCTAGATAATTTCCTTGAGGAGTTTAGTTTACAAAATTGGGTCACTTGTGGGGGTCTCTGCTGTTTTGGCACTTTGGGGGGCTCTTTAAATGTGATATGGCATCCGCAGTATATTCCGGCCAAACCTGAGCTCGAAAAGTCAAATAGCTCTTCTTCCCTTCTGAGCCATCCTGTGTGCCCACCCATTAGTTTTCCACCACATATGAAGCATCAGCATACTCAGGAGAAATTGCACAACAAATGTTGGGGTGCATCTTCTCCTGCTACCCTTGTGAAGATGAAAAATTTGGGGCTGAAGCAACATTTTGGTGGGAATAATCAAATATTTCATTTTCACAGCTCAACATTATAAAATTCTGTGAAGCACCTGTGGGAGGATGCATTATACTGTATAGATCATGGGGGGATGCTTTATGCTGTATGGACCATGGGGGTGCTTTATACTGTAAGGACCATGGGGGGATGCATTATACCAGGGGTGAGCAATTAATTTTCCAGAGGGGCCGCATGAGAGACCGTGACTGTTGTGGAGTCTGAACCAATCAACTGAAATTAATTAGGCTCAATATTAATATCAACATATTAATTACTAGTAGAATACCCGTGGCTTCGCTCGCAGAAAATATGTTAAATAGTATTATGACCCTTTAGTAATCACCTGACACCGATAAGAGATGTAATAGGATGAATAGTAAATACAGAGCAGCCCTCACACAGTATTACTATGACCTGAAGGAGCTCACATCTCAGTAATGAAAACCACCTCACAGGCAGACTTGTCTAGTTGCCCATAGCAACCAATCAGAGCTCAGCTTTCACTTTACCTCAGCAGCTTCAGTGATGAAAGCTCCCTGTATAGTAAGCAATAATGACAATCTTACTATGAGGCATTTTTCACCTGACCAATATTGCTGCTCAGTAATGCTCGTCCGTGTGCATCCATCTGAGTGTGTTGGCATGCATGTGAGTGTGTTGGCATACATGTGTGGTGTGCATATGGTATTTATGGGGTGATGTTGTGGCATTTGTGTGATGTTGTGCTTGTGGGTTGGTGTATGTGTGCGGTCTGTGTGATGTTTGTATGGTGTTTGTGAAATGTTTGTTGTGTGTGGTGCTGCAGCCCCTTTAGCAGCGACTCTTTGGCGCTGTCGCTATAATCCGTCCCTGTCAGTCACAACTGTTGTTTTCCCCTCAGCACTTTTACTTTCACCTTCACATTTCTTCATTATATGAAAAGGGCCTAACTTCGGGGGTTCCAATCTCATAACGGGGGGACGCTAGCGAGATTTAAGATGCGCAGTATTTGCTCCTGTGGGTAGAGAGGGGGCGTGCCAAATTTCACCCAAATCAGGCAAGAACTGTGGATTTGTATAGAGCGGGTTACTACAGATTTCATATTTCCCCATTATAGGTATAGGGCCTAAATTCGGGGGCCCCAATCTCATGACAGGAGGACTCTAGCGAGATTTAACGTGCGCAGTATTCTGCTCCTGTGGGTGGAGAGGGGGCGTGCCAAATTTCACCCAAATCGGGCGATAACTGTGGATTTGTATAGAGCGGGATACTACAGATTTCACATTTCCCCATTATATGTGTAGTGTCGGTGGTGGGGTGCCGAGCTGGAGGGGGGTGGTCCTACTTTTGTACCGCGCAGAGATGATGACAGAGACACGATGAGGCAGATTCTGGGTGCAACAGGTCCAAGTTTATTTCATTACTTGCCGTCCGCCTGACGGTCTCCGCAGCACACCGCACGTTTCTTCACTTATCGGCCCTCCGTTTCCAGAGCCGTTTACACACCGTACTTTTACAATAAGGACGTACATATGCGTACTGTCCCTCCTTCACTTGTTCGACGCTCCTGCCAGGTCCGCCACTGTGGCCGCCCTAGGCCCAATAACCAACAGCGCTTTCACTGGTCAGTCGTCGTGTCAAATACGGTATGTGGCACTCACTGCCTCGTCTCTCCTGCGGTATCTTTCTGTCAGGACCACCCCCTGACGTTTCCCTCTCCTCAGTCCCCTTGGTCGGATTCTCCTCAGGGCACACAGACTGGCGAAGTCCTCCTGTCACCTGGGCTCCCCCTGGGGACTGGAACTTTCTGGAACCCTCCCTCAGTATTTATAACTTCCCCGGTTCCTTGAAACTGTCACTAACTGTCACCACGCCCCCCATGACCAACGGTTTCTAAAGCCCTAAGCTGCTGTAAAGTCCTTTGCTCACACTCCACCCTGCCATCTAATGGTCATCCCAAGGTACTTCCCCTCCACTACACTTTTCTAGTTGTTTCCCCACTGTAATCACTGTCTCCTACCTACACTGTGCAAACCTATCTTTCTTCACTCTGACTAGTCCGTCCGTCCGTCAGGTCACCTTCCCTACACTCCCCCTTCCTTTGTCCATTGTCGTCCTCGACAATCGTCATCCCTGCCTTCGTCGTTCTGAATCTACACCTACATTCTGTTGTCGGACCAGAAGTTGAGCCAAACCCACTATCTGCGGGGGCCCAACCATACTGGGAGCACTATGCTCTGAGCAGCCTACTGCTACTCACCAGCGCGCACGCCACATGACAACGTCTTTCAAATTGGGCAAGGTACACCCGTATTCTCTCTACGGCGTGTATCTTTCCCCTACTCTCCCCTACTGTTACCTTTCACTATCCGGTACGCCATGATCGAGGCCACTCACCTACCAGATCATTGCCGGCGCCCGCCTTTCCTTCTTAAGGGGTGTCCGTGGTGTCGGGGACCTGACCTAGGACGGCTGTCTTTCTCACATCTTCCCATTCATTTTCCTTCTTTCAATTACATGTCATGGTCGGCGTCCCGGTCTCCCAGACCTCAACTCTTAGATCCCTACCGGATCTCACACTTTCCTTTGGTCCCGCAGACCTTCCCTTACCCGGACCTGTTGCATTTTACTTTGCATATTATACATCATACAACTTTATAATAGCACAAGTACCCATTTTTTTATAATTTTTTTTTTTCATTTTCTCTTACTTTTAAAACCAAAATATAACATAACATTGCATTTCCTCTTTCTTCCTCCCCCCCTTCCTTGGACCTGGACACTCCTCCACTTTTCCGTATCCCCGTTCTGTCAGGTAAACATATTTTCGTATATAAAGAACATAGAAAGAAGAAAGAGAGAGAGAAAATAGTTGCATCAGTTAAACAACAACAAAACTTTTTTCTAAATGCAACTATCCTTATAATCTGCACAACGGTGCATCGAACTCCTGACAGTCTATACCACTCTCAATGGACAGAGGTGAGGGCTCCACGGGGATACTGAGGGTGTCCATTCAAGTCCTCTTCTTTTCCATGACGGCCTCTCCTTGAGTGTGGAGCAGGTTCCACACTTCCTGCTCCCGGGCCTTTTTCTTCCTGATCACCTCCGCTTCCCACACGGAGGGAACAGCACGGGCCCTGGAGTCCGGTGGGCGGGACTCCGCTGAAAAAGACCGCAAGACAGAAACGGCCGAAGATTTCTGCGGCCCAGCAGCCGCTGGGGTCAGGTGGCAAATGGGGAGAACCGGGTCCTCGGGGGCTGGAATCACAGGGCCCGCTAAGTTGGCCGCAGCCGACTCCAGCAGCGGCATAACCGCGGCCTCAGGACAGGCCGCATCCACTACTTCCAACGGAGCTGGAGTAACGGCCGATTTCAACGATGCAGCTGCTATTAGCAGGAAAAGCGCAGCAGCGTCTTCTTTGGGTGAGCTCTGCACTGGTGACTCCGGGCGGGGTAGTTCGGGGACATGAGCGGGGGCCTCGCTCAGCTCTGCATACACCACGGGGCCCGTGGTAACTAGGCCTTCCGGTGCGCAGGGGGCCGCGTGCTGCAGCAGAATGGTGGGGGCCGCTTGCGGAGGCACTGGTAGGGCCGGGGGTACTCTCACCTTCCCCGGCGCTGCGGCCTCCGTTCCATCATCACGCAGTTTCCCCCGCAGCCTCCGTTCCTTGCTCCACTGTCCTGCGGGCCTTCCCTCCGGACTCGGGGGCTCCGCTGAGAAGTCCTCTGCTGGTATTGGTGGCAGCCGTTCTCGCTGACTCCCCTCAGGCGCCGCTCCCCGGCTCAGCATCCCGCTGCCTGCCCGTAAATCTGAAGACGACTTCTGGTGCAGCTCCATCTCTCGCCGCCATTGCCACTCTAGGCGGCCGATGCCCCGACACCCGCAGCATCTCATACCGTCCGTTGGGCAGCACTCGAATGGCGTCAGACAGCCGCAGCCAAGTTTTTCTTCTGTGCCACTCCTCCTGCTGGGTGGGGCGTTGGCAGACCTTTCCATCCATCTGCCAGGGTCCAATATATGGAAACGTCGGTCTCCGGGCATATATTGCTTCCTTTTGGGGTACGTTGGAGGGGGTCCCAGTCCACTCTGAACAACTGCAAACACCCGGACCTCTCCTCTGCGCTGAAGTAATACCGCCATCTAGGGCAGAATCAGCTACTGCCTTGGATCCTCTGCAAGCAACACAGATCCGACACAGCGTCCCAATTTGTAATCCACAGGTCAGTAATTTTTAGTCCACAGGTATTTATAATCCGAAATAGAGCAGTCCAAGTTTTCCTCAGTCCTTCAGTTGCAGGCCTGCCGCAGAAGATAGCGTATTAGCGGCGGCGATCCTGCCGACTACGCCAAATGTAGTGTCGGTGGTGGGGTGCCGAGCTGGAGGGGGGTGGTCCTACTTTTGTACCGCGCAGAGATGATGACAGAGACACGATGAGGCAGATTCTGGGTGCAACAGGTCCAAGTTTATTTCATTACTTGCCGTCCGCCTGACGGTCTCCGCAGCACACCGCACGTTTCTTCACTTATCGGCCCTCCGTTTCCAGAGCCGTTTACACACCGTACTTTTACAATAAGGACGTACATATGCGTACTGTCCCTCCTTCACTTGTTCGACGCTCCTGCCAGGTCCGCCACTGTGGCCGCCCTAGGCCCAATAACCAACAGCGCTTTCACTGGTCAGTCGTCGTGTCAAATACGGTATGTGGCACTCACTGCCTCGTCTCTCCTGTGGTATCTTTCTGTCAGGACCACCCCCTGACGTTTCCCTCTCCTCAGTCCCCTTGGTCGGATTCTCCTCAGGGCACACAGACTGGCGAAGTCCTCCTGTCACCTGGGCTCCCCCTGGGGACTGGAACTTTCTGGAACCCTCCCTCAGTATTTATAACTTCCCCGGTTCCTTGAAACTGTCACTAACTGTCACCACGCCCCCCATGACCAACGGTTTCTAAAGCCCTAAGCTGCTGTAAAGTCCTTTGCTCACACTCCACCCTGCCATCTAATGGTCATCCCAAGGTACTGCACGTCCACTACACTTTTCTAGTTGTTTCCCCACTGTAATCACTGTCTCCTACCTACACTGTGCAAACCTATCTTTCTTCACTCTGACTAGTCCGTCCGTCCGTCAGGTCACCTTCCCTACATATGTATAGGGCCTAACTTCGGGGGCCCCAATTTCATGACGGGGGACGCTAGCGAGATTTAACGTGTGCAGTATTCTGCTCCTGTGGGTGGAGAGGGGGCATGCCAAATTTCACCTAAATAGGGCGAGAACTGTGGATTTGTATAGAACAGGCTTCTATAGATTTTGAGTTTTATATATATAGATAATTATTACCGTATATACTCGAGTATAAGTCGATCCGAGTATAAGTCGACCCCCCTAATTTTGCCACAAAAAACTGGAAGAACTTATTGACTCGAGTATAAGTCTAGGGTGGGAAATGCTCCATAGATTATTCCCCCATATGGTGTCCCCAGAAGAAGCTCCATAGATTATTCCCCCATATGCTGCCCCCATAAGAAGCTCCTTAGATTATGCCCCCCATATGCTGCCCCCATAAGAAGCTCCTTAGATTATGCCCCCATATGCTGCCCCCATAAGAAGCTCCTTAGATTATGCCCCCCATATGCTGCCCCCATAAGAAGCTCCTTAGATTATGCCCCCATATGCTGCCCCCATAAGAAGCTCCTTAGATTATGCCCTCCATATGCTGCCCCCATAAGAAGCTCCATAGATGATTCCCCCATGTGCTGCCGCTGCTGCATGTAAAAATAAAAAAATGACATACTCACCTCTCCGTCGCTGGGTGTCAGATTCTCACCTGTCCTGCGTCCATGGCTGCTCCCCGCTATCTGCCACGTCATCAGTCAGTGACGTTCAGACTGCAGGGGGCGCGGCGCGCTCTAACCACGTCACCGCGCCCTCTGCTGTCTGAAGTCACTGACCGATGACAGACACAGACAGCAGCAAGCAGCCATGGACGCAGGGCAGGTGAGTATCGCTATACTTACCCGTCCTGACGCTGTGTCTTGAGCCCCCAGCTTCTCCGCGCTCTCTCTTCCTGCCTTCAGCGGTCATGTGGTACCGCTCATTAAAACTCATGAATATGCACATATTCATGAGTTTTAATGAGCGGCACCACGTGACCGCTGAAGGCAGGAAGAGAGAGCACGGGGAGAAGCTGGGGGCTCAAGACACAGCGTCAGGACGGGTAAGTATGACCTGACACCCCCGCTCCCCCTCCGATTCCCCGGTGTATATGACTAGAATATAAGATGAGAGGGGGACTTTCAGCCCAATTTTTTGGGCTGAAAATCTCGACTTATATTCGAGTATATACGGTATATTAATAATTATATTCATATTAATTATATCACTTAATATTGAGCAGAATTAAGTATGCGGACATCCCCCTATATACCTTTTGAACCTGAATACAGACATTTTAATATATCGTATGAGGCCCACACAGCCTCCCCAGGACCAGCATCTGAGGCTCACAGTCTCCCCAGGGCCAGCATCTCTGAGACCCACACAGCCTCCCCAGTGCCAGCATCTAAGGCCCACACAGTCTCCCCAGGGCCAGCATCTAAGGCCCACACAGCCTCCTCCCCAGGGCCAGCATCTGAGGCCCACAAATCCTTCACAGGGCCAGCATCTGAAGCCCACACAGCCTCCCCAGGGTCAGCATCTGAGGCCCACACAGCCTCCCCAAGGCCAGCATCTGAAGTCCACAAAGCATTCCCAGGGCCAGCATCTGAGGTCCACACAGCCTCCCCATGGCCACCAAATGAGGCACACACAGCCTCCCCATGGCCACCATATGATAAGCCTCACACAGCCTCCTTATGGCCACCATATGAGGCCCACACAGCCTCCCCATGACCAGCATATGAGGAACACACAGCCTCCCCATGTCCATGTTAACACCCCATAGCCTCCCCATGTCAAGACTCCCATAGTCTCCCCATGTCCATGTTAAGACCCCCATAGCCTCCCCATGTCAAGACCCCCAAAGCCTCCCCATGTCCGTGATAAGACCCCATAGCCTCCCCATGTGCAGCCAAACATCACATACACATAAATAAAAAAAAACACTACATAATAACCTTTCTCACATTTCCACGGCACTCTGCTCTGCTTCTGTCTCCGGTGAGCAGACTCACAACAGTGCACAGCTGACACGATGACATGAGGTCATTGCATCAGCTGTTTCACAGGCTGATTGGTGGAGGAAGGATTCGGAGGCCCCTCCTCCACCAATGCAGTCAGCGTAGTGGATGGAGAGTCACTGCGGAGACAGCGAGTGAGCGGGCAGGTGGAAACGAGCGGGCGGGCACGGTGAAACCCGTGGGCCACTGTTTTCAGCCCCTCGGTTTTCTTGGTCCACGGGTCAGACTAGATCAGCCAGAAGGCCAAATGTGGCCCGCGGGCCGAACTTTGCCCAGGTCTGCATTATACTGTATTGACCATGGGGGGATGCTTTGTACTGTACGGACCATGGCGGGATGCATTATTCTGTATGGACCGTGGCGGGGATGCATTATACTGAATAGACCATGGAAGGATGCTTTATACTATATGGACCATAGAGGGATGCTTTATACTGTATGGACCATGGGGGGATGCTTTATACTGTATGGACCATGGAAGGATGCTTTATACTATATGGACCATAGGGGGATGCTTTATACTGTATGGACCATGGAGGGATGCTTTATACTGTATTGACCATGTGAGGATGCTTTATACTGTATAGACCATGGGAGGATGCTTCATACTGTATGGAGCATGGGGAGATCCTTTACACTGTGTGGACCATGGGGGGATGCTTTACACTGTGGGGACCATGGGGGTATGCTTTACACTGTGTCAACCATAGCGGGGATGCATTATACTGTATGGAACATGGAGGGATGCATTATACTGTAAGAACCATGGAAGGATGTATTATACTGTATGGACCAAGGAAGGGTGCATTTTACTGTAAGGACCATGGGGGATAAATTATATTGTATGGGCCATGGGGGATGCATTATTCTGTGACGACTATGGGGGGGGGATGCTTTATACTGTATGGACCATGGGGGATGCTTTATACTGTATGGACCATGGGGGATGCTTTATACTGTATGGACTATGGGGTGATGCATTATACTGTAAGGACCATGGGGGATGCTTTACACTGTAAGTACCACGGGGAGATCCTTTATACTGTATGGACCATGGGGGGGTGCATTATACTGTATGGACCATGGGGTGATGCATTATACTGTTAGGGCTATGGGGGGATGCATTATACCGTATTGACCATGTGGGGATGCTTTATACTGATTGCATTTTGGGGGGATGCTTTATACTATAAGGACCATGGGGGATGCTTTATATTGTATGGGCACTGGGAGGATGCTTAATACTGTATGGACCATGGAGGGATGCTTTATAATGTGTGGACCATGGGGTGATGCATTATACTGTAAGGGCCATGGGGAGATGCATTATACTGTATGCGACATGGGGTGCATTATACTGTAAGGAGGACTATAAAAATATTTGGAGGCTTATGTGGGAGACTAAACTGTATGCAAGAAATGATACAGTGTGAAGATTTGTGCGGGGTCCATCATACTGTGTGGGGGCAATATACAGTGGGGAGAGGTGTGGGGCCATTATACTACATGGAGGGCTGTGTGGGGGTCACAGTTGGGGGATCATACTGTGTTGGGGTCACCATACTTTTCTGGGACAGTTGCGGGGTGGGTTACAGTAGGGTCATCATACTGTGCATGTAGAGGATACTGTGGAGGAATTCACTATGGGGGTATCTTAGTGTTTGTGGGGCACATTTGTTCACATCATACTTTACAAGTACAATGAAAGGGGAATTTAGGGCTCCAGTAGGAGGAAAACTAGAGGCACAGAGAACCACATGGTAGGTGCAGTAATAGGGAGACATACGGCAGCAGCAGCTGTTCACTATTGGGGTATCAGCAGGTTGAGGAGGTTGTAGACAGATGGGAACGGTGTCTGAAATGTGAGAAGTCAGATGTGTCTTTGTTGTAATGTGCAGCCGAGTCCTGGCTGGAGAAGTTGTCATGTCAGTCTTGGCCAGATGGAAAAGATGGGAAAAGTGAATGTCTCCACCAGAAAGAACGTCATCTGTAAGTCGCTATCTGTAAGGGTAGGTTTCCACACAGCGTATTGCCGGCGCTTTGGACGCTGCGGAAACCCCTCTCTGCCCAAAGCGCCGCCCCCCTTTCTACGTGTGGTGATACCGCATGTGTTCATTGAACACATGTGGTATCACGGCATCCTATCTATAAACAGGGTTATTTATCTTTCGGAGACTGAGCATCTCTGCAAGATATAGACATGCTGCGGTCTACAAAGACGTGCCGCATGTCTGTGATTTTGGGTGTGTCACCCGCGTCCCTGCGGAGATGGGATTTCATAAAATTCCCTCCACTATGCTGTAACATCTGGACGCTACGGATTGGACGCTGTGGCTGTACACAGCGTTCAATCCGCAGCAAATCCGCATGAATTACGCCACGTGGAAACATACCCTATCTGTGCTGTGATCTCTAAGGCCTCTTTCACACATCCGTCTGTCACCATCAGTCAAAATCCGCCGTTTTGCTAAAAAACGGATCGGCCATTTTTCTTGGCGGATCCGTTTTTTTTCCCCATTGAGTTGCATTACCGGCGGATCTTGACGGATAGTCATCCGTTGGATCCGTTTTTATACGGATCCGCCAAAATTTTGGCATCCGCCAAATTGCCTGGACGGCCAATGAAACGGGTTTTTGGCCGGCCGGATCCGCATTTAATAGTGCGCATGCCCGGAGGAATTCATTCATATATCTCTCTCTCCATGGTTTCCTTTAAATTTCTGCCTTATCCGGATCCGTCAAAATAACGGATCCGTTTTCCACCATTTTGGCGGATTTCAACTCAGCTAAAAAAACGGATGTGTGAAACAGGCCTAATATGCTCTGCAGGACTGGTAACTACCACTGTGTGCACCATATGGCGGTATGATATCAGTGTTGGTCTTATATAGAGATTATTGTCAGTAACAGTGCGGTCATCTGCTGAGGGTCTCCTACAACTATGAGAGACAATTACCTTTCACAACTGGTTGAGGACCCAACAAGAGGGGGGGCACTGCTAGACCTAATATTAACCAACAGGCCAGACCACAAATCAAATATAAGGGTTGGGGGTCACTTGAGTAATAGTTATCACAAATTAATAAGTTTTCACGTATCCTGTAATAAGGTGTGTAGTAGAGGGGTTACAAGGACACTAAACTTCAGGAAGGCAAATTTCCAACGGATGAGAGATGATCTTGGTGCAATTAACTGGGACGATATTCTAAGACATAAAAATACACAAAGAAAATGGGAGACGTTTATTAGCATCCTGAATAGGACCTGTGCACAATATATACCGTATGGGAATAAACATGATAAATAGGAGGAAACCTCTATGGCTAAATAGAGCCGTAAGGGGCGCAATAAGAGATAAAAATAAAGCATTTAGAGAATTAAAGCAAGTAGGTAGTGATGAGGCATTAACTAAATACAGAAGATTAAATAAATTCTGTAAAAAGCAAATCAAAACAGCAAAGATTGAGACAGAGAGACTCATTGCCAGAGAAAGTAAAAATAATCCCAAAATATTCTTTAACTACATAAATAGTAAGAAACTAAAAAATGATAGTGTTGGTCCCCTTAAAAACAGTCTGGGTGATGGTGGATGAGGATGAGGAAAAAGCCAATATGCTTAATGACTTTTTTTCAACATTATTTACACAAGAAAATCCCATGACGGATAACATGATCAGGGATAAAAATTCTCCATTAAATGTCACCTGCTTAACCAAGCAGGAAGTACGGCGGCATCTAAATATCACTAAAATTGACAAATCCCCGGGCCCAGATGGGATACACCCCCGAGTACTGCAGGAATTAAGCACAGTCATAGATAGACCATTATTTTTAATCTTTAAAGATTCCATAATAACAGGGTCTGTACCACAGGACTGGCGTATAGCAAATGTGGTGCCAATATTCAAAAAGGGGACAAAAACTGAACTTGGAAATTATAGGCCAGTAAGTTTAACCTCAACTGTGGGTAAAATCCTGGAGGGTTTTCTAACAGATACTATACTGGAGTATCTGGAGAAGAATAACCTCATGACCTAATATCAACATGGGTTTATAAGGGACCGTTCCTGTCAGACTAATCTGATAAGCTTTTATGAAGAGGTAAATTCCGGACTGGACCAAGGGAATGCAGTGGACGTGGTGTACATGGACTTTTCAAAAGCTTTTGATATGGTGCCACACAAAAGGTTGATACATAAAATGAGAACAATGGGGATAGGGGAAAATATGTTTAGGTGGGTTAAGAGCTGGCTCAGGGATAGGAAACTAAGGGTGGTTATTAATGGAGAACACTCGGACTGGGTCACGGTTAGCAGTGGGGTACCACAGGGGTCAGTATTGGGCCCGCTTCTTTTTAACATATTTATTAATGACCTTGTAGGGGGCATAGAGAGTAGAATTTCAATATTTGCAGATGACACTAAACTCTGCAGGGTAATTAATACAGAGGAGGACAATTTTATATTACAGGAGGATTTATGTAAACTAGAAGCTTGGGCTGATAAATGGCAAATGAGCTTTAATGGGGATAAATGTAAGGTCATGCACTTGGGTAGAACGAACAAGATGTATAATTATGTGCTTAATTGTAAAACACTGGGCAAAACAGTCACTGAAAAAGACCTGGGTGTATGGGTGGACGACAAACTCACATTTAGCGGCCAGTGTCAGGCAGCTGCTGCAAAGGCAAATAAAATAATGGGATGCATGAAAAAAGGCATAGATGCTCATGAGGAGAACATCATTTTACCTCTAAATAAGTCACTAGTGCGACCACACTTAGAATACTGTGTACAGTTCTGGTCTCCGGTGTATAAGAGATAGCTGAACTGGAGCGGGTGCAGAGAAGAGCGACCAAGGTTATTAGGGAACTGTGGGGTCTGCAATACCAAGACAGGTTATTACACTTGGGGTTATTTAGTTTGGAGAATCGAAGGCTTAGGGGTGATCTTATTACAATGTATAAATATATGCGGGGACAATACAAAGACCTTTCTAATGATCTTTTTACTGATTGCCACATGAGGTTTTTTTTTGCCTTCCTCTGGATCAACGTTAGGGCAAGTTAGGATAGGATATGGGTTGAACTAGATGGACTTAAAGTCTTCCTTCAACCTTAATAACTATGTTACTATCACTATTAGGGGCGCCACCATAGCTGCAACCAAACCCCCAGCTCAGCCTCTGCCAAGAACACCTGCACAGGTAAAATGCTCGGCACCATGACGATGTGACCCAGGTCTCCGCACAGCTCCAGTGTCACAGCCGCATCACTACCGCAGCTAATAGAACCTCAGGTACATTTGGCGCATTTTTTTTTATAACTGTTGCCACAAAAGCGTCTGGTCCACAGCGGAATTTCCTAACCCCACAGCGGTTTCCGCCATGACAAGAGATAAAAATAGAAGTTATAATAATACGTGAAATTCATGTGAGAAGCCGAGTCTGTCAGAGACTTCCCTGTCACCGGCCGGATACCGGAGACACAGCTGCTGAGAGAAGGCCGGCTCTGCCGCTCCTCCCACACAGGTACACCCGGCCTGTCACTGCCCGGCTGGGGCGGCTACATCCGGGTTGTTCCCGGGGAGAGGATGATAGAGCCGGATCCTTCGGAAGACATGAGGCCGCGGCTCTCAGTGACAGTCTAGATAAGGGGACATGGCGGCGAATGGTAAACAGAAGAAGCAGGTGCGCTTCGCCAGGGCAGAGGACGACGAGGCCGGTGACGAGGAGGAAGAGGACACTTTGTTTGAGAAGCGGCCAGCAAGTGTCAGAGGCAGCCGGGAAGACGAGGAAGGCGGGGGTTGTCGGAGGAGAGCGGAGGATGCAGTGCGGTTGGTGCCCGGAGGCCTGAGGGGGAGAGGAGGAGGCCAGCAGTGCGGGGGGCTGAGGTGCTGTGTGACCACTGTCATGTGCGCGGCTTTCCTGGGGCTGGTAAGACATTAAGTCAGCTGCAGCCTGTCATGTGCCCAGTTACTGCCGGATAAGTGGTGTTACTACTACATGGTGCTGTGATGTCACTGCCGGATAAGTGGTGTTACTACTACATGGTGCTGTGACGTCACTGCCGGATAAGTGGTGTTACTACTACATGGTGCTGTGATGTCACTGCCGGATAAGTGGTGTTACTACTACATGGTGCTGTGACGTCACTGCCGGATAAGTGGTGTTACTACTACATGGTGCTGTGACGTCACTGCTCTGCTGTATACTGCTGGTGTTACTACTACGTGCTGCTGTGACGTCACTGCTCTGCTGTATACAGGTGTTACTACTACATGGTGCTGTGATGTCACTGCTGGATAAGTGGTGTTACTACTACATGGTGCTGTGATGTCACTGCTGGATAAGTGGTGTTACTACTACATGGTGCTGTGACGTCACTGCCGGATAAGTGGTGTTACTACTACATGGTGCTGTGATGTCACTGCCGGATAAGTGGTGTTACTACTACGTGGTGCTGTGACGTCACTGCCGGATAAGTGGTGTTACTACTACATGGTGCTGTGATGTCACTGCCGGATAAGTGGTGTTACTACTACGTGGTGCTGTGACGTCACTGCCGGATAAGTGGTGTTACAACTACATGGTGCTGTGATGTCACTGCCGGATAAGTGGTGTTACTAATACATGGTGCTGTGACGTCACTGCCGGATAAGTGGTGTTACTACTACATGGTGCTGTGACGTCACTGCTCTGCTGTATACTGCTGGTGTTACTACTACATGGTGCTGTGACGTCAATGCTCTGCTGTATACTGCTGGTGTTACTACTACATGGTGCTGTGATGTCACTGCCGGATAAGTGGTGTTACTACTACATGGTGCTGTGATGTCACTGCCGGATAAGTGGTGTTACTACTACATGGTGCTGTGACGTCACTGCTCTGCTGTATACTGCTGGTGTTACTACTACATGGTGCTGTGATGTCACTGCCGGATAAGTGGTGTTACTACTACATGGTGCTGTGACGTCACTGCTCTGCTGTATACTGCTGGTGTTACTACTACATGGTGCTGTGATGTCACTGCCGGATAAGTGGTGTTACTACTACATGGTGCTGTGATGTCACTGCCGGATAAGTGGTGTTACTACTACATGGTGCTGTGACGTCACTGCTCTGCTGTATACTGCTGGTGTTACTACTACATGGTGCTGTGACGTCACTGCTCTGCTGGTGTTACTACTACATGGTGCTGTGACGTCACTGCTCTGCTGTATACTGCTGGTGTTACTACTACATGGTGCTGTGATGTCACTGCTCTGCTGTATACTGCTGGTGTTACTACTACATGGTGCTGTGATGTCACTGCTCTGCTGTACACTGCTGGTGTTACTACTGCATGGTGCTGTGACGTCACTGCCGGATAAGTGGTGTTACTACTATGTGCTGCTGTGACGTCACTGCTCTGCTGTATACTGCTGGTGTTACTACTACATGGTGCTGTGATGTCACTGCTCTGCTGTACACTGCTGGTGTTACTACTGCATGGTGCTGTGACGTCACTGCCGGATAAGTGGTGTTACTACTATGTGCTGCTGTGACGTCACTGCTCTGCTGTATACTGCTGGTGTTACTACTACATGGTGCTGTGACGTCAATGCTCTGCTGTATACTGCTGGTGTTACTACTACATGGTGCTGTGATGTCACTGCCGGATAAGTGGTGTTACTACTACATGGTGCTGTGATGTCACTGCCGGATAAGTGGTGTTACTACTACATGGTGCTGTGACGTCACTGCTCTGCTGTATACTGCTGGTGTTACTACTACATGGTGCTGTGATGTCACTGCCGGATAAGTGGTGTTACTACTACATGGTGCTGTGATGTCACTGCCGGATAAGTGGTGTTACTACTACATGGTGCTGTGACGTCACTGCTCTGCTGTATACTGCTGGTGTTACTACTACATGGTGCTGTGATGTCACTGCCGGATAAGTGGTGTTACTACTACATGGTGCTGTGATGTCACTGCCGGATAAGTGGTGTTACTACTACATGGTGCTGTGACGTCACTGCTCTGCTGTATACTGCTGGTGTTACTACTACATGGTGCTGTGATGTCACTGCCGGATAAGTGGTGTTACTACTACATGGTGCTGTGATGTCACTGCCGGATAAGTGGTGTTACTACTACATGGTGCTGTGACGTCACTGCTCTGCTGTATACTGCTGGTGTTACTACTACATGGTGCTGTGACGTCACTGCTCTGCTGGTGTTACTACTACATGGTGCTGTGACGTCACTGCTCTGCTGTATACTGCTGGTGTTACTACTACATGGTGCTGTGATGTCACTGCTCTGCTGTATACTGCTGGTGTTACTACTACATGGTGCTGTGATGTCACTGCTCTGCTGTACACTGCTGGTGTTACTACTGCATGGTGCTGTGACGTCACTGCCGGATAAGTGGTGTTACTACTATGTGCTGCTGTGACGTCACTGCTCTGCTGTATACTGCTGGTGTTACTACTACATGGTTCTGTGATGTCACTGCTCTGCTGTACACTGCTGGTGTTACTACTGCATGGTGCTGTGACGTCACTGCCGGATAAGTGGTGTTACTACTACGTGCTGCTGTGACGTCACTGCTCTGCTGTATACTGCTGGTGTTACTACTACATGGTGCTGTGATGTCACTGCTCTGCTGTACACTGCTGGTGTTACTACTGCATGGTGCTGTGACGTCACTGCCGGATAAGTGGTGTTACTACTATGTGCTGCTGTGACGTCACTGCTCTGCTGTATACTGCTGGTGTTACTACTACATGGTGCTGTGATGTCACTGCTCTGCTGTACACTGCTGGTGTTACTACTGCATGGTGCTGTGACGTCACTGCCGGATAAGTGGTGTTACTACTACGTGCTGCTGTGACGTCACTGCTCTGCTGTATACTGCTGGTGTTACTACTACATGGTGCTGTGATGTCACTCCCGGATAAGTGGTGTTACTACTACATGGTGCTGTGATGTCACTGCCGGATAAGTGGTGTTACTACTACATGGTGCTGTGACGTCACTGCTCTGCTGTATACTGCTGGTGTTGCTACTACATGGTGCTGTGACGTCACTGCTCTGCTGTATACTGCTGGTGTTACTACTACATGGTGCCATGATGTCACTGCTCTGTCGTATACTGCTGGACAAGTGGTTTTTCTGCTAAATGGTGCTGTGATGATACTAATCTGCTGTATACTGCTGGACTATTGGTATTACTACAGCTACATAATAGTATTACTATTGGTATTACTACAGCTACATGCTACTGTGATGTCACTACTCTACTATATACTCCTAGAAAAGGCGTGTTACAATTTCTGCTAAATGGTACTTTGACTTCATTGCTTGGCTGTATACTGCTAGCCTAGTGTTGCTACTACATGGTGCTGTGCTGTCTTTGCTTTATACTGCTACACTAGTGGTGTTATTACTACATGGTGCTGTGATGTTGCTGTTCTGCTGTATAGTACTAGACTATTTATGTTATAACTACTACTTGGTACTGTGATGTCACTCATCTGCAGTATACTGCTGAATCGCCGGTAGGAGCGGTCTGTGATCTTCATTGGACTCAGGCAACTACCTTCCTGTGAGGTTTTTGGGCAAAAAAAAAATCTGGATACACCCTTTAAGGGAAAGATTGGAGCGGCACAAGAGTATTAGTTGGGAGGCCACGGAGGAGGGTATTGCAGTTTTCTATGGGGGAGATAATAAAGGTGTGCACTAACATTTTAGCAGACTGACGGTTGAGGAAGGGAGTTGGATGCAGAAAGAGGTAGTAAGAGCTGGATGAATAGTTTGATGGACTTGGACAGGGTCAAGGATTACTATGAGGCAGCAGGCTTCCGGTAAATGGGAAAGCATGTTGTAATTTCTAGTCTTAGATAGGTCTGATAGTGGAGTTATGGAGAAGAGGAAGTGTCCCAGGACAGAGCCTTGAGGGATAAGGTACTGTCACACTAAGCGATATCGCTAGCAATATCGCTATAACTTGTGACGTTATAGCGATATTGCTAGCGATATCGCTGTGTCTGATACTTACCTACAACCCGCTCCCCTGCTGCTTATCACTGATCGCGCGAGAATGTCCTGGACTGTTTCTCGTCATCAGCTTCCTGTGGCGCTTCCTGTGGAGCGACGAGCATGGAGCCGGGCGGGAGGACGCAGGATCGCCTCGTGTGACAGGTAAGTAGTGACCCCCGTCCCCAGCGATGTCGCTAGTGAGGTCTGCCTGTGTGGCAGCTCACTAGCGACCACTTAGCCATGTACCAGCTATCCTGACCGCGTCATATTGCTGGTCGGGATCGCTGGTACATCGCTAAGTGTGACAGTACCTTTACTGTCAGTCAGTTAGATGAGGAAGTAGTATGAGAAAGGCAATCACTAAATGTGCAAAGATGATACAAAATGGGAGCAAAACAACACGGTATGTACAATCGGATATGGTAAAAGGTATAACAGAAGAAAATCACTAAACCTGATGTTGCAGGAATGGCTCTTCTCTTTTATGGAGGGAAGCACTCCGAATAGGAAATTAATCACTCTTGCAACAAACGTTCTTCCAGATATTGAACATTGAAAGAAACCCAAAGTGTTTTTATTTTTTATTAGTGAACAGTCATATACGGCACTTCTGGCTGGTAAGATTCGTACACAAGTAGGGGATCCAACCCCTACATAATATCAACAAAAAAAAGTGGCACTTGAGTAGAAGAACAATGAAATAAAGGTCCTTTTATTATGCAATCAAAGTGTTGAACATTTTCGGTCTTAAATTCAGATCTTCATCAGAACTATAAATGAGGAAGTATACAGAAAAATGACCCTCCTCTTTTGTTTTTTTTTTCTGTATACTCCTCCCCTATAGTTCTTATGAAGGTCTGTATTTAAGACCGAAAATGTTCAACACTTTGCATAATAAAAGAGACAGGGCAAAAGCTTAGAACAAGGATGAATTCTCATCGTCACACAATAAGAGAAAAAAGAATGGATCTACCTGTGGCAAAACATTTTTGTACGCCTGATCACAGGAACATGGATATGAAGTTACTGGTATTGAAAGGTAACTTCACATCCCAGAGAGAGAGAAGAGTCTGGGAGTTCAAGCTCATGATAACCATTGACACTTTCAATGCTGGAATGAATGTCGCATGGATTTATGTCTTTTTACATCAATTAAGGAATTTGCTCCTAAGGGCCCCGTCACACATAGCGACTCACCAGCGATCCCAACAACGATATCAACGTGTCAGGATCGCTAGTGAATCGCTACATGATCGCTGGTGAGCTGTCAGACAGCTTCACCAGCGATCAGCACAGCGACGCCGAGCGCGCGGCGTCGCTGTGTTCCTTAGTTACCTGCACGCTGATGCAGGGAGCTGGAAACTAACGTACACGTCGGGTATCTAAGGGACGCACGTCCTTGGATACCCGATGTGTACGTTAGTTACCAGCAGATCGCTCGTCTCCCGCCTGTCACATGCAGCGATGCGTGCTGGCCAGCGGGAGACCAGTAACTAAAGAAAAGTCCAGAGGTATCCCAGAGCGATCAGAGGTATCCCAGAGCGATCAGCGATACTGGCAGGGGGGCCGATCGCTGTCACACACAGCGATCTCGCAAAGCTTGTGACTCAGCAGCGATCTCGCTAGCGAGATCACTGTGTGTGATGGGGCCTTAAGACCTTGTGGGGGCATCACAACACATTAGGAGACCCCAATCAGAGGATAATAAGGGTATGTGCACACATAGTTTTTTTTTTTTTTTAGAGAAAACCGCAGGTAAATCTGCAGGACAAAGACCTGCGGTTTATCTGCGGTTTTGCCCTGCGGTTTTACACCTCATAATGGATGAGGTGTAAAACTGCAGCGTTTCTGCACCAAACAATTGACATGCTGCGTTTTGAAAACCGCAGCCAAACCGCATGGAAAAAAACGCAGCATGTGCACAGCTTTTTTTTATTTCCATAGGAAATAAAGGTACTGTACAACGCAGCAGAATTTGCTGCGTTTCTGCAGAGCCAAAAACGCTGCGGAAACGCAGCAGAAACCGCAAAGTGTGCACATACCCTAAAACATCCAGACTCCTTATCTATGAACTGGTCCAATATTTATGTTTCTCCCTCTCCCACAATGATAGTTCTGCTTTGCGTCACTTGTCTTATCTATTGCATTTTTTCTGGGCTGTGTTGTGTATAAATATGTGATTCTTCAGATTTTGTATTAGTCATTGCCTGATGAAGAGACCTGAGTAGTGTGGAAAGCTTGCAATGTGCTACCATCTTTTCAGTTAGCCATTAAAAGGTATCAACCACTGAGGACTCTCAATTCAGAATATTTTTGCATATTAAAAGAAACTTTATTTCACTGTTCTTCAACTTGAGTGCCAAGTTTTAGTGGGATGTACTAGACCTTTAGAGAATTATGATATCCCCAGCTTACAGAATATCTTTGCCCCTGGAGGTCCCAGGCAATAGATATTGTTGTCATCTCTATATATAAAACTGAATGTGTGTGTCACCAGCCAATCACGAAGCATCTTTCATTTCACCAGAGCTGTTCAAAAGAAGCTGAGCTGTGATTGGTTGCTATGAGAAACAGTCTTCCTTGCAACCAATCACTAAGGATCTCTCATTTCACCAGAGCTGGTTAAAAGAAGCTGAGCTGAGATTGGTTGCTATGAACAAGTTTCTCCACTTGACAACACCTCAAAAGACACTGACATGGTGGGAGAAATCTAGCATCCCCGGGAACAAAAGCTCCAGCTATTGTCTGCCCCCCTGAAAGGAGCAGAGAGCACGACAGAAATGCTGTAAATCCCCCCCCTCCCGTGCCTATATACCCATCACACATCCTCCGTCCCATAGGCACAGCTTCCCTCTTAAAGGGATCATTGGTATGGAAGTCAGGGCAAATCCATCCAGTGCTTTGGTACTGACCCCAGGCCTGTCTTAAAGGGATCCCCGGTATGGAAGTTAGGGCAATTCCACTCAGCATTCTGGTTCTGACTTCAGGCTCTCTTAAAGGGATCCCCAGTATGGAAGTCAGGGCAATTGCCTTCAAATGCTCTGGTACTGACCCCAGGCTCTCTCAAAAGGGATCTCCTGTATGGAAGTTGGGGCAAATCCCTCAGCGCTCTGAATCTGACCCCAGGATTCTATTAAAAGGATCATTGGTATGGACGTCAGGGCAAATCCACTCAGCGCTCTGGTTCTGATCCCAGGCTCTCTTAAAGGGATCCCCGGTATGGAAGTGAGGGCAAATCCACTCTGCGCTTTGGTATATGGGATATTAGGGGTAGTAGTCAGGTGGCTTTGACGGTATGATGTGGGATATTAGTAGTCTGGTGTCTCTGGCTGACGGGACGATGTGAGATATTTAGGGGTAGTAGTCCGGTGGCTTTTGCTGACGGGACGATGTGGGATATTAGTGGTAGTAGTCTGGCGGGGCTGTGACGGGATGATGCGGGATATTAGGGGTAGTAGTCCGGTGGCTATGGCTGACGGGATGATGTGGGATATTAGTAGTCCGGTGGCTCTGGCTGACGTGACGATGTGGGATATTAGGGGTAGTAGTCCGGCAGCTCTGGCTGACGGGATGATGTGGGATATTATAGTGAATGTGGCTATGCGGCGTGGGCAGGGCTATAAACTCAGATATATATATATATATATATATTCATTATAATTTCTTTAACTAACCGTAGTTAGTTACTATGCCAGAGCAGCGCTGGTCTCTTCAGCTAGTCTTAAATATAAATGAAAATGGCATTGATGGCATCATCCATTGGGTCCGATAGTAAGTTGGGCGTGGAGGGGGGGTTAGAATATTCTTACAGGGATGTGAATGAATGTTTTATGTTCGTCTCTTCACTATGAGCCCGAAAATATATCTCCCTCAAATATCAGATTGATGCAAACTCCAATATTAATAACTGGCTCCAAAAAGTTTACGATCAGTGCTTTGGACAGACTAAGCTTTGACTTGCACTCCTCTGAATACTCAAATCCCAGACTTTTAGTGTCTGTTCCTCAGAGGAGATTTCTGCTGTAATACCTGTTCGCGGTATGGAGGTTATTTCAGTGGAGGTTGAATTGTCGGCTCTTTCTCACTTCCCCAATTTTAATTAATCCGATATGTTTATTGTAAGGGTGATATGTCCATTCTTCAGAGATGTTTTTGTGGTTTTAACTTTTCTCTATGACACCAAGGGAAGAGAGGATGTGTAGTAGGAGTGAGTGTGTCGAAGGCAAAGGATAGGTCGATAAGTAAGAATAGCTGAATTTTTCTAGTAGCTTTGGTGGTAAGTTAGTAATTTTGGCTGAGACAGTTTCAGTGGACTGGTGGGGACTGAATCTGGATTGTAAGCTGTTGAAGAGCAAGTAGGATGAGGGGTGGGAAGAAAGTTCAGAGTAGACATGCTGTTCAAGGTGTAGAATTTGAGAGGCAAATGGAAGTAGTGAGATGGGGCAGTAGCTGGACTTAGATGTTGGGTCAAGGTATGGTTTCAGGTTGGGTGCGATTGTTGCATGCTTGAAAGCAAAAGCGAAAACCCCAGAGGTTAACGTAGGTTGATTGGTTAGGACTGGGATAAGCAGGGTGGTGTGGTTGGGAACGAGATGGCATGGGATAGGGTTCAAGAGAACAAGTGGTGAAATATGATTTGGAGAGAAGACATGTAAGCTTTTCAGTGAGGATGAAAAGTGCATTGATCTGTTCTATGATGGGGTTTTAGTAGCTGAATAGTAAAAACTAGTGATGAGCACAAGTGCCTATTACTCGAGTTTTCCTGTGGTGCGCTGAGTAGTATGGGTGCTTGAACAACATGTTTTGCGGCTGTTAGAAATCCCTGCATGTTTTGTGGCTGTCTAACAGCCGCGGAACATGGGGACAAGAACTTGTCACTTGATCACCCGCACTACGTAGTGCAACCAGAGCACCCTAGGCAATGAGCGCTTTTGCTCATTGCTAGTAAAAACTTGTCTGATTTGGTTGATCTTATTTTTGAAATATGTGGCAAAGTATTCTGTCGAAATGAGGGAGGTCGTAGTGAGCAACTGTGAACTGAGGAGAGTGTTAAGTATTGAATAATTGTTTGTGGTGATGGGATAGAGAAGATATGAGGGTTGTGAAGTATTCCTGTTTAGCAGAGGTGAGGTCTGACTTGAATGTGAGAATTGCTTGTTTGAATATGGTGAAGTCTTTGAGAGTATTCATCCAGCGCCACTCCGCAGCCCTGGACACTTTCCAAAGCTGTTCACAAAGTGTGTGTTCGCCGAGGTTGTCTATTGATTCATCCCTCTTTGCTGTGTTCAAGAGGGGCAACTGAGTCAATAGCTGATGACAGTGTCGTGTTGAAGAAAATGCTAACTGTGTCATGAAATTGCAAAGGAGAAAGTTTATGGATTAAACGTGCGCTGCTTGACAGATCATTCCTTCCAGATTATGTTAATTATGTCATCCCCTGAGGAAGAAGTGTAAACTTCGAAACGCGTTGGGAAATAAAAGTACAATTAACATAATCTGGAAGGAATGATCTGTCAAGCAGCGCACGTTTAATCCATAAACTTTCTCCTTTGCAATCTGATGATTCGTGGTCACGGAGTGGCCCTTTGGATGTGCAGCAGCCTGACCTTCCGTTCCTATATGTCTGAAACTCTCCTACATAAGGTGAGTATAATAATTTGATTTTACATCAATCTTTACTCGGGTAAGACCCTATTGCGCTTTTTTTCTTTCAGCTGTCTAACTGTGTCATGAAGGGAGAATATGTTGGACAGTTGCACAAGTGAGTCAGAAAGTGTGTGTGTGTGTTAAGGTTTGATAGGTCTCTGCACTGTCTGCAGGGGTTTGCTAGCTGCTGGACTTAGGGGGTGGGGGGTGCAAGTGAAGAAGTCAGGCATGAGAAAGTGGTGGTCAGATAGGGATGAGAGGCAGGTTAAGATGAGGTCTAGTTCATGTCTGACTGTGGGTGGATGCAGTGTGTAACCAAATGATTTGGTCAGTGACATGAGTTTAGTTTAGAGGCTGACGACTGGTGTGTGTTGGTGGGGATGTTGAATTCACCCATCATCATGGTGGGAATGTCAGAAGAGGAAAAGTGAAGAAGTGAGGTGGGGAAGTGGTGACAGGGCCTAGAGTTCTATATATGACAACCACATTGAGCTTGGAGGGAGAATGGATAGAGTGCACTTCAATAGAAGGGAGGGTGGTGGTGGAATTGTATTGAAGATACAGGCAACCATAACACAGCACCGTAAGGGAGGCTGTTTCTGAGAGGCCCAGGAAGTAAAAAGGTTGTGAATGACATGGACCTTATTGCAGATGATCCATGGTTCCATGGTGCTACAGGACAAGAAGCAGTGTAGCAGGGGTCAAGTTGATGGGTATTCGGTTGACTAGTGGTGTTACTGTTAGTATTGGTACTACAGTAGTGTTTTAAAATAATATCGGTGTGCTCAAAAACATGAGATAATCACAAAATCTTTATTCTAGTTTTTGTTTCCATGCATTGGAAACATTACACACTTTTCTAATTTAAAACATGAAGAGAAATGTATATAATTTTTAACTACTTTACAGAAAATAACAAAAAAAACCCTTGGGCTGTTCTAAAAAGAATAGTAGTGTCTGCATTTGTCTTTACAAACTAACAGTCTTTTTTGGGGTGGATGGGGGGGGGATTTAGCATTCCTGTAAATCACTGACCTAATAGTTGTATACTCAGTTTTTATAGAACTGCTTCATATCTATGGCTAATTTCACATTAGCGTTTTTTTGCACAGCGCATCGTGCGCAATAGAAATGCATGCAAAAACACATTGTGCGTTTTTGCATGCGTTTGCGTTTTTTATGCGCATTCGTTCTCTAGGGGTTAAAACCAGTGTCTACACATGTTTACGCCAAAAACACATGCGCACGAAAACACAGACGAACGCATGTCCATGTGCACGCCTATATTCCCATAGACTGTAATGCGTTATTTTTTCGCATTCCGTGCGCAAGCGTTTTTTTTTACACCTTTCGGCGGACCCTAAAATGCAACAGGTTGCGTCTGGTGTGCCTAGGCGCACACCTTGAAAAAAACGCATGCTCACGCGTGCAAACGCAAGACCATGCGCACACCATGTTAAACATAGGTACACATGACGCATGGACACACACGATGCGCAGCGCAAAAAAATGTTAATGTGAAACCAGTCTACAGTATGTTGTGTAGAATCAACCACCTTCTGGCACCTGTCAACTGTTATTCCAGCCCAGGATGCTTGGACTACATCCCACAACTTTTTGACATTTGTTGGCTTTGACTTAGAAACGGCATTTTTAATGTCACCCCACAAGTGTTCTATTATTGGATTAAGCTGGCCACTCTATAGCCTCAATTTTGTTGGACTGGTACCAAGATTTTGCTCATTTACTGGTGTGTCTATGGTTGTTGCCTTGTTGAAACACCCATTTCAAGGGCATATCCTCTTTAGCATCAGACAACATGACCTCTTCAAGTATTTTAATATATGCAAACGTCCATGATCCCTGGTATGCAGTAAATAGGTGTGGCACCATAGTAAGAGAAACATGTCCATATCATGATGCTTGCACCACTATGCTTCACTGTCTTCAGAGTGTACTGTGGCTTGAATGGAGAGTTTGGGGGGTCATTTGACAAACTGCGGCCCTTGGACCCAAAAGAACTCTTTTACTTTCATCACTTCACAAAATGTTTCTCCATTTCTCTGTAGGCCAGTAGATGTGTTCTTTGGCAGATTGTACCACTTCAGTACATGTGTTTTTTGTTTTGTTTTTGTTTTTTTTTTATAGTGGGACTTTACAGGGATTTCTTGCTAAGAGATTAGCTTCACACCGGCGTCTTCTACCTGTCACAGTACTCATAGGTAACTTGAGACTGTGTTTGATCGTCCTGGAGCTGATTATTGGTCGAGCGTTTGCCATTTTGGCTTTACTTCCATCCATTCGAATGGTAGTCTAATGTTTTCTTCCACGTCTCTCTGGTTTGGTTTCCATTCTAAAGCATTGGAGATCATTTTAGCTGAACAGCCTATCATTGTCTGCACTTCTTTATACGTTTTACTCTCCCCAATCAACTTTTTACTCCAAGTACGCTGTTCTTCTGAACAATGTCTCTAACGACCCATATTTCTCAGGCTTTCAAGGAGAAATACATGTACAACGTGTCCTGTCTTCAGCCTTAAATAAGGGCCACCTGATTCACACCTGTTTCTTCACAGAATAATTGACCTCACTAATTGAACTCCTTTCTGCTATTATTTTGAACACACCCCCTTTCAATTAATTACCGTATTCTAACATACAGGCTCAAAAAACATGCAGATCATGAATGCTGAGTCTGCTGGTTTTCTTAGAATCTACTGTACCAACTGGTAAATTGTTTAACATGTGGCAATATAATTTATACCAAAAACAGTGATTAATCTGGTTAGTCATATTGGACTGCTATTATTATGAACACTACTATACATGGTGTTGCGATGTCACTTCTCTGCTGTATACTGCTAGATTAATGGTGTTGGTACTACTACATGGTGCTGTCACGACCGACACGGATGACACAACATATACCAACAACGGGATGGAATGGGGTGAGAAAGGCCCTAACCGTAGGGAACGAGGGATGGGGAACCTCCTGAACTCCAACTGGTGTCTGTCCCTAAATTCCCCTCCCCGCCTCCATAAAGTGCCTAGTCCCTGATTTTCACCTCACTATTTCCTGGCTGGGGGCACTGGCTGGCAAGGACGCTAGCCTCAGTACTGCACATGGTGAAAAACACAGATGGACAACAACAAGACAGGAAAAGGGGAAATAGTACTTAACACTGCCCCTGCTGTAAAGCACCACACAACAGAGGGTAAGGCACCAGGGCCATGAAAACAGCTGAAACCAGAGAGCTCTTTACTCCAGGCTGGTCATCATAGATTACGCTATCACCGACAGTCAGCTGATGGGTCATGTGACTATTTTTTGATCAGATACATTTTTATCAGCGAAATTCAAACAAAGAAACAGAGTCCAGACATTACAATGTCCAACAAGGTCACATATTTTCAATTTCAGCTCATCCCCTCCCTCCTCCTTATAAGAAACATCCTCAACAAATACTCAGAAGTATCTCCTCTTTTCGGGATCGTTGTCACTCCGCCCACGGTGTTCACAATGCATTGAACGTGTTTTTTTCCATTTTTCTTTTGACATAAATGCATTTTTCCATATTTACAATAATGTCTGTCTAAAAACTTCTTGTATCGTCTGCGGTTCTTCATTTATCCAATGTCTGGCTATTAATTTACGTGCAATGCATAACAACTTGGCAATCCCCAATTTGAACTGATTTTGAATCTCCTCCACATAACCTAAAATGCAAACCACAGGATCCCTCTCAATTCTACAGTCATACATTCCCTCTATAGTGATAACAGCTGTCCAGTCTGGAGCACTGTCACAACATGTGTAAGATCCCGACCCCATCAGCCTGACAACATGGTCATCCAGAAGTCTGTCTCAGTCTTGCCCTATATAGTCTTTCAGGGGTCCTGTAAATTCTGTGGAACAGATATATTTGTGAGAGTCTACCTGGCTCACCCAGTGACAATTGGGGTATGTATTCCATAATCGCCTCCCACTTACCCTCTTCTATCGGTCCCAATTCATCTTCCCAGTTCTCTTTAGTTTTGATCGGGTAATTGACTAAAAAGGTATGCATTAAGTCCTTATAAATACCTGACATAACTCCTTTTGTTCCCCCATCACTACACACAGTCCACCAATATGTCTTTTTGGACCCTCATAGAAATAGTCTTACTCTGCGCTATGTAAGCGTGACAGAGCTGTCTATACTGGAATCTACAGATCTCAGATAACTCATATTCCTCCTGTAGTTCCTCAAAAGTCACTAGTCCTCATGGGTCCTGTCCTGTAATTGGGCCATGTATTGAATTACTTTCCTTGTCCAGTTTTTAAATTCCCCAATTTTGTCAAATTTCTGCAGTTTTTCATTTTGCCATATAGGGGAGTATGTACAGTATGTACTCAAGGCACACACCTAATTCTCCGAAGCCATCAATTACCTGTAATAAAAATAAAATATTAAAGAAACCTATATTCACCTTTCCGCCGTAGTCCAATTAATATCGAGGATCCCACGACGATCTCCCATGAAGAGCAGCCACATCAGCCGATGCGACCGCTCTCCAGGGGCTCCAGCAATGAATGACAGGTGTAGGTAATCCTCCGCTGTGTATCCCTCCGCTGGTAAAGAGGTCCCGTAACCCTAGCCCTAACCCTAATTCTCACGCAGCATTGCTGTAAAGTGAGACTCTGAACTCAGGTAACCTCAGTGATGGACTGCAGGAGGCATTGTCTCCTGTCAGTTCATCACTGGGAGGCCCTATAGAGCAGTGACATCACCTGACTGCGTCGGACAGGGAGTATACGGTTGGTTTGTTTTTCTTTTTTTTTTTCTAGGAGACGAGGGCGTCGCTTGGATCTGAGAGTTAAATAAAAAAATTAAAACCGTGTAGTGTTTTATTTCATTAAAAGACTTTATTCTTATGTGTGTGTTTTTGTTTTGTTTTTTTTAACACTTTCAAAAGATTAATAATAGGCGTCTTATTGACGCCGCTCCATTATTAACCGGGCTTATTGTCACCTTGCAGTAGCAAGGTGACATTAACCCCTTATTACCCCATATCCACCGCTACATGGGAGTGGGAAGAGAGGGGCTAAGTGCCAGAATTGGCGCGTCTTATAGATGTGCCATTTCTGGGGTGGTTGCAGGCTGGTATTTGTAGCCGGGGGGGGGGCAATATCCATGGCCCCTTTCTAGGCTATGATTAGCAGCCCGCAGCTGTCTGCGTAGCCTTTCTGGCTATAAAATATAGGGGGACCCCACGTTATTTTTTTTTTTTTGGGGGGGGGGTCCCTCTATTTTAATAGCCAGAAAAGGCTATGCAGACAGCTGCGGGCTGATATTCATAGCCTGGGAAGGGGCCATGGGTATTACCCCCTTCCCAGGTTACAAATTTTGGCCCCCGGTCGTCGGTTTTCCATATCTTTAGATATGTCTATGGAAATGTCTGTAGATAAATAGATGTGGGATAGATGGATCGATAGATCTATCCATATATCTCTATCTACTTATACCTATCCCATATTTATCTATCCATCCATATTTCTATCACTATCTACCGTATATACTCACGTATAAGCCGAGATTTTCAGCTCATTTTTTGGGGGCTGAAAGTCCCCCTCTCGGCTTATACGCGATTCATATACCAGGGGGTCAGCGGGGGTGTCAAGTCATACTTACCCCCTCCTGGCACGGTCTCTGCAGCCCCCCCGCTTCTCCCAGGTCTCAGGCTCCTTCCTGCAGCGGTCACGTGGTACTGCTCATTAAAGTCATGAATATGCGCATATTATGACTTTAATGAGCGGTACCACGTGACCGCTGCAAGAAGGGGCTGCACAGAGACCATGCCAGGAGGGGGGTAAGTATATGCTATATTTACCGATTTAGGGTCTATCGCTGCGCGCTGCTCTGCTGTCTTCCATCCTCTACCTGTGATATTCAAGCAGAGGGCGCGATGACGTAGTCAGAACGTGCCCTGTGCTTGAACGTCACTGACAGAGACCCGGCAGACACAGGGGCGTGCAGCAATGGACGGACGATCAGTAAGTATCGCCAGTGCCGGGGTCCTGAGCCAGTGGTGACCCCGGCACCTGGCCCCCGTGACGGAAAGGTAAGTATTTTTTTTTTTTAACTATTTGCGGTGGCAGCAGCATATGGGGGAATACTGTGGAGCACCTTATGGAGCAGCCTGTGCGGAGTATACTGTGGAGCACCTTATGGAGCAGCCTGTGCTGAGTATACTGTGGAGCACCTTATGGAGCAGCCTGTGGGGAGTATACTGTGGAGCACCTTATGGAGCAGCCTGTGGGGAGTATACTGTGGAGCACCTTATGGAGCAGCCTGTGGGGAGTATACTGTGGAGCACCTTATGGAGCAGCCTGTGGGGAGTATACTGTGGAGCACCTTATGGAGCAGCCTGTGGGGAGTATACTGTGGAGCACCTTATGGAGCAGCCTGTGGGGAGTATACTGTGGAGCACCTTATGGAGCAGCCTGTGGGGAGTATACTGTGGAGCACCTTATGGAGCAGCCTGTGGGGAGTATACTGTGGAGCACCTTATGGAGCAGCCTGTGGGGAGTATACTGTGGAGCACCTTATGGAGCAGCCTGTGGGGAGTATACTGTGGAGCACCTTATGGAGCAGCCTGTGGGGAGTATACTGTGGAGCACCTTATGGAGCAGCCTGTGGGGAGTATACTGTGGAGCACCTTATGGAGCAGCCTGTGGGGAGTATACTGTGGAGCACCTTATGGAGCAGCCTGTGGGGAGTATACTGTGGAGCACCTTATGGAGCAGCCTGTGGGGGGTTTACTGTGGAGCACCTTATGGGGCAGCATATGGGGGGTATACTATGGAGCACCTTATGGGGCAACACATAGGGGCATAATCTAAGGAGCAGCATATGGGGCCGCAGCCTTTATGGAGCATCTTGTGGGGCCACAGTCTCCCTCATGGACAACGGCAGTGCACCACACTCCAAAGCTTCCTCGAAGACCGCCTTTAGTCTAGGTGCTACCATCTCAATCAACTGTTTATAGATTTCACCCGGGAGTCTGTCCGCCCCCTAAACCCTATTATTTGTCATAGACGTTATATCTGTTTCAATCTCCTCCTGTGTTACAGGCTCTTCCAGTCTCCTCTTGTCACTCTCTACAATCCTAGGGAGTCCCGCCACCCCAAGAAACCCTTCCATCTCTGCTGCTGAGGCTCCTGACTCAGAAGAATATAGCTGCTCGTAAAACCGTCTAAAATCTTCCAGTATATCCTCCGTATCCACCACCTCCATCCCCTCTTCCGTCTTCAGCTTGTATACAAATGAGGATTCCCTCTGTGCTGCCGCCACTACTGATAGCAAATGCCCCACCCTTTCACCCTCATCGTAGAATTGTGCCTTCTGGAAAGCTTTTTTCCTAACCTCTCTATAGTGCCTTGCGAAAGTATTCAGCCCCCTGGAACTTTTCAAACTTTTCCCACATATCATGCTTCAAACATAAAGATACCAAATGTAAATCAACAACAAGTGGGACACAATTGGGAAGTCGAAGGAAATTTATTGGTTATTTTAAATTTTTGTGGAAATTCAAAAACTGAAAAGTGGGGCGTGCAATATTATTCTGCCCCTTTAACTTAATACTTTTTGCGCCACCTGCTGCAAGTCACTTGGGGTATGTCAGTTTTGTACATCGAGAGACTGAAATTCTTGCCCATTCTTCCTTGGCAAACAGCTCGAGCTCAGTGAGGTTTGATGGAGATCGTTTTTGAAAAGCAGTTTTTAGCTCTTTCCACAGATTCTCGATTGGATTCAGGTCTGGACTTTGACTTGGCCATTCTGACACTTGGATATGTTTATTTGTGAACCATTCCTTTGTAGATTTTGCTTTATGTTTGGGATCATTGTCTTGTTGGAAGACAAATCTCCATCCCAGTCTCTGGTCTTTTGCAGACTCCAACAAGTTTTCTTCAAGAATGGTCCTGTATTTGGCTCCATCCATCTTCCCATCAATTTTGACCATCTTCCCTGTCCCTGTTGAAGAAAAGCAGCCCCAAACCATGATGCTGCTACCACCATGTTTGACAGTGGGGATGGTGTGTTCAGGGTGATGAGCTGTGTTGCCTTTACGCCAAACATATCGTTTGGCATTGTTGCTAAAAAGTTCGATTTTGGTTTCATCTGACTAGAGCACCTTCTTCCACATTTGGTGTGTCTCCCAGGTGGCTTGTTGCATAATTTAAACAACACTTTTTATGGATATCTTTGAGAAATGGCTTTCTTCTTGCCACTTTTCCATAAAGGCCAGATTTGTGCAGTGTACCACTGATTGTTGTCCTATGGACAGACTGTCCCACCTCCGCTGTAGATCTCTGCAGTTCATTCAGAGTGATCATGGGCCTCTTGGCTGCATCTCTGATCAGTCTTCTCCTTGTTTGAGATGAAAGTTTAGAGGGACGGCCGGGTCTTGGTAGATTTGCAGTGGTATGATACTCCTTCCATTTCAATATGATCGCTTGCACAGTGCTCCTTGGGATGTTTAATGTTTTGGAAATTATTTTGTATCCAAATCTGGCTTTAAACTTCTCCACAACAGTATCACTGACCTGCGTGTTGTGTTCCTTGGTCTTCATGATGCTCTCTGTGTTTCAAACAGAACCCTGAGACTATCACAGAGCAGGTGCATTTATACGGAGACTTGATTACACACAGGTGGATTAAATTTATCATCATTAGTCATTTAGGACAACATTGGATCATTCAGAGATCCACAATGAACTTCTGGAGAGAGTTTGCTGCACTGAAAGTAAAGGGGCCGAATAATATTGCATGTCCCAGTTTTCAGTTTTTGAATTTCCACAAAAATGTAAAATAGCCAATAAATTTCGTTCAACTTCACAATTGTGTCCCACTTGTTGTTGATTCTTCACCAAAAATTTACATTTAGTGTCTTTATGTTTGAAGCATGATATGTGGGAAAAGGTTGAATAGTTCCAGGGGGCCGAATACTTTCTCAAGGCACTGTAGTTCATTGACTCCCTCCTGAGCTTCCTTGAGCCCGTTCTAACTCTCCACTGATGGGTTCGCTATTAGTTCCCTTTCCACGCTTTCGAAAGCCTCCATCAATGCTCTGTCTTCTGATCTAGTTTTAGATTTACATCTAGAAATTTCTTGAACAGAAAACCCCTCAAATATGCCTTCATGGCATCTCACACCACTCGCCTGTCAGCACTATCTTCATTGAGCTGCCAATATTCGTCTTAGGCTGCGTACACACGCTACGGTAAAGTGACCTGCGGTTTTCCTGCGGATTGGCCAGCGGTTTGACACCTGGACAATGGAATAGGTGTCAAACCGCTGCGTAATCCGCAGAAAGAATTGACATGCTGCGGATTTCAAACCGCAGCTTTTCCGAAAGGAAAAAACCGCAGCACGTACACTGCGGATTTGAAAACCCATAGGATAACATTATACTGTACACTGTCTTTGGAACTGTTGCGGATCCGCAGAGGCAAATCCACTGCGGATCCGCAGCAGAGTCCGCAGCGTGTGCACATACCCTAACTCCCCCTTTATTGCTTCCTTATTAATATGTTCCAGCCATAGTGGATGGAGCCTCCACCCACTCCCCTGTCTAGACCTCCTCTTCCCCCCCCCCCCCCCCATCTTTTTAATAAGCAGCTCCAGAGCTTTATGGTCTGAGATCTTTCTCAGAAGATATTCCACTCCACAAATCAATTGTGCCAACAATTCATTACCTAGCGCCAAATCAATGCCAAATCAATTCGCGAGAGAGATCCATGAGTAGTAGAGTAGCAGGAGTAAGGCCTGTTTCACACTTCCGTTTTTTGGCATCAGTCAAAATCCGCCGTTTGGGGAAAAAAAATGATCTGACGGATTTGCCTGGCAGATCCGTCTTTTTCCCCATAGACTTTTCTTTTTCCGTCCTGCGAAGGATCCATCATAAAATTGGCGTCCGTCAGCCAGAAAAAACGTCCCTAGGAACGTTTTTTGTCTGCGTCGAAAAGACGTCCAGTGACGAATTGGTCGCCGTCCATCGTCTGGTATAATGGACCCCTATGTGCGGCGGATCCGTCGCAGGACGGAATCCGTTGACGGACTCTGTTTTTCCAAACTGAGCATGCCCGGAAGAATTTCCCTTCCATAAATTTAACCCCAAAATCCTTTCAGACACAGAAAAGTGTCTCTCTCTCTTTCTCTCTCTCTTTCTCTCATTCTCTTTCTCTCTTTCCTACACTAACTGCTGTGACGGATCCGTCAAAAAAAACGGATCCGGTGCATCAGTTCTTCCAAATATGTAACGGATCAGTTTTTCAACAATTTGGCGGATTTAGACTGACACCAGAAAACAGAAGACTGTTTCACACTTAACGAATGAGGATGTGAAGAATAAGAATCGCTGTGCACATGCTGCAGATAAATCCGCGCAGATTTTCAGTGTTTTTTTTTTTTTTTTTTTTTATATGCAGCATGTCAACTCATTTTTTTTCAGATCCGCAGTGCATTTTCCGGTGTGTGTGTGTGTGTGTGTGTGTGTGTGTGTGTCTCTCTCTGTCTCTGTCTTTCTGTCTGTCTTCTCCCCCGCGCCCCCCCCCCCACATCCCCGGGAGAAAATGTACAGATCCAAAGTCCGCACAACAAAAACGCATTGCAATCCGCGTAAAATCATCAAGCGGTTTCTGCCAAGAGATACGGATTTGGTGCAGAAAATTCTGCAGACTAATCTGCAATGTGTGCATATACCCTAAGGGCATGTGTACATGTTGCGGATTTGGCTAAATCCGCAAGTAAATTAGTGTGGATTTCCCCTGCGTTTTCACACCTGTGGATTCCTATAATGGAGCAGGTGTCAAAACGCTGCGGATCCGCACTAAAGAATTGACATGCTGTGGATTTAAATCCGCAGAAAATCTGCAGCATGTGCACAGCGTTTTCATTTCTCATAAACTTTAAGGCTATGTGCACACGTAGTGAAAGGTGCTGCGGATTTTTCCATGCGAATTTGGAAAAATCCGCAGGTCAAAAGACCTGCGGTTTAGCCCTGTGGTTTCACACCTCTGCAGTGGAGAAGGTGTGAAACCGTTGCGGATTCCGTACAAAGAATTGACATGCTGCGGATTTGAACCTGCAGCAAATCCGCGCGGAAAAATCCGCAGCATGTGCACAGCATTTTTCATTTTAGCATTGAAAACAATGGTACTGTACAATGCAGCTAAATCTGCCATTCCGCAGAGTCAAAAACGCTTCGGATCCGCAGCAGAATCCGCAACGTGTGCACATGGCCTAATGGTACTGTACAGCGCAGCAGAATCTGCTTCGGATGCGCAGCAGAATCCGCAACGTGTGCATATACCCTAATAGTTTCTACTAACACTGATCACCTCGCAGCCTGCAGGGCAGCTTGACTTTCTTTAGAACTTGATTGGAGCTGCTTATTCACCATCTGAACTATCAACTATCCTGTGTTGCAACCTTTCATCAATTTTCTCTGCTGTCCATGTCCAGGGAGATTAGCTACATTTCCCAGGGATTGTAAACTTCTTGATTATGTTGAGCACCGGAGCAATCCAGATCTCTGGAGATGACTTGCAAAACTTGAGATTGTTGATATTTTTCACCAGTTTTGGTTCCCAAGTCCTCAGACAGTTCTCTTCTCTTTTTGTCCGTGCGTAGTGTAGCACACACAATGCAAAGACTGAGTCATCTTCTCTCCTTTTTGTCTGGTTACAGATGTGATTTTCATATTGCCTACAACTGTTACCTGCCATAGTTGCGTTTGAATGAGCATCACATGCTTGAGACAAAGATGTTTATCCACAATTTTGTCTGACCAATTTTTGGGGTTTTGTGTTAAATTCCAAGTTGTTCTTTTTCTCTCTCTCTTTTTGGTGTTGTTCCAATTCACACACAGAAAATAAGCGAGTTTCACAAAACGTGTAATTGCCTTATTTTTCTGAGAGAAATATTTAATTTCTGGAAAAATTTCAAGGGTGCCGGTTTTTCTGCCTGCACTAACTCACGGATCGATAGACCAATTTGCGCTCTTGTCTTGTATCACATTGTAAGGTTTATCTATTTCGTTTTTATGCTTAATAAAAATATTGAAATTTTACTTTGCTGGTGGCCTCTTCTTTCGCTGTAGGTTTATAGTGCTGTTACAACTTATACATGGTACTATGATGTCACTACTAAACTAGTAATGTTACTACAACGCAATTTTGTGATATCGCTGCTTTGCTGTGCACTGCTAGATTAGTGGTGTTACTACTACATGGTGCTGTGACGTCACTGCTCTGCTGTATACTGGTGGTGTTGCTACTACATGGTGCTGTGACGGCACTGCTCTGCTGTATACTGCTAGATTAGTGGTGTTACTACATGGTGCTGTGACGTCACTGCTCTGTATACTGGGGATGTTGCTACGACATGGTGCTGTGATGTCACTGCTGCTGTATACTGCTAGACTAGTGTTGCTACTACATGGTGCTGAGACGTCACTGCTCTGCTGTATACTGCTGGTGTTACTACTGCATGGTGCTGTGATGTCACTACTCTGCTGTATACAGGTGGTGTTACTACTACATGGTGCTGTGATGTCACTGCTCTGCTGTATACTGCTGGTGTTACTACTACATGGTGCTGTGATGTCACTGCTCTGCTGTATACTGCTGGTGTTACTACTACATGGTGCTGTGATGTCACTACTCTGCTGTATACAGGTGGTGTTACTACTACATGGTGCTGTGATGTCACTGCTCTGCTGTATACTGCTGGTGTTACTACTACATGGTGCTGTGATGTCACTGCTCTGCTGTATACTGCTGGTGTTACTACTACATGGTGCTGTGATGTCACTACTCTGCTGTATACAGGTGGTGTTACTACTACATGGTGCTGAGACGTCACTGCTCTGCTGTATACTGCTGGTGTTACTACTACATGGTGCTGTGATGTCACTACTCTGCTGTATACAGGTGGTGTTACTACTACATGGTGCTGTGATGTCACTGCTCTGCTGTATACTGCTGGTGTTACTACTACATGGTGCTGTGATGTCACTGCTCTGCTGTATACTGCTGGTGTTACTACTACATGGTGCTGTGATGTCACTACTCTGCTGTATACAGGTGGTGTTACTACTACATGGTGCTGTGATGTCACTGCTCTGCTGTATACTGCTGGTGTTACTACTACATGGTGCTGTGATGTCACTACTCTGCTGTATACAGGTGGTGTTACTACTACATGGTGCTGTGATGTCACTGCTCTGCTGTATACTGCTGGTGTTACTACTACATGGTGCTGTGATGTCACTGCTCTGCTGTATACGGCTGGTGTTACTACTACATGGTGCTGTGATGTCACTACTCTGCTGTATACAGGTGGTGTTACTACTACATGGTGCTGTGATGTCACTGCTCTGCTGTATACTGCTGGTGTTACTACTATATGGGGCTGTGATGTCACTACTCAGCTGTATACTGCTAGACTAGTGTTCCCACTACCACATCTCACTTTCTTCCCATGTCCAATATATCATCCTTATTGCAGAGTCTTATCATCACTACCAAGATGGGTGGCTAAAATATGTCGCGTCATTGACACTCTGGACTTCTTAGGACACCTCTACAAAGGATTCTCCATCCTTTAAAAAATATTGATGCAATATTAGGTTTAGTCTATGTGCCCACGTAGCGTTTTATTCCGGACACTAAAAACCGGACTCCTTCCCAGAAATCGCGCGTTTTTTTCCCCCCGCGCGATTTCACCGCGATTTTCGCGTGCGATATTCAAGCACTTTCCAAGCGATTTGAAGCATCGCTTGGAAAGTGATTGACAGATTGGTCACACTCGTCAAACATAGTGTTTGACAAGTGTGACCAGGTTTTTACTATTGAGGCTGCCTATGCGGCATCAATAGTAAAAGATAGAATGTTAAAATGCTAAAAAAAAAAATAAAAAAATCGGGGTATATTTACCTTCCGACGTCCCGCGCTGCCATCCCGGGCCTCAGCATTCCCAGCGATGCCTTGCGAGACCTGTGATGACGTAGTCTCGCGTTGCTATAGCGATCTCACGAGACTACGTCATCACAGGGCCTTGCCGCAAGGCATTACTGGGAACGCTGAGGCCGGGAATGCAGCGCGTGACGCCGGAAAGTAAATATACCCCGATTTTTTTTTTTTATTTTTTTTTTTATTTTTTTTTTTTACAGGGGTATGGTACCCAGGGCCTGGAGGACAGTCTCCTCTCCTCCACACCGTGGGTACCAACCGCACATGAGACGCTTAACTTTCCCGCATGGTGGGCATAGCCACATGCGGGAAGTAAGCGATTCTCATGCATTCCTATGGGTGCGGAATCGCAGCAATTCTTTGCGATTTCGCACAAAAGAATGACCATGCTGCGATTTTTTTCCGCGATGCGATTCCGCCGCGGAAAAAAAGCGCAGCATTAGCACGGCATGTGCGGAATGCCATAGGAATGCATGGGGTGTGTTCTGTACATGATTTTTAAACGTTTTCGCGCCGAAAATCGCGGCAAAAACGCTTAAAAATCGCTACGTGGGCGCACAGCCTTACAGAGTTAAAATGAGCTTTTTTTGAATGGCCCAGTGTTCATGTACTAGCACTCACTAGCAGGGCTGTGGAGTCGGTAAGCCACAGTTGCGACTCCGACTCCTGGATTTTATCAGGCTCCGACTCCTTCATAAATGGCCAATTCATAACAACAAATTTACTGTTGTAAAATATTAAACGTCGTGCTTATTCAGTTTCTCACCATCATATAAGTAATCAGACCACTTAGAGCAAAAACTACATTTATTAGAATACAATTAGAATATAGCAAATAACTTTTATAAACGTTTCTAAACTGTAAATAAATATGCAATAAACACTTTTATGCAGTTAATAAGAAGAAATCTATAAATTTGTCCTCAGAAAAAGTATTGCCTCTGTCAGATCCTCCTTCATGGATGCCCTCAAATCTGATCTAATTATTTTGAGAGCAGAGAACAACCTCTCTACACTAACTTGTGTTGGTGGCAAAGCAGTAACCACTCTGGCAACATCTCTGACAATGTCAGGATACAGAGGAATCGCTTGTTGCACTGTTATTTTTGATGAACGGTCAAATTTCTCAATTTCTTTTAGTGCACATGAAAAATTCTGCTGAAATGTACTGGCTGTGTTCCTTGATGGGGATGACTCTTCTTCTATGCGGGAACGCTTTGCACGGTCCTTGTGATCCAAATATTTTTCGAAATTAAATTCTTCATCAGTTGATGATGAGGGTGAAGATGTGGCAGGACGACCAAATTCTTCTTGTTTCTCCTGACTGTTCTGCAACCCTTTCATCCTTACTGCTATTTCAAACAGAGCTTCTTTTCCTTTACTTAGCTGTTGATCATCTAGAAGAATCCGATGCATTGGGTCTACATAAACAGCTGCCAAAAGAATGTTATTTTGTAATAGTAGCTCCTCTCTCCGTTTCATTGATGTAGCAATGCCACTTGCAATTAACCCTCCTCTTTGGGACAGGCGAAACATCAGGTTCTTCCACTCCTTTAAGAAAATACCTGGAGTTAAGTCCTCTGCTTGTAATTTTTTAGTCACTGTAAATGGGTGCTCTAGCAATTTTTCCAGCTCAGTCACCTGATTCCACTGACTTTCATTTAGCGTCAGTTGAGGGTTAGCCATGTCTACAAGAAAGGTTTTCAGTTCAACCAAGCGCTGAATCATTAAGTAAGTACTGCCCCATCGTGTGGCTTGATCAATAATTGCCCCTTTTCCAGCACGTCTCTTCAAAATTGAGTCAACTTTAGGGGTTCTAGCAACAGTAGCCAATTTTCTCACCTTGCCAATCAGTGCAGCAGCATGTCCTTCTTGCAGACTGTCTCTTATAGCCAGCTGTAGCGTATGCACAACACAGCGCATGTGATGAATGAAAGAACATATTGACACAGTTTCAACAAGATCATCTAAACTATCATGTTGCTGTTCATCTGAAGCAACTTCAGTTTGCTCCTCAGTTACAATACTGTGTTCCTCTATTTCAAACATTTCTGTGTCTGTGGACCCAGAATGTTCTTCTAGCTGCTGGTCACCATCATTACTCTCATTCATTAGCTTAATAGTACTTATCATATTTGAAGCATTGTCAGTTACGACAGAAAGAACTTGCTCTTTCATAGTTCATAGTCTTGCAGAACCTTTTCCACCAAGACCTGGAGAAACTCACTGGTGTGATGAGCTTTGGTGTCTTTTACTGCCAATGTCTTGGTAACTATTTCATTTTTGTCACAAACAAATCGGACATTGATGGCAAAATAGTTCACTCTGTGACGTGTGCAGGCATCCATTTTAAGAAACAGAAAGCGTCCCTTGAGAGTTTTTTTAAGTTCTTCCTTTTGTTTAAAAGTTTCTTCGATTACTAATTTTCTAATACTCTCTCTCTCCAGAGAAACACCAAGCTTGCGGGCCATTTCCCCATTCAGACACACAAAAGCTGGTCGTGAAAATAATGAAATAGGCACACTATCCTTTACAACAAGCTCTATGATCTGTTTTTTTAAATGTATCTACTGTCATTGTTACAGTAACTTTGTCACTGACAAAATATCTTGCAACTTATGGCTGCAAAGTTCTCTGCTCCTTTGTTTGGCTGGAAGAGCTGGGCACTGGTTCATTGGTTTGGATGCAGTCTTTCTCATCCACTGCTTTCAGTACTTCTGGATGAAAGCGCTGTAAATGTCTCTTTAGATTAGAAGCTCTGGTAGGAGCATTTTTATCTTTGCCTGAATATGCACTCATCTTGGCTTCACAGCATTTGTTTTCGTCTGGATCATTTGTCATACACTGACAGACATAATGTTTTCTATCTTGAGTGATGGTGAAATGTTCAAATACAGCTGATTTAATGTGATGCTTCTTTGACATTCTCAGGTTTTTAATTCTGCATTCACAATCCAAATGACAATTGTTTTTCCTAAAAACAATTGTACAAAATTATTGCCAGGTCGTACAACTGATATAGTGGTCAGTAATGCTGTTATTATTCCTCATGTACTCACAGTTAACTGATGCAAAGTTTGTTGAAAGGATAATACTTCTTACAGTCTTCCTCTTCTGAGTAGCAGGCAGCTGTGAGATGCTTGGAAGACGCACACCTAGTATTATCTAGTCTAGAGGAGGAGCTTTACTACTAAGAATTTGCAACACATTTTCACTTTTAGTTTCATACATTGTAAGTAGGGGGGTTGGGGCAGCATGAGGTTAACCAAGTACAGTATAAGATTAGATAAGGGCAGTGGAGAACAGTGACACACAAGAAGTAAGAAATGTCTCTATCTCCAGCAGAACTGCTTATCACTGTTGTTCATAGTTTGATAGAACATATATATTTGAGTAACATTTATAAAATTCATATGAAAGTTCAATTATGAAATATTAATACATTTTTTTTAAAGCTGGAGTCGGTACATTTCTACTGACTCCGACCAAAACTAACTCCAACTCCGACTCCGACTCCACGACTCCGACTCCACAGCCCTGCTCACTAGTATTCATGCTGATGCATCATTGAAGAAGCTACAGAACTCACAGAAGTGCCACAGCGCCGGCAGCTGATTCACAAGTGGGCCGTGAGTCAGGCCTTCATGAACAAATAATAAGAGTATTTAGACACATTGTGGATTCGTGTGTGGATTTTTCTGCAGAATCCGCAGGTCAAAATGCCTACGTTTTACCTGCGGATTTTTATGCGGATTTCACCTGTGTTCTTACACCTGCGGATTCCTAGAATGGAATAGGTGTAAAAACGCTGCGGAATCCGCACGAAGAATTGACATGCTGCGGAAAATAAACCACTGCGGTTTCGCACGGAATTTTCCGCAGCATGTGCACAGCGGATTTTGTTTCCCATAGGATAACATGATACTTTACATCCCATGGAAAAGGGCCAGACGAATCCGCAAAGTGTGCACATACCCTTAATGTCTACCCTATATGCTGGATTCACACTCGTGTTTGTTTTTTTATCACAATGATTTTGCTGCAGTTTTGATAAATCATGGCAAAACAACGGGCCTGGTTCATCAAAGCTTTTAAGCCATTATTTTAGAGTAAAGAACTCTGAAAAGTCGCATAATTTTGTCTCCACTCTAGGCTGCTCTACAATTTTGCAACTTAAGGTGTTCTTACACTGTATTTGCTCAAAGTGGCTGGGACGGTGGGTCTGGTGACCAACACTCATCAAACTCATGACGAGCAGCAGCATTTACCACGCAAAGAATCTTACTCCCGTATGGACTGGAGTAGAAAATGTGGCTTGGAGCATACAGAGGTGTAAACCACTGATTGATGAAAAGGTGTGCGTCTGACTGCAGCACATGTCCTCATCAAGACCGGCATTGCTGAATTGGGCCCATGTGTTTTTACCACAATTGCTGTAAGAAAAAAAACGGTTCAATTTCAATACGTGAAGTTCCCTATGGATAAAGCAAATGCAGAAAATGTACATCATGGTCAGCTGCTGATTTTCGCACCTTTTTTGTATATACCGTACTCGTCAGGATGATTTGATGTGTGCTGTCAGTGCACCCACAATATGCTGCACAAGCTAGCTTCACTCCTAGCAGATTATCCTCTTGCTTTCCAGTCTTGATATTGAGCGAGGTATCTAAGTTGTTAGGCAGATGGAAGAGGCTACCTCTGTCATCCCTTCAATGTCACCCCCATTCATTTACAACTCAATCACAGGGTTCCGATATCTAGCAATGGCAGTGGGGTACATCCTGCATTGAACTACTGAACACAATTTATTATATATTTTAGGAGTCAGTCCATTTTATACCAACTCTAACGCCATCAAAATGAACACTGACTTCCACAATCCGTATGCTCTAACTGTAAAGAACCCTTTCCTATTTAGCTGCTTGAATCTCCTTTCTCTCCCCCTGTAGTGAGTGCCCCTGATCCTTAGTATGGTACTTGAAAGGAATAAGTCATGTGCCAGTCCTTTGTATTGATCACACATGTATTTATACATATAAATGAGATGTCTTTTTTGTAAGCTAAACAAGCCCAACTGTACCAGTCAGTCTATAAGATTGATTGCTTCATAGTGTATTTCTTTGCACTGTAGCTGTAGGGTAAATGGTCATTGTAATTCTAGTAGCAGAGACATCAAATGGATCACAAAGTACCTGTGGGTCTTTGATGTAATGGGTGCATGCATCTTCTCTTCTTGGGCAGTTAGCATGCAGGGATAGCAGAGAACGGGGGTCTCAGAAGAGTAACAGATACCGTATGAGTGGCAATACCCCTTGTTTAACCACAGGTTAGATTAAATACGAGAAGTCGTGCTTTTATTTCTGATCTTGATAAGACACTTTAAGTCTGTGTTATTATGAAAAGTCTCTGTATCCCTGGCTTAATAGTCAATTTGGATGCCTGACCTAACACATGATTTTATAATGGAATGGAGATAAGTTCCCCGCCGGGTATTAAAAAAAAAAATAAAAAAAAAATTCCCCACTCTACCGAACCGTGCTCTTTCCAAGAGTCAGACTCTACGATAAGTAAATTATCACCTAACCTGTAAATGGATAAGTTATTGTCAAGTGAGAACAAATTAAGTTTAGGAAAGTCTTCCTTGAACACACAGGGAAGATACCCATTGTTGACTGTACATTGGCTTGAAAGAAAAGTATTCACCCCTTTGGCTTTTTGCCTATTTTATTACGTTACAACCTGTGTTTTAAATATTTTTGTAGTTGATTTGTTTGTGATGCATCAGCTCTAAATACTCTAAGGCTGTGTGCCCACGATGCGATTTTTTTAAGCGTTTTTGCCGTGATTTTCGGCTCGAAAGCGCTGCGAAAACGTTTAAAAATCTTGTACAGAACGCACCCTAAGCATTCCTATGGCACTCCGCACATGCTGTGCTAATGCTGCGCTTTTTTCCGCGGCGGAATCGCATCGCGGAAATAATCGCAGCATGCTCATTCTTTTGTGCGGAATCGCAAAGAATTGCCACGATTCCGCACCCATAGGAATGCATGAGAACCGCTTACTTCCCGCATGTGGCTATGCCCACCATGCGCGAAGTTAAGCATCTCATGTGCGGTTGGTACCCACGGTGTGGAGGAGAGGAGACTGTCCTCCAGGCCCTGGATACCATACCCCTGTAAAAAAAAAAAAAAGAATAAACTGGGTATATTTACCTTCCGACGTCCCGTGCTGCCTTCCCGGGCCTCAGCGTTCCCAGTAATGCCTTGCGGCAGGGTCCTGTAATGACGTAGTCTCGTGCGACTCTAGCGGTCTCGTGAGATCGCTATAGCAACGCGAGGCCAACGTCATCACAGGTCTCCCAAGGCATCGCTGGGAACGGGAGCGTCGCTGAGACAGCGCGGGATGTCGGAAGGTAAATATACCCCGATTTTCATTTTTTTTTTTTTTTAAATCATTTTTAACATTCTATCTTTTACTATTGATGCCGCATAGGCGGCCTCAATAGTAAAAATCTGGTCACACTTGTCAACCACCATGTTTGACGAGTGTGACCAACCTGTCAATCACTTTCCAAGCGATGCTTCAAATCGCTTGGAAAGTGCTTGAAAATCGCGAACATAATCGCGGAAAAAAACGCGCAATTTCTGGGAAGGAGTCCGGTTTTCAGTGTTCGTATTTAAACGCTACGTGGGCACATAGCCTAAGTTGGCAAGCTGAAATGAAAAAATATAGGCATAAATTAAATTTATGGGATCAAATAACTAAAAATTGGCGTGTTGCATATATATTCACCCCTTTTTCTTTGAAACCCCTACTTCAGCAAACTGGAGCAAGTTCAGAAAAGAGCAACCAGAATGGTGACCGGTCTGCAAACCCTGTCTTATGAGGAAAGGTTGCAGGATTTGGGAATGTTTAGCCTGCAAAAGAGAAGACTGAGAGGAGACTTAACTGTCTACAAGTATCTCAAGGGCTGTCACATTGCAGAAGGATCATCTTTATTCTCATTTGCACCAGGAAAGACTAGAAGCAATGGGATGAAACTGAATGGGAGGAGACAGATTAGATATTAGAAAAAACTTTTTGACAGAGTGATCAATGAGTGGAACAGGTTGCCACGAGAAGTGGTGAGTTCTTCAATAGAAGTCTTCAAACAGAGGCTGGACAGATATCTGTCTGGGATGATTTAGCAAATTCTTCTTTGAGCAGGGGGTTGGACTAGATGGCCCAGGAGGTCCCTTCCAACTCTACGATTCTAAAATTTCTGGTGCCAGCAATTCTATTCATTAGTCACATGCTTGGTGAAAGATTGCACACAGGTAAACTTCCTAAATGTCACATGGTCTGTCAGTATATACACTTTACCTTTTCTGAAAGGCCACAGAGGCTGCAACACCGTTAAGCAAGAGGCACCACTAGCCAAACAACACCATGAAGACAAGAAGATCTCCAAACATGTCAGGGACAAAGATATTGAGAAATACAAGTCAGGGTTGGGTTATAAAATTAAAAAAGTATCCTAATCCCCGAAGATACTGCAGAACACCATCAAACCCATTATCAAATGGAAAGAACATGGTATCACAGCAAACCTCCCAAGAGAGGGCTATGTCTGACCCCAAACCAACACTGCTTATCACCCCAAGAACACCATCCCCACAGTGCAACATAGGTGGTGGCAGGATCATGCTGTGGAGATGTCTTTTTGTAGTAGGGACAGGGAAATTGGTACTAGTTGAGGGGGAAGATAGATGGTGCAAAATACAGGGATATTATTGAGCAAAACCTGTGTGGGTCTGTCAGTGATTTGAGACTAGGACAGAGTTTCACCTTCCAACAAGACAGTGACCCAAACCATACTGTAAAGTAACACTCGTGTTGTTGAAGGGGAAACTTGTAAATGTTTTGGTGTGGCCTAGTCAAAGCCCAGACCTTAATCCAATTAAAAATCTGTGGCAGACTTGAAGATTGCTGTTCACCAGAGGAAATCATCTTGAAGAAGCTGGAGCAGGTTTGCCTCTAGGAATGGGCAAAAATCCCAGTGGCAAGATCTGGAAATCACATGGAGGCTTATCCACAGCGACTTGCAGCTGCAATTGCTGCAAAAGGAGACTTACTCTAGGGGGTGAATAGTTATGCACACTGAAGTTTTCAGTTATTTTGTCCTTTTTGTTGTTTGCTTCACAGTGAAACGAAAACCAAATGTTCACAGTTGTAGGTGAGTTCTTTACATGAACTGATGCAAGCCCTCAAAAAAAAAAAAAAAAAAAAAATGAAATTACAGATAGCAAAACATGAAAAATACTAAGGGTGTGAAAACTTTTGTAAGGCATTGTATTGCATTGTCTCTGTACGGCTACGGCATAGAGCTGTAATATGGCTATGTGCAGAAAGTCTACTAATGATTGTTTATTCATACTCCCTCATTTTATTATCTATACGGCTATTAGAATCTTTTTTAATAACTTGTTTTGTTTTCTTTGTTTTTCCTTTTTTTTTTTTTGTTTTTTTTTTTTTCTTCTTCTCTTCTTAGGGAATGGCCATTTCGGTTTTAGGTCCAACATTCCCTGATCTGGCTGCAAATGTAGGAAGCACTGTTGGAAACATTTCCTACATTTTCGTAGGGCGGTCCTTAGGATATCTTGGTGGTTCTGTTTTGGGAGGTGTCCTTTTTGACCGCATAAATCAGCATCTCCTTCTAGGTAGGTTTAATGAAATGTACCATTTACACATGATGGTAAGTTTGACTATGTAAAATCTACCTCTATACACTGATGTTAGCCCTATCTTGTACATTTATGGCATACACACATGACATGCCATAAGTGTCTGATAGGTACAAATCATACCTTTTGAGATATGCCATAAATATATGAAATGAGAATAGCCTCTAAAGACCAGTCTGCTATTGAGCTAAGGTCCCATCTAGGGAAATTATCCTCTTGTTTCTAAACTTTGATGCTAGAGGTCACAGACTTTTATGTCGAAGGCTAAAATTTTATTTTGGAAAATATATGCAGTCCTTTTTACCGAACTAATCTTTTTGTGACCAGCTTAGTTGTGTTACATTTCATCATTACCTGTCATTGGAAAGTAAAGAAGTTAATTTATCTTTCTGTATGTTCTTGTTTCAAGGATTGTCAATGTTGGCTACTTGTACAGGACTTTTTGTCTTGCCTTGGTGTAAGAAGGCCATATTTCTTACCGGAGTTATGTGTATTGTGGGAACTTCCATGGGATTTCTAGACACTGGTAAGTACAAGGCTTCATCCACATTTTATAAACGAAGATAGAAAAATACAATGTTTAGGCCCCTTGGGCACAGCAGTCTTGCAGATCAACCTACAGTCCAATTTTCAGTTGTATATTCATGCACAAGTTGTGCGGTGCTGCAATACAGCACTTAGAAGTCAGTATGTTGTGTAAGGGAATAGCACACCAAGAATAATAAATGTTATATCTATAGCGCCGACATATTCCGCAGCACTTTACATTTCGGAGGGGATTTGTACAGACAATAGACATTACAGCATAACGATAATTACATAGATTATAACAAATATCAAGAGGAATGAGGGCCCTGCTCGCAAGCTTACAGTCTATGAGGAAAGAGGTAGACACGAAAGGTGGGTGGTAACTGTTGCCCTGATTGTATGGACCAGCCATGATGTTAAGTGTGTAATAGTACAGACACAGAGGGCTAATGGATGCATAAAGCATGTGGGAACATGATGCGGGGAACCTGGTTATGGTAAAACTTTTGGCTGTGCCACACAGGGATAGATTAGGTTAATGTGTTGAGGCGATAGGCCAGTCTGAAAAAATGCATTTTCAGGGCACGCTTAAAAGTGTGGGGATTGGGGACTAATCGTATTGACCTGGGAAGTGCATTCCAAAGAATTGGCACAGCACGTGTAAAGTCTTGGAGACGGGAGTGGGAGGTTCTGATTTTTGAGAATGCTAACCTCAGGTCATCAGCAGAACGGAGGGTGCGGGTAGGGTGGTATACTGAAACAAGGGAGGAGATGTAGGGTGGTGCTGAGCCATGGAGGGCTTTGTGGGTGAGGGTAATAAGATTATACTGAATTCTGGAGTGGATGGGTAGCCAGTGTAATGACTGGCACAAGGTAGAGGCATCGGTGTAACGATTGGTGAGGAATATGATCCTGGCTGCAGCATTCAAGACAGATTGGAGAGGGGAGAGTTTGGTAAGAGGGAGACAGATTAGAAGAGAGTTACAATTGTCGAGACGAGAGTGAATAAGAGAAACAGTAAGAGTTTTTGCAGAGTCAAAAGTAAGAAAAGGTCGAATTCTAGAAATGTTTTTGAGGTGCAGATGACAAGAGCGAGCCAGTGATCGAATGTGGGGGGCAAAGGAAAGCTCGGAGTCAAGTATGACCCCAAGACAGCGGGCATGTTGCTGGGGAGTAATAGTGGAACCACACACAGAAATGGCAATGTCAGGTATAGGTACATTTGTAGAGGGAGGAAATGCAAGGAGTTCAGTTTCAGATATAGTGAGGACATGATGTTAGACACAGCGTTTAGACAATCGCCGGTGTTTTCTATAAAGGCTGGCGTGATGTCAGGAGAAGAAGCGTATAATTGGGTGTCATCAGCATAGAGATGGTACTGGAAACCAAATCTACTGATTGTTTGACCAATGGGGCAGTGTACAAGGAGAAGAGGAGGGGGCCTAGAACCGATCCTTGAGGAACCCTAACAGTAAGGGGAAGGTGAGAGGAGGAGGAACCGTCAAAAGATAGAGTAAAGGAGCGGTCAGAGAGATAGGAGAACCAGGAGAGAACGGTGTCCTTGAGGCCAATGGAACGGAGCATAGTGAGGAGGAGCTGATGATCCACAGTGTCGAATGCTGCAGAGAGATCCAAGAGAATTAGCATGGAGTAATGACCATTTGATTTAGCTGTTAGTAGATCATTAGAGACTTTAGTGAGGGCAGTTTCAGTAGACTGTAAAGAGCGGAAACCGGATTGGAGAGGGTCGAGAAGAGTTATCAAAGAGGTAGCGGATAAGACGGGAGTGGACCAGGCGTTCCTGGAGTTTAGAGATGAAGGGAAGATTAGAGACAGGTCTATAGTTAGCACAGTTTTGGTCGAGAGATGGTTTTTTAAGTAGTGGATGTATGATGGCATGCTTAAATGAGGAGGGAAAGATACCAGAAGAGAGAGAGGGGTTAAAAATTTTAGTTAGGTGAGGGGTGACAGCGGGGGAAAGGGACTGGAGGAGATGTGACGGAAATGGGTCACTGGTGCAAGTGGTTGGGCGAGAAGATGCAAGGAGCATGCTTACTTCTTCTGTGACTGGTTCAAAATCAGAGAGTGAGCTAGATGCAGTGGGGGAGGGAGGACAGTGCATGGTATGAGGTGATTGGGAGATAATTTCCTGTCGGATCTGGTCAATTTTTTCTTTGAAGTAATTGGCCAGATCGTCAGCTCTGAGCTCTGTGGTTGGGGCCTGTACTCTTGGGTTGAGTAGAGAATAAAAAGTGTCACAGGGACGTCTCGGGTTATTGGATAGTGAGGTGATGAGGGTGTTGAAATAGGTTTGTTTGGAGAGGTGAAGGGCAGTGTTGTATGTTCTAAGCATAAACTTATAATGGATGAAATTTTCGTGTAGATTGGATTTTCCCCACAGACGTTCGGCGCACTTGGAGCACCGCTGCAGGAAACGTGTTTGCAGGGTGTGCCAGGGTTGTCGCCGTCTGTGTTGTGGTTTTCTATTTATAGGGGGTGCAAATTCATCCAGGGCACTTTGAAGTGTTTCATTGTAATGCTTCAATGCAGAATCAGGACATAAGAGAGAGGAGATAGGGGCCAATGAAGACTGCAAGTTCTTCATAAGTTTCTGGGTGTTAATGGCCTGTATGTTTCTATAAATATGGACAGTGGGGGTGACCTGAGCAGCCTGGCAGTTCTTGATAGAGAATGAAAGAAGATTGTGGTCAGAGAGCGGGAGAGGGGAGTTTGCAAAATCATCCACTGTACAAAACCGAGAGAAGACCAAGTCAAGGGAGTTTCCGTCTTCATGCGTTGGAGAATTAGTAAGCTGCGAAAGGCCAAACGAGGATGTTAGAGATAAAAGGTGAGTAGCAGATGGGGAGAGGGGAAGAGCAATGGGGATGTTGAAATCTCCCATGATGAGGGTAGGGATGTCACAGGAGAGAAAATGTGGAAGCCAAGTGGCAAAATGATCCAGGAACTAATGGGAGGGGCCGGGAGGACGATACACCACCGCCACTCGCATGGAGAAGGGGGTGTAGAGTCTGATGGCATGGACCTTAAAAGAAGGGGAAGACAAGTGAGGGTAGTTGAGGGATAACCTGAACGGTACATTTTGGTGATAGGAGCAGACCAACGCCTCCACCTGCTCTATTGTCTGATCTTGGGGTATGAGAGAAATGTAGTCCCCCGTATGAAAGGGCAGCAGCGGTAGTGTCTGACTGCTGGATCCAGGTTTCAGTAAGAGCCAGGAGGTTAAGAGAATTAGAAAGGAAAAAGTCATGAGCGAAGGAGAGTTTGTTACACACTGAGCGAGAATTCCAAAGTGCACAATTAAGAGAGACAGATGACATGCAGGGAATATTAATAAGATTAGAGGGGTTTCTGAGTGTAGCAGTTGGGGGGGGTTTGACTTTCTATAACCATGGGGGACCAGGGTTGGGAGCAATGTCTCCTGCGACTAGGAGAAGGAGGATAGAAAGAGTGAGCAGATGGTTAAGTGATTTGTGAGAGCGTCTCTTATGTTGAATGATGGGACTGACTGGATCTGTGCAATTTAACAATGTGAAAAGAGCGTGAGTGCTATACATAGGAGAGGAAAGGAGCGAGGGGCCGATATGTATGGAGTGTATAGAGTTAATGCCCGGGCGGTGGATGTGTGTGAATGCAGCGACCAGGATATAACTTACACAAATGCATATGGTATATATTTGTTGTACTCCAAATGTACAGGGAGTAGATGTATATAAATATCTTACCTGTCTCCTGCCCTGTCTAACTGCCATGTTATAACTGCCAGTACTTTGATACATGTACTTAGATTACATGTGCATAAATGCCTTCCCCAAAAGAATAGGCTCAAAGCAAAATGTTTTTTGAATGCTTTTAATTTTCTACACTCATATCCCCCAAAAAGTAATTACACAGCAAATTGAATCATAGCAATATTTCAGGTAATGTACCCTTATTAACGCTATGAATAAGGTATGCGGAGAATGTACGGTAAGTTCCCTGTACATAGTGAATGGAATGTTACTTGCTGACACTTCTTCAGACTGCCCAAAGCACTGTCCAGTTGGAGAAGAGAAGTCTCAGTGGGTGACCAGACAAGAGATGCTTCTGTGTAAGGATAGATAAGACCTTTTTTTATGCTAGTAAATCCCCACATGACTGCAGCTTGTATCTCCTGGGAGGAAGGGGTGGGAGAATTGTACTTGCTCCTATGCCATTCCAAAACACTATATAATATATTTACCAATGCCGTAAACAGTCTAGTCAGGTTCTGGCCAGGAGTTTGCTGTCACGTGACCGCTGTTCCCTGCGCTGACACCGGAGAATCTCCACAGCGCTAAGGGCATGCACTGGGAGGATTCACAAGTCTGCTGTCACACAGAGTGACTGCAGACTTGTCCTTTTAGACCAGACAGCTCCTTTAACCACTTCACAACATATGACGTACTTATATTTGTTGATATGGAAAAATGTCCTCAATTGTAAACATTGTCTTAATAAATATCAAGGTTGGCCTGCGACTTTGTCCAAGTTTTTAATTTTGGCCCTTTGTGTATTTGAGTTTGACCTCCCTGATATACAGGAATGCGGTGTGACCATTCGTTCTCAACTCAGTGACAGCAAATCCAATCATTATGTTATGACAAAAATGGCTTATAACAGCATCCATCTTGTAGCTCAGTCTGCCGTGTACATACAAGAAATGCATCCAGATACCGTGCTTGTGGGCTGCAGACGTCTGCAGGAAGACCTCTGAACCGCTAATCCGCAGCACTGTCAAGGTTTCTCTAACTCTTTAGGACCATTTATTACCCAGATGAGCTTGTATCTTCTCTCAGAAGTCAGAGGTATATGATGGATAAGTAGCACTATCTATCATGTATAACTATCATGTTTGAGATGGTTATTTATGGTAAGCCTACATGTATTTGGGTCAGTCATATGCAAAAATTGTACTGCCGAGTCTGGGCATCTAAGCACGTCATGTTTGATACAGTCTTGCTGCACCCAAGTATCATCTTATGATAGCTGATACTATGCAGGTCCGGCACCTGCGCACTGCAGTATTCTGCTCTGTCCTCAACAGGGCAGAGCAGTGCGCCTGCGCCGGAGCCACGATCGGAAGGAAAGTAGAGGACGGCATTGTATGAAGATGGGAGGCGCTGGACCGCAACACCCATCGGACTAAGACCGGACCGCCCCTGATGGCTGTGCCGGCAGCTCATATTCGAAAAAAGGGGTGACAGATGCCCTTTAAGCTATTGGTATTTTGAACTCCAACTCTTTCCAACTTATCTAAGCCCATGATATGTAGTTTTTGGGGGAAAATTATTAAATGGGAATCTGTCAGTGTGATCAACCATCAAGCTGTCTATATGGGCATGTATTTCAGAAAGTGTAATATTTTATGTATAAAAATATTTGGACAGTGACACAATTTTTTTTCTATGATGGCTATTCACCAAAACATATTCAAGATACAGCTATATACCGTATATGCTCGCGTATAACCCGAGATTTTCAGCACCCTTTTTTTGGTGTTGAAATTGCCCCCCTTGGCTTATACACGAGTCATTGTCCAGAAAGCCAGCGGGGGAGGGGGAACAGCGGCAAGAACAGGCGACTGTGGCACAGTGACAGCTGCAGTCACCGGCTTCCAGAAGACATCATACTCACCCTCTTTGCGCTGTCACTGCATCTCCGTCACGGCGCCGGCAGCGCTTCCTGTGCTGAGCGGTCATGTGGTACCGCTCATTAAGGTAATGAATATGCACGCGTCTCCACTACCCCATAGGAGTGGAGTGCATATTTATTACCTTAATGAGCGGTACCACGTGACTGCTTAGCACAGGAGAGCTGCTGTGCCGGTACAAAGGAGTTGCAGCGACGGCGCGAGGAGGGTGAGTAGAACAGGGGGAGGGTGAGCCATGCATACAACGATGGGGGGGGGGGGGGGGTGAGCCATGCATACAACAGGGGGAGCCATACATACCAGGACAGGATGGGGGGGAGCCATGCATACGAGGACAGGACGGGGGGGAAGCCACGCATACGAGGACGGGGAGGGAGCCACGCATACGAGGACAGGACCGGGGGGAGCCACTGATACCAGGGCAGGATCGGGGGGAGCCACGCATACCAGGACAGGGATAAGGGGACAGTGCATACCCGGCTTAAACTCGAGTCAATAAGCTTACCCAGTTTGCCGTGGCAAAATTAGGTGCCTCGGCTTATACTCGAGTTGGCTTATACTTGAGTATATACGGTAATTAATTTTGGCTTAAAGTGCAGACTCTGAGGGTATTCACATCCTAAATAGGGTGAGGCTACATTCAGACATTGCGTTTTTGCTGCATTTTTTATGCAAATTTTTTACTGTTTCCCAGTACCAGCAAAGTCAATGAGATTTCAGAAATGTCATTGTTTTTTTTTTTCCTGACTTTTGTCATAATAGGTTTTATTTTTTCAAAATGCAGCATGTCACTTATTTCCGCATTTTTGCAGTGTTTTTTCATCCATTGAAAGTAATGGACGGTGTAAAAACTGAGGTATCTGGTTTTGCTGCGATTTTGGGTGCCAAAACCTTATGACGTTAGATCAGATTATATTTTTATGCACTAAACTTTATCAGCATGCACAAGTGAAAATGCAACACAGATCATCACCCTGAATACACCATCCCCACTGTCAAACATGGTGGTGGCAGCATCATGGTTTGGGCCTGCTTTTCTTCAGCAGGGACAGGGTAGATGGTTAAAATTGATGGGAAGATGGATGGAGCCAAATACAAGACCATTCTTGAAGAAAACCTGTTGGAGTCTGCAAAAGACCTGAGACTGGGACGGAGATTTCTCTTCCAACAAGACAATGATCCCAAACTTAAAGCAAAATCTACAATGGAAGGGTTCACAAATAAACGTATCAAGGTGTTAGAATGGCCAAGTCAAAGTCCAGACCTGAATCCAATCGAGAATCTGTGGAAAGAGCTGAAAACTGCTGTTTACAAACGATCTCCATCAAACCTCACTGAGCTCGAGCTATTTGCCAAGGAAGAATGGGCAAGAATTTCAGTCTCTCGATGTACAAAACTGATAGAGACATACCCCAAGCGACTTGCAGCTGTAATCGCAGCAAAAGGTGGTGCAACAAAGTATTGAGTGAAAGGGGCCGAATAATATTGCATGCCCCACTTTTCAGTTTTTGAATTTCCACAAAATTTAAAATAACCAATAAATTTCGTTCAACTTCACAATTGTGTCCCACTTGTTGTTGATTCTTCACCAAAAATTTACATTTGGTATCTTTATATTTGAAGCATGATATGTGTGAAAAGGTTGAAAAGTTCCAGGGGGCTGAATACTTTCGGAAGGCACTGTATATGTAAACCATGTCGGGTTCTGTAATGATGTTACAGAAGCCGGCAATTGATTTAGCGGCCGTTATGCTATGTAGAACGCTATGAAATTATTTGTGTTTACAAAGGCTAGAAATTTAGCCAATATTATTGCCCCTACAGTACGGAACTCTATTTTTCCAAGTGTTACTTTGGGTCCTTTTAAGGAATCAGTAAAAGGCTTTTTTTCCTTGTAAAAAGTGCAAGTTGTGTAAAACACTCAATCCTACTAAACAGCAGAGTGTAATTTCAAATGATAATATACAATTTCCAATAACAGATTTCATTACATGCACTACTCAAGGCGTTATTTGTTATAGAATGTCCGTGCAGAAAAATGTATGTGGGACGCACTAAGCGGCCACTTAATAAGCATATAGGGGAACATCTTCGCAATATAATATCTAAGTCTGACAATCATCCTCTATCTAGACATTTTTCATCTGTTCACAAGGGGTCTTTGCGGGGTATTAAAATAATGGGTATCAAAAAGGTCCATAAACACTGACGCAATGTGGATTTTATTAAATTAATGTCAAAAGAAGAAACCAGGTGGATTTTTGAAATGGACACTTTAAAACCGAGGGGACTTAATAATGAGGTGGAACGGTTTGCTTTTGATTAACATCATGTTTGTACTAGCTATTCATTGCTGAGCCAAGGGTATTTAACCCCACCGAGTGCATGATGAGCCATCCCTGAGGAAGGAATCCGTGCTATTCCAAAACTAGTTGGAATTTTGGCTCAAGCAGCACTCTCGTTATTATCAGACATCACGTGACTGTGCGCCTCACGTGATCTGGATTATCATCGCAGGTCCTGCCGGACTCACACCACGCTGACCGCGGGTGTCCACAATCTATAATGAGGCTGGTATGCTGACCGCCGTTGGACTGTGCCTACTTTGGTGAGCGATCATTTATGCTCTTTTCCCTGCTCTCACGCCATTCACGCGGAATCTATCACTATCGGAGGATTATCGGACGTTTGCCTGCACCTGGAGCCTGTTACCGGCCGGAACAGAGCTCGGTGATTTATTTGTTTTTTTATCTACTGATTGAGAGACTTCCTAAACGATTAGCAAGTATATGCCACTGGCTTCTACCGCTTAAAAGTCCGCTCACAGCGGTGATTCTACTGCTTAAAAGTCTGTTCACATTAGTGAACCACCTGGCGTTTCCCACTGCACTCCTATTCAGAGGTAATAGTCACAGTGGGGGTAGGTGCAAGTTACATTTATAGCACTTTATGGTTCCCCCCCAGTGTGTTTTTCTGTTTTTATGTATGTCTGCATAGTTATATGGTAGGTGTTTTTAATTAACTATTAGAACGCAATACCGACCATGCTCTTAGTCACTAGAGCCTAACCCGGACACTTCACTTTTTTTTTTTTTTTTTTTAACCTATGTTTTGTTCTGTCTTTTTTTGTAGTTTGATCCATCAATACTCAGTATCTTCTAGCATTTAATGCTTATGAGTTTATTGTCTTGATCCTACAGGTAAATATATATATTATTCTCCATTGATTCACAGCGCGAGTATCATTTTGTTTAAATTGTTTATTTTCACCCCTGGTGGTGTGGGGGTTTCTTACTCGCTGCT